>NC_133324.1:235248048-235855548 GCF_042186555.1 Aquarana catesbeiana
GAGCCCCAACCTGGCCCTGCCCCATCTCTCCCCTGATTGGCTGACTGACTTTGATTGACGGCCGTGAGGGCCAATGGCACTGCTGCTCTTTCTCAGCCAATAAGGAGGAGTGTACTGGATGGCTGAGGGGATCATGGACATCAATGGAGAGAGAAGGCACTCAGGTAAGTAATTAGGGGGGTGCTGTGGAGGCTGCTAAACACATAAGGTTTTTTATCTTAATGCATAGAATGCATTAAGATATAAAAAACCTTCTGCCTTTACAACTCCTTTAAGAAATTTCATATCAGGATCTCTGTTGCTCAGATTACTGTCTAAGCAAGTCAAATGAACAACAGAATTAGTTAGCAATATGGAAATAATGTCACAATGTTGCGCACCAGTCATGGTAACCAAGCTATCTATGATTTAGGGGTAAACTCCACCATATATATTTGTGTATAAACAAATGGCCACTGCCCTTACCTCTAACTTGCCTTTGCAGCAAGGAGCACATGGAAGTGTAACGCATGTCAAACCAAACCAAAGAAAATTCCCGGGTCAACTTACCGACCAGCCTGTTAACCAACCCAATGTCAGAAACCATGAAATCAGGCCAAGACAGAAGTACAGTTAAATCACATTTGTTTAATAATAAAAGTAAAAAGAACAAACATAGTCTACACATAGCCAAAGTTCAGTAAACGGAACAGATATTCAGCCAAGCCAGAAGTCAGAGATCAATGTAGTGGAACAGCAACCAGAATCTGGAGCCAGAAGGGATGTCAGCAAAGCAAGTCTTGAACAGGATGGCAGGAGAGCAGCTCAGTTTCTGTGATGTTGACCAAGGTGAAGGCAGCACTCCTCTGGACTGGACGGCTTAAGTAGGCAGGACTGATGAGCTGGATACCATCCACACCTGAGTAACTGTGGAGAGATAGGAGCTAGCAATTAGCTGACAGCAGAGCAGCCAGCCCAGAGAAGGAAGGGCTGAGCCCAGCCCTGACAGTACCCCCTCAATGACCCCTCCCCCTCGGAGGACCACCAGGCTTGAGGGGAAACCATCTATGGAAATCACAGAGGAGGACAGGGGAATGTACGTCCGAGGATGAGACCCAAGAACGTTCCTCCAGACCATACCCTTTCCAATGCACCAGGTACTGTATGTGCCCACGGAACCTACGGGAGTCAACAATGGACTGTACTTCATACTCCTCATGGTTCTCAACCTGTACAGGGTGAGGACCTGGCACCCAGGTGGTAAAGCGGTTGCAGACCAAAGGTTTTAATAAGGAGACATGAAATACATTCAAAATACGCATGTTAGAAGGAAGTTCTAATGCGACTAAGCCACTGTGTTAATCCTGCAAAGAATCTGGAAAGGCCCAATAAACTGAGGTGAACTTCAGTGAGGGAACACAAAGTCGGAGGTTGCGAGATGACAGGCAGACCTTGTCCCCAACCTGGTATGGAGACGCAGGCAGGCGTCTGCAGTTAGCATGGAGTCTGTACCTATCATTAGCATGTTGCAAAGCCTCCTGGACTTGTGCCCAAGTGGAATGAAGACCATGGAGATGATGCTCTAACTCAGGAATACTCTGCGGAACAAACGAGTCAGGCAAGGAAGGTTGGAAACCATAATTTGTAAACGGGGACAGTCGGGAAGCAGAATTCAAGGCACTTTTGTGAGCAAACTCTGCCCACTGTAATAGGTCTGACCACTTGTTATGATGGTCAGATATATAGCAACGTAGGAATTGCTCCAAGGACTGATTGGCTCATTCTGTGGCCCCATTAGACTGCGGGTGATATGCAGAGGAGAAAGCAAGCTGAATTCCCAACTGTGCACAAAAGGCTTGCCAGAACCGGGACACAAACTGACTACCCCTGCTCGAGACAATCACCTTATGTAGCAGATGTAAGCGTAAGATCTCTCGAGCAAAATGGAAGCCAGTTCCTTAGAAGTGGGTAACTTCTTAAGTGGAATAAAATGACTCATCTTTGAGAACCGGTCAACCACCATAAGGATAACTGTGTTACCCTGGGAGCTGGGTAACTCCACAATGAAATCCATAGACAGGTGGGTCCAGGGCCTCTCTCCACTGGGTATGGGTTGCAGGAGGCCCACTGAAAGGTGTCATGGAGTCTTACTCTGAGCACACATGGAACAGGCAGCTACGAAGGCAGTTACATCAGCACGTAGACTAGGCCACCAGAATTGTTGGAAAATAGCCCAAAAGAGTTGATTCTTCCCAGGGTGGCCAGCAGCCTTGGGAGAATGGTAAGTCTGAAGCATGGCAGTACGGAGACTCTCTGGGACAAAGCAGCGGTCACAAGGTTTCTCAGGAGGAGCATGGACCTGAGCAGCAGGCTTGAGACTCTCAAAGGCCTTAATGGACTCCGGAGACCAAGTCTGTGGTTTACCGTCCTTTCTGGTCATCTCAGTCAAGGGCTTGACCAGAAACGAGAAGTTACAAATAAACTTCCGATAATAGTTGGCAAAGTCCAGGAAACGCTGCAGGGGACGTAAACCCACGGGTCGGGGCTACTGTAGAACTGCCGAAAGTTTCTCTGGGTCCATCGAAAAACCAGCAGTGGAAATGACATAACCCAGGAATTTAACCTGTTCACAATAGAACTCGCACATCTCCAGTTTACAATAGAAATTGTTCTCACTTAGTTTCTGAAGCACACGACAGATGTCTGTGTGGTGGCTCTCTAGAGACTTGGAAAATATGAGGATATCATTGAGATAAATCACCACACATAACTGCACCAAATCTTGGAGGGCATTGTTAATAAATTCCTGGAAAACTGCCGGAGCGTTACAAAGGCCAAAAGGCATTGCAAGGTACTCATAATTGCCTGTTCTGGTATTAAACGCAGTTTTCCACTTGTTGCATTCTTTAATACTCACGAGATTGTATGTCCCTTTCAAATCAAGCTTCGTGAAAACCATTGCTCCCTTGAGGCAGTCAAATAATTCTGTTATCAATGGAATCGAATAGGCATTCTTAATCGTGAAATGATTGAGACCCATATAATCAATACAAGGTCTCAGTTCACCACTCCTCTTCTTCACAAAGAAGAAACCAGCACCAGCCGGAGACAAGGATTCGTGGATGAAACCTTGAGAAGGTGCGTCTGCAACATACTTCTCCATGACCTTATCCTCCAACACCGACAAAGGGTAAACCCAGCCACGAGGGGGTATTGCACCAGGTTGAAGGTCAATTGCGCAATTATATGACCGGTGTGGAGGCAAATTACCGGCTTGACCTTTGTCAAAGACTTCACTAAAATCGCGGTACTCCTCCGGTAGGGAGGAGAGTGAAGAGGTGCACAGGACCTTGGCTACTTTCTGGAAGCATGTCACACTGCATTGTGGTGACCAGGAGAGAACCTCAGCACGGAGCCAAAAGAGGGGTTGTGCCTCTGTAACCAAGGCTAACCAATAACCACCAGAAACTTAGGTGAGAAAATAACTTGGAATTGGATTATCTCATTGTGAAGAGCCCCTACGGCCATGGACAATGGAACCATCTCATGAATCACATTGGCAGACTGTAGAGATCTCCTGTCAAGAGTCTCAATGGCAAGTGGAGCGTCACACAGTTGCAGCAGAATCAAGTGCTTCGATACAAAGACAGCATCAATGAACAGGCCTGCAGCCCCAGAGTCGATTAGAGCCTGAATCTCAATGGACAACTCAGCCTAAGAAAGGGTAATAGGGACCTGGGGCTTATCCTTCTGGATAACTGTGGACGAAACAACGCCACCTAAGGTCTGTCCGTGACAGGACCTCAAGGTTCAGGCGTTCCCTGGATGCATAGGAAAAGACTTCAAAAAGTGACCTGCCTGGCCAAAAAAAATAAATCTCTCCCTCCTCCTAAAGGTTCTCTCATCCTCAGAGAGTCGCGTGAAGCCCAAGTGCATGGGTTTACCTTCACTGACTGACACGGTACCAGGAGGCGTTGGAGGTGAGGGAGGCACGGGTGGGACTGCAAAGCTCAGAGACAAATGTACAGGAGGCTTCCGCAAGTGCTCCTTAAAAGGGAGTCTTTCTCTGAGTCTGGAGTCAATGAGGATGGCAACCTCTGCTGCCAGAGTACGGAATTCAATGGCGTAGTCGGCAACAGTTCTCGTACTCTGTTCAATAGACATGAGGCACTTGGCAGCAGAAGCAGAACATCAAATACCCTTTTAAACAAAGCCACAAACAAAGCCACAAAGCCAAGGCTCTCTCAAAAAGCAAAGATATCACAAAACCTACTTTGCTTCTGTCTGTGGCAGCATCTCAAAGTATATCTCAACCTGGTTGAGAAACCCTCTGCATTGGACTTGATCGCCCCCAAATCGCTGGGGAAGCGCAGTGGAACCAGACATACCTCTTATAGAGGTAATACTCGAGGAGGTTGCCTGCACAAAGACTTGAGCAGCAGCAGGGACAGCCTGAAACATAGGTTGTAACGGGGCAGCCACAGTGGGAGATTCCAGGTGAACCATGTGACTCGGATTGTTTATCCAATCTGCAAAAAATATTACCAACAAGTGGATTGACTGCATCTTCTGAATTCATTGCCTTCGCCTACTGTCAGAAATATGAAATCAGGCCGAGACAGAAGTACAGTTAAATCACACTAGTTTAATAATAAAAGTAAAAAGAACAAACGTAGTCAAAACATAGCCAAAGTTCAGTAACCAGAATGGATGGTCAGCCAAGCCAGAAGTCAGTGATCAATGTAGTGGAACAGCAAGCAGGATCTGGAGCCAGAAGGGATGTCAGCAAAGCAAGTCTTGAACAGGATGGCAGGAGAGCATTTCAGTTTCTGTGATGCTGACCAAGGCAGAGCTCCTCTGGACTGGACGGCTTAAGTAGGCAGGACTGATGAGCAGGCATTCATCAACAGCTGAATAACTGTGGAGTGATAAGAGCTGGCAATTAGCCAACAGCTGAGCAGCCAGCTTGGAGAAGGAAGGTCCAGCCCTGACACCTGAACTGTCCTGTCTAACAGTATGTGTTAAAAACAGTTTCGTTTGCACACATTTACAAATACATGCGTAAGCTACAGAGCCCTGTCAAGGCACCCCAGTATTTTCTTTAGTCCTAACTGTAAATTTTGAGAGTCTCCATAGCAGAAGCACATGCATTATAATGGATAGGCAGAGGGAAGGGGAGCCTGGAGGGACACCCAGCATATAGCATAATGGCAGCAAAGGTGTCCAGTACGTCCCCTGACCAATATTTCAACAGTAGAAACAAATGGCCACTGCCCCCACCTTTAACTGGCCTTTGCCGCAAGGAGCGCATGGAAGGGCAACACATGCAAAACAAAACCAAAGGCATTGCCGGCTCCACTTACCGAACAGCCTGCTAACTAACCAAATATAATAGGACAATTCGGTTGGTTAGCGGGATGGTCGGTAAGTTGAGCCAGAAATTTCTTTGGTTTTGTTTTGCATATACTGTATATTTGTGTGGTTCTTGTCAAGGGCAGCTTCAGTCACATGTCAATTTTTTTATTTCTCAAGAACTTCAGTGGTGGAATATTCCCTTCACAAATCCCAGCTCAATTCATGTGTCACAACTATTAAAAGTTTTGTATTCAATGTTGCAGGTAGAAGGGAATGACATATTGCTCCAGTCATGAATTAGGGATTAAGACAAAAAAAACTACTGTAGGGAATTTTTGCTATTAAATTCTCTGGACAGTTTGTACTGTGGCACACCCACTTTGTCTTTCAAAGCTAAATTCCAGGTATGGCAATGTTTTTCTCTTAAATTTTTTTAGTAATGTAGCCACCCTGCCATAGACAGGAGTGCCTCCTACTTTTAGTCTTCATGGCTGTAACCATGGGTTTGCCTTCCCGGAGAAGCCTGCATGTGAAGGGTTTTTAAAACTGCTTCTTAAGAGTGTTTAGGCCTAGATGGGAGTCCCAGGTAAAGCTGGTGGATTTTTCTAAATATATCACTGATGATTTTTAAAAGGATACTAACACTGGAGTGTTAGTATTAAAGTGAAAAGCTCTTTCCTACATCAAAGTATATGTAGTGCTGGATTTCTACTTTAACTTACAGCACCTGTGAGTTATACCCTCTTCTCCCTGAACTGTGAGAAATAAAGCTATTCTCTGCGTTTAACTAAAGTGATTGGTGCCCAGTTATTTACAAAACCTCAATTCCAGGCCAGAACCCCCCCTGAGATTTATATGTCAGCTCTCTACATACCCTTGGGTGGTAATATTTGCTTCTGGAGGTTTGTAAAGGGGGGTTGTAGGGGGGGCTACATTATTCAAAGAATTTTTTAAAAATTACATTACAAAGAAAGGTAACATAAAATGACAACAATCCAAAAAAAGACAAACAAGTTTTCTGTCAAGGTACAGTACATAAAGATGGGCCGAACACCCCCCCACCCGTTCGCACCAGAACTCCTGAACAGAGAAAAAGTTCTGACCCAAATAACGAACCCTATTAAAGTCTATGGGACCCGAACTTGAAAAATGCCCATTTTGAAGGCTTATATGCAAGTAATTGGCCATAAAAAGGGTATGGGGTACTGCCCTGGGAGACATGTATCAATGCAAAAACTGTTTTTAAAAAAGATCCTTTTTACAAAAGCAATTATTTTAATGATGCCTAAAGTGCAACACTAGAAATGAAAAATTCCTTTAAATATATTGCCTGGAGGGTCCCCTTTAGTCTGTCTGTAAAGTGGCGCATCTGTAGCATGTATAGAACATACTGCAGCAAAAACAACAAAGAAAAATAAAAAAAAGCATAAAATGGCATTTAAATTGCCGGCAATACAATACCAATCCAATAATAGAAAAATGTTTTTTAAAAAACGGCATGCCCCCCACCCAGTCCATACCAGGCCCTTCAGGTCTGGCATGGATTTTAAGGGGAACCCCATGCCAAAATGTAAAAAAAACCCCGCCAAAATCCATACTAGTCCTTTAGCCAAGTATGCAGCCTGGCAGCCCCCCCCCCTCCTGAACCATACCAGGCTACATGCCCTCAACAAGGGAGGGTGGGTGCTTTAGGGCTTTGCCCCCCTGACCCCAAAGCACCTTGTCCCCATGTTGATGGGGACAAGGGCCTCTTCCCCACAACCCTGGGCTGTGGTTGTGGGGGGTCTGCAGGCAGGGAGCTTATCGGAATCTGGAAGATCCCTCCAGATCCCGCCCCCCCCATGTGAATGAGTATGGAGTAAATAGTACCCCTACCCATTCACCAAAAAAAGTGTCAAAAAATATTAAAAACACAAAGACAGTGTTTGTTTCAAGGTGCATTGGAGAGCCCCCCCCCCGGCCCAGAGCACCCACCCCCCCATGTTGAGGGCATGTGGCCTAGTATGGTTCAGAAAGGGGGGCATTCGCTCGTTCCTCCCCCTTTTCTGGCCTGCCAGGCTGCATGCTAGGATAAGGGTTTGGTATAAATTATTGGGGGACCCCACGCCTTTTTTTTTGGCTTTTTTTTACTGTTTAATTGGTGGCAATGTTATTATTGTATATACTGTCAGCTGGGAAGCCCATTGACAGCTAATGACTCATCAGTTGTTAAGGACGCCGCGGCCGTCATCCTAGTCCATTCCTTAATAACCAGCTATTCACTGAGCCCTGATTGGGCAAAGCTTTGCCCAATTAGGGCTCAGAATGCACTGTGCAGCATAAAATTTGGGTGTTCGAAGAACGGACGAACAGGCGATGTTCGGGCCGAACTTTTGCTCAGCCCGAACCATTTGCCCAACTCTAACAGTAAATGGTACAGTGAATACAGGTTTATGGCAGGTCATCAAGCAATCAACCATGAGATAGATATATATATATATATTTAACAGAGATCAGGGTTCCGTGTTTGCTTGGTGTTCCACGAGTAATGAGCAATGAGCAATTTCTGCCTCTCAGATAAGTTCCCACTGATCTTTTTAACTATATATAAGGGGGTATGTCTTCCCAATGACCACAAGTGTAAGGAGCATTCTTCCCACTGACCATCACACTTATGTATCATGACTTGTAGATATAGCATTTTTAGCAGGGGTTCTCTGAGACCAGAAAGTTATTTCAAGGGTTCCTCTGTGTTGAAAAGGTTGAGAAAGGCTGACATAGACATATAACTCAGCCTATGAAGTAGATCTATAGTAGTGTATAGTATAATATATTATAACATTTCACTGGAACATCGTTGAAATGTGTTTTTAGGGCATGAGTCACTGATATTAGCCAAAGAAAATTTAAGATTTAGTAAATCAGCCTCTACCAGTTCATATAAGACTACCCTTTCCTGTGACAATGCTTTTGTGCGATTTTACTGCAGAATGAACAGTGCCGTCTCTCAATTACAGAAAGTTAAAAATAATGGATCTACAGTACCAGCAAGATCAACAGGTAATTATACTACGTATATTATGTGGGGACTCAGAAAAAGAAAAACTGCTGTGTTAATTCTACTAGCAAGCTGCAACATGTATGTAATGTTTAGTTTTGTCCACACTTTAAACAAGTCACTAGTTCAACCTTGACATTTTTCCCAGCTGGGATGTTAAGTAAACCTAAGGACATCTACAGTGTGTTCTGTATATAATGGGTAATATGGGAGTGCAGGTGGCGCTGCCCTATTATATAAAACTATCCGTGATTGATTAAATAACAAGAGCTAAGACCTGCTTACTCCACACTCAATCACTTAGGAGCTCCGTCAATGTGTAGTGTACTACAGTCTAAACCAAAAAAACTGTGTATGTGAAAGAAAGTAATAAATAATTTCCTATCACCTCAGTGAAAAAAAGGTTGCCTCATATGTTAAAAGTGAGTGACTTATGTGAAAAATAGTGAGAAAAAATGATTCTTTAAATATAATTGATTGAATTAACATAACCTCAAAGATCAAAAGTATTGAGACAATATGGCGCCTACTAAAGAAAAAAAATTTTTTTTAAATACCTATTAGGTAAAAACCATATATGGAATAAAGTGTCAAGTGCATGTGCTAATTTATCTCTACCAAATTTTATAGAGCTAATAGAAAAACAGTGAAATTAACCCCAAGGTTCAAAAGTATTGTGACAGTATGGCGCCTGATAAAAATAAAAAGATTTGTTTTAAAAAGTGAACAACCATATGTGAAAATAAAGTGTCAGTGCAGACTCCAATTTATGGCTTCTCTAAGTTATTAGCCAGTGTATCAGTAATAAGATCTCTGTTGACGTTCCAAAATATGATAAATATTAAATCCCATCAAAATCATACAAAAAATTTTATATATAGAGAGAATATATTACAATCAATAGTTTTTAAAGTTGATGGGTCTCTTAAAATATATTATCCATTTAAGACCAAAATGTTCATATAGCAAGATGATATGTAAGTAAAGTTCAGTATATATGCAGTGATTTGACCTCAGCACCAGCAGTAAAAGGCAGTGACTTCTGTGTATACTTTTAAAAACGGTGACTTGAAGCGCCACCTGCACTCCCATATTACCCATTATATTCATGTAATTAGACCCCTTTGGGGAACTAATTAGGGAGAGGCAGCAGCTCTTTCATTGTCCCAAGCGCGGATTTATCTATTTTATATCTTTAGTGTGTTCTGTATGCTTGTGTCCAGCAACCCTCAACCAGTCAAGTACTATCTCAAAAGAATAACATTAACATTTTCTATCCTTATTCCAAATAGTATTTGGGTGAGGAAATCAATTTGATCCCATATACAGTAAACAAGACTTTTTAGATTCTCTTTACATGATCCTTGAATTTATAGTTGAGCTATGAAACAAAAAACCTTGTCAGTATGCCAACATATATGCATTGAAATAACAACAAAAGATATAATTTTTCTTCCAGAAAGATCAAATCAAAGAGCATTTTGTTTTCAATAAAAATAGGGGGACATGAAACAGTAAAGCGAGCAGCATGAGGTAAGTATGATTAGGTGACCACAGCAATATGCCCCTGCTTCTGCTAATGACCCATCATAAGTACTATGATCCTTTATCTCTGATTGAGACTGTTTTCTAGGTTCCTCTGTCTGGGTGACCTAAGATGACTCTGATATCTAACCACAGAGAAATGGTGGACAAACCAATGTGTCAATGTACTTGCTGGACATGGGCCTACAAATCTATGAGATCACATCATATGCAAACCATCATTTTCATTTACTTGATTTATTCACTACAGTAAAAGTGTAAATATGACAACAGTTTGATGAAATCCAATCCATATTAAATTGCACAAACAGTTTGTTCATACAAAAAAAAATAAAAAATCAGTCATTTTTCAAGTTTGAATGTATTAGTTATTTTTTCAGTACTTTTAATGACTTTACTTGTTCCTCCAAAGCATATAATTCTGTGCACGTAAACCAATGTACTTAAATGTTACAATGAAAAATGATGACCTTTGCAATAAAGACAGCCTACACATTCTCTATCTTTTCTGAGATAGAAAAAGTACTAAAATAGGTGAAAGAAGCAATATTTTGAAAGAAGGCAGTAAAAGGGACTCCAATATGGTATGAAAAACAATGAATTAAGAAGGCAACAAGTGTCCTTATGTTCATTAGAAAGCCATTACAGGCCAAGTCCAGCCAAACAGCTAAATAAACTGCTAAAACATATCCATAGTCATTTTTTAAACGCTTCTGTGTTCAAGTCTCTCCTTTTTTCTATAAGTCTATAAGAAGTCAATGATTTCCTGCGCAAACAGGAGTAAAAAGGCAAGAAGAGTGACTGAACACACAGGAAGTGGTCTAAAATTGCTGATTCTGCACAAACAGGAAATAAAGTGCAGGAGGAAGGTCAAGTAAAGCTTTTTACTTGACCAGTTACTTGGGAGGGTAGCTCTTTGAGTGCACCTTATGGCTAAGGACACAAACTTAGATTATTAGTGAGCATGTACCTCATCGCAGCATAACTTGACTCTATGGAAGATCTTTTAATGCTTGGATGTTTTACCAATATTTGGACCCTGTAATGCCATATTACAATTAAGTAAAGAAAGCAGAAAAGGAATTTCCAGATTGGATATTCCATTAATATGTAACCTGAGATGAGTATGTCACCCAGAATAGCGTGAAGTTTTACTATTTTCTTGTGTGGTCCAGTGTACAGCGAGGACCAGGGTCAGATTTCCCAGTAGGCACTGTAGGCATGTGGGACCTAATCCTAGAAACATTAAACACCAAGGAAAAATGGGAATGTTTTAGGGACATATTAAACAAAGGTATCACAGTGTACATTCCAATAAATATAGAAGAGCAAAGGTCAAACCTGGGTGGCTAGACTGTAAGGTAAAAATTCTTATTAGAAAGAAAAAAAATGGCCTTTAAAAATTATAAAGCGGAGGGGGCATGATCAGCATTCCAACACTACAAGAAATGCAATAAGAAGTGTAAGAACAAAATCAGGGTGGCTAAAAAAATGTCTAAAAAAGACTACGAAAGAAACATAGTGGAGTAGAGTAAAAACAAAATCCCAAGGAATTTTTTAGATATATTAACAGTAAAAAGTGAAATCAGAGCACATTGCCCACATAAAAGACGATGATGGGAGGATGGTTACAGATGACACAGAGAAGGCAACTGTACGAAATGCTTTCTTCTCCTTAGTTTTTACACCGGAAAAGGAAGGGTGTATTGACTACAACAGTGTTGTTAGTAACACATCACATGATATACCCTTGTGGCTAACAGAGGCCAGATTCAAGGAAAGACTAGATAAGCTTAACACAAATAAATCACCAGGAGCAGATGGCTTACACCCGAGACTCCTCAAAGATTTCAGTTGGGTTATAGCTAGACCATTGTTCCTAATCTTTACGGACAGCATACTGACAGGAATTGTACCAGCTGATTAGAGAAAAGCCAATGTGGTACCAATATTTAAAAAAGGGCAAAGACATATTCCAGGGAACTATAGGCTGGTCAGCCTAACATCAATAGTAGGTATATTATTGGAGGGGATGATAAAGAGACTATATCCAAAAATTTGCTGATGAAAACAGTAGTAATCAGCATGGGTTTATGAAGGGTCATTCTTGCCAGACCAATCTGTTAACATTCTATGAGGAAGTGAGCTGCCATCTAGATAGGGGGAGGCTTGTGGATGTGGTGTATCTGGATTTCACAAAAGCATTCAATACAGTTCCCCCATAAATGCTTAATCTACTGCAGGTATGGACCATAAGGTTTGTTCTTGGATAGAAAACTGGTTACAGGGGCGCGTGTACTCAGACTGGTCTGGATTGGTAAGTGGGTTACCCCAAGGTTCTGTCTTGGTACCAATTCTGTTTAGTTTATTCATAAATGATATAAATGATAGAATACATAGCTCAATCTCAGTTTTTGCAGACGATACAAAAATAAGCAGGGCAATAACTTCCCAGCAGGATACAGAAATTTTACAGAAAGACCTGAACAAAATAATGGAGTGGGCAACTACATTGCAAATGAGGTTTAATGTGGAGAAATGTAAAATAATGCACTTGGGGACTAAGAACATAAACGCAAACTACTCACTGGGGGGAGAACCGCTGGGGGAGTCAAGTATGAAGAAAGATCTGGGGGTCCTAGTGGAAGATTGACTGTGCAATAGCATGCAATGTCAAGCTGCAGCTACCAAAGCTGGCAGAATATTTGCATGGATAAAAAAGGGGATATACTCCAGAGATAAAACTATAATCCTGCCACTTTATAAAACTCTGGTTCGGCCACATCTGGATTATTACTATTACTATTATTACTATTACTTATTATTAAATACTAGGAGCAACTACAAGCACTAAATTTATTCTCGCTGGAAAAAAGACAATTGAGAAAGGACATGATAGCGATTTACAAATACCTCAATGGTGATCCCAGCATAGGAAAAAAGCTTTTCAATCTCAGGGGGAGTAAGAGGACATGGGGCTACACAATTTGGAAATTGGAGGAGAAGCGGTTTAAACTTGAGCAGTGCAGGGGGTTCTTCACTGTCAGGGTGGTAAGAATGTGGAACTCTCTTCCACAAGTGGTGGTGTCAGCGGGGAGTAGTGATATTTTTCAAAGACTTTTGCATGTGCATCTTAACCACTTCCAGCCCAAGGACATCACATGACTTTGAGTGGGGATATCTGAATGATGCCTGCAGCTACAGGCATCATTCAGATATCACCTTTTCCGACTGGCGATTATCTGCACCGTAAAAACAATCATAGCGGCAGTTCAGATCATTCTTACAGGCGGTGGGAGGGGACAGTCCCACCTCCTGCCTACTTCTACTGCTCGCCCATGCGATTGGCATGCTGGAGAATGAATCGGTCGCCATTGGAAGTTGAGCATAGAGATTTCTGGTGGCCAGTCATCTCTATGACCCTCAGAGGCCCGGGAGTGACTTTATGACGGGACGGGTCGCCGGAAGTAAACAATGCAGAGGACGTGGAGAAGGGGTCTTGGATGTGGGGTCTTACATCTCTCCATAAAGAGGACCTGTCACGCGCTATTCCTATTACAAGGGATGTAAATTGAATAAAATTGATCAAAAAAAAAATTTAAAGAGAAGGTGTAAAAATAAAAAAATAAAAGTAACAATAAAAAAAAATACCAAAGTTTGGCGCCATTCCACGAGTTTGCACAATTTTAAAGCATGACATGTTAGGTTTCTATATACTCAACATAACATCATCTTTCACAGTATACAAAAAAATTGGGCTAACTTTACTGTTCTTTTTTTTTTAATTCATGAAACATGAAATATTGCTGAGCAAATACCGTGGGACGTAATACATTAAAACAACAGCCATTTTATTCCCTCTGCTAAAAAAACAGTCTCTGCTAAAAAAAAAAAAAAACATATATAATGTTTGGGGATTCTGAGTAATTTTCTAGCAAAAAATAATTTAAACTTGTAAACAAAAAGTTCCAGAAAAGGTATGAAAGTGGTTAAAGAACACAATAAACGGGGATATGGGAAATAATTATAGACACCGACTCATGTACACCTACACAGGTTGATCTTTTTTCAACCTTACCTACTATGTAACTATGTAACAAGTCAGGAATAGTGATTCCCCGCCTACCTTTCCCCCCAGCAGCTGACTCACTCCTATTCAGAACATCCTAGAGGTGGAGCCTGCTGCTAGGCTCACATTTTGATTAGCCAACACTCAGGGAGGGGGTGTGGCTGGCCTTGGAAGTGAAGACACCCATAGAGCAACATGGGGGAGGTGAGTGTGCTGTGTAGCCTGAGGACTCTGACTGACTGTACTAATCTGCAGTGCCCGGACATCATACCACATTACACTACAGGTCATACTCCCTGACATCAGGACAGTCTATTCTGTCATAAGGAATGAGGGGAGGTACAGGGTCAGGGATGAAGAAGATGATGGTAATGAGGATTATAAATGATTATGGATTATGGATAGAGGCTGTTCGGAGGAATGAGGTTGATGATGGAGAAAGGGATTAAGATGGAGGATGTGGTGATAATAAAGGGATGACTGAGGAAAGAGCACATGGAGAATACAAGGATAAGTATGATGGCTGGGTTACAAACCTGAGAGGGATGAGGATCATTCTAAAAAGGGATGGGAGTGATTATGGAGAGGGAAGTTTGAGTTGAGGATAGATGTGTCATAAGAATCCAGGGATGAGGATGATGGAGTTACATTGTGTCACAAGATGTGGAAACATTGGTGGCTCTTCACACAATCTGACTAATTTATCAATGCTAATATATAATTCTCATACATATTCCTACATTAGAGATGTAACCTTAAAGTGGTTGTAAACCCTTTGCAACCGCTTTATACTACAGGCAAGCCTATAATAAGGCTTACCTGTGGCTACACTGGATATCTCCTAAACCTGCATGGTTTAGGAGATATCCCTGTATTTCAGGAGTTCTCAACCTTTCTAGTGCCATGACCCCTTGATAAAATTTCCCAAGTTGTGGGGACCCCTAACAGTAAAATTTTCGTAGCATGGGTTGTCAGCACCCAAGGCAATACAAGTAATTTGCGCCCCTAACCCACGGACATTTAGCGCTCCCTGAGTCCCTTCCACTCTAACAGTATTAACCACTTGCCAACCGCCTAACGCAGATATACTGCGGCAGAATGGCACGGGCAGGCAAAATCACGTGCCTGGTACGTGATTGCTTGCCGCGGGCGGGGGGTCCGATCGGACCCCCCCCCCGGTGCCCGAGGAGGTCGGCTTCTGACTGGGAGCGTTCAGAGATGAGGGGGAGGCCATCCATTCGTGGCCCCCTCCGCGATCGCTCCCAGCTAATGAGAGTCTTCCCCTGCCTCTGTATAGTACACAGAGGCAGAGGAAGTGATGTCATCTCTCCTTGGCTCAGTATTTTCCGTTCCGGCGCCGAGGAGAGAAGACATCTGAGTGAGTTGCACAAACACACACACACAGTAGAACATGCCAGGCATACTTTACAACCCCCATCACCCCCCAATCACCCCCCCCCCCGTCACACTGACACCAAGCAGTTTTTTTGGGGGTTTTTTTCCTGATTACTGCATTGGTGTCAGTTTGTGACAGTTAGTGTGGTAGGGCTGTTAGTGTTAGCCCCCTTTAGGTCTAGGGTACCCCCCTAACCCCCCCAATAAAGTTTTAACCCCTTGATCACCCCCCGTCGCCAGTGTCACTAAGCGATCATTTTTCTGATCGCTGTATTAGTGTCACTGGTGATGCTAGTTATGGAGGTAAATATTTACGTTCGCCGTCAGCGTTTTATAGCGACAGGGACCCCCATATACTACCTAATAAAGGTTTTAACCCCTTAATTGCCCCCTAGTTAGTATAAGTATATATAAGTGTTACGGGTGATGCTGGTTAGTTAGTTTATTTTTTATAGTGTCAGGGCACCCGCCGTTTATTACTGAATAAAGGTTTAGCCCCCTGATCGCCCGGCGGTGATATAAGTTAGGTTTTAGGGTCAGATAGGGTCTGCGTCACCCCAGGCAGCATCAGGTTAGCGCCAGTAGCGCTAACACCCACGCATGCACCATACACCTCCCTTAGTGGTATAGTATCTGAACGGATCAATATCTGATCCGATCAGATCTATACTAGCGTCCCCAGCAGTTTAGGGTTCCCAAAAACGCAGTGTTAGCGGGATCAGCCCAGATACCTGCTAGCACCTGCGTTTTGCCCCTCCGCCCGGCCCAGCCCAGCCCACCCAAGTGCAGTATCGATCGATCACTGACACTTACAAAACACTAAACGCATAACTGCAGCATTCGCAGAGTCAGGCCTGATCCCTGCGATCGCTAACAGTTTTTTTTGGTAGCTTTTTGGTGAACTGGCAAGCGCCAGCGGCCTAGTACACCCCGGTCGTAGTCAAACCAGCACTGCAGTAACACTTGGTGACGTGGCAAGTCCCATAAGTGCAGTTCAAGCTGGTGAGGTGGCAAGCACAAGTAGTGTCCCGCTGCCACCAAGAAGAAGACAAACAGGCCCGTCGTGCCCATAGTGCCCTTCCTGCTGCATTCGCCAATCCTAATTTGGAACCCACCGCTTCTTCTACTTCCTCCATTCACATCCCCAACCAAATGCAGTTGGCTGCATGAGAGGCATTTTCTTTATGTCCTCCCGAGTACCCCTACCCAACGAACCCCCCCAAAAAGATGTCAGGTCTGCAGCAAGCGCGGATATAGGCGTGACACCCGCTATTATTGTCCCTCCTGTCCTGACAATCCTGGTCTTTGCATTGGTGAATGTTTTGAACGCTACCATGCACTAGTTATTAGGGTAGGGTACAGCACTGCACAGACTAGGCACACTTTCACAGGGTCTCCCAAGATGCCATCGCATTTTGAGAGACCCGAACCTGGAACCGGTTACAGTTATAAAAGTTACAAAAAAAAGTGTAAAAAAAAATATATAAAATAAAAAAAAACAAAAATAGTTGTCGTTTTATTGTTCTCTCTCGCTCTATTCTCTCTCTATTGTTCTGCTCTTTTTTACTGTATTCTATTCTGCAAGGTTTTATTGTTGTTATGTTTTATCATGTTTACTTTTCAGGTATATGTAATTTTTTATACTTTACTGTTTACTGTGTTTTATTGTTAACCATTTTTTTGTTTTCAGGTATGCCATTCACGACTTTGAATGATGCCTGCAGGTTTTGGTATCATCTTGGTATCATTCTTTTCAGCCAGCGGTCGGCTTTCATGTAAAAGCAATCCTAGCGGCTAATTAGCCTCTAGACTGCTTTTACAAGCAGTGGGAGGGAATGTCCCCCCCCCCCTCCCACCGTCTTCCATGTTTTTCTCTGGCTCTCCTGTCCCAACAGGAAACCTGAGAATGCAGCCGGTGATTCGGCCAGCTGACCATAGAGCTGATCAGAGACCAGAATGTCTCCAATCATCTCTATGGCCTAAGAAACCGGAAGCTACGAGCATTTCATGACTTAGATTTTGCCGGATGTAAACAGCCCCATTGGGAAATTGGGAAAGCATTTTATCACACCGATCTTGGTGTGGTCAGATGCTTTGAGGGCAGAGGAGAGATCTAGGGTCTTATAGACCCCATTAAAAAAAAAAAGAGTACCTGTCACTACCTATTGCTATCATAGGGGATATTTACATTCCCTGGCATAACAATAAAAATGATTTAAAAAAAAAATGAAAGGAACAGTTTAAAAATAAGATAAAAAAGCAAAAAAAAAAAAAATTAAAAAAAAAAAAAAAAGCACCCCTGTCCCCCCCCTGCTCTCGTGCAAAAGCGAACGCAAGCATTTGTTTGGCGTCAAATGTAAACAGCAATTGCACCATGCATGTGAGGTATCACCGCGAAGGTCAGATTGAGGGCAGTAATTTTAGCAGTAGACCTCCTCTGTAAATCTAAAGTGGTAACCTGTAAAGGCTTTTAAAGGCTTTTAAAAATGTATGTAGTTTGCCGCCACTGCACGTTTGTGCGCAATTTTAAAGCATGTCATGTTTGGTATCCATGTACTCGGCCTAAAATCGTCTTTTTTATTTCATCAAACATTTGGGCAATATAGTGTGTTTTAGTGCATTAAAATTAAAAAAGTGTGTTTTTTTCCCCAAAAAATGCGTTTGAAAAATCACTGCGCAAATACTGTGTGAAAAAAAAATGAAACACCCACCATTTTAATCTGTAGGGCATTTGCTTTAAAAAATATATAATGTTTGGGGGTTCAAAGTAATTTTCTTGCAAAAAAAATATTTTTTCATGTAAACAAATATTGTCAGAAAGGGCTTTGTCTTCAAGTGGTTAGAAGAGTGGGTGATGTGTGACATAAGCTTCTAAATGTTGTGCATAAAATGCCAGGACAGTTCAAAACCCCCCCAAATAACCCCATTTTGGAAAGTAGACACCCCAAGCTATTTTCTGAGAGGTATAGTGAGTATTTTGCAGACCTCACTTTTTGTCACAAAGTTTTGAAAATTGAAAAAAGAAAAAAAAACATTTCTTCATTTTCAAAAACAAATTAGAGCTGCAAAATACTCACCATGCCTCTCAACAAATAGCTTGGGGTGTCTACTTTCCAAAATGGGGTAATTTGGGGGGGTTTTGTGCCATCTGGGTATTTTATGGCCTTCATAACTATGATAGGTAGTGAGGAGTGAAATCAAAAATTTACGCCCTTAGAAATCCTGAAGGCGGTGATTGGTTTTCGGGGCCCCGTACGCGGCTAGGCTCCCAAAAAGTCCCACACATGTGGTATCCCCGTAATCAGGAGAAGCAGCTGAATGTATTTTGGGGTGCAATTCCACATATGACCATGGCCTGTGAGAGCAATATATCATTTAGTGACAACTTTTTGAAAATTTTTTTTTTTTTTTTTGTCATTATTCAATCACTTGGGACAAAAAAAATGAATATTCAATGGGCTCAACATGCCTCTCAACAATTTCCTTGGGGTGTCTACTTTCCAAAATGGGGTCATTTGGGGGGGGGTTTGTACTGCCCTGCCATTTTAGCACCTCAAGAAATGACATAGGCAGTCATAAACTGAAAGCTGTGTAAATTCCAGAAAATGTACCCTAGTTTGTAGACGCTATAACTTTTGTGCGAACCAATAAATATACGCTTATTGACATTTTTTTTACCAAAGACATGTGGCTGAATACATTTTGGCCTAAATGTATGACTAAAATTGAGTTTATTAGATTTTTTTTATAACAAAAAGTAGAAAATATAATTTTTTTTCAAAATTTTCGGTCTTTTTCCGTTTATAGCGCAAAAAATAAAAATGGCAGAGGTGATCAAATACCATCAAAAGAAAGCTCTATTTGTGGGAAGAAAAGGACACAAATTTCGTTTGGGTACAGCATTGCATGACCGCGCAATTAGCAGTTAAAGCGACGCAGTGCCGAATTGTAAAAAGTGCTCTGGTCAGGAAGGGGGTAAATCCTTCCGGGGCTGAAGTGGTTAATCACAGGTAGTGTTACTCACTGTGACTCCGGCTTCACTGTGTCTTCAGCTTTGTGGTGTCTCGCAGCAGTGACACCTATGCCGAAATCAGGAGATAGCGTCTCTGCCAGCCCCTCCCACTTCACATTCCTTACCAGTCAGCTGACCTCCAGTCTCTGTCCCCCATCCATGCCATGGACTGAATGGGCGGCTGCGAAGAGGCTGAGTGGGCGGCTGCGGGCTCCGGGAACAGCCCAGCTGGGCGGCCACAGGCTCCAGGGAAAGCCCTGTTGGGCAGCAGCGAAAAGGCTGGGAGAGCAGGGCGGGCTTCAGGGACAGCCCAGGATTCGGTGACCCCTGGCAAATCTTCATTCGACCCCCGAGGGGGACCCGACCCCAGGTTGAGAACCACTGCTGTATTTGCATGTGCCAAGGTCATTGGCACATGCGCACTTAAGCAAACTGAAGCAATGGCACGTGGCACGTGTGTGCCGTTACTTCAGTTGTACTGTGCCGTTACATGCGGCTCCCACGCGCATACGCAGGAGTGACATCATCGCGGCTCTGGCCAATCACAGCGCCATAGCCGCGATAACCCCCAGGGAGATGTCGGCCGCCGGAGCAGTGAACGAGGACCGCTGCGGGGGCTTTGATCTCAGGTAATTCATAATGAGCTAGTATGCATACTAGCTCATTATGCCTTTGTCTTGCAGGTTTTTTTTTTTTTTTTTAAACAGGTTTACAACTACTTTAAGTTCCTAGTACATTAAACTCTAATTCAACCTCTATTTGATAATTGCTTATGATGTCATATTGTCATCTGTTATAAACTTTCAATAAATTTTGATTGTGAAAAAAAAAACATTGTGGAGAGGGATGAGGATGATGATGTTACATTGTGGAGAGGGATGAGGATGATTCTGGGAGGGATGAGGAAGGAGTTACATTGTGGAGAGAGATGAGGATGATTCTGGAGAGGGATGAGAATGAGGATTTTGCACAAATTTGCACTTTTCTCAATGGTTTTCATAACTCATTTATTTAAAACTTGTAATAAAATATTGTACAAAAATAAAATAAGTATCAAAAAAAAAAAAAAGTTGGTCTTACCGTCTTTTTTTAGGGTGGAGCTCTAAAGAATTCTCTGCCTATAGGCTCCCGAGATGTAAATCCAGCCCTGGCGAGGTCAGGTGTACTGGGGTCTTCTCCTGTGGCCCTCAGGGTGTTAGAGTATTGAGAATTCCGCTACTGTCCTGCAATATAAGAGAGACTGTTAACGCTTAGGTGTCCATTTATAAAACAAATTTTGAGTGAATGTCTTAGCATTCTTCACAAACAACCGTCACAACTTCGCAAACACAAGCAGTTAACCCTTGCAGTGCAGGCGCAGGGAGGACTTATTACTTTTCCTATTTTTTATATTTACTTTAGTGTAAGTTGGAAGGTTGGGATGGATGATATCACCATTCGCCAATCAGAATTTTACCTTCAAGGAAAGGTCATACATTTTCTCATTAACTTACAGAACAGATACTTCAATTGTGTGCCTGATTTCAGCTTTCAGAGGGGTATCACAATTCATTGTAAGGAGAAATTTCAGATAGCTAAATTTAATCACTTTTGATGGAATGCATAGGGGACCTAAAGCATTGTCTGAGTTACTCCTTGTAATTGTGTTTGATAAGAATTAATTGACTGATATTAAAATTGTTCTCTAGTTTGAATGGTTATGAAACAGTCATAGTGTAAATACGTCTCTTATTATAGTTCTGCTGTCTACTATCTTCAGTGTTCCATTTCCTATCAGATGCACATGCGCTGAGTATTTGAACTGAACACGTACAGTAACTCTACCTTTGCCTTTGTAAAACAAAGGTTTATTTAAAAAAGCAGGGAAGTGAAATAATAAAATTTGTAATTGCTATTTCATTCTGTTTTGTAGATCCTCTATGTGATGCTACCCCTAGAGGAGCTGCTGAATTGTTTTGTGATTTCTCTGCACACCTGATGACATAAAATGACATATCTCACCCACCCAGCACTTACCAACACAGTTTGAGGTATTTCAAAGAATTTATTAGGCCAAGCATAAGCTAAAGCAGGTGTATTCACTGTATATAATCAATAAGACTACAACATTACTCTGGGATATATGGTTAAACACCTGCAGTAATCTAATGCCCTGTACACAAGATCGGACATTGATCGGACATTCCGACAACAAAATCCATGGATTTTTTCCAACGGATGTTGGCTCAAACTTGTCTTGCATACACACGGTCGCACAAAGTTGTCGGAATTTCCGATCGCCAAGAACGCGGTGACGTACACCACGTACGACGAGACTAGAAAAGGGCAGTTCTGAACCAAGCGCGGCACCCTTTGGGCTCCTTTTGCTAATCTCGTGTTAGTAAAAGTTTGGTGAGAGACGATTCGCGCTTTTTCAGACTCGTGGTTTTCAGATCGTTTTCTGCTGTTCAGTTTGTGCTTGTGGGTTTGTATCTGCTCTTCAGTGCGTGCAGTCAGTTCGTATTGGATTATTCAGTGCGTTCTTGTCCGCTCGTTGCTATTTTTCAGGTCGCTCTTCACAGGCCTTGCTGTTCTTCAGTGCGTTCTGTTACTTCATTCTGAGCAGCCAACCGTTTTCTAGCCATGTTGCTTATACGTACTCCTCGTAGAGTTCGTGCTGTGCCGGGGCTTGGTGTTGGGGTCCTTACCTTGACACAAGTCCAGTCCATGAACAGGGTGGGGAGGAGTTCATGGACCAAGAATTGGTTGCTCCAGCGTGACCAGTTCTGTCATATGCCTTTGCTCCGTGAGATCCGTGAGAATAATCCTGAGGATTTCAGGAACTTTCTCCGGATGACGGACCCCGTATTTCACCGTTTGTTGGCTTTGCTGACCCCTTATATTAGCAGGCAGGATACCTGCATGAGGCAAGCCATCACTCCGAAGCAGAGGCTAGTCGCCACCCTGCGGTACTTGGCGACGGGGAGAAGCCTGCAGGACTTGAAGTTCTCGACAGGCATCTCCCCCCAGGCTCTGGGGATCATTATCCCGGACACCTGTTCTGCCATCATCCAGGTCCTGCAGAAGGATTTTATTAAGGTTAGATTTTATCCTTTAATATCACATTTTATTGTATTTAATGTTTGATAATATATTGTATTTCTTTCCTCATTGCCTAATTACCATGATTGGAATATGCTGTGAATGTCCCCTTTGTCCTCATGCATGCTGGATTTTTATGTACTTTTTTTTTGTCCTTCATGCATATTTGCCTTCACTTACCTCCCCAGCATGCTCTCCTGGCCCTATATTCACCTCATGTAGTCACTTAACAGTGTATTTTGTCAGCTCCATAGTAGTGCTTTACCCTATAAACCCCCTAAAATGTTTAAAAATGTGATTGTGCTTTAAATTCAGGCAGAGTGCCAGAGGCTTTTTTTTGGGGGGTCCCCAAATCATTTGGAACCCTCCCTCCCCCCAACTGCTAAGTCAGCTGATACCAATTCTCTATCCATTCTCAATCATCTATCTGCTGACTTTGCCAAACCCATACACACTATACCCATCTCTTTTGTGGTCAGATGTATGGATGAATTCCCCAAAGCATGTAGTGCAAGGGCCTCCCTGTATACTTTCAAATGGTACTGTTTAAAGTTTTTGTATACTATTATTATCTTGATAGGTAATAGCAGAATGTCCAAATGTGCAAAAATCTGTACAATGTGTATTTATATCTTTGTATTATGACACTTCTTACCTGTCCAGTAGGCAAGTAAGGAGGGGCTGGCCAAAGTAATACACATTATTTAGGCATTCATCTCTCAATGAAGTGGAGAGGGTTACCTGTCCAAAAGATCTCCCCCCCCTAAAATGTTGGAAATGGCCCATGAGAGGGGGGGGAGGGGGAATCTGATAGGTGGACCTTATACCTTGGTCTTTCAAAACTCCCCAAAATAAATGTTATACTGATGTTGGCCAAGAATGTTTGTGTCTAATCTGCTTTCCCTGTTTAGGTGCAAAAATTTTTTTTTTTTTTCTTGTTTGACTCCACAGTTTCCTTCCAACCCACAGGAATGGCAGACTGTGGCCTCCCACTTTGCCCAGCGGTGGGACTTTCCTAACTGCGGAGGGGCAATTGATGGGAAACACGTCTACATCATCCCACCACCCAACTCGGGGTCATACTATTACAACTATAAGGGGTTCAATAGTATTGTGATGTTGGCGGTGGTGTCGGCTACTTATGAGTTCCTGTATGTGGACGTGGGGAAGAATGGCCGGATGTCCGATGGTGGAGTCATCACCAAGACGGAGTTATACAGGCGTCTCCAGAATGGTAGCTTGGACTTGCCACCTCCAGAAGACAATGTTGAAGGACTCCCATTCGTCTTCGTTGCGGATGAAGTGTTTGTGCTGGGGGACCATCTTATGCGGCCATTCCCTATGAGGACCCTCACCCCAGACCAGAGGGTTTTTAATTACCGGCTGGCCAGAGCCAGAAGAGTGGTGGAGAACACATTTGGAATCATGGCCAGCCGGTTCCGCCTATTTCTTACACCCATACACATGGCGGAGTACAAACTGAATCATATCATCCTGGCGTGCTGTGTTCTCCACAACTTTTTAAGGCAAAATTCTGCCAACTATGCTGCCTCAGTTGGGCGTGAGGCCGGAATTCATAATGAACCAACCCTGACGGCGCTTGAAAGTGGCCGTCCTGGCTTGCCCCCCCTGAGTGCCCGTGAAAGTCCTTCTTAGATACCTTGATTACTTTGCGGGTAGGGGGGCCATCAATATGCCAGACAATGTCTGAAACATTTTTAAAATAAAAAAATCATTTTGTGTAACATTACAAAGCACAAAGTTGGGTGTTATTTACTAAAGGCAAAGACACTTTGCACTACAAGTGCACTTGAAACTGCACTGAAACTGCATTTGTAATGCAAAGTGCATTTTCCCTTAGGAAATAACCCCCATTGTCACAGAAAACACCAATTTGAGCACAACCAAAATTTGGGAGCATTGAAACAATAATCCACACATTCTTGATTATCAATCTTTTTAATACCAGCACAATCACATGTGCATTTAGAAAAGGTTTTTAAAACAAACCAACATGTTTGTTGTATAACAATTTTTTGGGTCACATTACTAAAAGTAGAAATGTCCATTTAAGGTAAAACAGGCATGTTTAAAACCAACAAGAAAGACACAAATCTGGAACTTACAAAGTTCAACTTTTAAACAAATTGAAGGCAATATCAGACATGGGTATTTATAAACTGTGCTTGATATTTCGTTCAGATGGGGTGAAGTCACCCCTGCAAAAGCCAAATTTTGAAGATGCACACAAATTGCCGAATGTCAACATGTGCTACCTGCCATCACGGGGGATCAATGGACGTGTTTTGGGGGTGCAACCCCTTCCTCACAGCTACTTTATTATTGAGGAAGGGGTTGCACCCCCAAAACGCATACATTGATCTCCCGTGATGGCAGATAGCACATGTTGACACACTGTGTGCATCTTCAAAATTTGGCTTTTCTCAAATCTGTCAAAAAAGAAGAGAAATTTTGAGATAACAAAAAGCACCAAAGAGGGAAGGGATTTGGAGGTGTTTCAAACTCGCCCTAAAACATCAATGGTGTTCTTTATTTTTTTTGAACATCATTGAAGTTTTTCTGGATGTTTTCCAAGTCCCTATTACACCCCATGATCTCCCCGATCAGGATCTGTGCACTTTCACTGGTGAAATGCCCTGGATCCACAACATCACGATCACCTAAAAAGATAGAAACAAAAACACACCATGTATTATAAATATGCTGGTGTCTTGCCGAGAAAGTTCCCTCGGCGGATAAGTTCCCCCCCTGTACTGCGCAGGCGCAGTGCCTGCACAGTACGAACTACTATTAGCCGCCGGAGATAGCCGAAGCACAAAATCTACAATCAGCTGTACACGGTGCCTGCGCCCTGGGTCCAGGTTCCTTCCCCACCATCCAAGTGGACCTAGAGGGGGAATAAAAAAGAGCTGAGCGAAGCGAGGTCGTGCCCGAAGCGTGGCGAGCGAAGCGAGGTCGTGCCCGAAGCGTGGCGAGTGAAGCGAGCCCGCGAGGGGCCCTCTTACAGGCACCGTGTACAGCTGATTTTCCCCTATTCATCTTCGGCTATTTCTGCCGGATCCTACTGCGCAGGCACAGCGCCTGCGCAGTAGAGGGGGTCCTTATCCGCCGAGCGGAACTTTCTCGGCAGAACACCGGCACCCATCTCTTACCTGAGCTTGTGGTCGCAGACACTCACCTGTTGTGGTGACAATTTCCACCACATCTCCTTCCTCCTCCTCCTGTTGTCTTTGGTGGGTCTCCACTTCTTCCTGAGGTGGGGGGTCTGTGGTCTCCTCGGATGAGGGGTGTCCTCTGAGTCTTTTCTCCCCTATGTAAAAAACAATAGGTATACTTAGCACACAGATATTTGATGACATAAATAGGAATATGAAACATTGCTTGGAAGTGGGGTACAATTGTCTGTTTTGGCAGAGTTCCAAGATGAAAAAAAAATGTTGTCCTCTGTCAAGCTTGAATACTTACCTGTTTTGTACAAGCTTCACAGATGGAGTCACCCCTATAGTATACACTGGAGCACCTGTGTGGCCGCCTAATAAAAAGGATGTTCTTGTGTCCCACACTAGTGCTCCAGCGTCCAGATGTGAAAACTGCTGCTGAGTGTCCTCTCCTTACACAGAATCTAGTCTGCATTACATTCTAGTTGCAAACCCACCTACACAACAAAATTATTTTAAAAAAGGTATTCAAATGCATATGGCCAAAACAATGGTGTTTTCTAGGCCGAACGAACAATGTTTCATACGAATTTACAAAGTGACCATGAACATGAAAGTTGCCATTTTAAACTGTACAACAGTAAAGAAAAGCACATGGAGCAGCACGAACGTAATAAAAATAAAGAATAGGAACACAGGACAACTACTTACTTTTTTGCAGCACTCTCCTGATCCTTCTGTACTGCTCGTGCTCCTTTAATTTCAGGTCCGACCACTGCTTCCTGAGCTGATCCTTGGATCGTCGTACCCCAAAATTCCGGTGCAGACTCTTGACCACTTTCGCCATGATCTTGGCCTTTCGGAACATTGGGGTTGGGGTAAGGTCCATACTTCCCGTCATAGTCGGCCTTCTTCGGGATGTCGACCATCTCCACACAGGGACATATTTGATGCCTTAAATCATCTCCTTCTGGATTGGGATGTTTCAGGCTCCGGGCTTTCCTCCTCCTCCTCCTCGTTGGTGTAATTATCAGACACCTGCTCTGTCTCCGCCATGTGCTCTTTCCCACTGCGACGAACAAGAAGGGGCAGGGAACAGACTAGAAAGAACGTCAGGGGCGGGCGGAGTTTCACGCATGCGCAGTGTCTATAAAGCGTAACACGCATGCATAGTAAGTACGATCTGTGAGCGGAGGAAGGAGTATCGGAGGCGCCGATCGTGATAACGAAGGTAAGATTTAAAATTGGGCCTATACTGCTTCTAGATTGAGGCCTGTATTTGGACAAGTTTAGAAGACTTTAGGCTGACATTAGGGTTTGTCTTGTGTTGTGTCTTGCAGTTAAAATGGATATCTTGAAGGATCATGACTTTATGCCAATCTTCATAGATATGTTCAGGGAGCTGCCCTGTCTGTGGCAGATAAACCACCCTGATTATAAGAACCAAACAAAGAGGAAGGCAGCGCTGGATAATTTGCTGCAATTTGTGAAGTCTGTGATCCCCACGGCAGACATCACCTATTTGAAGATCCTAATTGGTGGCCTGAGGAGCACTTATCTAAGGGAGCACAAGAAGGTCCAGGATTCCCAGATATCAGGAGCTGCAGATGACATTTATGTCCCCAGGCTGTGGTACTATGACAGGCTGCATTGGAATGGAAAATGTCCGATGTAGCCCACACACGGTCGGAATTTCCGACAACAAGCTCCGATCGCACATTTTCTGTCGGAAAGTCCGACCGTGTGTACAGGGCATAACAGTAATTAACAGAACTGAACTACATTTACCTAGCAATAGTATAAAAAGACAGTCCTAACATGCTATAACAGTCCCAGTTTATCACACTGGCCAGTGATTTAGGAAAAAAAGTTTTGGCTGGCAAAGTTAGCGCCCTTGAAAAAAAAAAAAAAAACAATTCCGAAGAGACAACAGATTATCTTGTATGATGTCTCTTACCAGTCCCAGGGCACCCTCTTCTGGATCTCCCGACTTGTGCTCTGATTCAGAAAAAGACCAGTTCAAACGATAGAAGTTGTTAATGATCTCTCTCTTTTACTCCCTCTTTTCCTTCCTTACAAGTGTTGGGAGTGCTCTCCAGCGTTTGATGTCTCCAGGCATCTAAATCACACCCTTTCAGAAGGAAGGTTCTCAGTCTCTTTGCTTCTCTGAGTTCTTACCCAATTGTGCCCCTTTTTAGGAGGAAGTAAGCAAAACCTTAAACAAAGGAGTGGCTGTGGACATAGTCTACTTGGATTTTGCAAAGACCTTTGACACAGTTTCCCACACACAGCTAATGTGTAAGGTAAAGGCTTGGAAAAACCAGTTTGTAAATAGATAAAAAACTGGCTAAAAGACTGTATTCAAAGAGTAGTGGTTAATGATTCATACTTTGAATGGTCTAGGGCAGTGATGGCAACCTTGGTACCCCAGATGTTTTGGAACTACATTTCCCATGATGCTCAACTACACTGCAGAGTGCATGAGCATCATGGGAATTGTAGTACCAAAAAATCTGCGGTGCCAAGGTTTGCCATCAATGGTCTAGGGTTGTTAGTGGTTAGTGCTAGTTGTTAGGTTTGGTGTTGGGACCCTTACTTTTTTTATATATTTATAAATGATATAGGGTGGGGGGGGCGTGGCCTTACACAGCATGGAGTAGGACGTGTATTCCCTGAGCTCCGTCCATTACTCCTGCTGTAATTACTCCTGGACTGCTTATACTGCTTCAATTGCTGGATCACCCTCCCTGGGACACCTACAATCCCAAGAACTAACTTCTGAAGCGACCGGATAAACGGCGGCCCGAGCGGAGCGGAGATCTTCCACACAACGGCCGAATTCAGGCAAGTCCGCGGCTTCGGCCTAATCCTGGAGGTCCGCGGCCATCTTGGTCCTCCTTTACCTCAGACTTGTCCTAGGATAGCTGTGCCCTGCCGATGCCCAGAAGCTGAGAAACCTCCTAGGGGAGCTGGAACACATCAATCCTCATATATATAGACCCCCCTGGCCCCCAGTGCCCCAGAAGGAGCGGCGTCCATATTTGGGCTGGGTTGTGGCCTAGGACTGTATGTGGAGGCCGGCAGCCATCTTAGCACACTTGCACATCTAGCCTGTGCTGCATCTTCAGCCTGCGGCCTTTTCGATCCCCTGTGAACAACTTCTATTGAGGTCCTTTCACATTTCCTACTGCAGCCCCAGATTACCAGCACGCCAAACGGAGCAGCAACATATCAAACACCCGCCACATAAGAGCAGTCCTTATCCCCGGACATACTGGGGGCCTCGAGACCCTAGCCAGCACTCTCTCCAGTCCCACAGGCAGCTAATTTAGCCAACACAAGATTGGGGACTTGTTGGGTATTACCCCGGGCCCTCACAGCATGTCACCAACCAAAGCACAGAAGGCAGCGGCGGCAAAACTTGATCAGTACCGCCGACAAGACAAAGAGGACATGGAGGAAGATGGAGCCTCTGAGAAAACTGGGGGGGGAGAACAAACGGCGAGTGACACTGACAAACTCCTTGAAGCAATCACCTTTTGCAGAACTTCTCTCACAGCACAAGTTGAGAAAGTCAAGATGGATATTTCCCTTATTAGGCAAGACTTTCAAAAGCTCAGGGACAGGGTGAAGGAAGCTGAGACCAGACTGAGCACGGTAGAAGATGCCATTCCACCCTTACAAACATCCTCAGATCGTATACAATGGCAAATACACCAACTCCTTACAAAACAGGATGATATGGAGAATAGGCTGAGAAGATGAAACATACGCCTGATTGGCCTGCCAGAGGGGTCTGAGGGCAAGGACACTACCACGTTCTTGGAACAACTTTTGATCAACGCCTATGGGAGAGAAGCCTTCTCCTCTATGTTTGCGGTGGAGCGGGCACATCGCATGCCAGCAAGACCCCCCCCCCGCAGGGAGCTCCTCCTCGCACGTTCATAGCTAAACTCCTTAATTACAAAGATCGAGATACAGCTCCAAGAATGGCGAGGGAGAAAGGCAATATCCCAGTAGGGAATGTTAAAGTAGCTATTTTCCCAGATTTCTTGGCGGAGGTACAGCGCCGTCGGCAGAGCTTTACAGAGGCCAAGCATAGGCTAAGGAACTTACAATACAAATATTCTATGCTTTTTCCTGCCCGCCTCAGAATAGAACATGACAGCCGTGCAGTCTTCTTTGAGGATCCTGAGGAAGTGATCACCTGGTTGGAACATTGTGCTAATGCTGAAAGAGCTGATTGATTAAGTCCCAGCAACTTAGTGACTGTGACATAGAACTGTTCACGAACCAGCGCAAGAACAAAGTACAAATCCTTGATATCCACAGTATAAGAGTCAACTTACTCTTTGGGGCTCCGAAGAGGCAGAAGTCCTACCGACAACATGCATCATGCAGCTAGACTTTACCCCACACAGTCCCGGGAAGCAGCACCATGACCACTGGAATTTTTTCTGGAACTTATTCGTTGCAGTTAACTGGAAGCAAGGGGATCGGGAGACCATATTATACCTTATACAAATTATATGGATGATACCCCTCATTCTACTCAGTCCCCGGGGACTTAACCAGATGTTTTGCACTCTGCTTATAACCAGGAAGATGGAATGTTTCCCAGTTCGACATAAATTAAAGGCAATATGCCTGCACCAGTTTGGGACAGTGCAGGGCAGGGAGGGGGGTGGGAGTTCATTTGTTTTATAGTTTGGTTAAACTTGATTGTGCATACTAATTATAGAAAACAGGTAACATCCCGAATGCTAGATCCATGTGAATGTACGTGTATGTCGTGCGATACAAGATTGATGCAGCTATGTTTAAATACTAGGAACATGTGTGCCTTACACATAGAGAGCAAATTGTTTAACATAACTGTTTTATTAGAGATTAAAAGGTTTTGTTTATGGCATCTCTGAAGTTTCTCACATGGAATGTGAGGGGCATGCGCGAGAAATTTAAGCGCGCAGCAGTCTTCACATTCCTCAAGAAGCAACATGCTGATATAGTAGCATTGGTGGAGACGCATGTTGGGGGGAGTGTCCAGATGGCACTCCGCCGGCCATGGGTTGGATGGGCGTATCATTCTACCCATACATCCCATTCCAGGGGAGTCTCAGTCTTGATAGCCAAATCGGTACATTTTGAGTTGTGTGAGTTGTCCACTGACCCACTAGGCCGCTATGTCTTTATCCATGCTAAATTATGTGGAGAACCCCTACTTATAATGGCTTTTTATATACCACCCCCATTTAACATCTCCATAATTAAGGAGGGATTATCGTTCATGGCCCGTCATTCGACTATATCTGCAGTTTGGCTAGACGACTTCAATACCACACTAAATCCGACTTTAGACAGGCTCCAACTTACTTCGCCTACCGTAATACTCCCAATGAGACTAGGTTCTCTAAGCTTATCTCCACCTTCCACTTAATAGACACATGGCGCCACAAGTTCCCACAGGCCAAATCATACTCGTGCTTCTCGTCTTCTCATGGTTCCATGTCCCGTATAGATTTTATACTCATCTCCCGCAGATTGACACCAAGACTATCAGAGGCTATATTTTGCCCCAGAATACTTTCGGATCATAGTCCCTACTGGATTACATTAAGTATCCCTATAGCAAAACCACCACGGTCATGGCGTTTGAACCCATTTTGGCTCTCTCTTCTACCTGAGGATGATGACCTTACTGATAAATGGAGAATGTACTTTGTGGAGAATGACAAATCAGCATCGCCATCCGCAGTATGGGATTCCTTTAAGCTATTCGCTCGCTACACATTAATAACTGCTATCAATAAAATTAAGACAAATTCTTCCAATGCCCTCGGTAAGGCGCTGGAGGATCTATCCTCTGCTGAAAGAGACTTTTCCACCACCCCGACCCACACAAATACAGACCTACTTAAACTACAAACTAGAGTAGTTAACCAGCTACAATCCCAGAAAGCTAGACAAAAACTATTTTTCTCCAAACAAAAAATGTTTGAACATGGGGAAAAAGCAGGCAAGTTGCTGGCATATTTGGTACATAGCGAAGATAGGCCCCCGGTGGTTATCACATTACATGGCCCTGGAGGACAACAAATAACAGACCCACCTAGAGTAACCTCTATGTTCAGGGATTTTTTTGCTAACTTATATAAGACGACAGCTCCCACTGAGACACAATCTATATCTCTTTTTCTTGAGAAGGTGCTTTTCCCACAACTGACAGAAGAACAGATAGAACTACTAGAGGCACCCCTCACCACAGACGAAATTACAACTGCTATGGCCAGCTTTACTAGGTCTAAATCCCCAGGATCAGACGGACTCCCAATTGAGTTTTATTCCCAATTCAGTGAAATACTAACCCCTAAACTATTAAAGTTGTACAATTATCTCTTTGAAACTGGGACTTTACCCCCATCTATGACAGAGGCAACGATAGTCCTCATCCCCAAACCAGGAAAGGACCCAGGATACCCAGAATCCTATCGTCCAATATCCCTCTTACAGGTTGATATTAAATTATTAGCCAAAGTACTATCCATTAGGCTTAATCAAGTAATTTTATCACTAATACATGCAGATCAGGCTGGTTTCATGCCTGGTCGCAACACCTCGTTTAACCTCCGAAACTATATATTAATATACAGGCTACACACGAGGAGGTTGGTTCGCGGGTTGTTGTGACCTTAGACACAGCAAAAGCCTTCGATTCGGTGGAGTGGAGGTATCTCTGGAGATGCTTGGAGGGTTATGGATTCGGCACGAAATTTATTAAATGGGTCCAATTATTATACCAGGCACCTAGGGCCAGAGTGGTGGCTAATGGGTGGTCATCTCAGATGTTTGACCTCAGTAGAGGCACGAGACAGGGCTGCCCCTTATCCCCATTGTTGTATGCCCTTGCGGCAGAACCCCTGGCGATATCCATCCAAGCGAACCCGGAGAGTTAGGACTTAGACTGGGCTCTTTAACCGCCTGCTGACCGCCGGCCGTCAATTGACGGCCAGGCGGCGCGGCTCTCGTTGCGGGAGGGCGTCATATGACGTCCTCCCATTTAAACAGGGAATGCGCGCGATCGTGCGCGCGCATCCCTGTTCCTTCGGTGGCGGCGTGTCACGGAGACACCGCTCGCCACCGAGGGGGGTGAACAGCCATTGGACATGGCTGTTTACCACGTGATCGGCCGTGATGAAGTCACGGCCGATCACAGATAGGTCCACCACATTGTGCACGGCGCATGCGCGCGATCGCGAGTGCGCTGCGCGTGCACGTCAGTGACGGAGTGTTCCCGGGAACACTACTCGTCACCGACGCCGGTAAACAGCCATTAGCTGGCTGTTTACCCACGTGATCGGCTGTGATCCATTCACAGCCGATCATAAATGTAAACACGGAGCGGTAACTAGCTGTTACCAGCTCTTCTCTCCTCACACACCGTTTCCAGTGTGAGGAGAGAAGAGCCAGAAGCAGTGAGTTACCGATCTGTGTTCTGTAGTGTCTGCACCAACACCACACCTGTCCCATCGCCCCCCCAATTGTCATCTGTCACCCAACAGTCACCAGTGTCACCCAATAAAGTGCACCTGTCACATAAGGGACTGCCATCAGTGACCGTCAGCGGTGCACCTGTCACCCGTCACAAATCAGTGACCATCAGCGGTGCACCTGTCACCCGTCAGCCATCACCCGTCACCCATCAGTGACTGCCAGCCGTCACCCGTCACCCATCAGTGACCGCCAGCCGTCACCCGTCACCCATCAGTGACCGCCAGCCGTCACCCATCAGTGACCGCCAGCCGTCACCCATCAGTGACCACCAGCCATCACCCGTCACCCATCAGTGACCGCCAGCGGTGCTCCTGTCACCCGTCACAAATCAGTGACCATCAGCGGTGCACCTGTCACCCGTCAGCCATCGCCCGTCACCCATCAGTGACCGCCAGCCGTCACCCGTCACCCATCAGTGACCGCCAGCCGTCACCCGTCACCCATCAGTGACCGCCAGCCGTCACCCATCAGTGACCGCCAGCCATCACCTGTCACCCATCAGTGACCGCCAGCGGTGCTCCTGTCACCCGTCACAAATCAGTGACCATCAGCGGTGCACCTGTCACCCGTCAGCCATCACCCGTCACCCATCAGTGACCACCAGCCATCACCCGTCACCCATCAGTGACCGCCAGCCATCACCCGTTACCCATCACCTGTCACCCATCAGTGACCGTCAGCCATCATCGATCATCTGTCACCTTTTAGTGACCGTCACCCATCACCAGAAAGTGTCCGTGGCCTGTCACCCATCAGTGACTATCGCCTGTCACACCGTCATCACCGATCAGTGAACGTCAGCTGCCACCTATCGCACAGCCCATCAGTGACCGTCACCTGCCACCTGTCACACCGCGTCATGTCCAAAAGAGTATTCAGCAGTGAGGAGGCGTTCCAGATCCTCTCCATGACCGATGAGAGCAACGGGGAGTTCTCATCAGATTCCAATTTGGATTCTGATTCAAGTTCGGCATTTGAACCAAATAGTGAATCGACAAATGATTCGGAGGAAGAATGGGTCCCTCCCAAAAGGGCACGGCACTCTGGAAACCAGGATTATATTCCCAGGCCCAGTACCAGCGCTGCCACCACCAATAGGCCCCAGGAACAAATTCCCAGGCCCAGTACGAGCGCTGCCACCAGCGTTAAGCCCCGGGAACAATTGCCCAGTACCAGCGCTGCCGCCGGCGATAGGCCCCAGGAACAAATGCCCAGACCCAGTACCAGTCCTGCCACATCACGCCTGAGTACCAGCACAGGAAATTCCAATCCAACTACTGGAGTGTCACACCCCCCAAGAGCCAGGGCCTCTACATACATGCCAGATGGTCTTGCCAACCCAATATGGCTGCCTTCCAACTCGGCATCGCCAATTATTCCCCCGTTCACAGCACTGCCAGGCAAAAGGGCCAGATACGAAGTAAAGTTATACAAGCTATGTGAGAGAGCCACGGGATATTTGTATGCATTCTGCATATATGAAGGAAAAGATTCCCAGCTCCAGCCCCCTGAGTGCCCGGCCTACATGGGCACAACTGGAAAGATTGTATGGGACCTGGCATACCCACTTCTAAACAAAGGATATCACATTTACGTTGACAACTTTTACACCAGCCTGCCCCTTTTCAAACACTTATACATCGCAAAAACCCTGGCCTGTGGAACCTCCAGAAAAAATAGAAAGGGCTTCCCACAATCTTTAGTGAACAAAAAGCTGCGAAGGGGGGAAAGAGCATCACTGAGATGCAACGAAGTGCTGGCCTTGAGGTGGAAGGATAAGAGGGACATGCACATGATGTCCACCATCCATGAAGACACTGCAATTGTGGTACAAAGAAGACAAGGTCCCATTGAAAAGCCAACATGTGTCCAAGATTATAATCTCTACATGGGGGGGGTAGATTTTAACGATCAAATGATTCAGCCCTATTTGTCAATCAGGAGGTCCCGATTCTGGTATAAGAAGGTAGCAATTTATCTCATCCATTTGGCCATTTACAATTCCTACGTAGTCTACACCAAATCCATTGAAAGCCCCGCCCCCTTCCTAAAATTCATAGAAGAAGTTGTCACGTCCCTCATCTATCACCAAAGACCCCCCCAAGAAGACCTTCGCTCTGAGGCTGTTTGCCGACTCCATGAGCGCCACTTCCTCTTCAGCATTCCACCATCTGAAGCAGGCCGAAGACGGCAAAAAAAATGTCGCGTGTGCACCAAAAGAGGATTTAGAAGAGATACCAGCTACCATTGTCCCCAGTGTCCCTCCCAACCTGGCCTTTGCATTGGTGAATGCTTCCAAATTTATCACACATCCATAAAATATTAGCCCATATTTTTAACCATTTCCCCATTTTCATCATCTGTGCTGACCATTTTCCATTCTTTCCCAAATAACCATGCCACTGCCTTCCATGTGAACTGACCCTGGCCTGTTTTTTGACTATGCCTCTGCCTACCGTTTGGACTGCTTTCATGTGAACTGACCCTGGCCTGTTTTGTGACTATGCCTCTGCCTACCGTTTGGACTGCTTTCATGTGAACTGACCCTGGCCTGTTTTGTGACTATGCCTCTGCCTACCGTTTAGACTGCCTCCACGTGAACTGACCCTGGCCTGTTTTATCAACTACTCTACTGCCTACCGCTTGGACTGCTTACATGTGAACCGACCCTGGCCTGTTTTATGGACTATGCTTTTGCCTACCGCTTGGACTGATCTGTTGCCCTGCTACTGTAGTACACAGGGGTCTCACATATGTGAGGGGCTCCAGAATTGTTTTTCCGGTTGGAGAAAACAATTATTTTTGTTTTCTCCGGGTTTCGGAATTAGGGTCTGGAGTCCGGAGGCTTCATAGAGATTTGGGTGGGTCGAAGCCTCTACCCCTGTGCCCCTGTGCACAGGTCTTACCTGATTGTGGCCCTCAGCCTGCTGCTGACTTACTGCCACCATGCCCATGCCTGTCGCGGTACAATAATGAGTGTCTGCAGTTAACAGTGTACCAGGACCAATATTATGGCTGTGCTGGCTGTCTCTGCCTGGACAATTTCTATGGACTGTGCTGTGCCGACTATAGACAATATTCCTGCCTGCTGCCTGGATAGTTAATATTGCTGTCGCTAAGCACCTCCCTGCCTGCTGCCTGGACCAGTGCTCTCCTCTGTGGATACTACTAAAAGCGCAGGTAATGCTTTTTTTTTACCCTTTCTGCAATAGAATTTATTTTGGATTGTAATTCTTGGTATGTGCATGCTATGTGTTAGAAATATGAAGGGTTTTCAAAAATGATAGGTTGCCAGGAAATTATATATGTCATTTATGCTCCTAGAACGCCTGATGGTGCTACTTTGATGTTGGGCCTCTGTATGTGGCCAGGCTGTGTAAAAGTCTCACACATGTGGTATCGCCATACTCAGGAGGAGTAGCAGAATGTATTTTGGGGTGTCATCTTTGCTACGTACATGCTATGTGTTGGAAATATCTGATAAATAGACAACTTTGTATAAAAAAAAATGCGTTTTCATTTTTTTCCACATTTTCCAAAAACTTTTGGAAAAAAATGAACCGTTCAAAAGACTCATTATGCCTCATAGATTATACGTTGGGGTGTTTGCTTTCCAAAATGGGGTCATTTTGGGTGCAATTCCATTGTCCTGATGCTCCAGGGCCTTCAAAACTGCAATAGGTGGTTGAGAAATGAGATGTGTCATTTATGCTTGTAGATCACCTGATGGTGCTACTTCAATGTTGGGCCTTTGTATGTGGCCACGCTGTGTAAAAGTCTCACACATGTGGTATCGCTATACTCAGGAGGAGTAGCAGAATGTATTTTGGGGTGTCATCTTTGCTACGTATATGCTATGTGTTGAAAATATCTGATAAATAGACAACTTTGTGTAAAAAAAAAATGTGTTTTCATTTTTTTCCACATTTTCCAAAAACTTCTGGAAAAAAAAAGAACCGTTCAAAAGACTCATTATGCCTCATAGATTATACGTTGGGGTGTTTGATTTCCAAAATGGGGTCATTTTGGGGGCAATTCCATTGTCCTGGTGCTCCAGGGCCTTCAAAAATGCAATAGGTGGTTGAGAAATGAGATGTGTCATTTATGCTCGTAGATCGCCTGATGGTGCTACTTCAATGTTGGGCCTTTGTATGTGGCCACGCTGTGTAAAAGTCTCACACATGTGGTATCGCTATACTCAGGAGGAGTAGCAGAATGTATTTTGGGGTGTCATCTTTGCTACGTACATGCTATGTGTTGGAAATATCTGATAAATAGACAACTTTGTGTAAAAAAAAATGCGTTTTCATTTTTTTCCACATTTTCCAAAAACTTCTGGAAAAAAATGAACCGTTCAAAAGACTCATTATGCCTCATAGATTATATGTTGGGGTGTTTGCTTTCCAAAATGGGGTCATTTTGGGGGCAATTCCATTGTCCTGGTGCTCCAGGGCCTTCAAAAATGCAATAGGTGGTTGAGCAATGAGATGTGTCATTTATGCTCGTAGATCGCCTGATGGTGCTACTTCAATGTTGGGCCTTTGTATGTGGCCAGGCTGTGTAAAAGTCTCACACATGTGGTATCGCCATACTCAGGAGGAGTAGCAGAATGTATTTTGGGGTGTCATCTTTGCTACGTACATGCTATGTGTTGGAAATATCTGATAAATGGACAACTTTGTGTAAAAAAAAATGTGTTTTCATTTTTTTTCCACATTTTCCAAAAACTTCTGGAAAAAAATGAACCGTTCAAAAGACTCATTATGCCTCATAGATTATACGTTGGGGTGTTTGCTTTCCAAAATGGGGTAAGTTTGGGGGCAATTCTATTGTCCTGGTGCTCCAGGGCCTTCAAAAGTGTAAATGGTGGTTGAGAAATGAGATGTGTCATTTAGGCTCGTAGAACGCATGAAGATGCTACTTCAATGTTCGGCCTTTGTATGTGGCCAGGCTGTGTAAAAGTCTCACACATGTGGTATCGCCATACTCAGGAAGAGTAGCAGAATGTATTTTGGGGTGTAATTTGTTGTATGCATATGCTCTGAGAGAGAAATAACCTGTTAATATGACAATTTTGTAAAAAAAAAAAAAAAATCTTCATTTTGCAAAGAATTGTGGGAAAAAATTACAACTTAAAAAAAATCACCATGCTACTTACTTAATACCTTGGAATGTCTACTTTCTAAAAAGGGGTCATTTAGGGGGTATTTGTACTTTTCTGACTTGTTAGTGTACCAAGAAATGAGATAGACCATCACTACATCTGTGTTAGTTTGTAGACTCTATAACTTTCACAAAGATCAAATAATTTACACTAATTTGGGTTATTTTTACCAAAGCTATGTATCAGTATAAATTTTGGCCAAAATTTATGAAGAAAAATTACTAATTTGCAAAATTTTATGACAGAAACAAAGAAAAAGGCATTTTTTTCACAAAATTTACGGTCTTTTTTATTTATAGCACAAAAAATAAAAAACCCACTAGTGATTAAATACCACCAAAAGAAAGCTCTATTTGTGTGAAAAAAAGGACGCAAATTTCATATGGGTACAGTGTTGCACGACTGAGTAATTGTCATTCAAAGTGTGAGAGCGCTGAAAGCTGAAAATTGGTCTGGGCAGGAAGGGGGTGTAAGTGCACTGTATTGAGGTGGTTAATTGAAAAAATTAGCATGTATGCAGATGACACGCTATTATACTTAGCAGATTCGGGCCCATCATTATGTACTGCACTCCGCACAATCGAACAATTCGGAATATTTTCAGGACTGAAAATCAATTGGGACAAGTCCCAAATTTGACCAATTGACAGCTTCCCACCCCCAGAATCCCAAGCCAGGCTTCCGCTTCAGAGAGTTGATGTGATTAAATATTTAGGGATCCATATATCTAGATACCCTGCGGACTATGTATCCCTCAATATAGATCCTCTCATTTCCATGGTTAAAAATAAAATACGGGTTTGGTCCAAATTACCACTGGGAATCTGGGGTCGCATAAATTTAATCAAAATGATCTTATTCCCTAAAATACTCTATGTACTCTGGCATACCCCAGTTTACTTACCCTTGAAACATTTTAAATCTTTAGAGTCCCTCCTAAAGCCATTTATGTGGGGTACCAACAGACACAAACTAGCATGGCAAACCCTCAAGAATCCGACTGATCTTGGTGGCACAGCTCTCCCCGACTTTAACTTATATTACATTGCAGCACAGCTGTCACAGCTTTTCCACTTAGATAAAACGGACAGCGAGAGATTTCTCACGCTCCTATGTCCAAAGTGGGCACAACACACAAGGACTCGATATATGCAATAGCATCGGGCTCGGGAGGGATGGAACTAGGAGAAAACAGACATACCATGATATACCACTACAGGAAAATATGGGATTTAGCTGCCTCTAAACTTGAAATTCCAATGACTACACGCCGATATGGCATAACAAGAACCTTCCCGAGTTTAATAAAATTCATGACACATTTATATGGTCCATGCAGGGAGTATTTTACCTACACCACTTATTAAAAAATGGACATCTTAAAACCTTTGATTCACTTAAAGAAGAATTTACAATTCAGAACCAGATGTTCTTCAGATTTCTACAAATCCGTCACGCGTCACAATCACAATTTCCTGACTCCCTCCCAAACTCCACACCTAATGTTCTTATGGCAGTAATTAAGAGCACAGACTCTCATAAATTGATCTCAGCTTTTTATAACATGCTCTCAACCCCTGTATCTACTAAAATAGCATATGATCTCAAACCAAGATGGGAAAGAGAGGTGGGTCCAATAGAGGATGAGGAGTGGGGGGAGGCATTAGAGTCAAAGCTGTGTCCCCCAAACTATCAGACCGACTGTCGCAGCTTTACATTCTTCACAGGGCATATCTTACACCCCTTAGAGTGGCAAGATATAAACGTACACAACCTACCACATGTCAGATGTGCGGGAGGGAGACAGGCACTTTTTTCCACTTGATCTGGACATGCCCTAAGATTCAAGGCTTGTGGGAACAAATTGTGACATTTCTACACGACACAATGGGCTCACCCCTAGCTCTAGACCCAAAACAATGCCTTTTGGGTATAATTCCGGACACAATTGGCAAATACACAAAAACTTTTCTACATGAAACACTCTTTGCAGCAAGAAAGGTTATAGCCAAAAAATGGATGAGACCAGAGCCTCCTAAAATAGTGGAATGGAAGGTGAAGGTGAATAATATTTTGCCGTATAAATGATATAGGGTCTGGGATTAAAAGAAAAAATTTCAGTCTGCAGATGACACCAAGCTATGCAGCTGAATTACATCCTTATAGGATGTCTCCAATTTTCTAGTTGAATGCACTGTTTAAATGGGCAACTGTGTGGCAAATTTGGTTTAATGTTGATAAATGTAAAGTTATGCACTTGGGGGCTAAAAATATGCATGCATCATAAATATTAGGTGGAGTACAACTAGGAAAATCAATGGTGGAGAAGGATCTGAGTGTTCTGGTAGATCATAAGCTTAATAATAGCATGCGATACCAAGTTGATGTTTTCCAAAGCAAGCAAAATCTTTTCTTATTGGAAGAGGTATGGACTTTAGAGAGAGAGAGATAATTTTACTATTGTACAAATCATTAGTAAGACCTAATTTAGAATATGCAGTTCAGTTTTGGACACCAGTTCCCAAAAAATATATCGGGGAACTAGAGAAAGTGCAGAGAAGGGCAACCAAACTGATAAGAGGCATTAGGGAGATTAGCTATGAGAAAAGAATAGCTGATCTGATTTTATTCTATCTTGGGAACAGACTTCCTCAAGAGGTGGTTCAGACCAACTCAGTAGATTGTTTTAAAAAGACCTGGATTCTTTCCTAAATGCACAAAATATAACTGGATACTAATATTTATAGGTATGGTTGATCCAGGGAATTTCTGATTGCCTCTTGGGGAATCAGGAAAGATTTTTTTTCCCGCTGGAGCAAATTGGATCATGCTTTATTGTTTGTTTGCTTGTTTTTTGCCTTCCTTTGGAGCAACTGTGGATATAGGATTGTGTATATGGAGGTTTCTTTTTGTGTGTGTGTTTTTTTTTTTTTTTTCTGTGAGTTGAACTGGATGGTCTTTTTTCAACCAAATAAACAATTTAACTATTCAAAAGAGCTCCCTTTCTCTAGCAGCCTGTTGTCCCCTTGCTCTGTTGCATCAGCCAATCCTTCCTCCAAACCCAGCCAAGATGGCTGCCCTCAGCACTGGAGATACTCCTTAGACAATCATTACAAAGTGGTCTCTTTAACCATTTCCCACCCAGCCTATACAAAAATGACAGCCGGGCGGTGGTTCAGTTATCCTGACTAGACATCATATGATGTCCAGCAGGATAAGCCACTGTGCGGCGCACAGCGCACCCACCCCGCGTGGATGCCCGACCAGGACCACCAGGGATGTCCACAAAGGACTCCCACCAGGTATGCCACGCTGGACCACCAGGAATATGCCAATCAGTGCCCAGGCAGATGCCAATAAGCAATGCCTGCCAGTGCCATCAGTGATGCCTATCAGTGCCTCAGTGCCAAACATCAGTGCCACCTAATAGTGCCCATCAGTGCTGCCTATCAGTGCCCATCAGTGCCGCCCATCAGTGCCCACCAGTGCCACCTATGAGTGCCCATCAGTGCTGCATATCAGTGCCACCTATCAGTGCCATCGTCAGTGCCCATCAGTGCCACCTCATCAGTGCCGCCTTATCAGTGCCCATCAGTGCAGCCTCATCAGTGCCCATCAGTGAAGGAGAAAACGTAACTTATTTACAAAACAGAAACAAAGAAAAACTTTTTTTTTCAAAATTTTATGGTCTTTTTTTATTTGTTTGGAAAAAAATAAAAACCGCAGAGGTGATCAAATACCACCAAAAGAAAGCTCTATTTGTGGGAACAAAATGATAAAAATTTTGTTTGGGTACAGTGTAGCATGACTGCGCAATTGTCATTTAAATAGTGAAAGTGCTGAAAGCTGAAAATTAGCTTGGGCAGGAAGGGGGGGAAGTGCTCGGTATTTAAGTGGTTAAATATGGCTGCTGCATTTCTCCATTAATTAATAATCAGTTTAACCCTGTCTACACTGCAGAAGGAGAGCAGCAACAAAGAAGTTCCATAGCTATTATCAGCTAAAGTCCAGGTTACATGTACATATTTTTTGGTATATCTATGGCATCCCACTGGAAAAGTTTAACTCTGACCTTGGATCCGTGTACATCTGCCTACAATAAAATGGAATAAACACCTAGATGCAGCATTATATGTGTTTCTACATGGCAAGAAGCAAAATTTAAACCTCCTCAACTGAGTATAATGGAAACTTCAAATACCTATTCACATCTGTGTGGTGTTGCATGAGCATAACACCCATTGTGTTAAGGCAGCCCAGTTATTTGAACGGGCTGCTTAATGCACCAAAACACACAAAAAAGTTGCAATGCAATGTGCCACAACACATGTTGAAACTTATGTAGCTAACACACGAGTGGAATTTCTGACAGAAAGAGTCCGATGAGAGCTTTTCAACGTATATTCCGTATGTATACCCCATCGGACTTTTTCTGTCCAAAATTCAGACGGACTTAGATAGAGAACATGTTCTATATTTTTCCGATGGAACAAATTACTATCGGAAAAAACGCTCGTCTGTATGCTGTTCCGACGCACCAAAAACGACGCATGCTCTGAAGCAAGTACAAGACGGAAGCTATTGGCTACTGGCTATTGAACTTCCGTTTTGTAGTCCTGTCATACGTGTTGTACGTTACCACGTTCTGGACGGTCGGAATTTGGTGTGACCGTGTGTATGCAAGATAGCTTGAGCAGAACTCCGTCGTAAAAACCTTCAGCGTTTATTCCGACGGCAAAACCGGTCATGTGTACAGGGCATTAGAATAAAAGGCAAAACAAAGCCCCAGTGCATAAAATGTGTGTTTCCCTGAATTACCTCAACACAACAGTGTGAATTCAGCCCAAAGCTTTGTATTCTGCTGCTTGGTTTAGAATAGCATGAGATGTTTAAGTCGCCCTTGAGGCAAGACTGTTGCAGCATTTTGATGTACATTCCACCCTTTGCTACCAATCAATTGTTGTGAATATTATTGCAAGAAAAAAAATAATAGTGCACTATTTAATATATCATATGTTCTATGTTTTACAGTACGCAGACCTGCAGATGGACTGTACAGTCTGTCATTCAAGAACCTGTCTAGAATGAAGAGACAGTTTATTGTTACCCAAGCTATAAGACGTCTTGATTTTGCTATAATAATTTCTATACGCTATATTCTTTGGTTCTGCCTCCAAGTTTCCCCATAGGTATCCACAGGTATGCTGACAAGGCACATATGAAATGCACACATATTAATATAATAGCATGCTTTGGTGCTTCCATGTCTTACTCTGCTACCTTAGATACTATTCAGTAAGTGTCTGTCAGAAAAAAATTGTTAAAAATGCTATCAATTTACTTCAGTGCTTTTTACTAGTGGGCTCAATAATCCTATCTGGATCTGTCATTGTATGGGATCATAGATAGTACTTCTATATATTACGATTAAATAATACACAAAACTCAATAACCTGTGGGTTGAATAGGTCGTGCCCTTTATTATAGGTATAATAATAATTTTTATTTATTTTATTAATCATTAAGATATTAAAATTTAATAACTTAATAACTATATCATATCATAAATTGTTATATAACATACGCATAGCTCAGCTTTACAAGCTCGAGCTAATACCTAAAACCAACATAAATTTCCCCTCGATCAAACAAGGGACAGCTAATAGAAGCAGGAAAAGTCAACGTACAATGAAACATACACCTCATAAACAGGGCCACGACAGGGAGGGAAGGATGGGACAAGCTTCTTTCTGTTGTCTTCTTTCTTCTGCCTGTGTGATGATGCATCCTCTGTCTTATATAGGAACCTGTTCCTGCCAGAGGACCGTTTATTGGCTTAATTTAAGCCAATAGACCGTTTATTGGCTTAATTTAATTTAATCCAATCTCAGGTAAGTATAATTTTTCTTTTTTTTTAAATAATTATTATTAAAACTTTATACAAAACTATTTTGTCTCTCATGATCCCATATGTGGTGGGGGTGGGGACATGTTATGCCCCACCCCTCACTTTTATGGGATCATAGATAGAACTTCTATATATTACAATTAAATAATACACAAAACTCAATAACCTGTGGGTTGAATAGGCCGTACCCTTTATTATAGGTATAATAATATTTTTTATTTATTTTTTTAATCATTAAGATATTAAAATGTAATAATAACTAACTATATCATATCATAAATTATTATATAACATACGCATAGCTCAGCTATACAAGCTCGAGCTAATACTTAAAACCAGTATAAATTTCCCCACATGCCAGGCTCACATTAATGAGACTGGCAACCCCCCCCCCCCCCCCCCCGAGCCACAGCCAACTCCACACAGGTTTGAACGTCCAGATCAAATATATCCAGAGCTATGTCCGACAAAATGAACCTTATCAGGATCTGTGTGCACACGATCGGAAATTCCGACAACGGATTTTGTTGTCGGAAAATTTTATAGCCTGCTCTCAAACTTTGTGTGTTGGAAAATGTGTGATGGGGCCCACACACCGTCGGAATTTCCGACAACAAGGTCCTATCACACATTTTCCATCAGAAAATCTGACCGCGTGTACGGGGCATTAGAAAATGAGACGAAAATGACGCCCAAAAAGTCAAATAGAACAGAAGAGTAAACACACAAAATCGAGAACCCAAGTTCTTTCGTAAAGTGATTCATCTGCCACGACCCAACAGATCAGTCTTACTCTTAGGCAATAATATGTGGACACAATCCAGTTTTAACAAAACATCACTGAACAAAATACCAGAATCGTATCCCAGTTTCCGCTGAAGTAACTCAGAAACTCGAAACGCACAAAAAAAACAAAGGTAAAAAGCCACCTTAAATAATAACGCCTCATATGGCAAAAAACATTCCATCAGTAGCATCTCCAACTCTCCAGAAATAGGTAACCTGGAATCAGGCACATTCATTCAATCGTTTGCGGTATCCTTTCAAAGCACTTTTCACAGTAAAGAACTGCATGCAAGATCCAAACCCAGAAATACGATTGAAAAAAGAAACACCCGCCAAAATTTTCATAATATAAGAGTAAGAATATGAACAAGACATAAGGTAGCAAAGGAAAGATAAAATCAAGCCTTACGAGAAGGAAATAAATAAACGATCAAGGGGTTAATATGGTGCACAATGGAGGTAGCCGAGTACATATAACTAAAAATGGTGGGAGGCAGGGGGTGGGTTGGGGGTTCCTGAGAGGTGGTAGTTAATGTTGATGGTGGTAGTTAATGTTTCACAACAAGTTCAGGTATTAGTCCATGTAAGGATAAAATGATGCTGAATAAATGGAAGGCAGCCAGGCTATAAAAGCTAGAAGAAGCTCTGGAACAATAAAAAAGAAAGAAGGACGGTTCCTGGGATGTGAGTCCTGTGACCTGGGTCCTGGTATCTGTTCCGGTGGTGCAGAGGGTCCTCAGAGCCTCCGGGCGGCCAGGATGTCAGTCATGGATCCTCCGTGGAGCGCCGTGCTGACCTGCGTCTTCACTTCCGGGAGTGGGGTGAGGCAGGCGGTGCTTCGCGTTCGGAGCATGCATGCTCCTTCATCAGGCTATGCTGGTGGCCATATTCAGTGTGGGAATTTATACCATAGGCAATGGGAGGGGTGGAGAGGTAATTGAGAGGAGGGCGGGACTATGTATAATGATTGGGCGTGTAGGTAACCATGGAGATGGGGTGTACACAATGTGGAAGGGGAGTGAAGGGAGACGAGGAGTGGGCGGGGCAGGGAGTGAGGAGGGGGAAAGAAAGGAGATATGCAAATGAGTATGTTGTGGTAAGAACATATATGTGTGTATATGGATCGTGGGGTAAGGAGAAGGCGGTCTATATGAAGAGAAATGTTGTATTAATCATAATGTACGGGAACAAAATATATATATATATACACATATCTATATATATATAGATATATATATATATATATCTATATATATATAGATATATATATATATAGATATATATATATATATATATATACGTAAACATATATGGGAAGGGAATACAAAAATGCAGAAAATGGTATATAATGCAATGCAATGATGGAAAAGGAATAAAACATGTACAATGTATATACAGTACGTGTGTAAACGCAAAGAACCGTTAATAAAGGATCCCTTCACACACACATACACATATATACACATTTAAATGACGCGTAAGATTGGGACTAAAGGAGGGGGGGAGTGTGTTTCCAGACGGGTATTTGGGAATGAGAGGAATGTTGTAGGAAATACTGGGAAATAAATAAAAGTAAAAATAATAAAAATATATAGAAAAATAAATAAAGATAAATATAAATATATATATATATATATATATATATATATATATATATATATATATATATAAAAATAATAAAAATAAAAATACAAGTACAAATAAATAAAACCACATAAACCACATAGGCCACCAGCACCTTCCAGACGGCCACAGCCCACACCAAAAGAGGACCATCATCGTCCACCACCCCATGCCAGTTTCTTCCTCCAGTACACCCAAAACTTCCAAGAGTATAAAGAAGAAACCCCACACTGGCATCCTTACCTCAATCCCTTCCATACCGGTTACCCTCAAAGAAACACAGACCGGCAGTGCCATATCAGATCACAGTACTTATGAGGACCCCCAGTCATCCACTCTGGATTTTGGTATTGGGAATCTACACACCGCATAGCCCAAGATCACTCGTGCATCTAGGCCCACCATGGACCACCCCAGTATCCACGCCATCTCATCACCCCCCATTTACAGTCCGACCAATAAACATATATCTCCCACCCCTATCCCCTCTTTTTTAGTGATCACCCCCAACCCTGCCCAAAAATAAAGCTCACCGACGAGGCAGGAGAGGGGGGAGACACAGACACAAAAAGGAGGGAGAAATTGCGCAGACTGTAAAAATCTTCAACCTCTCTGATCACACCTTATCCATGCCTGAAAAATCTCTACTAGCACGCGGGCTCACCTTCGACCCCACAGCATCTCCCAACCCTTTCACTCTCTTCTTGGATCTCAATAGGTTCATTAGAAATATCACCATCAAACGATATTTCAACATTCAAGACACTAAGAAAGGTAATGGTACCCCAAACATTACCCCAAACACTACTCCATATACTACTAATGACCACGCTGAATGCAGTACTACTACAGAAGACTCCTCCACCCTAGGACCCGCAGAACTCATAGCCCTAGACCAGTTGGAAGATCTCTACATTGACGACCAGATTGAATCTCTAAATAAACATCCACCTACCTCTCCACCCATCTTACACACTAATTTCAAACCAAAATTTATCTTTTATCCCACATTTGCCAAAGGACCTTACGTCCAGACCTTCTATCAGGTTGTATATGCTGATATACTACGAATGTGTCAAATGTCCAACTCACGTTCCAATCCACCATCTAACTTAACCCCAGCAAAACGCACGGCTCTTAAATCACTCACCAACAACAGGCAACTGGTTATTAAGCCCGCAGATAAAGGAGGTGGTATCGTAGTCCAGGACCGTGCAGATTACATGCTGGAAACAACTAGACTCCTATCTGACACATCCACATACAAAAAACTTTCCGGAGATCCCTTACCCAAATTCCCTATTGAAGCTCACAACCTAATAGATCGAGCACAAGCAGATGGTATAGTTACTGCATCCGAAGCCTCATTTCTTAAACACGACTTTTACAAAAGGCCCTACTTTTACCACCTTCCGAAGGTGCACAAAGACCCCACACACCCTCCTGGTAGACCAATAGTGGCAGCCATGGAAAGCGTAACCAGCTACTTCTCTATCTACATTGATCATTTTCTACAAGGTATAGTACAGAACCTACCTTCCTACATTAAAGACAGAATCCACCTTCTGAACATGCTACGATACTACTCCTGGGAACCCACATACCGCTGGCTCTCGCTAGATGTGGTCTCACTATACAAGTCCATTCCCCATAACATTGGTTTACAAGCTGTACGACACTATCTCAACAATGATCCATCACTCAACCCACGTCAGAACCAATTCTTACTGGAAATATTAGAATTCTGCCTAACCCACAATTATTTTGAATCCCACGGAGATTTCTACATTTAAACACAAGGAACTGCCATGGGGGCCAGTTTTGCCCCCAGCTACGCGAACCTTACCATGGGTTACTGGGAGCTACAATATATACACAACAATAACCCATATGCGCCCCACATCATCTATGTAGCGCCCGTAATAGACTATGTGGTCATTATCTGGGATGGTCCAGAAACCACCATCCTACCCTTCATCCAACACTGCAACAACAACTCCATGGGTCTATCATTTACATCAGTCATAGACAATAACAAACTGGCCTTTTTGGATCTGGAACTCTTCCACTATGAAAACACCATCTGCGCCCAGAATTATACAAAATCCACCTCAGGGAATTCTTACCTACACTTTAACAGTTTCCATCACCCACGATGGGTTAAAAACATCCCAAAAAGCCAGTTCTGCCACCTAAAACATAATTGCACGTGCCTACAGGACTATGAAACACACGCCTACTACTCAAAGCCAAATTCAAAGACAAGGGTTACCCAGACCACATCATAGAAGATGCCTTCCAATACTATCTCAGTGAAAACGCGAAGGACAAGAGACAAACCAGTACAGACGACACTACCCAACCCGTCAGATTTGTGACACAATACCACAACAGATTTAAGCAAATGGAAAAGATCTTCACCAAACACTGGTCCATTCTGCGTGAGGATCCGCATCTAAAACCCACCATAAGTGATAAACCACTGGTCACCTACAGACGGGCTAAGAATATAAAGGCCCAAATAGCACCAAGCAAAGTGAAAAGAGCACGCCCCACTGCCAGTGCCCCGTTAACCTTCTTTAACATTAAAGGCATGTATCAATGTAGGAAGCCCCTCTGCCTCACATGCGCCCATGTTACACATAGGCAAAAAGACTTCAATCATAAGGGTAAACTATATGTCATCCCTGACTTCTTCAATTGTGGTTCAGATTATGTGGTCTATTGCCTCACATGCCCCTGCGGCCTACTATACGTAGGCCGCACTATACGCCCGCTCCGCAAAAGGTTTGGTGAGCATCGTAACCTTGTAGAGAAGGGCATTGACAAGCATAGTGTACCAAGACATTTTAAAGAACATCATGGACAAACATCTTCAGGGCTATGCGTGTGGGTTATTGAGTCTATTCCACCCACCCTCCCTACCGCTGAATGTTACAAAAGGTTATGTGAAAGAGAAAACTACTGGATATACACACTGGACACTTTATCGCCAGGAGGCCTCAATGAAGGCATTGAAATTAACATTTTGCTGTGACCCCAACCATATCCCTGCCTCATCACATCATCCCATCTTAATTCACCACGTATTGTTTCATCCATTGTCCTACCTGTTGTCTCATTTATTGTTTTATCCATCATCTAGTCACTACCCCATTAACTTACAGTCTACGTGGAACACGTGTATGGGTATACCCGTACACTAGTGTGAGTGTATACCTGTCTGCCACCCATTACCCCTATCCACATATCCTAGTGTATAACACATACCATTTTTATTTTTATTCCTATTTTTATTTTTATATTTATTTTCATTTAAATTTTTATTTTTAATTTCTTTATTTTTATTTTTATTTATTTGTACTTGTATTTTTATTTTTATTATTTTTATTTATTTATATATATATATATATTTTTTTTGTCGTTTATATTTCTATATATTTTTATTATTTTTACTTTTATTTATTTCCCAGTATTTCCCATAACATTCCTCTCATTCCCAAATACCCGTCTGGAAACACACTCCATTTTCTGCATTTTTGTATTCCCTTCCCATATATGTTTACGCGTATATATATATGTATATATATATATAGATATGTGTGTATATATATATGTATATATATATATATATATAGATATGTGTGTATATATATATATATATATATATATATATATATATATATATATATATACTTTGTTCCCGTCCACTATGATCAATACAACATTCCTCTTCATATAGACCGCCTTCTCCTTACCCCACGATCCATATAACACATATATGTTCTTACCACAACATACTCATTTGCATATCTCCTTTTTTTCCCCCCCTCCTCACTCCCCGCCCTGCCCACTCCCCGTCTCCCTTCACTCCCCTTCCACATTGTGTACACCCCATCTCCATGGTTACCTACGTGCCCAATCATTATACATAGTCCCGCCCTCCTCTCAATTACCTCTCCACCCCTCCCATTGCCTATGGTATAAATTCCCACACTGAATATGGCCACCAGCATAGCCTGATGAAGGAGCACGCATGCTCCGAACGCGAAGCACCGCCCGCCTCACCCCGCTCCTGGAAGTGAAGACGCAGGTCAGCACGGCGCTCCACGGAGGATCCATGACTGACATCCTGGCCGCCCGGAGGCTCTGAGGACCCTCGGCACCACCGGAACAGCTACCAGGTCACAGGACTCACATCCCAGGAACCCCCCCACTGGCCCGTGACACCCACATCCCCCGAGAGCACGCGGATGAAACTACTTTACATGCTGGTTTTTAGCAACTCAAATGTGAGTGTTTTTATCTATTGTAATAAACATTTTTAACATACATGCTGCACTTAGAGGGCGCCGTCCTTCTTTCTTTTTTATTCTTCCGAGAAGGAAGCCTGTTGTAACCCAGACGACTGCAAATATGAACACCATAATGACCACGCTACTTTGTAGGACACCCATGTGGCAGGAGCTACAGAATTCCTAATTGCCAGAAGTAGTGGATCTTCACAAGGTCCCATAAGTGTTGCGGGCAGGACGTGCAATTTGGATCCGCGTCCAGCACCAATACCTTGAATTCTGAAATCTATAAACGGGACAAACGATCAGCGATCAAATTCACAATGCCAGGCACATAACGCTCTTTAAGTCATATATTTAAAGACAAACATTTAAAAACAATCTGCCGCAAAATAGTAATAACTGGAAGGGATTTAGATGAAAGACAGTTAACAGCAAATACCACTCCTTTGTTATCAGAGTGAAGCAAAATCCGCCGATCCCTAAAATCCCTAATCCCTAAAAATTCGATACACGACGTCAGATAAACAGACTTCTCTTGGGCTAAAGGAATGCCCAATTCCCGACATACTATTTTGAATTCGGTAAAAAGATACAAACAATCTGCGGAGTCTGCCCTACCATAAAAAATAACTGGAAGGGATTTAGATGAAAGACAGTTAACAGCAAATACCACTCCTTTGTTATCAGAGTGAAGCAAAATCCGCCGATTAACAAAATGGATTCCCCACAACTCTAATGCAACTAAAACAGGAAAGATTTCTAACAGAACAATATTAGAAGTTAAACCTGCTGCCAACCACCGATCAGGCCAAACTTCAGCTGACCAATGACCTTTCCAAAATTCGCCATATCCACAAGATCCAGCTGCGTCAGTATACAAATCAAGCGCCGATGCTGGACAAAACGGAGATTGCCACAGGGAACAACCATTAAAATTGCGCAAAAATTGATACCAAACAATCAAATCATCTTTGATGTCCTTAGTAATCCTGACGAAATTAAATGGTGAAGACAAACCAGAAATAGCTCTATAAAGACGCTTTGAAAAAACCCTACCAAGGCATCACCCTAGAAGTAAAAGTCAGCAATCCCAATAATGATTGTAGAACCTTCAACCGAACCTTATCTTTAACCAACACTAATTCCAACAATTTTTGCATGCGCACAACTTTATCGAGCGGTAGACGGAATTCCATGGATTTAGTGTCAATCTGAATCCCTAAAAATTCGATACACGACGTCAGATAAACAGTCACGACGTCAGATAAACAATCTGCGGAGTTTGCCCTACCATAAAAAAAAATCGTTAAGATAATGAAGTAAATTATCAGAACGAGCACGACGACCAACAACCCACTCAGCAAAAGATGAAAAAAGCTCAAAATAATGGCATGAAAGGGAACACCCCCATAGGAAGACATCGATCAAAATAGAATTCATTTTGAAAGTGAAAACCCAAAGAATTAAAAGCATCAGGAATTATCAGCAATAACCGAAATGCGGATTTAATGTTCGCTTTTGCAAGCAAATCGCACCCACCCACTTTTCTGATCTTCGACAAAGCATCATCAAAAGATGCGTATAAAACAGAACAAATTTCGGGATCGATGTCATCATTCAGCGAAAAACCTTTCGGATAGGATAAGTGGTGTATTAACCTAAACGCATGCGGTTCCTTCTTCAGAATAATCCCCAAAGGAGAAATCCTAAAATTAGAGAAAGGGGGAGCAGCAAAAGGACCAGCAACCCTACCTTCAGCAACTTCTTTATCAATCTTTTTTCTAACTTCAGTCATATGCAAAGAAACAGAAGGTAGGTTAGCAACAACAGTACAACCAGAACCCGTAAATTATGGCAGCAGAAAACCGTGCAAAAAAACATTATGCAAAATTAGTGCTTTCTGACGATCTGGATACTGCAGGAGCCATGGCAACATGTTTCGAAGAATCACTGGAGTGGTTGCTTTTGAGAAAAAGCTCCTTGGTGACACTTGTTGAACCAATGAACAATTTTTTTATTTTTTTTTCCTTGTCAAAAGAAGTTTATTGAGTATACAATGTTATAAAGATACATAAAGTAAGTTTACAAGGATCTATAAAGTAAGCTCATTGTTTTACAGTAGGGTTTCTATAGGTAAATATAATGACATTTCAAATATTAAACATTGGGTTTACGTAAACCTAAATTAAAGATATATATCATTTCCTTAGTTACTTTTGTAGGTATTTAAATGATTTATACCTACTATACATATTGTTTACAAGTAGAGTGTATATAGGTCAAATAAATTCTGATAATGAGCTTTAATCGTAAGGTGGAGAAAAGGAAAGAAAAAGAAGAAAAAGGGTTGAAAGGTAGAGGTATGGTCCACAAGGTTGTCCCGCCCGTCAGTTTATTATTCTTTTTAGTTCTCTTTGAAGCCTTAGAATGGGTGTCTCTGTAAGTCATTTAATCTGTTACCATGGCAACAGGACAGAGTCATTGAAGTTTGACAGGAACTGTTGTTTTATCCAAGGATGCCAAAGTTTTTCAAATTTTGGAATTTGATTTTGATCGATGGCTACCATCTTAGCATGGGACATTGTATTATTCATTCTGTGAATTGTTTCTGCTAGTACCAATGTAGGAGATTTCCATGCCTTGGCCACTGTTTGTTTTGCAGCCGTTATTAGTTGGATCATAAGTTTGAATTGAGAGAGTGTTAACCATTCCGGTTTTAGATTAAGTAAAGTTAAATATGGATCTGGTTGTATTATTTTTTTTAATATTTTAGATGCAATCACGAAGACTTCCTTCCAGAAGGTTTGGATTACTGGGCACGTCCACCATATGTGTAAATATGTGCCTATTTCTGGGCATCCTCGAAAACAAAGAGCTGAGGTATTAGGTGAATATTTTGCCACTCTAGCGGGTACAAGGTACCAGCGAGTTAGGACTTTATAATTTGTCTCCAGTGCTAAGATGTTGGGTGAAGATGACTTAGATGTGAGCCATATGTTAGACCAGTCCGTGTCTTCTAAAGTTCGTCCCAGGTCCTCCTCCCACCTCTGAACGTAAGAGGGTCTATTAAGATTTGCTACTCCATATAATTGATTATAAAGTGATGAAATTGTACCTTTAGCAAATGGATCTTTTGTACAGATTGATTCAAAAATGGATAATTGGGATAATGGTGTATCCCCCTTTAGGAATGGTGTATAGAAATTTTTGATTTGGAGATATCTAAATATCTCAGAGTTTGGTAGATCATATTTTTCTCTAAGCGATTTGAATGAAAGGAATGATTTAGATGCTATGAAGTCATTTAGTGTCTGAATGCCTAATGTTGTCCAAGCTTTAAAAGAATTTGGGTAGATCCATGCCGGATAAAAGGCCGGATTTCTGATAAAAGAAAGGAGAGGATTGTGTGGAGATTGTAACTGATATTTGGTTTTTAGTTTATCCCAGAGAGATAAGAAGTGTTTAGTTATGGGATTATGAATTTTAAAGCGGTCTTTAGGATCAAGCCATAATAAATTTGATATTAATAGAGGGTCATTTTCTGAAGCCTCTATAAATACCCATAATGGGATTTCCTGTTTTGCATGGTATTTGGACAGACTGGCCAAATGTGCTGCTCTGTAGTAGTTAGTAAAATTAGGGTATCCCAGGCCTCCTTTATTTTTGGGAAGATGTAGTGTGTGTATAGGTATACGTGGTTTAGAAGAGCCCCATATAAACGAAGTTGCTCTTTTTTGTACTATTCTCAAAAAATAGGAAGGAATTGGAATAGGGAGGACTCTGAATAGATAAAGCAATTTGGGTAGAATAGTCATTTTGATTGCATTAATCTTCCCTATCCAGGATAAAGGAAGTTGCGACCATTGTTTTATTAGATTTGTGATCTGTCTTAATGCAGGAGGATAATTGGTTGAGAATAAGTCAGAATGAGATGCTGTTAAATGAATTCCAAGATATGGGATTAATTTTTCTGCCCATGTGAATGGGAGTGCAGCCCTAGCCGGGATCAATTCCATGTTTGTGAGTGAAATATTAAGCATTAGGCATTTCTTAGGATTAATCATAAGGCCGGATAGGGCTGCAAATCCATCAAGAGCTGGTATTAAGTTAGGACCAGAGACCTGTGGTGATGATAGAAAAAGTAATATATCGTCTGCAAATATACATAATTTGTGTGTAATACCTCCTACTTCAATGCCAGTTATAGTTTGGTTTGTTCTGATGTATTGGGCCATGGGTTCGAGTATAAGGGCAAATAATAAGGGAGATAATGGGCAACCCTGTCGGGTACCTCTTTCGATATTAAAGGCTTCAGATTTGTATCCAGCATATTTTATATAGGCTTTGGGTTTATTATATAATGCTTTGATCCATGTTAAAAAGTGGGGTCCAAAACCCCATTTTTGTAATGAATATTGCATATATTGCCAGGATACTGTGTCAAATGCCCTCTTAATATCGAGAGATAGAAAACATAAAGGGATTTTCCGTTTTTTAGCAATATGTGCCAATAACACTGCCCTGCGTATATTATCGCCTGCCTGTCTATTTGGCATGAAGCCTACTTGATCTCTATGTATTAATTTTCCTATAATGCTATTAAGGCGTTTTGCTATTATTTTTGCTAATAATTTAATATCGAGGTTTAACAGAGAGATAGGCCGATAACTCACACAGGAAGTATCATCAGAAAGGGGTTTTGGGGTCATACAAACAATTGCCATTAGTGTTTCTTGCCGAAAAGAATGTCCATCTAGAAGTTTGTTAAACGTTTCAGTGAGAATGGGAGATAGTATTTCTGAGAATGTTTTATAGTATAAAGCCGAGTAGCCGTCTGGGCCTGGTCTTTTGTTAAGTTTTAGGTCTTTTATGGCGTTAGCAACTTCATCTATAGTTATAGGCTCATCCAAACTGCTTTTTTGATTCTGAGATAACTCAGGTAAGGTTATTTTTGAGAAGAAGGATTCAGCCTCTGTAGGATTAAATTCATTGTTTGTCTTATATAAAGTTGCGAGATGTGAGTGAAATTTATGGACTATTTTAACTGGATTACAAGTGTAAACATTTTTTGATAATTTCAAACGTATTGGTTTGAAAGATTTGTTAGTTGAATTTAATGCCCGAGCCAAATATGTACCTGGTTTGTTTGTATTCATGTAGAAATTGTGTTTGGAGCGTTTGAGGGATTTATCAACTGACTCAGTGAGAAATAGATCGTATTCCAATCTAGATTTTTCCAGATGAGATTTTGTACTCTGAGATGGATTATCTTGAAATGATATGTAGGCTGCATTAAAATTGAGTTCTAGTTTTTTTGCTAGATTTTTGCGTTCCCGTTTAAATAGTGCCATTTGTCTTTATATTGTACCACGCAAGACAGGCTTATGAGCTTCCCACAGTGTTATTGGGGAGATGTCTGTTGTATTATTAATTGATATGTATTCCTTTAAAGCTTGTTCAATGGCCATCTGATGTAGTGGGTGTTTGAGCATTATGTCCGGTAAGTACCACGTTGGGTCATGCGCTTTTGGTATGGCTGAGGCTATAGTAGTGTATACTGCATTATGGTCAGACCACGGAATCGGAATTATATCTGATGCAATAATTTCTGGTATCATTCCTATTGTTAGAAAAATATGATCTATTCTGGTGAAGGTTTGATGAGGGTGCGAGAAATAAGTGAATTTCTTTTTCATTGGGTTACTTTCTCTCCACGAATCTACCAGATTGTATTTGGAAAGAAGTTGAGAAAAAGGTAATCTAGAGGTTATTTTGGATGGTGTAAAAGGTGATTTATCTAGAAATGGGAGGAGGACCTGGTTCGAATCCCCACACATTATCACTGTTCCTATTTTGTGTGTATTAATCACTTGTAATATATGTGAGAGGAATGGTGTAGGTTGTTTGTTAGGAGCGTAGTAGGAAATCACCGTGATTGCTGTATCCATTATATAACCCATGAGTATCAGGTATCTACCTTCTGGGTCTTTAATTTCTGATGATAAGGTGAATGGTGTGGATCGGTGAAATGCAATTAGAGTTCCCCTTTGCCTGGTACAGGCAGAAGCCGTGTAAATTTGTTGATAAAAAGGAGAAATATATTTTGGAGTAGAATCTTTGGTGAAGTGTGTTTCTTGGAGGCATACTATGTGAGCTTTCTTGTTATGGAAAGTACGGAAGGCTTTGGTCCTTTTTTGAGGGACATTTATTCCCTGAACATTCAGGGAAAGTATATTCAGTGGTGCCATGGCAATAGATGAAATAGTTTTGACTTACTTTTTGTTATGCAGAGCTGACTGCGCAGATCAACCTGTGTGGACTGAAGAGATGAATAGATAGAAAAGAAACCAGTGAATTCTGGAGTAAAGAGTAAACAAAAAACATATGAGATTAGATGATACATTGTATAAATTATTTTTTGCAAGTAATCACAATTTACCCGTGAAAGAGAATAAATATCTCTCTCAGGGGAATAAGTGCCTTCGTCACACTCCCACATAATATGGTTGGGAGAATGAGGAGGGCTAATGGGGGTACACGGATCTTCCGCTTACAGGAGAGAAGTGCTATGTCAAAAGACATCAAAATGATGTTTCATTAATTGGAGTGCAGAATATAGTTTTTGTTGAAATTATTTATTCCAGGGTGGTTGTATATGGTTAGTCTTGCCCTAGGCTAAATAATTCAGTTAGAAAGGTACTGTTAATAACTTTGGTATTGATGAAGATAGTTTGAATTATTTTGGGATTTTAACCCTTTTAGAGTAAACAATTACATATTTTATTCATATGCAACTGTTTAGATATGTTAACTCATAAAATTGAGGTTGTATTGCTTCAGATTAGAATAAACAAAAACATAATTCTAGGAACTAGTTAGGTAATAATATATTTGTTTTAAGAAAAGAAAGAAAAAGCTTCCATTACTTCTGGATTATTGAACATATTTGTCCTAAAAAGTAATAAATCTATTGTTATTACCTGATAATATATAACTGAACAAGAATTTCCTTATTTCACTTATATATTCTAAGGCTATATGAATCAGAAGTAATAAAAAATATAACTGGAATGTAACATGATCCCACACAGTGTGTGACTATCAGAATGCAGTTACATTCAGTTATAAATATAGGTTTTTTATAGAGAACCATCTCTTAGTATAATAAATGAAGAGATATCAGGAATTAGGATGTCAGTCCATTGAATCTTCTTGGTCCATGGATGATGTGGCATAACGGCCTCTTTTGTGAGAATGATGATTCCCATTTTGTTCTGAAATTTTCTGGGTGCTGCCTGAAGGTGAAGATGATGCCATTCTTCTGCGTGTGGGAGTGTTGCTGCTTGTGGGTTCTGTCAGATTTAATTTTAAAAGGGTTTGTTGTAGTTCATCTGCTGATCTGCTTCTGTAAATTGTACCTTGGTAGTTAAATCTGACTGAAAAGGGGAAGCCCCATTGATACATAATGTTGTGGCGTTGCAGTTCCATTAGTTGGGGTTTCATGGATCGTCTTTTAGTAATAGTAAGTTGGGATAGGTCAGCAAAAATTTGATAATTGTGTCCTTGAAAATTAAGTTCCTTTTTTTCTCTTGCAGCAATTAGTATTTGTTCTTTCGTTCTGTAATAATGAAATTTTGTGATTATATCACGTGGGGGTCCATCTTTCTTTTTGGCTGTGAGGGCTCTGTGTACTCTGTCCAGTTCTAAACGTTCAATAGGGATATCTGGCTTTAGTTCTTGTAATAGAGCAGTAATAGTAGATTGCAGGTCTGTCACAGTTTCAGGTATACCCCTTATGCGCAAGTTTGAACGTCTGGCTCTATTTTCGTAATCTTCGAGCTTAGTTTGAAGTATTAAATTCTCTTTTTTTAATTGTTCCAATTCTGTTATATTTTCTTGGGTTGTAATTTCAATTTCATCCATTTTTATTTCTAGGGCTGCGGTGCGGTTTCCCAGCTCTCTTATTTCTTTGGTTAGGCTTTTTGTTATTTTGTCTGAGGTTTGTTTTAAAGCCTTATGAAGCATCTTTTCAAATTGTAATAATATTACTGGGGATGCTGAGGAGGTTTGTGGAGAAGTTTGTGAGAGGATTTGTTCTGTATCTGACTCAAATGGAGAGTCTTGCTGTGACATTTTCTGTCTGTGAGAGCGCCCTGATGCTGTATCTTGTGAGGTGACTGGAGCTGCTTCAGCTGCAGTGAGTGCCTGTGAGCTCTTTGTGAGGTGATTTTTATTTCTGCCACGGTTTCCTCCCAGTACCATATTTCCTGCCCAAACTTTCACAGTTTGTTCCCAGGGGCAAAAAGGTTCAAATGGCTACCTTTTGAGCCTGCAGGCTCCGCTTTGTCCTTCTCTTCTCTCCTCAGCGGTGTGGAGCTCTAACAATGCATGTCTGCTCCGCTAGGCTCCGCCTCCTGCCCCAATGGACAATTTTTTAAAACATCGTGATGCTGGGTGTGGACCAGCACAAAAATTGCACTCATGTTTATATTTGCAAGAATCGGGCCATTTCCATTGGCCATTATTAAACCGAAAACAAATACCTCTCCTATATACAGAAGGAAGAGCTGGATGTGGTTTGACAAATTGTCTTTGAGGCAACAAAAGATTCAGCCATAAGCCTACATCTTTAACTCCCCATTTCATGGACTTATGCACTGATAATTTCTGATGAAACGATTCGTCATAAGCGAACCAGGAAAGTCCAGGAAAATTCTTGTATGCCTCTAGAATTATTTCCACATGCTGAAACAAACTACAGCACAAATCAGGTCTCTTTTCCCTACGCTAGCAAAAACACAGAAAGCTTGTAACCAGTTATTAAAAGACCGTGGTATATTTCTGCGTTTATCATCTCTAAAATCTTCCACTTCTTTCTTATCAGATCTATATTCTTTAGACAAAAGAATCAAAGAAAGAAGATCAATATAATCACCCCTCCATATTTTTTCTTTCATATTACTTCTCAAGTGAAAACCTAAAGGCGATAATTCGCATGTAATCACTTCTTTCAAGCAAGCTTCAGGGACATTCAATAAAGAATTGTCAACAGAAGGAGCATCAGTAACATTGGCAGCCATAGCAACCGAAGTACAAACAGGAGTAACCATAGTCGACTGAGCAAGCCATACAGGGGCAACACTCGGATTTAACGGGGGTAACAAATCAACATTTTTAAAGTTAGATGAAAATTTTGACATTAAATCAGACATGGTAGAAAAAAATTGTTTAAATTGTAACAACTCACTCGACTCACCCTGGGCAGTCATAACAACAGGGATGGATGCATTATTAGCGTCAGCAGGCTGATCCCGCAATGTCATCCCATCCGTGTCTGCTGAGCGATGGTCGCCATCTGCAACAAGAGCAACCTTAGAACGATTAACACCATCATTAGACACCATTGATCGATCATTAAATGAAAAATCATTCAATTTATAAACAAACTCATCTTCAAGATTACAAATCAAGTGTTCATCAGGCTTAGATAACCCTGACCAATCATGCCTTTTTTTATTCACTTTACCTCTCTTTGCAGGCACTCGCCGGACTGGGGAGTCGAACCTGCGAGGTCTCTTCAATGATCTAGAAGAACATCCTCCAGAATTCTTAGTTGCGTCATGAGTCTCTTCGCGTGGAGCCGAGGGCTGAGCGGAATCCGAAGCCGTAGGCGGGTCTGACATGACGCTGGCCGGAGGCGGGACTAAAGGAGGAAACACACTCTGGGGGAACTGTAGGGCCTCCGAACCAGCACCAGAAGAAGAGAAACGAGTCTCAGGAGCAGCCACAGACATCCCGGAGAAATGTGGGGAAACGACCCGAGCCTCTGGAGCCTCAGAAGGGGAAGACAAAGCCAGGCAGCGGTGCATGCACTCTTCCCCGTCTTCTAAAGCAGCACGCTCCATCATCATACGCAGTAAGTTTTCCATTGCAGAGACGCAGAGCACAAAGCACAAGCTTCTTTCCGTTGTCTTCTTTCTTCTGCCTGTGTGATGACGCATCCTCTGTCTTATATAGGAACCTGTTCCTACCAGAGCACCGTTTATTGGCTAACTGACATTCATTTAATCCAATCTCAGGTAAGTATAATTTTTTTTTTTTTAATAATTATTATTAAAACTTTATACAAAATTATTTTGTCTCTCATGATCCCATATGTGGTGGGGGTGGGGACATGTTATGCCCCACCCCTCACTTTTATTATATTAAACAATCCATGAGTCAGGACCACTTGGTCTTTCATTTTGTAATCCCTTTCGTCCTCATTTTCACAATAATAGAATCCCTCACTTCCATACAGAATGTTGTGTTAAGACGCTGTCTTCTTCAAAGTATCCACCAACGCACTAATTTGAAAACATGAAATCAGATTTTAAGCAGTAAAAAATTTTATTAAATGTAGCCCATTCCAGCTTACAAGCGTGAAATGTATACAATATTATCATTTATACAATTTGATAAAGCCTGTCTCTAGCCAATACATTTTTTAGCTTGGAATAGACTGGGAAAAAGTTAGTACCTCTGACAGGAAACTCAGGAGATTTTTCTCAGATTTTGAATGGATGTAAACTCAAGAAAATCAAGATCTGTTATCTTATCAAGAACTTCGAGAAAGGGTAATTGTACCTAAGCGATACCCTGAAAGATTCATCTTTTGTCTTTAAGTCTTCCAGAAAAATAGCAGTGCACTTCCTGTGTCTAGGCACTCTTATTCTGTAGCCTGATAGATTATGTCAAAATGCAGATATACAGCTAAGACACTGCTGCTTCTAATAGCTGGTCTCTGTGGCCCCTTTTGGGGGGAGGTTTATAAGAAATGGCCTTCTTCAAACAGGGTATTGCACTAAACCTGTAAGTAAATAAGAGAACTAGAGTCTTCGCTAAGTAGAAGAGTGGGTTTGATAATAAAATTGGCAGCCACAGGGCCTATATGAAAAGAGGGGATTCCCTTCCTAGGAAATTACACAGAAATCTAATCAATGTAATTAGGAGCAGATGAATTACTGCAACCAGTATACACCGTTAATAATTATACAGATGTACACCTCCATGGGAATAATAGGAGCTTTATATAATAAAAGAATAATAATAGTACATACATACAATGTGCATACAGGTAATGTCAACAAAGGGTTTGACAGGAATCCTGGTGGAATTGTGCACATACTGTATACCTGGGTATATATCATTATTAACCACTTCCGGACCGCCGCACGCTGATATACGTCATCTTTGAAGAGGGATATCTTTGTTATGGCAGCAGCTAGCTGCCATAATCCCAGTATCCTCTTCTTCAGCGGGCAGTCCAGTTTCCGATAATAGTGGTCTCTGCGCCGGATTCACCGCAAGATCACTTTTATCAGCAGCGGGAGAGGGGTCCCCCTCGCCGCTCTCCGGTGCCCTCCGCCGCTTACTGGAGCCGTCGTAGCGGAGGAGGCGATCGGATCCTTCTCCTTCCTGGGTATGGAGACAAGTGAGGGGAAGATGGCCCCCACCGATCTCCATACCATTGCAGGTTGGAAGCGATGTCAAAACTTCACTTCCACCTATAGCTCTTAAAGGGCCATTTTTTTTTGCTTTTTTAAATGACAACTTTTTTTCTTTTATTGCATTTAATGTAAATATGAGATCTGAGGTCTTTTTGACCCCAGATCTCATATTTAAGAGGTCCTGTCATGCTTTTTTTCTATTACAAGGGATGTTTACATTCCTTGCAATAGGAATAAAAATGACAACATTTTTAAAAAAAAAAAAGAACAGTGTAAAAATAAAAAATAAAAGGTAAAATAAATAAGAGAAAAAACATTTTAAACGTGCCCCGTCCCGCCGAGTGCGTGTGCAGAAGCGAACGCATACGTGAATAGCACCCGCATATGAAAACGGTGTACTACACACGTGAGGTATTGACATGATCGGTAGAGCGAGAGCAATAATTCTAGCCATAGACCTCTTCTGTAACTCAAAACATGCAACCTGTAGAACTTTTTAAACGTCGCCTATGGAGATTTTTAAGGGTAAAAGTTTGTCGCCATTCCACGAGCGGGTGCAATTTTGAAGCGTGAAATGTTGGGTATCAGTTTACTCAGCGTAACATTATCTTTTACAATATAAAAAAAAATGGGCTAACTTTATTGTTGTCTTATTTTTAAAAATTGTGCTTGTAAGACCGCTGCGCAAAATTTGGGGAGCCATGTTATCTGCTGGTTGCAGTCAGCACAGCCCTCTATCAGGAAATTCTAGAGCACTTCACGCTTTCCTCTGTTGGCCAGCTTTATGGAGATGCTGATTTCATTTTCCATCAGGACCCAACAATGCAGACGAGCTGAAGGCTGCTATCAAAGCAACCTGAGCTTCCATAACACCTCAGCAGTGCCACAGGCTGATCGCCTCCATGCCACAATGCATTGATGCAGTAATTTATGCAAAAGGCCACAACCAAGTATTGGTATAGTGCATACTATACCGTATATAGACTTACTTTTCAGTAAGCCAACATTTCTGTATTAAGCACTTCCGGATACACCACCGATATACATCCTTACTTTGAAGAGGAATATCGTTGTTATGGCAGCAACTAGCTGCCATAACCCCGGTATCTTCTTCTTCGGCCGGGGGCCCGCTTTCAGATAAGAGTGGTCTCTGTGGCGGGTTCGAGGAAAAAAAATATTTTTTAATTCAAAAAAGTGTATTTTGGGGGCGTGGTCTGGACATGGCTGAGTGAGGACGTGTTCCAGAGGAGCTCCCGGTCTGACCCGTCCTTAACCAGCTTTTATTCAGCCCTTATCAACTAGTTACACCCAGAATGTACTCCGCTGGGAAGCGGAGAGGAAAGCTGAGGAAGAGAGAGTCACCCAAGCCACACAGGAGTGCAGATATCCGACAGTGCCTCTCAAACATTCGGAAGGCTTCCCCTGTCACCAAGATGGCGGACGCCATGAGACCTGGCCCTCCAAGAGAACAGCAGCCACAGGCTTCATTTACATCCTTGCCGCTGTCAGCCATCTCAGACATGGACCTTACCACTCCGGTGATGTTCTAAACGGAACCTCTGCAATCATCACAGCCATCCCCTACACTGTTGCTTCTGCAAGCCGACGCCGAGTTGAGAGCCCTACTGCAAGCTCTCCCAACGCAATCGGACATAGAAGCCATAGTCGGTAGAATGGAGGCAACCCACCGCAAGGAGATGGCGGTGGTGAGACAAGAGATACAATCACTTTCTGACCAAGTGGGGAATGGAGAATCCTTGGTGTCTGCACTGGAGCAGAGGATGTCAGTGGTTGAGGCGACACAAGCGTCCCAAGCTAACGCTATCCTCACACAACAGCTTCAACTGGAGGAATTTGAGGACCGCAGCAGGCATAATAATCTGCGCTTGAGGGGTCTACCAGAAGCCACTGGAATGGAGGATCTGGCGGCTTCTGCCATCGCAATCTTCAGGGACTTGACAGGGAATTGTTCCCTCCTACCTTGTCCTTTAATCGGATCCACAGAGCTCTCGGCCCTCGCTCACCTGACCCCGACAGAGCAAGAGATGTCATTTGCCAAATCCACCAGTACACGCAGAAAGAACTGATAATCCATTCGGCATGGGAGAAGGGAGATCTTGAATTTGACGGGGCCAACATCCGGTTCATGCCTGACTTATCTAGTGTGACACTGCAATGGAGGGCCCTCTTGAGACCGGTACTGACGCTGCTAAGCGCAGTGGGCTTTCATACCGATGGGGCTTCCCCATCTCAGTAACATTTTAAAAAGCCCAGCAATCCTTCACTCTCCGGACACCCGCGGACCTTCCTGCCCTATTTTCATTCATGGGCACGGAACCTATCGAGGTACCAGACTGGTTGCAGCTGCTGCAGCGCTTCACTCCACGCTCCGGATCATCAGCCACACAGAGAGCCAGATCACCCAGACCACAGAGGAACCGGCGCCGATCCCGCCCTACATCAGCAGAACCATCAAGGGAAGACTGAGTGATGCCGGCAGTGTGGTGAGATACCTAAGACTAATCCTCCCCACCTGTATGTTCACACGCTCCGGGTGACCCCCCCACCCTAGTAGCATCTCCCCATAGTCTTTTCCCTTGGGACGTCCTTTCCCCTTGTGACCTGATGATTAACTGTGCTGCATTCCCACTATGGCCATGACATCATGTGCCTCCAGCTACCCAGGGACAATGACTTCTTACGAGAGAAACAGGGATAGGGGAAAACATTACATAGACAGAAATAAGTTTATACATTCCCCACATCGCTGCCTGTACAAGTCTGCCGGACATTGCGGCGCTCTGGGAGGCTCTATGAGTGTGGGGGAGGGACTATCAGTGGGGAGCGGAGGAGTCCTCTCCTCCTCTTTAATCTATGTAATACTGGGTGGGCCCATCCACTTCACAGGGGTGTTTACCCTAAGCAACATCCAGCAGTGTTTGCTCCTACCTAACACCCCCTGATACAGGACTCGAACGAACTCTCTTCGAGCAGAGGGGCTGATGGGACACTGCAGTCATCCAGAGGACGGTGCAACATTGTTTGGAGACTCCGGACACTCTGGCAATTCTAGTCATGCTGAAGATAGAGACTGTGTCCAGACCAGAGGTTTGGGCTATGTTATTTAGAGATTTGATAATTGATATCCTTATTTACTATTATGTCCTGACATACATGAGGTTGAATAAGATGTAAAACTGTGTAAAGGGAAACTTTTCCAGCAATGGCTATATCTCTTTATCCTGTGACTGTATCCTTCAGAGGGCAACCACTTTTAGGGGTTAACTCTCGGGCAGTGTAGTGCGAAATGGGTCAGACCCGTGACTCCATCGTTACTCCCAGGTAACCCAGGGAGGAGGGAGGAGGGGGGTGGTGGCTTTGCTCTATATCTCCAATAGTCGGGCTAACAACAATGATAGGTAAGGGGCTAAACACTCTGATATTCTTCACTCCCCGAAACATAACTCCACGACAAGAGAGATTGTGGCCTATATTTAGCCTCCCCCTCCCCTTCTCTGCTACTCACTGAGATATTCCCCAGAGGACTCCCATTCCTACATTCCTTAAGCACCCAGAGGGGTGGATGTGGGAGGTTGGGGAGTAGGATGAGAGGAAGATAACATTACCTCCTGATAAGATTGATGTCCCCCGAATTGTATTAAGGAATGCGTAGTGCTGTTATACACGCGGTTCCAGGGGGGTGGGGACCCTCTCTGGTTTGGTTTAATGGTTTCTTTTTCTTTTGGTTTTTCTTTTTTTTTTTTACATACTTAATCTGTTTTTGAGTTGGTTATCAATTTAAGTTATCAAGCTGGGGGGGTACGGGGTGGACCGCGGGATCCTCTCTTGGTCTACTCTTACCTCTTCCCCAATAGGTTGAAGCATCCCCCTAGTGTGAACTGGGACATGCTTCTCTGCAGATAAATTTATCTGCATTTAGTCAAAGACGGTAACACTATACCGTTCACTACCCGTCTGGTTAGACGGTTTCCTACTCACCTTTCTTTTCTTCTTCCTTTCTTGGATCTCTCTTTCTTCCTCGCCTTTTCTGATTTCTTCCTATTCTAAACCCCTTTGACATCCCCCTCCTCCCCTCCCACCCCATTTTTCCCATCAAATCCCCCAGGCTCGGACGATGATAGACACTATCAACATCTTTTTGCTAAATGCGAAGGGCTTAAACATACCTGAAAAGTGCCGCATGTTGTTACATGACCTTAAAAGAGCACATGCTGATATAGCGTTCATTCAGGGAACACACTTTAAGACTGGCAACCCGCCATGCCTTAAAAAATGATATTTCCCGCACACATATCATGCCACTAATATAGCAGCCAAATTTAAGGGAGTGTCTATACTCCTATCTAGGACGGTACCTTGGACATGTAGTGACACCTTAAGAGACACGGAGGGCCGCTATGTATTTCTTAAGGGATGGATAGGGGACAAGAAAGTCACATTGGCCACTGTATATGCGCCCAATGATAGACAAGACGCCTTTCTACACCGTACATTAAATTTACTCACAGAATTCAGGGAGGGTCAACTGGTTTTGGGAGGGGATTTTAACATACCTCTAGCCCCTGCGGTAGACACCTCAACGGGCTCCTCTTCCGTGTGTAGGAGCATACACAAACGCATAACTCAGGATCTCCACAACGCTCAACTAATAGACATCTGGAGGCTGCATCATTCGGAAGAAAGAGACTACACTTTCTACTCATCTCCACATAAAGTGTATTCGAGAATAGACTATTTCTTTGTCCCACACTGCCAACTGGAAGCTGTCCACAGTGTTGAGATATAGGCAATATTACGTGGTCAGATCACGCCCCTATCACCATGCGCTATGCCTTGTCATCTACTCTGATTTCCAGACCCATATTCTGGAGACTAAACGAAAGCCTGCTCCAGACACCAGTAGTCATGACGTCACAAATAAGTTGAAACATTACTTCCAAACTAATGACACTGAAGACTGTGACCCTGGTATTTTATGGGAGGCCCACAAGACAGGCCCACAAGACAGTGATAAGGGGAGTGTTAATTAAACATGACGCTCGTATTAAAAGAGAAAGAGAACAACAACTGCTCCAACTTCTCCACAAGATACATACAGTTGAGTCCAAACACAAGGGAACCCCAACTACCCCGCTAGAAATAGAATTATTATCCCTGAGAAAGCAAGCAGTAGACCTGCTACAATATAGAGCCAAGGCAGCACTCCAGGTATGTCGAAAAGTTTTGTATGAATCGGGCAATAAATGTGGGAAACTGCTTGCCAAAACAGTTAGAAGTCATAGACTCAACACATACATTCCCCACATCATTTCCTCTTCAGGACAGAGAAAAAACCACCCCAACCCAAATAGCAAAAGAATTTAGAGACTGCTATTCCTCACTTTATAACCTCCCAGTATGACCCCCAAAGCCACGACGATAAATGACTACATAGCAGCCCAGATACCCCAAATTTCGACGGCAACAAGTGTAGACTTAGATGGTCCCATTACCGTGGAGGAGCTGCAGCGAGCAGTAGGTGGGATGAAACCTGGTAAGGCCCCGGGCCCGGATGGGTTCACTCTGCAATATTACCAATCCCTGCTGCCTCCCCTAGCTCCCCATATGGTAAAGATGTTTAATGACCTTGGGGAGGGAGCCCTTCTGCCCAGAGACACGTTGAGGGCACATATATCTCTGATACCAAAAGAAGGCAAAGATGCAGCGGCCTGTGGTAGCTATAGACCTATATCCCCGCTAAACGTTGATCTTAAGCTTTTTACAAAGATCCTAGCCAATAGAATAACCCAACACATGCCAGATCTAGTCCACCTAGACCAGATGGGGTTTGTCCCTGCCCGAGAGGTGAGGGACAACACCCCCAAAGTGCTTAATCTCATCCACATAGTCTCGGCCATTAAAACCCCATGCATCCTCCTTAGCACAGACGCGGAGAAGGCGTTTGACCGCGTCGACTGGGTTTTTATGTCCTCAGTTCTTGAGAAAATTGGACTAGGACACAAGATGTTACAGTGGATCCGTAGCATATACTCCAACCCCACTGCCCAGGTCAAAGCCAACGGAATACTTTCAGATTCATTCCCTATAACAAATGGTACTAGACACCTCTCCTGTTTGCCTTGGCTCTGGAACCCTTCTTATGTACAATACGATCTAACCCGGATATATCCGGCGTGACAGTAGGAGGCACCCAATACAAGATCTCAGCCTTTGCTGACGATCTGATGTTTTCTTTAACTAATCCAGTGGTATCCCTACCAAACCTTCTTAAGGAATTTGATAGATATGGAAATTTATCCAACCTAAAAATCAATTTTGATAAATCAGAGGCGATGGGGATTAATATCACATCGAGCAGATTGAGCTCCCTAAAATCACAATTTAGATTTAAATGGTCAGATACTTCCCTCAAATATCTGGGCACCCAGATTCCCAAGGACCACACCTTCGGACTTAACTTCCCACCCTTATTGACCAAAACCCGCTTGCTCTTGGAGGAGTGGAACAAGGGATTGCACTCCTGGTTCGGGAGGTGTAATCTCCTTAAAATGTCTATACTCCCGAAATTTCTATATTTATTCCAGGCACTGCCAATCAGGATTCCACCCAATATCTTAAGCAAGTGCATTCCCTTTTTGTTAAATTTATCTGGGCAAACTCGAAACCCAGATTGCGCAGGCACTATTTAACATCACCCAAACACTTTGGAGGACTGGCCCTACGGAACTACTACCGGGCAGTCCACCTACGTAGAATAATAGATTGGAACCGACATGGCCAAAACAAGCTTTGGACACAATTGGAACAAGCTCAGTCTGTGGCCCCACTGAGGGGAGCGGTTTGGTGTTTAGACCAGTTACCTTCAAATTTGAAGTTGCACCCGATAATAGGCACGACCCTACATATAGGCGTATCTATATTATTCACTACCTCCCTCTCCTCTAGGAGTTCTCCTCTTTTCCCGATATTGGGAAATCCTTCTTTCCCTGCCGGTTTGGATCAATCGGAATACGAGATGCTTACTTCATCCGGCAGAGACCGGGCCTCACATTTCCTAGTTGGAAATAAATGGCCCTCTATTAGGGATGAGCCAAACACCCCCGGTTCGGTTCGCACCAGAACCTGCCAAAGGACCGAAAATTTGCACGAACGTTAGAACCCCATTGACGTCTATGGGACTTGAATGTTCGAAATCAAAAGTGCTCATTTTAAAGGCTAATTTTCATGGTATTGTCCTAAAAAGGGTTTGGGGACCGGGGTCCTACCCCCGGGGACATGTATCAATGCAAAAAAAAGTTGTAAAAACGGCCGTTTTTTCGGGAGCAGTGATTTTAATGATGCTTAAAGTAAAAAAAAAAAAAGTGAAATATTCCTTTAAATATCGTACCTGGGGGGTGTCTATAGTATGCCTGTAAAGTGGCGCGTGTTTCCCGTGCTTAGAACAGTCCCTGCACAAAATGTCTTTTTTAAAGGAAAAAAAGTCATTTAAAACTGCTTGCGGCTTTAATGTAATGTCAGGTCCTGGCAATATGGATGAAAATCAGTGAGACAAACAGCATGGGTACCCCTCAGTCCATTACCAGGCCCTTTGGGTCTTGTATGGATATTAAGGGGAACCCCACACCCAAATTAAAAAAAGGAAAGGTGTGGGGCCACCAGGCCCTATATACTCTGAACAGCAGTATACAGGCAGTGCAAACAAGACAGGGACTGTAGGTTTGTTGTTAAGTAGAATCTGTTTGTAATTTTGAACGCGTACATTTTTAACATGTTTAGCTCCAGCCAAAAAATCTTTTTTAAGCTTTTTGGAAAATATCACCCCTGTGACATTTGTTTTGCTGTCCGTGCTCCTCTTCAGAAGATTGAACCTCACTTTTTGTCCCAAAGCCAAATGTTTTTTGAAAATTTGGGTTTTTTTGTGAAACAAGGATTGGTGATAAAGCATCAGTGGAAAGGAGAAATGTTTTTCCCATATTAACTCTTACAGGGAGGGCGTGGTCTGGAGCTGCATGGAGTGAGACGTGTGCGGTGAGAGCTCCGCTCGGGACTTATCCTATATACCGATCCTAGAGGGATTTATACTCCACAAACGGCTCATTCCTCCTGCCCTGCTTATCCAACTTCACTTGGGCATGTCTCCTCCTAAAAGAACTGGCACTGCGGCCAGGCTAGCTCAATACCGCCATGACGAGCGGGACCCGGGAGAAGAAGATGGCGCCGCTCAGTCTCCTGCTTCCGACGATCGTACATCTGGCGACACTGCTAAAGTCCTGGAAGCTATCGCCCTCTGCCAGTCTACACTCACCTCCAGGATTGAGGAGGTGAAAATCGATATCTCCCTAATCCGGCAGGACGTTCAAAAACTGCGGGACCATGTGACCGAAACGGAACGCCGGGTTGGACACGTGGAGGACGACCTGCACCCTCTTCAAATCTCCACCGAGCAATTGCAGCATCAGCTTAGCATGGTTCTTTCTAAGCAGGATGAGATGGAGAACCGTCTCAGGAGGTGCAACCTCCGTTTTGTGGGGTTACCGGAGAAGTCTGAAGGCACCAACCCCCCTACTTTCCTGGAAAACCTCCTTATTCAAACTTTTGGTAGGGAGGCCTTCTCCTCCACATTTGTGGTAGAGCGCGCTCACCGTCTGGCGGCAAGGCCACCACCAGCTGGAGCCCCACCAAGAACATTCATAGCAAAGCTACTAAATTATCGTGACCAGGACACGGTGCTTCAGCTTACTCGTGAAAGAGGCAACATCCCCCTGGGAAATGTCACTGTGGCGGTATACCCGGATTTCTCTGCTGAGGTGCAGAAGAAAAGGGCGCGCTTTACCGAGGCAAAACGACAACTCCGCATACACCATATCAAATATGCAATGCTCTTCCCTGCGCGCCTCCGTGTGATACACGACGGTAAAGCCCAATTTTTCGAAGACCCTCAAGTTGTCCTCTCCTGGCTGGAGCAACGCGGCGAATCTGACATGGACCCGGCTTAAACAACCCCAAGTGAACTGCACCAAATCCACTGGCTATTTGCGTCCGGACATTGCGCTGTACACATCTCCCTTGCCATACCTTGCCATCTCCAGGAACTGTGAGTAATATCCTATACTATCCTAAACACTTGGTATTTGCTTGAACTCTCCTCTTGCAATCCCTAGTACCACATAGCCAGATATTACCTCATCCCCCATTAAGCTTAATTTGCTGGTCTCGAGCGGTGCACATGCACCCGACACCTGAGAGCTGGACAGCACCTCCCGCACCACCGTGCGCTCTTCAGTTTGTTCGCCCCCCTCCGACCTTGCTGGTCGCATCAGGACTGTGGTACACTTGCCACCATTGCTCTCCACCTTCTTACGAATGTTTCCCTGTCCAGCCTCTGCCTCCCTAGTTTCGTGGGAGGGCAGCGAGTTAATTCTGCCCTGCTGGATCAGAGTATATGCAGACTCAGTTTTGGTTTGTTTTGTTCATATTCATGTTTTACTTTTTTTCATACTGCTCAAACTTAAGTCCACATTGACAAATGACATATATAAATTTGTAGACCTGTTGCGGTTGCTGTTGGTAGCGATTGGCAGAACCCTCCTCCCATGTTTGCGGGCAAGGGGAGAAGGCCTTTTCCGCGTGGTGGCCCCGGGGTCACAGACTTGGAGCCCCTTTACTGCTCCGTGTGCTCTAGAGGTGCCCCGCACTCATGTTTATATGATTAACCATTGTCTTACATGGTTTGCTATGCTGTGCACCTTTTGTAACCCCCTGGGAATCCGGCTGCAATTTCCTGCCTTTACCTCAATGCTATGGCCACGTTTAAAATACTAACCTGGAATGTCCGTGGCCTAGGTGATAGAGCCAAACGGACTGCGGTTCTTTCACACCTAAAATCGCAGCGAGCGGAAATTTCCATCCTTGTTGAAACCCACCTCACAGGCCAGAAACAAATGTGCCTTAAAAAAACGTGGGTGGGCTGGATGTACCATGCCCCCCACACTTCCAACTCCTGTGGGATTGCGATCCTTGTTGCTAAAACAGTGCAATTTCAGCTTCATAACTTGCAGTCTGATCCCCAGGGTCGGTCATTGTTTTTACACGTTACCGTAGGGGGGTTGGAGTTCCTACTCCTGGCCTTTTACATCCCCCCCCCATTCCAGTTCGCAATGCTACAGCTGGGCGTAGATTTCATGTCTCAATACCCCTCGGTGCCTGCGATCTGGACAGGGGATTTTAATGCAGTTATAGCTCCACACCTTGATAGGATAAGTCTCAATAATCCTACACCTCCTACCACTCATACCACCAGGTTTGGGAAATTTCTCACAGAATTTGCCCTCACAGACACCTGGAGACATTTACACCCAACACAACAACGTTTCTCATGCTTTACCTCCTCCAGATCATCAATGTCCCGCATAGACTACATATTTCTAACTCCCCCCCTCCTCCTTCATTTGACTGAGGCGGAATTTGATGCCAGTGTGCTATCCGACCACTCTCCCTACTGGTTCAGGTTGCGGATGCCATCTCCCTCTATCACTCGGGTCTGGAGGCTGAATCCGTTTTGGCTCACCATCCTCCCTGATTTGGATGGTCTCCAGCGCGAGTGGGAACATTATTTTTGCACAAACGATGGCACTGCCCTGACTGGATCCACATGGGAGGCTTCTAAGATGCACGCCCGCATGGTTCTCTCCACGCGAATTAACCGGCACAAGGCCACATCCAAACAACTTATATTTCAGGCGGAGGAACATCTCCACACTTTAGAACAGGCTTTCCAGAACAACCCCTCGGCTGCAAACGCCTCTCTGGTACACAAACAGTCCAAACTCACAAACCAACTACACTTTGAAAAGGCCAAACAGGGCATTTTCTTTAGCAAGCAACGTGTGTATGAACACGGCGAGAGAGCTGGTAGGCTCCTTGCCTATATGGCTCACCTCGAACATAAATCCCCGGTGGTGGTCTCCCTCCAAACGGCCTCCGGGGTCAAAATTACAGATCCTGACCAGGTCGCTGAAGAGTTCAGGTCCTTTTACTCAAGACTGTACTCCTCCACCTCCCACCGCACTCAAGCTGAACTAATAGAATTCCTACAAGCCATAGAATTCCCCACACTCTCGCCATCACAAATTGCCCAGCTGGAAGCACCCATAACCATTGAATGCATCGCAGAGGCTCTGACCCTACTTCCTACATCCAAAGCTCCCGGCTCCGACGGACTCCCCCTCGAGTTTTACAAGCAATTCGGCGACACCCTAATCCCCAGATTAAGTAAACTATACAAACATATATTTGACGCTAACACCCTTCCAAAATCCATGAATGAAGCCCTCATTGTCCTTATACCTAAACCAGGTAAAGACCCTTCACTTCCCGAATCATATAGGCTCATATCCCTCCTCCAACTTGATGTCAAAATACTTGCCAAAATCCTAGCCCTACGTCTCAATAAGGTGATTTCAAGTCTAATACACCCTGATCAGACAGGCTTTATGCCAAATAAAAACACGGCTTTTTACCTTCGGAGGCTCCACATGAATCTTCAATCCCAGCACACAAACACCGGCAGTAGAGTAGTGGTCAGTCTCGACGCTGCTAAAGCGTTCGATTCAGTAGAGTGGAGCTATCTATGGGAATGCCTCAAAAAATTCGGCTTTGGCCCAAAGTTTATAAAATGGCTTCAGCTACTTTATTATGCCCCCACAGCACGTATTCAGGTGAATGGTAGAATATCCCCCTCCTTTCCATTATCGCGCGGCACGAGGCAGGGCTGTCCTATTTCACCTATGCTATATGCCCTTGCAGTCGAACCCCTTGCGATAGCGCTTAGGTCTCACCCTGACATCAAGGGTCTTCGCAGTGGCGACCTAACTGAGGTGATAAGCCTCTACGCTGATGACATGCTTCTGTACCTAGCCGACGAAGGTCCCTCACTTCAGACGGCTTTGCATGTAATCACAGCATTTGGTATGTACTCCGGGCTTCAGATAAACTGGGCTAAATCCCAAATCCTCCCCTTAGACCTGGGTGCCCCTACGTCCGAGCAGTCCGCCCTCCCACTAGTCAGAGCAAGCATCATTAAATATTTAGGTATACATATCTCCCGCTCAATCCCCGACTTTATAGCACTCAATATTGAACCACTATTCAACACTCTAAAACTCAAAACACAGGTGTGGTCTAGGCTTCCCCTTGGGGTCATGGGTCGCATTAATCTTGTAAAGATGGTCCTCCTTCCCAAATTACTGTATATATTCTGGCAGTCCCCAATACATCTTCCCCAGCGCATATTTAAAGCAATGGAATCTATCCTTAATACTTTCGTATGGGGGTCCTCCCGTCACAAATTGTCGTGGAAGGTCTTGAAGTGTCCAACTGACCTGGGAGGCACTGCACTCCCCGATCTTTACATCTATTACATAGCGGCTCAACTCTCCCACTTCTTCCAACTTAATCTCTCCGATAAAGTCCGCTACTCTCAAATGGTATGCCCACAGTCCTCTGGTACGATTTCACACCCCTTTCAGATCCTATTTTGCAAGCCCCGCGATTCGACTCACACTAGCAAGGGGGGGCCAATGTTAATACATCATTGTAAAATTTGGCGTGCAGCTATGCGCATTGGTCAGGCACCCTCTCCGCACTCCCACACCCCTTTATGGGATAACCCCAATCTCCCTGAATTCACCTCTCTTCCTGATCGCAGTCTCTGGGTCTCCAAGGGCATCATATATTTAACACAAGTTGTAGCCCACGGAATGGTCAAACTTTTCCAAACACTTAAAAATGACTTTGCCTTACCAAACCACATGCTCTTTCGTTACCTCCAAATTCGACACGCGCTCAACACGCAGTTTGGTAGCCCTATTCCAGCCCTTGAGATCCCACTTCCAGTAGATATAATTATGGGGAAGGAGTCCAAAAAATTGATTTCCCAATTCTACACCTACCTCATGAGACCTGCTGCTGATGCCGTTGCTCATCAGTTAAAGCTGCGCTGGGAGTCAGACCTGGGCAGCTTGACAGATGAGGATTGGGAGGAGGCCCTTGCCAATTGTAAAGCAGTCTCTCCTAAACTTTCTGATCGTCTCTCCCATCTATATATGCTTCACAGATCATACCTAACCCTACACCGCATATCCAAATACAGACACGACCACAACCCGAACTGCCCGAACTGTGGACACTGCACAGCCTCCTTTTTTCATCTAATATGGGCTTGTCCCTTCATACAAGGGTTTTGGACCCAAGTGGTAATGTTTCTACATGATCGCATGGGCTCCCCAATATCCCTATGCCCCCGCCAATGTTTGTTAGGGCTCCTTTCGCTCTCTGAAAGCGAAAAGTACTTGAACACCTTTCTACAAGAAACACTATTCCTTGCCAGGCTACAGATTGCCAAAACTTGGCTAAGGGGGGCTCCTCCCACCTTACAACAGTGGATCAGAGCAGTCAACACCACTCTATCGTATAAAAAAATAATATACATACACAGGGGCTGCCCTGACAAATTCCACAAAATTTGGGACAGATGGCTTGAAGACTCTTCAACCAGTGATACAAGGAGCTGACGCATAAGCTGACAGGGCTGACTCCACCAACCTATCCCTTGGTCTCCCCATTACTGGTTTTCTCCACTCAATAGTTTGCTGTACTACTTTGTGTAAACCTATCTCCCCACACTATCAACCAACTGTCTACATGCACTAAAAGTATTTTGTCAATTCTAATGTTTTGTGCGCACCATATGTCAATTGGACTAATCCGTAAATGTAGTGTATGTTGCACTAATTGTATCCATGTCTTGTTGTATCCTTTCTTTTATGCTCAATAAAAGTTATTTTTGATTATATTAACTCTTACAGGAGAGAATTTCCCTTCCTAGGGGTAGATTTTATCTCACTTCCTGTTGTCTCCTTCCGTTTGCAAGTAGGAGTCGTTTGCAAGTTGGATGTTTGAAAGTAGGGGCCTGCCCTATATACTCAGCAGAAATTTGGGCCTTAGGTGTTGTTGTGGCCACAACACCGTAAGCCCTCATAGGGCCCTGTTGTGAAATATTAGATCAAGAATTGTAATTACATGCCCCAGTTGAACAGGGGCAGAAAAATTGGGCCTTTGATGGTGGTGGTGCTGGTGCCACAACACTGTAAGTCCTCACTCGCTCTTGGTGGGCGCAGAAATGGGCCCTGCTGTGAAATATTAGATCAAGAATTGTAATTACATGCCCCTGTTGAACAGGGGCAGAAAAATATGGCCTTTAGTGGTGGTGGTGGTGCTGGTGCCACAACACTAATTCCTCACTCGCTCTTGGTGGGCACAGAAACGGGCCCTGCTGTGAAATATTAGATCAAGAATTGCAATTACATGCCCCTGTTGAACAGGGGCTGAAAATTGGGCCTTAGGCACTGGTGCTGGTGCCACAACACTACAACCCCTCACAGATAATCTAGTTGGAACGCAGGAACGAGCCCTGCTGCAAAGTATTGCATCAAAAATTGTAATTACATGCCCCTGTTAAACAGGGGCTGAAAAATTAGGCCTAAGACACTGGTGCTGGTGCCACAACACTGCAACCCCTCACAGATACTCTAGTTGGAACGCAGGAACGAGCCCTGCTGCAAAGTATTGCATCAAAAATTGTAATTACACGCCCCTGTTAAACATGGGCTGAAAAATTGGGCCTTAGGCACTGGTGCTGGTGCCACAACACTGCAACCTCTCACAGAAACTCTAGTTGGAACGCAGGAACGAGCCCTGCTGCAAAGTATTGCATCAAAAATTGTAATTACACGCCCCTGTTTAACAGGGGCTGAAAAATTGGGCCTTAGGCACTGGTGGCGGCGCCCAGAACCAAAATGTTCTTACAAGCTATCAGCGTGATCATTGAGGAGGAAGAGGATAATTACTCAGGATAGTCACTCAGCATCAGCATAGGCAGTCTTTGAAGGGATCTGAGATTTTTAAAAAAATTATTCGGTTACATCAGCATCAGGTGCTTGGTAGCTGGTGGTGATCCAAGACTGATTGATCTTTATGAAGGTCAGTCGATCGAACAAGTCGGTGGACAGATGCACCCTGTGATCGGTTACCAAGCCTCCAGCAGCACTGAATGTGCGTTACGAAAGAACGCTGGATGCAGGACAGGCCAGTAGCTCAATTGCATACTGTGCAAGCTCTGGCCAGTGATCCATCCTCAAGACCCAGTAACCCAGAGGATTTTCGGTGGGAAAAGTGTCCAAGTCAGATCTTGCCCCTAGGTATTCCTGCACCATGTAAAACAGACGCTGGCGATGGTTGCTGGAACCGATCATACCTTGGGGCTGCAGACTAAAAAATTGTCTGAACGCATCGGTCAGGCGGCCACCTTCTCCACCACTCCTTCTTTGACTGACCAAAGCCTCAGCAACACGTTGTCCAGAAACAGGAGTTTGTAACCTCCCAGTCTCTGGGAACACGTTGCACAGACCTTTCTGCAAGGCCTCCTGAAGATGTTTCATCCTCTGCTCCCTCTGCGACGGCAAGATAAGGTCCGCAACCTTTTCCTTGTAACGTGGATCAAGGAGGGTTGCCAGCCAGTATTGATCCTTCTCCTTGATACCACGAATACGAGGATCCTTACGCAGGCTTTGCAGGATCAGGGAGGCCATGCAGCGTAGGTTTGCTGAGGGATTCGGTCCTGAGTACTCTGGGTCACTAAGGAAGACATGGTCCGCAACCACCTCCTCCCAGCCATGTACAAGTCCATGTGTTTCTTGGGACTGATCCCTTAAAGACTGCTGCTGATGCTGAGTGCCAGGCTCCACCTCCATACTGACACAATCCTCCTCCTCCTCCTACTCCTCGTCTTCTTCCTGTGTGATCAGCGGGCATGCAGGAACACTGTCTGGATAAAGGGGGCCTTGAGAGCTAAGGAAGTCCTCCTCTTCCTGCCTCTGTTCTGCCTCAAGTGCCCTGTCCATTATTCCACGCAGCATGTGCTCCAACAGGTGGACAAGGGGGACAGTGTCACTGATGCATGCACTGTCACCGCTCACCATTTTCGTGGCCTCCTCAAATGGTGACAGGACAGTGCATGCATCCCTGATCATGGCCCACTGGCGTGGGGAAAAAAAACAAGCTCCCCTGACCCTGTTCTGGTGCCATAGTCACACAGGTACTCATTGATGGCCCTCTGCTGCGTGTGCAGCCACTGCAGCATGGCCAACGTTGACTTCCACCTGGTGGGCATGTCACAGATTAGGCGGTTCTTGGGCAGGTTAAACTCCTTTTGGAGGTCCGCCAGCCGAGCACTGGCATTATATGACCGGCGGAAATGCACACAGACTTTCCTGGCCTGCCTCAGGACATCCTGTAAGCTCGGGTACCTGCCCAAGAACCGCTGCACCACCAAGTTAAGGACATGAGCTAAACAGGGCACATGGGTCATTTGTCCCTGTCTGAGGGCAGAGAGGAGGTTGGTGCCATTGTCGCAAACCACCATTCTTGCCTTAAGTTGGCGTCGCATCAACCACCTCTGAACCTGCCCCTGCAGAGCTTACAGAACCTCTGCCCCAGTGTGGCTCCTGTCCCCCAAGCACACCAGCTCAAGCACCGCATGGCATCTTTTGGCCTGCGTACTTGCGTAGCCCCTTGAACGCCTACGGAGCACCGCTGGTTCCGAAGACAAATCACAGGAAGAGGCCATGGAGGAAGAAGAAGAGGAGGGGGTGGAGGAGAGAGGTGTGTCACAATCATTAGTAGTGGCATTTTGGAGGCGTGGTGGTGGAACAACCTCCAACACTACTGCACCTTGTCCTGCATCCTTCATAGCTGCCAGCAGAGTCACACAATGCACAGTGAAACTTAGGTAACGTCCCTGTCCATGCCTGCTGGACCATGAGTCAGCGGTAATATGCACCTTACCGCTGACCGCCCTGTCCAGCGAGGCCAAGACATTGTCTTCCACATGCCGGTAGAGAGCCGGAATCACCTTCCGTGAGAAAAAGTGGCATTTGGGTACCTGCCACTGAGGAACCGCACATTCCACAAACTCACGGAAGGGGGCAGAGTCTACCAACTGAAAAGGCAGCAGTTGAAGTGCTAGCAATTTTGCCAAGCTAGCATTCAACCGCTGGGCATGTGGATGGCTGGGAGCAAACTTCTTTCGGCGGTGCAGCAGCTGGGGCAGGGAAATTTGCCAGGTACAATCTGACGTCGGTGTACCGAAAGCAGATTGCCCACAAGTACTTGGCTGTGACACACCTAATTCTACACCTTCATTCCTCTCAGTGCAGGTCTCAGAGAGGACTGAAGGTATAGTGGGGTTGGAGATCTCAGCTGATGAGGAGCAAGGAGAGGTCCTCTTTGTTCTTTGGTGTGGGTCTTTTAGATACGCTTGCCAACGAACTGCATGGCAGATCAACATATGTCTGGTCAAGCGGGAGATGTTTTGGCCACGCGAGATACGCTTGAGACATATGTTGCCAATTGCAGCAGTGTGATCTGATGCACTCGTCTCAAAAAAGGCCCACACCAAAGAACTTTTTGAATAACGCACAGAGACTGCAGCACCCTGCACATGCGGAGTTTTGGGGTGTGATGCAGTCAGTGTGCTGCCCTTAGGTTGGCCCCTGGAGGGCATCCTGCCTCGTTGGTGATGTGCCTCCTCCTCCTCTCTCCTATCAGGCACCCACGTTGAGTCAGTGACCTCATCATCCCCTCCCTCCTCATCACTGGAGCAAACCTGGCAGTATGCTGCAGCAGGGGGAGCATGACTGCCAGATTTCTGTCCTTCTTGGGCACCCCCTCTGTCTGTGCTCACGTTACTGCCTTCATCTAGCTCAGTATCATCATCAGAGCCTTCCAAACGCTGGGCATCCTCCTGGAGCATGGACCCAACACTGTGGTCAAACAGTTCGAGGGACTCCTCAGGAGAACATGGTGGGGCTACGGAAGGAGTCACTGATGACATTGAGCCGAGGGAAGAGGCCGCTGCTTTGCCAGACAAAGTACCCTGAGCATGGGTGAGGGAGGATGAGGAGGATGAGGACAGCTTGGTCATCCACTCGACCAAGTCTTCCGCATGTTGCGGCTCAACACAGCCAGCTGCCGAAAAAAAGGCCAAGCGTGTCCCATGGCCACGTGCTGATGAGGATGCACCGTCTCCACGACCAGTACTGTTGCCTCTAGACACAGAGCCTGCTTGCCCTCTTTTATTGGCTTGTGACTGTCTGCCTCTCCTTGTTGGCCTTGCAGACATACTAATAGCCTGTAGCTGCACTAAGCTGGGATATATATATATATATATATATATATATATATATATATATATATATATTGATACTGCAGCTAGCAAAATCAACTGCCTGCCTGTAGTATGAGAACACCACCAACCTTCTACAGGTAGCTTTAGGTGAACACTGTGCAGAGCTCACCAAAAAATAACTTGTAGCTTATTTAGCTGCCTATGGTAGTGATAGGATCAGGAAAACACCACCAACCTTCTACAGGTAGCTTTAGGTGAACACTGTGCAGAGCTCGCACTACACTAACTTGTAGCTTATTTAGCTGCCTGCGGTAGTAATAGGATCAGGAAAACACCACTTCTACGGGTAGCTTTAGGAACACTGTGCAGAGCTCGCACTACACTAACTTGTAGCTTATTTAGCTGCCTGCGGTAGTGATAGGATCAGGAAAACACCACCAACCTTCTACAGGTAGCTTTAGGTGAACACTGTGCAGAGCTCGCACTACATTAACTTTTAGCTTATTTAGCTGCCTGCGGTAGTGATAGGATCAGGAAAACACCACCAACCTTCTACAGGTAGCTTTAGGTGAACACTGTGCAGAACTCGCACTACACTAACTTGTAGCTTATTTAGCTGCCTGCGGTAGTGATAGGATCAGGAAAACACCACCAACCTTTTACAGCTGAACACTGTGCAGAGCTCACAAAAAAATAACTTGTAGGTTTAGCTGAACACTGTGAGGAAGACGCACTACACTAACTTGTAGCCTTAGCTGAACACTGTGCAGAGGTCGCACTGCACTAACTTGTAGTTTTAGCTGAACACTGTGAGGAGGACACACTACACTAACTTGTAGCTTTAGCTGAACACTGTGCAGAGGTCGCACTGCACTAACTTGTAGTTTTCGCTGAACACTGTGAGGAGGACACACTACACCAACTTGTAGTTTTAGCTGAACACTGTGAGGAGGACGCACTACCCTAACTTGTAGCTTTAGCTGAACACTGTGCAGAGGTCACACTAAACTAACTTGTAGCTTTAGCTGAACACTGTGAGGAGGACGCACTACACTAACTTGTAGCTTTAGCTGAACACTGTGCAGAGGTCGCACTACACTAACTTGTAGTTTTAGCTGAACACTGTGAGCAGGACGCACTACACTAACTTGTAGCGTTAGCTGAACACTGTGAGGAGGATGCACTACACTAACTGTAAATAGTCTAGCTGCCTGACTGTGGTACTAATAGGATCAAAAGAACACCAGCAATTTTCTTCAGGTAGCTGTAAATACTGTAACAAGACAAGCCTGCCTGTCAGTAGGAAGATAACAGGAACGGATCTAGCTAAACTGAATACAGTGTATATATATATAACACCTGGGATGCATATATATATACACAATACACTGTAAGTGCAGCTAACTCACTGACTGTCCTGCCTAATCTAGCTAACTCAAATGAAATGACACTGTCTCTCTCTCTCTCTATGCACGCCGGAACACACTACACAGGGCCGCCGTGCAGGCAGCCTTATATAGTGTGGGGCGTGTTCTAAACCCCCTGAGCCATAATTGGCCAAAGCCACCCTAGCTTTGGCCAATTACAGCTCTCTCTACCGACGGCGCTGTGATTGGCCAAGCATGCAGGTCATAGTGCATGCTTGGCCAATCATCAGCCAGCAATGCATTGCGATGCCGCAGTGAATTATGGGCCGTGACGCGCCACACGAATTTGGCGCGAACGGCCCATATCGTCCGCAATTCGACGAGCGATCGAACAGCCCATGTTCGAAACGAACATGGGTTCGATCCAAACACGAAGCTCATCCCTACCCTCTATTAAAGCCCTAACTGATAGTGAGGGTCAATTCAAATTACCATTCTGGAAAGCAATAAGAATACACCATTTTTTACGCAGACGAGGGAATCTTACCTCGAGTGCTATCCAAAATGTATGAATTACTCAATTCCCCAGTAGAACAACCTGACCTGACATTCATACAGAAATGGGAATCCGATCTACAATGCAAGTTTACTAACGCCTAAATTCAAACGATCATCAGATTTTCTTTAAAAGCATCTATCTTATAAGATCCTGACCAGATGGTACTATACACCTCAAAGACTACACACATTTTTTCCTAGCACCACAGACAGATGTTGGAGATGTCAGACAGCCAAAGGGACACTCCTCCACATTTTCTGGTCTTGCCCTCTGCTTCAGTATTTCTGGACAACTGTCCGGAAGATCATTCAACAAGTTACAGACCACACGACAGGTGAAGATCCAGCTGTCATTCTGTTCCATGCCTCTACAATACCAGCACGGAGTTACAAAAAGTCGATAATAAGACACTTGTTGAATGCTGCTAAATATTTTATCCCATTGATGTGGAAGAACAGCTCACCACCGACTATTAGATTGTGGCTATGCAGAGTGGAGGAGATCAGGAAGTTGGAGGACTTAGTCCTGACAGCACAAAATAAACAGGAACAACATTCCAAAACATGGTTGTCCTGGAAATTATTTACATACTCTGATGAAGGTATGGCGATGCTTGCCACCTAAATAATAAAGCCCCACAGACTTGATGATGACGCGCCATTTCCGCCCGAGCCACTTACCCTCCCTTTTCACCCCCCCCCCTTCCCCTCTCCTCTCCCCTGATTCTCTCCCTTCCCGTTATCCAGCCTTACTGGAACCTTTACATCCCATATTCTCTAGTCACAACGCCTCTGCTCACCTCTTCTTTCTCTTTCATCTTTCTCTTTTCTCTGGTTTTATGAGGTATTTGTTTTCAGGGACTGAGCAGTATAACCTGATTCATAATTAGGAAGACATGAGGAGACTTCTTCATTATTGCATGTACTTACCTGCGCACACCAGTTGTTAAGGCTGGCATTGTACTGTATTGTCTGTTTCCCTTTTGGTTTTCTTTGACCTTTTTCTTTTTTTCTTCTTGAAAATCAATAAAATTTATATTTGAAAAAAAAAAAGTGTATTTTTTTCCAAAAAAAGTGCGCTTGTAAGACCGCTGTGCAAATACGATGTGACAGAAAGTATTGCAATGACTGCCATTTTATTCTCTAGGGTGTTAGAACAAAATATATAATGTTTGGGGATTCTAAGTAATTTTTTAGCAAAAAAAAACCTGTTTTTAACTTGTAAACAACACATCTTAAAAAGAGGCTCGGTCCTTAAGTGGTTAAAAATCCTTTTTTTTATTGGTCTTTTGTAATATTCTAATATTCTGAGATACTGAATTTTGGGTTTTCACTGGCTGTAAGCCATAATCATCAAAATTAAAAAAAGAAATGCTTAAAAGATATCACTCTGTGTGTAACGCATCTATATAAAATATATGAGTTTCACTTTTTGAATTGAATTACTGAAATAAATTAAGTTTTTGATGATATTCACATTTTTTTTTAGATGCACCTGTATTTACACATACACATGGGCAGCAACAGTAGATTAATAATTATAGGAACACTTGCCTAATAATCCCTGTTTCTGGTTTGGATCAACAGCAGTTCCTCCAGGGCAGAACGTGGGCTCAGATGCCCCCTCTACTCTTCCTTCCTCTGGGATTTCCAACCTAGTCACCCAGATACAGGAGGTACTTATACATAATTAAGCATACATTTTATACATAAAATGTGATATTAGGCAGCACACTTGTTTATAAATACAGTGCCTTGCAAAAGTATTCACCCCCTTGGCATTGTTTGTGTTTTGTTGCCTCACAACCTGGAATTAACATTTGTTTGAGGATTTGCATAATTTAATTTACATAACATGCCCACAACTTTGAAGATTCTTTTTTTTTTTTTTTTGTGAAGCAAACAACAAATAGGACAAAATAACAGAAAAAGTCAATGTGCATAACTATTCACCCCCTAAAGTCAATACTTTGTAGAGCCACCTTTTGCAGCTATCACAGCTCCAATAATAACTTATCCGCTTTGGATAAGTCTCTATGAGCTTGCCACATCTTACCACTGGGATTTTTGCCCATTCCACCCTGCAAAACAGCTCCAGCTCCTTCAAGTTGGATGGCTTGCACTTGTGAACAGCAATCTTTAAGTCTGACCACAGATTTTCCATTAGATTGAGATCTGGGCTTTGACTAGGCCATTCCAACACATTTACATGTTTCCCCCTAAACCACTCAAGTGTTGCTTTAGCTGTGTGTTTGGCATCATCGTCCTGCTGGAAGGTGAACCTCCATCCTAGCCTCAAATCACACACAGAGTGGTACAGGTTTTGCTCAAGAATATCCCTGTATTTAGCACCATCCATATTTCCCTCAACTCTGATCAGTTTCCCAGTCCAGACTGCTGAAAAACATCCCCACAGCATGATGCTATCACCACTATGTTTCACTGTGGGGATGGTGTTCTTTGGGTGATGTGTTGGGTTTGCGCCAGACATAGCGTTTTCTTTAATGGCCAAAAAGTTCAATTCTAGTCTCATCAGACCAGGGCACCTTCCTTCATACATTTTGGGAGTCTCCAAAATGCCTTTTTGCAAACTCAAAACGTGCCATTTTGTTTTTTGCTGAAAGTAATGGCTTTCTTCTGGCCACTTTGTCATAAAGCCCAACTCTATGGAGCGTACGGCTTATTGTCATCCTATGTACAGATACTCTAGTCTCTGCTGTGGAACTCTGCAGCTCCTCCAGGGTTACCTTAGGTCTCTGTGCTGCCTCTCTGATTAATGCCCTCCTTGCCGGTCCGTGAGTTTGGTGTGCGGCCATCTCTTGGCAGGTTTTCTGTTGTGCCATGTTCTTTCCATTTGGTTATGATAGATTTGATGGTGCTCCTAGGGATCATCAAAGATTTGGATATTTTTTTATAACCTAACCCTGACTTGTACTTCTCAACAGCATTGTCCCTTACTTGTTTGGAGAGTTCCTTGGTCTTCATGGCAGTGTTTGGTTAGTGGTGCTGCTTGCTTAGGTGTTGCAGCCTCTGGGGCCTTTCAAAAAAGGTATGTATATGTAATGACAGATCATGTGACACTTAGATTGCACACAGGTGGACATCATTTCACAAATTATGTGACTTCTGAAGGTAATTGGTTGCACCAGAGCTTTTTATGAGCTTCATAACAAAGGGGGTGAATACATACACACATGCCAATTACCATTTTTTTTTATTTCTGAAAAATAGTTTTATGTATATATTTTTTCTAATTTTACTTCACCAACTTAGACTATTGTGTTCTGATCCATCACATATAATTCAGATTAAAAAAAACATTTAACTAAAGCTGTAATGTAACAAAATAGGTAAAAAGCCAAGGGGGTGAATACTTTTGCAAGGCACTGTACAGACTGTAGAGGACAGCAGATCCCTACATTTCACAAAATTTGGAGTGAGACTTGATGATGTCATAGCTGTGGAGCTGACTCCTCTGGTTTCTGAAGAGAAAGGTGTACCTGAGGACTTTAATTGCAAGGTTCTCCCTGCTTTTGCTTCATCCATTCTATGCATCGTAATGTATACACCTCTCCTGCTGCTTCCTAATCCTTACCCCATCAGTCATTAGGTCGCCAGCTCTGACATAAGAAAGCCAAGCATTCTTGTGCATGGTGCTAAATGGGCAGCAATAACCTAATGAGAAATGTAGTGAATGGGGTAATTGGCGCTGCCTAAAGATAATAGTGTTAAAACATGAATACGGGTCTGTGTATGTGGCTTTACAGTAATATGCAACCTCTTAATACACAAAATAAAAATTGATAAAATAAACACTAATGCGTGATAATGACACCTCTAACTGAAAATAATACTAAAAATACATATATAACCCACTAAGCAGTAGCATGCTACAAGTTCTCTGGTGATTTCCTAGTGCTTATGTAACCGTATAGAGAAAAGAGAACCTTTTAAGTGATGAGCCACATTCATAAAGGTATCACCTTATGTGTGTCCAAGCATAAGTGGAAACTACAACAAAAGTGAAAAAACCGTGAGAAATAAGACCGCAATGAGCGGACACACTCTGATTCCGTGACTCTGCTTACATGGCATATACAAAATAAAGTTCATATGTAAACGTGCAAACAATAGTCCATGTAGAGTGCATATATTCTTCTTCAAATAATGTAGCATAAAACACAAATGGTGACCTGGGTGCTCTCAATATCTTCTGGTGACTCTGTGCTCCCCCTCCAGGGTCCCCACTCATCGAATCCACTCACCCCTACAGGGGCAATACGCATATAGGTGCAACCACTGCAGTTACTCACCCATAGTTGTTGCGATATCAGGGATAGACTTCCATCTTCAGGTATATTGTAGTATAAATTGTAGTTGGTTCCCCATAAAAGGAAAGAGATGTGGACTCCTATAGTGTAGTAAATAATTGTAAATTTATTTAAAAAACATCACCGAAAAAAGTATATGAAAAAAATATAAAAAAAAATATATATATAAAAAACACTTGATGCAAAATAATATAAAGAAAAGTCCCAAACCAGGCTTGTATAACTAACCAGAAGGTCGTCCACTAAAATATATACGTAGTGTGGACGGCTGCTAGTGGAAATCAAGCCTTAAAATTGCAAGACAAGCGCTAGGACACACAGTGGAGACAGCAGCGACGCAGTGTGGGACCCTGGAGGGGGAGTACAGAGTCACCAGAAGATATTGAGAGCACCCAAGTCACCATTTGTGTTTTATTTTACATTATTTGAAGAAGAATATATGCACTCTATTTGGACTATTGTTTGCACGTTTACATATGAGCTTCATTTTGTATATGCCACGTAAGCAGAGTCACGGAATCAGAGTGTGTCCGCTCATTGCAGTCTTATTTCTCACGGTTTTTTCACTTTTGTTGTAGTCTCCACTTATGCTTGGACACACATAAGGTGATACTTTATGAATGTGGCTCATCACTTAAAAGGTTCTCTTTCCTCTATACGGTTACATAAGCACTAGGAAATCACCAGAGAACTTGTAGCATGCTATTGCTTAGTGGGTTATATATGCATTTTTAGTATTATTTTCAGTTAAAGGTGTCATTATCACGCATTAGTGTTTATTTTATCAATTTTTATTTTGTGTATTAAGAGGTTGCATATTACTGTAAAGCCACACACACAGACCCGTATTCACGTTTTAACACTATTATCTTTAGGCAGCGCCAATTCACTACATTTCTCTTGGCTGGAGACCCCTTAGGGGAGCTCTATTAGGGGAGGCTACAGACTTATTGGGTATCCTAAGAGCAGTCACATATTATCTGGTACATATTAACCTAATGAGGACAAGCGAGACATTTTCAAGTTTATGCATGAATAATAAACAATACAACAATGCAGTGGAATTCGTTTGGACAGTATGGCACTTTTACTGCCCTGTAACAAGACAGATCAGTATCCAGAACTTAACAGAACAGTGCGATAGACCAGTCAGTCCTCTGCAGCTTTCCCCAGCGCTGGAGTTAAACAGCAATCATGTGATCACTGTATTTACTTCTCACAGCTAACCACAAAGTGAGTGGGCATTCTCTGGATTGCCTCCTCACCTTTTTGAGCTGTCACCAACCCAATCAATAATACTACTCATCGGGTGCAGCAGCTGCAAACACACCAGCCTTTTAAATTTTTTATACCAAGATAGCCACTTTCACACAGTAAGACCGTGCAGAAGAATGCATAGACGGTCAACATTGAGAAAAAGATAAGCTGTAAGCAGCCGACAGGCAATATCAGTGACTAGTCTTTGCCTTACCTCCTGTTCTGAGAAACATCCATCAAAGGAAGCAAAGGAAGCAAGGAGATTTTTCTTTACTTCCTATTTTGTCTGACACTCATAAAGTAGATCTTCCAATGAAGATAAATCTTCCAATGAAGGTTGGCTACATGCTACTCCTGTGAGTGATCTATAGTTATGTGATATTGTTTTTGAACAAAAAATCAAGAAAAATCAAAATATAAAGCTGGATTTCAAGTTCCTTCTGCAGGGACTTGCTGTGTTTAATTGAATAACCTTGTAATAATATCTTGTAGGCAATCTGAGATACCCTGATAATTGCACAATCTATTTTGTGGAAAGATTCTGTTGAGTTTTGCTAGAATGTGGTGTTGTAAACACAATTTATCACTACAGTTTATTTGCCATAGATGAAATTAAAAGCCATTGCACTAGTATTACATGGTAGGAAGTATTGATTCTATTAAGCAGATGTTAAATTGCTACATAACTCATTAGGGCTAACTATCCATCAATAGTCTTGTTATTTAGAAACTGTTAATGGACATGTCAATTTAAAAATGACAATTTTTACTCAAAGTAATGGAAACATTTTTGTTTGTTTGATGTATTGTCTGATATTTATGTTTTTTGCGCTGAAGATTCATAAATATTTATTAACCAAGGTAAACGTTATTATGGGTTTAATACTTTTTTTTTCTACCAAACAGAAGTGGAAATTTGTCCTGGGATTGGATGTGGCATATTAACGATTTCTCTGCCTCTCCAATCTAAGCACTTAAAGTTTGATCTCTATAGTTCCGACAGTTACATGTGCTCAGAACAGATGCTAAAGACACGCTGAAAAGGGAGTGGGACTAGCTATACAGGGACAAAATGATTTAAAGGCAAACAAGCAACAATGCATGTGTAACATGATAGTGATATCAACCCAACTATTAGCCTGTGTTTTTCAAGCGTTTCATTCCATATCAGGCTAAAAATTGCTAAACCATAGATACACGTGTTTTTTGTTACAAATGTTACTTTGTGCAAAAGATTTTGATATTTAGTATGTCTGGACAGTAAGGCGAGATGCTGATTTGACAAGATCCACAGGCAGTTTCAACTCACTATGGCTCAGAAGTTCAATCCAATATAGTTTATTCCAGGCTTGGCCATACATAAGATATTTTCATTGGCTTTCTTGTAGATGGAAATACTTTTTTTTTTTTTTTATCACAAAACCATGTTACTTTATATCCCTTTTAACTAAGTGAGGTGGAAAAATAGAATAAATGGAAAGCATGGCGAGGTTGAGAGATAATGCTACTGGTAGTAAACCAGAAGTCAGTACAATGGAACTTGCTAAATGCAAAACAGTATACTCATTTTAGCAGGTTGCTGTGGCAGGAGAACATTTAGAACTGATCCACCCAGACCTGTCCCCTTCCACCCAAATATATGCTGTCATTATTTTTCCACACAAATACTTAGTGCTGTCCTCATAGTGACAAGCATAGCAACAACCAAGTTACTCTTGCTTCAATTGTCTTGTTTTCTGCTGTCATAAGTTTGCCAAAAAAGGAAAACATATTAAAATAAGTGTGTCACATACCTGGTAGAGGTGGAGCTGACGAGAAGGCTTCCCTTAAACTTCCTGTCCAATACCCCTGAAGCTGGTGATAGGGTATAACAAGATAAGCAGTGGCAGAGGTGTCCATGGTAGGTTTTGACAAACTGGGTGGCCAGTCTGGATACTGCTAGGATGCTATAGATGCTCAGTCTGGAAATTCTCCAAGATGCTGGCATTGAGGTGGAGCACAGGAACTTTCAGGATGCAAAGTCATAGTCAAGATGAGCTAGAGTTAGCAACAACTGGGTAGCTGAGGCACCGAATCAGAAGTCAGGAGTAGGGTCAGAATCCAGGCCCGAGTCGATATCAGACAAGCATCAGAAGTACCAAAACAGCAGACAGAGGACAAAGTCAGGACACAAGCCAAAGTCAGCAGCAGATTACATAAAGCAGACACAGGACACAGCTGGTTTATACTCTCCTGTCCCTCACTTCCTTATGATCTTTGCTCTTTTCAAGAGCTAAGGGGCACCTAAAGAATTTTCAGATTTGACATTTCTCTAAGAGAACTTTGAGATTTTGTTGGACCATTAACAGACTTTTTTAATCAATCTCTTCCAACAGGAGAAGTTTCCCATGACTGGCGGACAGCTAATATTGTAGCTATCCACAAGAAGGGCAGCAAGGTAGAAGCTGGCAATTACAGGCCAGTGAGTTTAACATTGGTTGTAGTCAAGTTAATGGAATCACTCCTGAAAAAAAGGAGCATTGGTCACGTAAAAATACACAACTTGCTGTACCCAAAGCAGCATGGCTTTTCTGAGGGCAGATCATGTCAGACTAATCTGAATTTTTTGACTATATTATTAATGTTTTGGACCGGGGTGGAGCTGTGGACTTGGCATATCTTGATATCAACAAGCCATCTGATACAGTTCCACATAATGATCTAACACAAACATTGTACAAGCTACTGTAGGACTTAACCCTTGGGTGATTCAGTGGATATGCAGTTGGCTAAAGGATAGATACCAGAGTGTGGTGGTAAATGGGGTCACTCAGAATAGAGACCAGTCACTAGTGGTGTACCACAAGGCTCTGTACTAGGCCCTGTTCTATTTAATTTATATGTAAGTGATATAACTAAAGGTTTGTTGGGCAAGGTATGTCTTTTTGCTGATGACACAAAGGTGTGTAATAGGGTTGATGTCTCTGGAGGTGTCTGTAACATAGAACATGATTTGGCATTGCTGGAAGATTGGTCAAAGCAGTAGAAACTGCAATTCAATATTTCTAAAATAATGCACCTAGGGAAAAAAGAATCCCTTGAGAGAGTACAACATTGGGGGTACAGTGTCAGCCAGCACTACAGAAGAAAAAGATTTGGGGTTACTTTTTTCAGATGATTGCAAAGTGAGCAAACAGTGTGACCAGGCAGTGGGAAAAGTGAATAGAATTCTAGGATGTATCACTAGAGGGATCACCAGCAGGAGGAAGGAGGTTCTGATTCCTCTATATTGATCTTTAGTGAGACCTCATTTAGAAAATTGGGCCAAGTTCTGGAGACCTCAATTACAGAAAGATATTGATAAAATAGAATGAGTACAGAGGCAGGTAACAAAATAGCGAAAGGTCTGAGGGACAAAACATATTGAGAGCAACTTCAGGAACTTAAAGAGGAGCCCCAGGCTTCTTCAGAAGAAATGAACAAATACTGTAGCTGCTGGGTTTTTAACATAAGGACACTTGCCCAGGGATCTCGTGAAAGTCAGCTGGGTGGGCTGGTGAGTGTCAGTCTGGAGGACTAAGGGGAGAAGATACCCTGGAGGGCTAGTGAAAAGGGCAGCTGCAGCCAGGCAGTTTGGCATTGCCTGAATAGGTAGTGGTGGGATCAGTGACCACAGAGAGGAAGTGCTGGGAAAGTGTGAGCTGTGTCACCCTATCTGCTCTTAAAGTATAGGGGCTATGAGTCTCTGCCTGTAAGACCCCTTTCACACTGGGGCGTTTTTTAGGTGTTTTTCAGGCTCTTTAGCGTTAAAAAAAAGCACCTGTAAAGCGCCTGAAAGAAGCCTCATCTGCAATCCCAATGTGAAAGCCTGAGTGCTTTCACTCTGAGACCCCTTTCACACTGGTACGTTTTTCAGGCGCTTTAGCGTTAAAAAAGCACCTGTAAAGCGCCTGAAAGAAGCCTCATCTGCAATCCCAATGTGAAAGCCCGAGTGCTTTCACACTGGGGCGCTGCGCTGGCAGGGCGTCAAAAAAAGTCCTGCAAGCAGCTTCTTTGCAGCGCTTTCCTGTTTTTGCCACTGGGCTGGGTGTGCAGATGGCCCGAGCACTTTTACAGTGCCAGCACCCGAAATACGCCTGAAAAACGCCCCAGTGTGAAAAGGGTCTCAAGCGGCGCTTTACCAGCGTTTTTTGGGCGCTGGCAGTGTGAAAGGGCTCGGGCTTTCACATTGGGATTACAGATGAGGCTTCTTTCAGGCGCTTTACAGTCGCTTTTTTAACGCTAAAGCCCCTGAAAAATGCCTGAAAAATGCCCCAGTGTGAAAGGGGTCTAATGGGCCTTTGCTACAAAACTGCAACAGGGTGACATAGCTGGGTTCTGCAAGCAAGTGTGTGCTGGAGGAAGAGGAGGAGCTTTACATAGAGACTGTATATAGGATTATATATTGTCCCTAAAGTTTGTTTGAAGTCAAGTGGGCATCCCATAATCTCCCATCCCTATCCAAGTTATATCCCTCAAATAAAATAAAAAAAACAAAGTCACAGACTGTTTTCTGACTCTGGAGTGATTGTGGAAATTCTGTGTGCCTGGCTGTGCAGGGTGGGGAATCCCAGTTACTTGCGGCTCCATATGGGTGCGCTACAGACCTTTTTGGGTTAAACATGAGTTGTCCAGTGAGGGTTATAGATGGAGATTGATCTCTGTTTGTTGTAATATGTAGAACTAATATCTAGTGTTATTCCAGCGATGGAGACTGAAGATTGAACATATTGATATTTTACAGCAGATAATAGTGGACACCCATCTTAGTATGTAGCTACTTTATAACTGGTTTTAGTTGAGAGAAACCAGAGGAAGTATATTCCTTAATATTTTTTATGGTATGCTCTAATACACCTGGACATTAGGCAATAATTATACTCATTATAGCTTTGGCATAACATTCTATCTCACTGGTACCTCAGTTTTGTGATTTTGAAGGTATTTTTGCTTTAGTTTACCCTCTGCGTTTTTGCTCACTCTATTAGTAGTTAGAAGCCATGTTCGGCTTGTGAATTCACTTTAAGAACTATAATAGATTTTAACCTTAAGACCCCTTTTACACTGGGGCGTTTTTCAAGCGCTTTAGCATTAAAAAAAAGCACCTGTAAAGCGCCTGAAAGAAGCCTCATCTGCAATCTCAATGTGAAAGCCCGAGCCCTTTCACACTGCCAGCGCCCAAAAAACGCTGGTAAAGCGCCGCTAAGGGCCCTTTCACACTGGGGCGGGGGCAGCATCGGCAGTAAAGTGCCGCTATTGTAAGCGGCGCTTTACCGTCGGTATTCGGTCGCTAGAGGAGCGGTTTTACCCCCTGCTAGCGGCCAAGAAAGGGTTAAAAACAACCGCAAAGTGCCTCTGCAGAGGCGCTTTGCCGGCGGTATAGCCGCGCTGTGCCATTGATTTCAATGGGCAGGAGCGGTGAAGGAGCAGTATACACTCCGCTCCTTCACCGCTCCGAAGATGCTGCTAGCAGGACTTTTTTCCCGTCCTGCTAGCGCACCACTCCAGTGTGAAAGCCCTCGGGGCTTTCACACTGGAGACAAAGCAGCAGCACTTTCGGGTTGGGATGCAGGAGCTATTATTAGTGCAATAGTGCCTGCAAACCGCCCCAGTGTGAAAGGGCCCTTAGTGATAAAATATATATTTTAGGCCCTAGTGAGTTAGATGCTTGGGTTGAATAATGTATCACCCCAGATATTTTGCTGGAATTTTTCCCACATTGTGGACACTAAACTTTAAATAGCAAATCAGGCTTTACAGAATACTTCCATGTCCATATTCTGGGCACAGGTGCACTAGCAGGAGTTGCTAGTCAGATTTCTTAGTATACAGTGCCTTGCAAAAGTATTCACCCCCTTGGCACTTTTTGTGTTTTGTTGCCTCACAACCTGGAATTAACATGGATTGTTTGAGGATTTGCATCATTTAATTTACAGAACATGCCCACAACTTTAAAGATTCTTTTTTTTTTTTTTTTTTTTTATTGTGAAGCAAACAACAAATAGGACAAAATAACAGAAAAAGTCAATGTGCATAACTATTCACCCCCCTAAAGTCCATACATTGTAGAGCCACCTTTTGCAGCTATCACAGCTCCAAGTCGCTTTGGATAAGTCTCTATGAGCTTGCCACATCTTACCACTGGGATTTTTGCCCATTCCTCCTGGCAAAACTGCCCCAGCTCCTTCAAGTTGGATGGCTTGCGCTTGTGAACAGCAATCTTTAAGTCTGACCACAGATTTTGTATTGGATTGAGATCTGGGCTTTGACTAGGCCATTCCAACACATTTACATGTTTCCCCTTAAATCACTCAAGTGTTGTTTTAGCAGTGTGTTTGGGGTCATTGTCCTGCTGGAAGGTGAACCTCTGTCCTAGCCTCAAATCACACACAGAGTGGTACAGGTTTTGCTCAAGAATATCCCTGTATTTAGCACCATCCATCTTTCCCTCAACTCTGATCAGTTTCCCAGTCCAGACAGCTGAAAAACATCCCCACAGCATGATGCTATCACCACTATGTTTCACTGTGGGGATGGTGTTCTTTGGGTGATGTGTTGGGTTTGCGCCACACATAGCATTTTCTTTGATGGCCAAAAAGTTCAATTTAAGTTTCCTCAGACCAGAGCACCTTCCTCCATACATTTTGGGAGTCTCCAAAATGCCTTTTTGCAAACTCAAAACATGCCATTTTGTTTTTTGCTGAAAGTAATGGCTTTCTTCTGGCCACTCTGTCATAAAGCCCAACTCTATGGAGCGTACGGCTTATTGTAGTCCTATGTACACATACTCCAGTCTCTGCTGTGGAACTCTGCAGCTCCTCCAGGGTTACCTTAGGTCTCTGTGCTGCCTCTCTGATTAATGCCCTCCTTGCCCAGTCCGTGAGTTTTGGTGTGCAGCCATCTCTTGGCAGGTTTGCTGTTGTGCCATGTTATTTCCATTTGGTTATGATAGATTTGATGGTGCTCCTAGGGATCATCAAAGATTTGGATATTTTTTTATAACCTAACCCTGACTTGTACTTCTCAACAACATTGTCCCTTACTTGTTTGGAGAGTTCCTTGGTCTTCATGGCTGTGTTTGGTTAGTGGTGCCTCTTGCTTAGGTGTTGCAGCCTCTGGGGCCTTTCAAAAAAGGTGTGTATATGTAATGACAGATCATGTGACACTTAGATTGCACACAGGTGGACATCATTTCACTAATTATGTGACTTTTGAAGGTAATTGGTTGCACTAGAGCTTTTTATGAGCTTCATAACAAAGGGGGTGAATACATACGCACATGCCAATTATCAGTTTTTTATTTCTGAAAAATAGTTTTATGTATATATTTTACTTCACCAACTTAGACTATTGTGTTCTGATCCATCACATACAATTCAGATTAAAAAAAAATTGAACTAAAGCTGTAATGTAACAAAATAGGTAAAAAGCCAAAGGGGTGAATACTTTTGCAAGGCACTGTAGCTAATTTACAAATCTGTATAAGATAAACATTAAAAAGTTAAATGTAAAGTCATCAATTATTTTCAGCCAAGTGGTATAATAACTAAATGAATACTTAAACTCTATTCTCCCTTTTATATATACCTAAAGTGAAATAACATGTATAAAAGTAACATTAGCAATGGTTGCCAGCCCACCACTGTGTGGCTAAACCATCCACAGAAATCCAAATAGTGACTTACTTAAAGTCATCACTTTCACAACAAGCAAACTTCCCCACATGCTCCTTGCACATAATAACACCAAGGCCTATTAATAGTGTCTTCAGGCACTGAGCTGACTTGTGGGATGGAAGCAGGGGTGTCTAATAATACCAGGAACTGAAGAAACCATGGCAGCTCTACAGAGCCTGCAGACAGAATTGGGCCCAAGGCAAGGTAGCAGCTTTGGTCGCTCCATTCCTTTTGATTGGCATTGATAAGGATTGCATTAAGCACAAAACACAGGCAAGTGCACATATATGACCGATTGCTCCGCTCCCTGGTTTACTACAGTGAATTACAGTTTACTTAGATGGACCCTCTGGACATCCACTGGGCCCTAGACTCCTGCCAAGGTTGCCTTGTAAAGGATTTGACTCTGGAGCCTTGCCCAAGGCAGTTCTGAGACACAAGAGGTGTGTACTGATAGCTTGTGCTGTTACCTAGTTACTAGTGTTGTCGTCATGTACCTGATAGGAGACTGATATGACGAGGTTGACCTCGCTTATATCTCCAGCCCTGGTCCCACAGAGAGTGAAAAAGAGGGAACCGAGGGACAGGAGAAACAGGTGCCAGCAAATGATGATAGGAGAACTTGGAGCTGGAGTAGGAGATCCTGGGAAGCAAGTGGACCATCAGGACAAAAGGAATAGTAGCTGTGCTCAGGAAACCAGCCAAGATTAAAGGGGCACTCCACTTATGCTGCAGGTTCAGGACGAGAGGTTTGTCAGAACTCTCAGCAAAGTGCAGAGCAGGTGCAGTGGACAGCCACGCGAGCACTCAAGCAGGAAGAACAGCCAGGATCAAAAGTAGAAGCATGGTCACAGGAATAGTCAGGGACATAAACAGGTAGGCAGAGAGGTACCGAGTCATAAGAAGAGCCGAAGTCAGGAACAGAGCTGAGATCCGGATTAAAGCGACAAATCAGAAGCAGAAGCAGGATCCAAGATCAGGTCAGGGGTAGGCCTGGTCAGCAATAAGGGAAACACACAGGAAGACCACAGAATACAGAGAACAGCTGAAAGACCAGTCAGCACTTAAGCATGAGCAGAAGCATCCCTAAATATCCTGTCTGGCACCATGTGCATGCCCATGCGCATGCCTGTGCAAATGCGTGCGCCTGGTTACTATTCTGCTAATAATTCCACACGCATGCGCATTTCTGTGAGCTAAACATCTGATTTTCTGGCATTTTCTGACAGTTTAAAGGAAAGCAAGATACTGCAGAAATCACTTGTATGTTATAAAGGATAAGTTCACTTTATTTAGGATGTAACATGTAACGCATTCCATTACCTGCAGCGCTCATTCCCCAATCTCCCCTTCTGTGGCAGCAGACAGGGTGAATGCCTGTAAAGCTACGTCATTCATTCACAGGAATCTGTGAATGAATAAACTACATGTTCCACCTACCATTGTGGCAGACAGCTTGTAGTTTTCAATGAATTGTGAGACACAGGAGTTATAGGTTCTGAGCTGTAGGAAGAGTCTGCAGAGGCCCGACATTGCACCTGCAATCCACTGATTGTGGGTGCAATGCTCTGCAGACTTCAGCAAAAAAAAAAAAAATAAGTGCACATTTTTTTCCAGGAAAATATTGTGGATTTATTATTTATTCACAAAGGTGAATTTAGCATTTAAATGTATGCAACTATGAAAGGTATTCATTAGTGGAAAATTTGTTTAATACTCATCTTTGGAGGTAATATGTACATGCTATTTTAATGTTCAGTCTTTTTAAGGATCTCTATTGAAAGATTGTAATGCGCCATTAAAGGGGAGTGTAATAGAATTAGAGATGGCATTTTCCATAGTAAGAACATATCTTACTATGTGCTTCTTTGTTAAGATTGGATTCTGGGCAGCTTGCCCGGAGGTACATTTGTCATTAGGACTAGCCTTTGATCTCAAGGGAAGTTGATAAAGTCACCAGCATGAAAAGAAAATGTGACAGTTGTCATCACAAAAAGGACAAAATTTGAAGGTTTTATAGACTTTAGTGACTGTCAGCGATCAGTGAGCCTCCAAGGCCCTTAGCACTGTGACTCTGTCTTACACCCATGGTACTTTTTGCTTTCCTTTAAGGGACTATCCAGCTTATGTGATATAAGTTTTTTCTTTGAGTTAAAGAACATATATAATAGTCAGTGTACCATGTTGAACCTGAGACTAAAAATTTGAACAGTGGGTATAAAGAAGCCAAATTAACTATTTGAGGGACACTCAACTTACATTTATAATCAATTTACTTGATTATATATTGTATTAAATATAATCAGTAACACAGATTTACTTGACTATATATAAAATGAAATATACAAGATGAGAAATGCATTGATTTATGCTGGTTTACTATCAAGAATGCATAGTCGGTGTTTGGATTATTACCAGGACTGCTAAAGTTGTCTCCTCCCAAAATGAATATTTCAGTTTTAGTTGGAAATCAGAAATTTGAATTACTTACCAGTTTCTTGTGTGTCTTAAATGACAAGACATGATGTGGTTTCATTCCCTCCACCACCTCTAGACTATAATGAAAGTGTCCTACCCTTGCGGGTTGGTTCTTCAGTTATTTTCTTTTTGTGTTATGGAGTATTAATTGAGAAGCCACTGAAGCCATCATTTTGTTTTTTAACATCCTCTGTAGCAGTCATTTAAGATTGTGTCCTGTTCCATATATATTGAGTACGCACCAGATTGGATCATAAGAGGTCACATTGAAGACCATTATCTAATGTGTGTGGGCATCTTCAAGTGAATCTTTGTTTCTCCATGCAGGGCAAAGCAAAAGTTTATTTTAATGACAGATACTACAGAACTGTACTTACTTTCCCTTTGCTACCCTACCACTCTGTTCAGTCATCAGAAGGAAAGAGAAATTCCCATTAATTCTTGGTATGAAGAAGCATGTGACGCACTTCCTTTCCTCCCACGTACCAGTGCTGGTTCTTGGCAATTGGTCACTTAGGCACCAAGAGCTATCACATGATTGACAGGGTTCTCAGCCTTGTTAAAGTTCCAAGACAAGTGCATGTTACAGCCCTCTAAGATATGGGGCACCAGGGATGCTGGAAGAGTCATTTAAAGGTGTGTGTAGTCACTTTCATTGGTCATATGAGCACTGCCACAGGAAAGGACATTCTAACTATTTTCACACCTTCTATTATCAATTATTCAGCTCCAAGACACACTATAAACACTAAAGTATTTTAACATCTTTACAGTTAGTCCTTTTTTCTCAACTTAGCACACATGAGCAGGCCACCCTACATGCTCGTATAACTCCAGCAGAACTAACAGAAGGCATGAACTCATTGCATATTAACAATGTCCTGGGTACTGATGGCATACCAGCCAAAATATATATTACAAACCATAAAACAACTCTTCATGCAGTATTTAGTGTTGAGAAAATCCCTGACTTCATCTTCAAAGTTACTATAATAACCAGGCAAAGACACCACCAAACCAGACCCAGGTCTTAGCTAATTAATTTGCTATATTGCTTACTAAACTGATCCATACCAATCTTGATTCATTCAAGGCAGGTTAACATCAATTAATATTAAAAGAGTATTTCTCGATAAGCAGAATGCCCCTGATAATTCAACAGTGTTGAATAGTCATATCTGTGGGAGACCTTTGCCCATTTCAGGCTAGACCTGAACTTTGAAAAATGCTTTAACATTCTCTTTATCTTTACCATTTGTCCAAGCGAGTGTAGATGGTAAACAGTCTGCCCCTTTATGCCTTACTACAGGTACTCGGCAGGGTGTCTCAAATCACCTCTATCATTTGAACTAGAACTGGAGGCTATAACAATAATGAGTAGAAATTCCAATATTTGTACAGGTTTCATGTAAAGAAAAACGTATGTTATATTTAGATGATGTACTACTGTTTTTAGGGGACACTGCTAACTCAACTGAAAACCTTATTACTCTAATTCATTACTTTTCAGGTATGGAAATAAATTGTAATCAAAATAAAAGAAAAAACGGAACTGAGACTCCTCCAATTTAAAACAGATCTAGAAGGATTAATTAAATAGACTAACAGATAGCTATACCCAATATAAAGATCCGCTTTCACCGTCTGCCTGAGGCTAAAAATACAAAATTTGTTGTATATTTATATTCACATATACACACCCTTATATAAAGCCTCTAGGGGTGGTTGTCCTCTGGAATAAAGAGAAGCAGCATATAAAAATGAAGAGACCAAAATAATTTCTTTATAGAGGATACACCGGTGAAATACTAGAATTCATTCAATAATTATCCACATAAACTTTATTAAACACAATAATATAGAAAATTATCAAAATACACACCAACCTTCAACACATAATCTAAAATTAGACTGTACGTCTAAATGAAAGACAGGTGGCCACCAAATCTGGATCACACATTCCGGAGCATTCTCACACACACTGACTCATACACACACCAAACTTAATGTCCGATCTGGGAATAAAGTTCTGAAAACCCTGGTTTAGCAGAAAAAAAAGGGGGGGTGTAAAGATGATAAATGTCCAATAAGAACTTGGTTCACATAGAGATGATATATAAAGTGTCAGTGATGCTATTTCCAGTAATAACAGCAAAATGCTGCTAGTATTTAGTAAAAAGTTCCCATAAAAGTGTGCACATGATACTTGTCATTTGTGGAGATTTCCCCGTTTGCGGGTAAGCAGTGGATGTTATTCAGGGCGGTTCGTGATTCGGCAATTAAGGAGTGCTTTGGAGAGGGAGTTTGAGACAACAGACAGGTGCTGTAAGAGATACTTTAAGCGCAATGTGAAAAGACGGGAATCGCTGATAATGACTTTTAAGAAAGATGGAAAAAATACATCTCACCGTCTTGTGCCTTCTCTATGTAGGCTGTCATAGCCTGCACCGTCTTGTCTCCATTCTGATCATCTCCATCCGTACCAGTTGCAGGGACAGCCAAAGACAAAGTATCCCATAAAGTTAATTCCGCCCTTAGTTGGGTGTAGAAGGTTGAAGGGTCAACGTCCTATGGCTTAAATGCTTGCAGATATATGTTCCCAATCCGGGACCTTGACAACTCCATGTGCCAAGTCGCTGTCAGCAAATAAAATGCATATAGCCGCTCGGGGTAGGCTGAGGGGGGATCACAGCAGTTGGTGGAATTCACCTTGTCTTCACATGGATACTGTGATTAAGGTAATGCTTACATGTTTCGCTTGGACTCAAGCTTCTTCAGAGCATGCGCAGTGGTGCATGGTCCTGGTTTAAATAAAAGGATAAATTAAGAGTAATTGATTCCCATTAGGATCATTCCCAACCATCTGCTAACCAGTCAAGGCATCATTCACCCATGGTGCAAACACACAGTCACATAAAGGGGCGATCAATATTTGATATATAAACCTACATGTATGGCCGCATCCATATGGACACATGCACATTCATACATACAATTGTCTCCATAGGAGATCCAATGTAGACCTTAATTGAAAAAAGTATGGTAAATAAAATAGCTACACTTAGACAACCAATAACATAAACAGCCAGGCTGCTATAAAGTATCTGCAAAAAAGAGGAGAATACAAGTATGAGAAGGCTATAACTGTCTTTGGATATATAATCCTAGGAGTGCCATAATTTAAAAAGCTATTGTTAAAAATCTCTCTCTTCTGAGATGTATCCATTCTCCTCTTTTTTGCAGATACTTTTTAGCAGCTTGGCTGTTTATGTTATTGGTTGTCTAAGTGTACCTATTTTATTTACCATAAGTTTTTCAATTAAGGTCTACATTGGATCTCCTATGGAGACAATTGTATGTATGAATGTACATGTGTCCATACGGATGCGGCCATACATGTATGTTTATATATAAAATATTGATCGACCCTTTATGTGACTGTGTGTTTGCACCATGGGTGAATGATGCCTTGATTGGTTAGCAGATGGTTGGGAATAATCCTAATGGGAATCAAGTACTCTTAATTTATCCTATTATTTAAACCAGGACCATGCACCACTGCACATGCTCTGAAGAAGCTTGAGTCCAAGCGAAACATGTAAGCATTACCTTAATCACAGTATCCGTGTGAAGACAAGGTGAATTCCACCAACTGCTGTGATCCCCCCTCAGCCTACCCCGAGCGGCTATATGCATTTTATTTGCTGACAGCGACTTTGCACATGGAGTTGTCCTGGTCCAGGATTGGGAACATATATCTGCAAGCATTTAAGCCATAGGACGTTGACCCTTCAACCTTCTACACCCGACTAAGGGCGGAATTAACTTTATGGGAAACTTTGTCTTTGGCTGTTCCTGCAACTGGTATGGATGGAGATGATCAGAATGGAGACAAGACGGTGCAGGCTATGACAGCCCACATAGAGAAGGCACAAGACGGTGAGATGTATTTTTTCCATCTTTCTTAAAAGTCATTATCAGCGATTCCCGTCTTTTCACATTGCTCTTAAAGTATCTCTTACAGCACCTGTCTGTTGTCTCAAACTCCCTCTCCAAAGCACTCCTTTTTTTTTTAAAGATATTTTTGTTGGTTTTAGGTTCAGCACAAACCAACAAACACAAAACAATCACAAATAAAGAGAACAAAAGAGAAAAAAAAAACACACAAGAGTATCTGATCCACTAATCATACAGAAGTAGTATCCAACATGCAAATAGATCACACAAGTCATTGTAGACAAAAATCATTGCAGAGGGTCTGAGATATTGGTAATAAGAAGAATATCAGATATAGGCACATTTGTATGACATAACCATATTAAAGGATCTTGTATTGAAGGTCTCTGTGGCACGGCCCATCAATGATCAATTGTGTTCACTGTTGAGAGAGAGTTAACGGACTAGCCAACCATTTACCCCAAATTTTATGAAAGGTTTTATTCCTTTTTCAAATTTCAAAGGTTAATTTATATAATGGAATAGAGTCATTGATAAGTTTTAACCAGAGGGATTTCAAAGAGGTCTGTGCACCTTTCCAAGACAGTAGAATAGATTTTTTAACATAAAAATAAAGTATACGGAGCAATCTCTTGGCATGTGATGATATGTGTAAGTCACCAAATACTCCCAACAGGCAATTCTTAGGGTGAATTATGTTAGGAAGGCCCAGCACAGTCGATATAAAGGCACCCACTTCCTCCCAGAAGTCACTAACTATCGGGCATGACCAAAAGCAAAGTAAGAAGTCTGCTTCTTGGCTACAGCCTCGGAAACAGACAGCCGATGGTAAAAGACCCATTTTATGCAGTCTGGCCGGGGTGAGGTGGGTCTGATGAAAGATTTTAACTTGTATGATGCGGTCTCGGGAGGAAATGACGGAAGTTTTATATGTGTCACTAAATTCTGACCAATCCTCATTTACCATAGAGATATCCACTGAATCCCACTTCTCTTGCGCTTTGTGAAACCTAGGGTTAAAGTCAGTCATTAAGGCTGCATAGTAAGTGGATACTAATTTGGAGGGTTCTGGTTGCCTGAGTAGTCTTTCCAGCGGGGGCAGATCAGTGATATCATCTAAGGTACCAAATTGGGCATGTATGGCATGTCTGAGCTGATAATAATAAAATAAGTGTGATCTTGGTAAGTCAAAGTCCCTGCGTAACTGAGAGAAAGTTTTAAAGCCCTGTGTAGTATATAAATGACATAGATATTTAATCCCCTTGGAATACCATCGTTTGGCATCTGGAAGAGAGTACAATTCTTGCAGATTGGGATTAAATCACAAGGGGTTGTTAGGGGATTTCAGCCAAGAATGTTTTGATATTTTCATGGTAATATATTTAAACAATGAAAGGGAGGCGGAGAGTAGAGAGGTCCCAGGGCGGTCAGGGACCCGGCCTCTATATATTATGTTATGCAGAGTTTCAAGGGAAGATGCGATAGCCCCCTCCGTGGTTGTACAGGCATTGGCTGGATCTGGATTCATCCAGTCATGTATGTGCACCAGTTGGGCTAGACCCGCCAGATGAGCTGGCAGTCTCAGTGTCTCAAGTGCCACTTTGGGGGGTCCACCCTTCCACAGGAAAGTAGTGCATATCATATCTATGCATTTGAAGGTAGCTTTTGGTATTTTACATGGGGAATTAGTAAGGATATAAAGCAATCTAGACAAATAAATCATTGGCCCTCTATAAAATATTGGCCCTCCCCATGAGGTCTAAAGGTAAATCCATCCACTGTTTAGTTTGTTCCTGGAGGCGGGCCAGCAAAGGATCTAGATTATTAGTGGCATATAGAGATAAGGGAGCCTGAACCAATACTCCAAGGTATCTAAAAGAAGACACCACCTGGAGCTTGGAGGCCGGGTGCATCTGAGGAGGGTTATTCACATCTAAGGGGAAAAGGCTGGATTTGTCCCAATTAACTCGGAATCCAGAGTAGTCCCCAAAGGTATTGATCTCCTCCAGCAAAGCCTGCAGAGACTCATTTGCATCTGCCAGGTACATCAGTGTGTCATCTGCATAAAGGGAAATGCGCTCCTCTATATTTGCAATTGGGAGTCCTTTAATTGTGGGGGAGGAGCGAATGCAAACTGCAAGTGGCTCCATAGCCAGGGCAAACAACAGGGGCAACAATGGGCACCCCTGTCGAGTGCCCCTGGTGATCGGGAAGGGATCTGTGATAGATGAGTTAACCCGTATCCTAGCTGTTGGGGAAGTGTACAGAAGTTTTATCCATGCTACCACACGGGGGCCGAAGCCATATTTCTGTAACACTTGAAAAAGGTACGGCAATTCCACACTGTCAAATGCTTTACAGGTGTCTAAAGACACAATGGCGCGTGTAGGAGGGCAGTCATGTGGATATTGCAGGTTGTGAAACAATCTGCAAATGTTCATTCTAGTAGACCTACCAGGGATAAAACCACCTTGGTCACTATTAACCAGGGATGTGACCACAGTATTCAGTCGATTTGTTAATATTTTGGCCAGAATCTTAACGTCCACATTTATGAGAGAAATTGGACGATAAGATTCACAGGTAAGTGGGTCTTTTCGGGGCTTTAATAGAAGAATTATCAAAGCTTCCCGCATCGTTGGGGGGAGGATCCCAGTCTCTAGGGCTTTGTTATAAGTCCACAGAAGGAAAGGGGATAGAAGGTCCTTGAACTTAACATACCATTCAGTCGGGAAACCATCAGGTCCAGGGGTCTTATGTGTGGGCATTTGGGATATTGCTGCAGCAATCTCCTCGACTGAAATAGGCGCCTCCAACATGTCCCGTCCCTCATCCGACAGGGAAGGAAGACATATGTCAGCCAAATAGTCAGACAGCTGGGAGTCATCATAATCAACCTTGGAAGTATACAGCTTACTGTAAAAGCACAGAAAAGAATCTAGGATATCTCCCGGATTATCACTAATAATACCTTGAGCAGTAATGATACGTGGTATAGAGATGGGGGAATGGTCAGGTCTAGTCAGGTATGCCAAGAGACGTCCTGCTTTATTACCATATTCAAACGACTTTTGGGATACATGCAACATGCGTTTTTGTGTGAGATCTAGCAGACGGAGTTCATATTCCCTACGGCTCTGTAACCATGTCTCTCTAGTGTCAGAGGCAGGGTTAGAGGCATAATAAGACTCCGCATGTACCATAGCAGTTTCTAATTCCTCAGTGAGCATCTGATTATTTTTTCGTAAAATCCCCGTAATAGACATAAAGGTACCTCTCAATGTAGACTTGAATGCGTCCCACTCCGTGGAGGGGTCCACTTTATCTAAATTATGTTTACAGTAGTTAGAAATGCTCATCCTACACTCCCCCTGTACCACCTCGTCCTCCAGCCAGTATGAGTTTAGGCGCCATAGAGCAGGTCCCGAGCCTGGGAGGAGGAGGAGGGACAAAGACAGAGGGGCATGATCTGAAACTCCCCTGGGCAGGTATGAAACGGCGGAAACAACAGGAAGGGTCTCTGCCGGCGCAAATGCCATGTCCAGCCTAGACATAGTATGAAAGAATCCGAATGATAGGAAAATTGGCGTTCATCCGGATGTTTCCAGCGCCACACCTCTGTCAGACCATGGACCTGGGCCCAATCTACAAAAGAGGGGAAAGACCTACCTCCCCCTCCCAGGCGGTCCACTGTTGGATCCAGGACCGCGTTAAAATCCCCTACATAAAGCAAAGGGCCGGGGGACCTATTCAGTAGGTGGAGGGATCATTTAGAGAGTACTTCCACTGAAAATGGGGGGGAATATAAATATTCACCAGCGTGAAGGTTATGGTGGAAATTTGTAAAGTAAGAACAATAAACCTCCCTTCTGGGTCTGTTTTAACGCTGATCATCTCAGCTAGGAGAGATTTAGCCAGAAGGATAGATACTCCCCTTGAATAGTTAGTGTGAGTAGCATGGTATAGCTTAGGTAACCATGGGCGCTTTAGGGCCCTTGTCTTAGAGCCCATCAGGTGAGTCTCCTGGAGGCAAATAATGTGAGGGTGACATTTTTTTAATACATAAAAAACCAAGGATCTCTTCTGAGGTGCATTCAGGCCTCTAGTGTTCCAGGAGACTATCCTAAGGGACTGTGCCATATTAGAACATGTAGTAATAAAGAAGCATAAGTGAACCTTTGAACTAGTAACAATATAAGCGGATAGGCCGCGCCACCTGAAGCACATACAAGCACATGACAAAAAAGTGCGTGGATCTGCTTGTATGGTGATATGGACCAAAAAAATTTTTTTTGTTTTAGAAAAAAAATAAAAAATATAGATAAAAACAGAGGCATTAACAAACCACTATAAGCGGTGACCTGATAGGCCATCGATGACTCTCTATTGACAAATGGTAGAGATGTGTTGAAAAAGAGATAAAAAGTAAAAAAAGAAAAAAAAAAAAAAAAAACATGAAAAAAAAAAACCATCACCAGCTCCCTTTAAACCTTTTTTCCCCCCACCCTGCTCAGCCATCCCAAACATAGCAAGCTTTGGATCCCTAAACTGAAAAGTCCTTCCTAACTAGAAAACTGCGGAAGTCAAAAACGATACCGTGGCCTCGCCACAAGCTGGTAAGGGGGGTAACGTGGGGTCTGGTGAGGCTCCCAACTGATGACAGAGAAAAAACAAAAAAATTCCCCAGTGAGCGTGTCCTGATGTAGGATGCATGAGCTGTTTGTTCGTGCGGAAGAGATTGTCATGGTGATTACTCTAGTATGCAAGTTACCGTGGGTTGCAAACAGTACCAGTGCAGGAGAGAACGTAGAGATGAAGGTCAAGGGAAAATGAAGAAGCATGCAGAATATTGACACCGTATCCTGCATAGCAGGGTGTAAATCTCTCCTGATAAAAAAAGGCCAGACGACCAAATCTTCAGACATTGTAGAATTATGGCTATACAATCACTGAATCATACAGAGAAGTACGTGGCCTATAGTAGGGTAATCATTGACTGACATTGCAGATTGATGGCAACTTCAATCTCCTCTGCTCCTGTGTGCTGCTCCATAATGATCATTCAGCCACTTCATGGCCTCCTTGGGGTTGGTATAGAAATGGGCCTTGCCATCATGAATAATGCACAATTTGGCAGGGAAGAGCATAGCGTAGGAGAGGCCTTCCGTGCGCAATCGAGATTTCACTGCCGAGAAGGAGATCCATTGGCGTTGAACTTCAGCAGAAAAGTCCGGATAAACAGAAATATTATTGCCATTAAATGTAAGTGGGCCTTTATCTCGTGCCAGGCGTAGGATGGCCACTTTATCCTGAAAATTGAGGATGCGTGCAATGATGGAACGTGGTGGGGCGCTCACCGGAGGAGGACGAGGAGGAGTGCGGTGTGCACGCTCTATGACATGTGAGAATAAGGGTGCGTCTTTACCAAAAATGTCCCGCAGCCATGAATAAAGAAACTTTTCAGGATGGGAGCCTTCAGCGCGTTCCTGAAATCCCACAAATCTGAAGTTGTTCCTGCGAGAGCGATTTTCTAAATCGTCGATTTTGGCACGCAGTGCCGCCATCTCGCTAGTAGTATCTCGTATGGTAACAGACATGGGGTGCACAGTATCTTCTAAGGTGCTGATCCGTTCCTCAGCATCCCCTGTGCGGTCCCGGAGGTTCTGGACATCTTGTTTCAATAAAGAAAAGTCCATACGGATAGAAGCTATTTGAGTGGAGAGGGAGGCCTTGCAATCCTGGATAGCCAGCATAATGGTAGATAATGTAGGCTCAGCAGGGGGAGAATCCACAGCCTGGCTAAACTCAGCAGATTGCTGTGATTCCTGTGTCTGCAGGGGGTCTGCATGTGTGAGGAATATAGCAGGAATTGATGCACTCACCCCTGTTACAGAGTCCTGGATAGCAGAGGAGGAGGCCTGCAGTGCGTCTGTGCCCTCTGCATGTGTCCCAGCGCCATTTTGCCTCCGGAACCGCGCCAACTGTTCCGCCGTGTGTGAGGGCCGCGGTGGCCCGTATTTCACCATGTCTGCCAGCCTGGTAAGTGCCCACAGCCGTGGGGAGCAAAACGATACCTTCCACGAGGAATTAGGACCAAGGATAAGTGTAGGATGGTCGTTGAGAGCCGAAGCTGTGTGTCTATGCGACTGCTCTCTTCACCATCTGGCCATGCCCCCCCTCCAAAGCACTTCTTAGTTGCCGAATCACAAACCGCTCTGAATAATATCCACTGCTTACCCACAAACGGGGAAATCTCCACAAATGACAAGTATCATGTGCACACTTTTATGGGAACTTTTTAATAAATACTAGCAGCATTTTGCTGTTATTACTGGAAATAGCATCACTGACACTTTATATATCATCTCTATGTGAACCAAGTTCTTATTGGACATTTATCATCTTTACACCCCCCCTTTTTTTTCTGCTAAACCAGGGTTTTTAGGACTTTATTCCCAGATCGGACAGTAAGTTTGGTGTGTGTATGTGTCAGTGTGTGTGAGAATGCTGCGGAATGTGTGATCTAGATTTGGTGGCCACCTGTCTTTCATTTAGACGTACAGTCTAATTTTAGATTATGTGTTGAAGGTTGGTGTGTATTTTGATAATTTTCTATATTATTGTGTTTAATAAAGTTTATGTGGATAATTATTGAATGAATTCTAGTATTTCACCGGTGTATCCTCTATGTAGAAATTCTTTTGGTCTCTCCATTTTTATATGATGGAAATAAACTGTGTCAACTTTACTTCCCTTAGACGCCCTTTAGGAGCCAGTACCTACATGTGTCAGCTTCCTGCAATTCTTTTCCACCGATTGATACCCTGGATTAATATTTCTGCACAGCCCAAAGACGATTTACAACTCAACCATCTTTCCCTAATGAACAAAATGAGAGAGAAGGGCAAAAGTTGGTGCCGTCTGCTGCTATCTGTCGGACGTGTGAACCTTATAAAATATAAAATTTTGGATGCCTCAAATCTTCTATATCTCCATTATACCGTTAAATGGCTACACAGTGGTTTAAAACTATAGATACCTTGTTTTTTGAAGTAATCTGGATGAAAGACCAAGCTAGAATTAAATTAGAACACTTGCATTGACTTACTGATGAGGGCGGGCTGGCACTTCCAAATTCATGGCTATACTATTTAGCTGCACAGCTGCAACATTTAGCTGCCAGAGCCAGCATTGATAATGCAGATCCCACACATGCTATGTATACATCAGATAGAGTGTTTAGCCTCTTCCCTTGAAACAAATCCACTGCTCAGTTTTCTCTTTTTGTTCCCTAGCTTACTCCTTGTACAAAAAAAACAAGGAAAAGAATGAACAGTATGCTATGTTACACCGATTAAAACACCTGCACTCCTTTGTAACATAATGCACTCAAAATATCTTGAAGTCCTTTCAATAGCCCCAGAATGAACTTCATATCCCTAAAAAACACTTTTACCAATATTTGCAACTTAAAACCTCAATTTAAGCACAATAAGAAAATATACCCTTTAACCTTACACGAGACAGATCTAATCACTGCAATTTCACATTGTTAGTAGATGCATTCTATGTCTACCAATATACCACAAGAGAGATACAGATACAGACACTATATTACCAAAAGTATTGGGACATCTGCCTTTACACGCACATGAAATTTAATGGCATCCCAGTCTTAGTCCGTAGGGTTCCAGCCTTTGCAGCTATAACATCTTCTACTCTTCTGGGACGGCTGTCCATAAGGTTTAGGAGTGTGTCTATGGGAATGTTTGACCATTCTTCCAGAAGCCCATTTGTGAGGTCAGGCACTGATGTGGACGAGAAGTCCTGGTTCTCAGTCTCCGCTCTAATTCATCCCAAAGGTATTCTATTGGGTTGAGGTCAGGACTCTGTGCAGGCCAGTAAAGTCCCTCCACCCCAAACTTACTCATTCATGTCTTTATGGACCTTGTTTGTGCACTGGTGCGCCGTCATGTTGGAACAGGAAGGGGCCTTCCCCAAACTGTTCCCACAAAGTTGAGGCATGAAATTGTCCAAAATGTCTTGGTATGATGATGTCTTAAGAGTTCCCTTCACTGGAACTAAGGGGCCAAGCCCAACCCCTGAAAAACAATAACGTTGTTCATGAAATGCGTCGAGAGGTACTACACCTTTAACCCAAAAAGAAAGGATTCAGTATCTACTTTGGAAAAATTGATATTTATGATGTAGAAATTTGATTATGTGTTAGCTGAAATAGGAGTAATTTGCGATGCAATAACTATACCAGCCTTAGGAAGCACATATATGTATGTATGTAATGCATGCATGTACCTGTAAAGTCCCATTTGTTAGTATTAACAATATTGGTGGAAAGTAGCAGGAATGTTTGTACAATGAGGGTATATACATGCTGTAACAATTAAACTCCAAAGTCCTTAAGGTAAATGTTTTTCATGTTTGTCTTTGATCCACCTTAAAAATAAGCCATATGTAAAATTTTATAAGCTACAAGTGTATAAACCAAACATATAATTACATTAGATATTATTATTACAGTATTTAAAAAAGATTCAACATTGATTAACAACATAAATTATGTTGGCATGGGACCTTTGAGAACTGCCATAGTTAAGATGACTGATGATGGTAAAGTGTAAAATTCAAAAATAAAAAAGTTGAATTTTATTAGCTTATCCTCCATTGGATATGGTGACAATAGCTTATTTTGCTCAAGGCTTGCATCCTGCCAGTAAGCGTCTGTAAGCTTGCTGCCATAAGGTGACAAAGTTTATTCAGTGAAATTCTATGCAAGAAATCATTGTCATTTTCTGCCCCATACCACTTCAACTGCATTTCCAGTTTAGGTGACAGCAGCTTCTGTTTCTGGATTAGCTGCTATGTCCCAGAAAGTGAAATTCAGCTGCAAACTTTTTTATCATTGTAGATTAGAAGAAACTAGACAACATGTGAAAAGGAGACTAAAGAGTGACCTAATGGCTTAAAATGTAGTTTATATAGTTTATATTATATTTTTTTTAATAAAAAGAAAGAAAAAAATTACATAATTAACTTTTGGCCCTGATAAATAAAGAAAATGTATGCAGAAAACCAATATACATTATTTTTAATTCAGTTTTTATGAATTTGTTTCCTTCTTACTTCTATAGAATTTTATTTTGTAAAGGAAAGTGTTAAGACCTAAGGTAAACATGTTTAAAACTGATATCTGTGCCTCTACACAAAGTTATCACAGCCAAGAAAAACTATAAAGCCAAATACTTTATAGCTGCAACATGCATTGCAAAGCATAGAGCATTATACAAAAAGGGTGCATTAGTGATTGAAAAGTCTATCAGCATGTTGAGAACAGCCAATGTATACAATTTATGTCTAGTAAATACATTTAGTCATCTGCACACTCTGCATTAGACAATATAGATGACCCTCATATCCATTAGATAATATGGACAATCCTCATATCATCAGTTACATTTTGTAAAGTGTCAATGCTCCAGATTTGATGCCAAACTATACATTTTGTTAGGCTGTCTCACATTTTGTGAATCTATCATTTTCTAGGCATAATGGAAAATTATATCTAGACCGTTCATTCCATTTTTATAGATTGCTATTGTCAATAGCAAAACATCATTTTGAGTCTATCAAGAATATATATGTAGTATCATTGGGTTGGTTAGGGGATGGGCTATAAAGAGAAGTGCCTGAATTAAAGGATAAGTTCACCTTTTGGGAAAAAATAATAAATACATGTAGCAGAATCTCTGACATCTTCCAGTCTAATGCGAACCTCCAAGGCCAAAGATAGCTGACATCCTTCAATATGTGGTGGGTTGTGAAGCATAGTGGGTGCAAAGGTGGTCATTGGGCGCCAGACACATCTTGGATGTAAAAGAGGTTTTATTTCTTTGACAGTCCTTTTTATATTTTGCAAGGGAAAGAGGGTTAGGGCCAAGACACCCTTAAGTAGTTGCAATTTCAAATGGCAGTCCCCGAGACTTCAACAGGAGGACAGCCGTACAGGGAAAGGCCCCAGCAAGGTGCCACTTCTCCACGTGCAGGATTGCTGTCTCCTATGGCAACAGTACTTAAACAGTTCCTAACTCAAAGTAACAGTTCTCTCAGCTGTACAACTTCTGCCTGTAGTTCCTCAGCTCCTTGAGTTCCTGGTCTCTCACTGAACCCTCTGATTCACTGACTCTGAATCCCGTGACACTCCCTCAAGCGTCACCCACGCTTCCCTACTGGGTCCCTAGCTTGGCACTTCGGATACCTTCAAGCTTCACCCCTGCTGACCGGCTCAGTCCCTGGCTTGGCACACAAGGCTGCTCTGCAAACGTCACCTCCGCTGGTTGGGTCCCTGACTTGATCGCTGCCTGAAGTTTCCCAATTCTCCACCGTGCCCGTTTGGTGAGAATACTGCTCCGGTACTTGCTTCAGTTACTCACTGTGGTCCCTGGTAAAGGCAATTGGTCCCTTAGTGACAACAGCATCCCTTCTACCTGCGACCATGACAGGTTCTCCGGCCGGCAGAACCGTCACTTTTGGTTGAACTGCAAGCCGCAGTCCCAACCCTGCGCTGCTCTCTTACTTCTGGACATCCTGGCAGCCTGATGCTCCTGGGATAGGCCCAATCTCCGGCCTAGCAGCCTGGGGAAGATGGCGGTCTGGGTGGCACACAAGAACCTAGTTCACCTGACCTCACCCGAATATATAGGCTCTCCTAGCAGGCCAGGGGATTCAACAAAATCCCTGCCCATTGGCTGAGATACCCCATATACCCATAACCTGACCTTGAGTTTTCCTTCTCAATCTAATACCTCCAAGTGCCCGGCCACCTGGTTGTAGAAGAGGAAAATACAACCAGGCCAAACTTAGGGAAAAGTCAATGGATCCTAGTAATTAACACAGTAGCTACTCCTGACAAGAAATTTGGCGAGGATCTCCCTGTCTAAATCCCAGGGGACGACATACACATATTTTTGCAGGATAAAAAAAAATGTGCATTTATTATTTTTTCCCTAAGGAACTTAGAAAGCATTGCACTCCTGATCAGTGGATCAGGGGTGCAATGCCAGACCCCTGCAGAAAATCCCTGCAGCTTTTAGCCTGTACTTGCATACAGGCTGACTGTTTACAAGCCACATGGCTTGTGAATTAACTATGAGGCCGCTCATTAGCGACCTTGTGGTCTATTCAGAGCTAAAAACCATCAGCCGCAATGGCTGACAATAGTTGTAGTTCGCGCATTCACAGGAAACTGTGAATGAAAGACGCAGCCACGTGGGTGGAGCCCTGCATGCCTGCATAATTTTTAACTAGCACCTGTGAGGGGGGTGGGGAGCAACTGCTGGAACATGTAAATATGGGTGGAACGTGTAATGTGTTCCAAAAGGTGAACTTATATTGTGAAATTGAACTCTATACACAGACTTTTCTCAACAAAGCAGATGAGGAATAGCCTGGGAAACAAGAAAAAAGAGCTTAGAGTTCCACCTGCCAGGCTGAAATAAAATAATAAATATTTATATTTGTGTTATTTCAAAATTGTTAGTCCCACCCACAGTGAATAAAGAATAAAAATATGTGCATTACCACTATGTATTCCCTATAACAGGATTGTTTAAGGCTGATGCCCATTCAGAGATCGTAGGAAATATTGAGAATGTGATCCCTGTTTACATATGAGTGTAATAGTATATTACTTTGATATTCACTTTTAAAGTGCTATAATGTAAGCACCCAACCATAGCACTATAATTGCTGATTACACACATCAGTGAGTTTGAAATACACTCTGCAAGTCCTCATTGTGCTCCTGGTTTAATCTTGACACTGTTGACAACAGTCACCTTTGTGGATGATTTGATGGCTAGTTAGGTCCCTATCAGTAGTGAGGAAACAGATGTGTGACTTAGCTCTCCTACATAAGTGAAATTTGGAACTTGTACAGAAATGCCAGTATTACATTTATAGAGTTATAATAAGTCAGTGAGTAATTCATCCTGATGGCATTCATCCAATGAAATTCATGCTGAAATGTATATACAGAAAATATGTCATCTGATGGACAGGAAAAGAGACTTAAGATTCTAAAAAACTAAAAGTATGAGAAACATCATTTTTTTTAACATAGATTGTGCATGTCAAACCATTTAATGAGAATCTACATAAAAGAACATTTTGATGCTGCTCCATGCCTTAAAAAATCTTTTGGGTATAATTAACAACAATTCAGATCGAAGCAGAACACAGCAGACACAGTTTCAAGAATATATTATAATTTCTTAGCAAATTAACTTCTTGTATAAAAATCTGAGAATCCAACATCATCTATAATTGATTTAATCCGTACAGAGTATTTAATGCAACATATTCATCATTACAGATAAAACTAGGCTCCTCTGTCTGTAATTAATCTCACATAGATGTAGAGAGATATATGGGTAACAGGGACAGTAGGACTCTGCCAAGTCCTATTCGGAGCCTTAAGCTGAATAGAGGTGAATGTATATGCCAGTTTAAATGTCAGGGAACCCCAGGAGGTCGTATTTTAAAGCGATTAGCCCTCCACCCTCATCAACATTTACAATAAAGCTGTGAGATGTAATGTATCTCAGAGGGTTCTAGGCATCTCTTGTAAAGAAGATGCAAATTAAAACATCTATTTTGCAGTGTATTGTCTCTGCTTGGTGGTTGACCTGATTTTAGTCAAAGTTTATATATAGTATCACATACACTATGAAATAGATGGGTGATGAATTGGGATGTGCTAAGAATAAAGAATGATAACTGCAATACAATACCACTGATAAATCTGAATCCTGTTCCAGGCTCATTAAAACTACAAAGAATTCAAATGTGTAAAGTTAAATTAAAGTATTATATTAGAGAATATAATGTTCTATATTTAATCTGACCAATATGCAGTAATCCATAGACAATAGTTAGAAAAGAAAAATCATTAGTCATCAGTCTGACCACATTTTGTTGCTGGAAACTGATTCCTATATATAGTGTGTGTACTGTATAATATATATACAGTATCTCACAAAAGTGAATACACCCCTCACATTTTTGTAAATATTTTGTTATATTTTTTCATGTGAAATTACACTTTGCTATAATGTAAAGTAGTGAGTGTACAGCTTGTATAACTGCTTAAATTTACTGTCCCCTCAAAATAACCCAATGCACAGCCATTAATGTCTAAACCGCTGGCAACAAAAGTGACTACACCCCTAAGTGAAAATGTCCAAATTGGGCCCAAAGTGTCAATATTTTGTGTGGCCACCATTATTTTCCAGCATTGCCTTAACCCTCTTGGGCATGGAGTTCACCAGAGCTTCACAGGTTGCCACTAGAGTCCTCTTCGCCACCTCCTAGATGACATCATGGAGCTGGTGGATGTTAGAGACCTTGTGCTCCTCCACCTTCTGTATGAGGATGCCCCACAGATGCTCAATAGAGTTTAGGTCTGGAGACATGCTTGGCCAGTACATCACCTTTACCCTCAGCTTCCTTAGCAAGGCAGTGGTTGTCTTGGATCTGTGTTGGGGTCGTTATCATGTTGGAATACTGCAGTGTGGCCCAGTCTCCGAAGGGAGGGGATCATGCTCTGCTTTGATAGATCGCAGTACATTCAAGGTTCCCTCAATGAACTGTAGATCCCCAGTTCTGGCAGCACTCATACAGCCCCAGACCATGACATTCCCACCACCATGCTTGACGGTAGGCATGACACACTTGTCTTTGTACTCCTCACCTGGTTGCTGCCACACAAGCTTGACACCATCTAAACCAAATAAGTTTATCTTGGTCTCATCAGACCACAGGACATGGTTCCTGTAATCCAAGTCCTTAGTCTGCTTTTCTTCAGCAAACTGTTTGTGGGCTTTCTGGTGCATCATCTTTAGAAGAGGCTTTCTTCTGGGAGGACAGCCATGCAGACCAATTTGATGCAGTGTGCGGCGTATGGTCTGAGCACCGACAGGCTGACCCCCCCACCCTTCAACCTCTGCAGCAATGCTGGCAGCACTCATACGTCTATTTCCCAAAGACAACCTCTGAATATGAGGCTGGTCACGAGCACCCCACATTTTTTGGTCGACCATGGCGAGGCCTGTCCTGTTAAACCGCTCTATGGTCTTGGCCACAGTGCTGCAGCTCAGTTTCAGGGTCTTGGCAATCTTCTTATAGCCTAGGCCATCTATTTGTAGTGCAACAATTCTTTTTTTCAGATCCTCAGGGAGTTCTTTGCCATAAGCTGCCATGTTGAACTTTCAGTGACCAGTATGAGAGAGTGAGAGCGATAACACCAAATTTAACACACCTGCTCCCCATTCACACCTGAGACCTTGTAACACTAAGGAGTCACATGACACCGGGGAGGGAAAATGGCTAATTGGACACAATTTGGACATTTTCACTTAGGGGTGTACTCACTTTTGTTGTCAGCGGCTTAGACATGGCTGTGAGTTGAGTTATTTTGAGGGGACAGCAAATTTACACTGTTATACAAACTGTACACTCACTACTTTACATTGTAGCAAAGTGTAATTTCTTCGGTGTTGTCACATGAAAAGATATAATAAAATATTTACAAAAATGTGAGGGGTGTACTCACTTTTGTGAGATACTGTATATGTATATATATATATATATATATATACATATCATATATATATATATATATATATATACACATACATACAGTGCATACATACCATTTATATATATATATATATATATCATATATAAATACCCCTCAGGGGTATTTTTTGCGGTAATGAATAGATTCAAATTGTGTAGCACTACGCCCAAAGGAGCTGCTGATAGATTTGGGTCCTCTGCTCTTTCTTTGGCCCTAAACGGAGCCCCACCCCTGCTGACACCACTAAATTACCTTGACCGGGGAATCTCCTGGCAGCTACAGAAAAAAAGATACACGCCAACTGTGTTAAAGGGAATAACTAGTGAATGATGGTTTGATAGAGTAAGGAATAGAATGTGTTGGTGTAGGAATGTTTTATATGTTAGTGATAAAAATCGATTTGATAGACTAAGGAATAGAGTTGGAAAAAGATTTTATTTTTTAGGATATTGTCTCCCATTGTTGATGATGTATTATAGTATCCAATTTTATTAAGCAATAAGTGTTTGTATGTTTTTGTTAAAATTGTTTAAAATGGAATAAACAGCTTGTATTGGAAGCAATAATACGGTAAAGCAATACAACAGTTCAAAAGGTTAAACAACAGGCAAAGCCTTGCCCTCTGCACACACAGCCACAATACACGGATGAAATCTAAGACTCCAGTCTTTGGAGATGTGGCCCTGAGACAGACCCTGCTCCACTGACTTGTCTATCTATAAATGTGGATCCATACCCCTATGAACAAATACATCATGATTACTACATGATGTCTGACTATATGGAAACTGCATCCAGATAGTGCAAGAAATCCATAAGTCATATGATATAATATCTCCTCATTATCTTTCAGTGACCCTACAATGAAAGCATCCCCAAGTATTGCTGTCTGTGTCCAAGTATTGCTGGCTGTGCTTGAACATTTCAGATTTTGCACATATGATATTCACTTTTATACTGAAACCATCTGACCCCTTTAGATCACTGCTCTGGCACTGACCCCTGACGCCCCCTGGTGACACTCAGAGGACAACTTGCAGTTTATTTTAAAACTTTGGCTATCTTCTCTAGACGCATTTACCATCTCAAAAGAAAGCAAATTGTTCCCTTTTGCTCATGTTCATGCATCCCTGAAGAAGAAAATCCATTTTCGAAACACGTTGGGTGTTTTACATTATCATTCTTTGTTCGGTGACTTTTTGCCAATATAATGTATCTAGTCCAAGCTATTTTTAATATGTATTGTCAGTTTTTTGTTATTTGTGTGGTGTGTAACAATAAAGAATCTGTAAATTTTTAATAACCTTTCCAATCTTTTATTTCTACTAATGTACTCTTTGACTAGCGGCTTAAAAAGTCCCACTATTATCCATTTGTATAAATATAGGGAAGTTAGCACACCATCGGCTACTCTCTGTCAGAAACCATGAAATCAGGCTGAGACAGAAGTACAGTTAAATCACACTTGTTTAATAATAAAAGTAAAAAGAACAAACATAGTCAAAACATAGTCAAAGTTCAGTAACCGGAATGGATAGTCAGCCAAGCCAGAAGTCAGGGATCAATGTAGTAGAACAGCAAGCAGGATCTGGAGCCAGAAGGGATGTCAGCAAAGCAAGTCTTGAACAGGATCGCAGGAGATAGTTTCTGTGATGTGACCAAGGCGAAGGCAGAGCTCCTCTGGACTGGACGGCTTAAGCAGGCAATTAGCCAACAGCTGAGCGGCCAGCTCAGAGAAGGAAGGGCTGAGCCCAGCCCTGACACTCTCTTCATTTTCTTTATATGACCTGAGCCAAATTGGATGTAGCCACATGGAAAAGATTCTGCCTAGCAGGGAATAAGGGGTCAACTCACTCCGGCAACCTGCAGGCAGTGGATACGATGGCAGCTAAGGGATGGCAGTAAGCAGCAATAAAGGCCAACGCTGAAGAATGCTTCTAATCTTGAAAAACCTGGTTGGCAACAAACTAGCTGTCACTAGTAACAACGATGCATGGGTCAGTGACCCTCTCACCCAGTCCTCCAGTAGGGGACTCCCTTTAATTGAAGGTGCGGCTGTGGTGGCTGCAACTCAGTGCTCCTGCAGCCCCCAAAGTAGCTCTTTACGTGCGGAGTTCAGCTTGACAGTCACTTCCTCAGCTTCCCCAGCTGCACTCTCCACCCCAACCTGGTCCAGTACAGAACCACAAGCTCTCATACACACCTTCCTCTGGAAAACTTTCTCTTCAACTTCCCCTGTGTCTTCCTGGGCTTTTTCTCTTATATGCTCCCATCCTTTGGTGTTTGCTCATGGGCTATGTAGTTTAATTTCAGCTTAACTGTGAAGAAAGTTCTGCTTTCAACCTACAATTCCCAGAAGTCTCTGGATACCCATATTATGTTATGGCAAGTAAAAGTGCTGAATGCTGCCATCTTGTGGATGAATAAAGTTCTGTACTCTATGTAACAGTGCACAGTAATACAATTATTTCAATGATGAGATGAATTATAGAAACTAGAGGCACTTGGGTTTTACAAATTATGTAACATCTTGATAAAATACTTAAATCCTAAGTTTAGTTAAATAAAAAGAAAAAGAAAAAAGCACAAGGGACATTACTTACCGTCAGTGTGATGTGTCTCTTGTGCTGCTCTCTCCTGTTTAAGGTGAAATTTTCATCCTCTGTGCAGCGGGAATAATAGAACTGAGTGAGCTGTTACAGGCACTCATCAAGTGTGCCTGACTATGCCCACCTCTTCCACCCAGTTCCTCCCTTCAAAAAAGATGTACTATAGCCTCCATGAATGAAACAGGAACTATGCCTGAGGAGGGTATTCCTTTTGATTATCCCCCGTCCTCCCCCGTCCTCCATTCATAGATCACATTTCATTCATAAAAGCTGCAGTACGGCCTCTATGAATGGAAGAGTTGGGTGGAAAGATTGTATATTTGACCACTCGTAATTAGTGCCTGTCACAGCTCTCTTAGTTCTTTTAACCCCTGGCAAAATCTCAGTTCACCCATTGTTAAAATGCTACCAGTGCTAGTCTGGTCTGGTATATATATTGGGAGGGTACATGGGATCAGCACAGGGCCAATCAGTACTGTCCAGACAGAGGGTCAGGGATCATGCAGCCTTTTACCTTTTAGGACAGTCAGAGGAGAATGAAAACTCTGACAAGCTTTAACCAGACATGGATAGAAGTCACAAGACTGCTATATACTGCTGATGAGAAAGAATATTTAGCAGTTTATATTTACTAAAATAATTGCATTTCCATGGTCTGTGTATTGTGGGAGACCAGATACAGTGAATGCAGGGTCCTGGGTTTAGTAACACATTAAAATGTGTGTAAAGAAAAACAAATTGTTGCCAGAAGTGACATTGTCACTTATAAGATCTGTGCATGTGTAACTAGGACAAGCCAGACTGCTACTGTTAGCTTTCACCAAATATCTTGTGGTCCCTTTTCTCTACAGAAGCTGGATATACAGGACTTGAAGCAGGTTGGCAACTTCCTGACTTTTTTTTTTTTTTTATGAATTTGGCCGCTCTTTTTTCAGTTATTAATAAAGCAGGATTTCCCAGGCTGTCAAATTAAAAAATATTGAGATCAAGATTGGCAAATTTAGTCAATCCCTGATGGACCAAAACAAAATCAGTGAATGTATACAGAAGAAGGGATTTTACAAATACTTTAGTAGGTCACACTTAGAACCCTTTTATTTATGAACTTTTGGAATGGGCACGTTGATTACATTTATTCACTGCATTGCCACTTTGAAATTGTTGCTTAATGGTGTGTGAAGAAACATTATATTTCTATTGTGTGTCAAGAAACGTTCTATACCATATTTGTGCACTATCACTTTTGAATATTTGCACTATGTACTGTGTTTGAAGATTTATCACATTATTTATTGTTTATTGAGTAAGCGCCACATATATTAGTATTCACTTAGAACCCTACAATTCATTTTTTTTAATTTAGCTTAATAATGGAATCTAAAAGTGCTAAATTAATGAAGGGAAATGGTCACCATGACCATTGAACAAGCCTTTTTAAGGAGATGAAATTGTGAAATAGGGGGAAAAAAAGTGAATTAATTGTTTCTTGCCTTTATAAATAAAACAGTTTTGCTGCCTGTATATAGGCTCCCAAATGATGTTGGCGCAAAAGCTTTGCACATGATTCTAATTATTCACATATACCATCAGTGCAGATGTCATAATGATTTATAGCATGATTATAGCAATGGTCAGGGCATTAAACGATCCAAACATATTATGCTCTAGGATCAAGCCTATTTGACCTCATGTATTTATTCATAGTAGTCATTCTTCATGATTAATAATTGGGCAGTTGCAGTAAGTGGTGAAAAAAAGAGGAAAAAAGCCTTATCTTTAACTCTTTCATTTCCAAGGGACTTGATATGAAAGAAAATGCTTGTCTCTTAAAAAATGTCTATTCCTGATGTGAAAAAAAATGATGCAAAAATAAGTGCTTAGAGAGGTGCTGGTAAAAGTCCACTTAGGGACATTGCCCTAAATTGTTCTAATTTCCATCCTAGTGTTTATCTGGTATAGCCAGCTGCCCTGTACACACTGAATTACTATAGATACACCGATTGGTCCTGAATCTGCACAAATGTATACTATTGTGTTCATAGCCACTTGACCTCTGGAAGACTTACCCCCTTCTAGACCAGGCCATTTTTTGCCATACAGCACTGCGTTACATTAACTGACAACTGAACGGCCATGCAATGCTGTACCCAAATACAATTTATGTCCTTTTTTCCCACAAATAAAGCTTTCTTTTGGCGATATTTGATCACCAATGGGTTTTTTTGCGTTATAAACAAAAAAAAAGACTGACAATTTAGAAAAAAAAAAAAACAAAAATCAATATTTTTTACATTTCTGCTAAAAAATCTATCCAATAAAAAAATCGAAAAAATCTAATTCTTCATAAATTTAGGCCAAAATGTATTCTGCTACATATTTTTGGTAAAAAAAATAAAGTCACAATATGTGTATATTGATTGGCTTGATTGGTTTGCACAAAAGTTAAAGCATCTACAAACTATGGGATATTTTTATTTATTTACTTTTACTAGTATTGGCAGCGATCTGACACTTTTAAAACTATTTTTTAGCACTAATACAGTGATCAGTGCTAAAAAATATGTACTATACTAATGACACTGGCTGGGAAGGGGTTAACATCACTGGCGATCAAATGGTTAAATGTGTGGTTAAATGTGTGCCTAGCCAGTGTTTTACTATACTGCGTGAGTTGCTTTTACTAGGGGAAGAGATGAAAAGTATTTCATGCTTTGCAGGGAGACAAATTCAATCCCTTCCCTCCTGTCAGAATGGGGTTCTGCCTTGTTTACATAGGCAGATCACAGTTCTGGCTCTCTTCCTAACGACTGGCGGGTGCCAGAGGACATCGGGTACTGTTCATCCCCGATCACAGCGGAAGCAAGCTGCCGGCGGTGTGCATGCGCACCCTCTACCCGGACGTGTCGGATTACGTATACATATTTTTTTTTTAAAAAGGTGTTTATTTAATACTTTTCTTTTCACATAGACTCATACACAGCCATAACCAATCACTCATACAACACTCACACCCCCTCCACCTCCACCTCCACCCTCGCCATCGAAAAGGAGAGACCAAGAAGCCCATAGCCAATAATTCCAACAAACCCACAATGTGATGGCGTCAAAATTTGTCTACCATATTACGATTGTTGAGATAGCGGAGTATCTTTCCAAAAGGAGTCCGCTATATCAAGCCAAGGCTGCCAGATTTTAAAGAACTTTTTAGGGCAAGCCCTACCCTTATATATCAACTTGAAAACAGGTAGATTTTTATTCACCAAACGATAAAAGATTTGTATGGAAGGTGCATCATTATTTTTCCATCCTAAATCCTAACAATATGAATTTCCTAGCATAAAACAGCAACACATGGATTAGAGTTTGAGCATGGGTCCGGGGTATAAATACATTCAAAACTCCAAGCAGTCCAACCTCCGGGGTATGAGTCACAGGCAAATGTAGAGTATTTTCAAAAAAAGAGAACATGTTTTTCCAGTACATAGAAATATTTGGGCAAGTCCAGAACATATGTAGAAATCCGCACCCACAGAACCACAGTGGGAGCAGGCCGCAGCAGAATCAAGGCCCATTCGGGCTAATTTAGCAGGAGTATAGTGCAACTGATGTATGTAGTTAAATTGTGTAAATTGATCATTAGAACTGATGAGGTCCTGCTAGCAGACCTCAGAGGCCTCCTCCCAGCTCTCCTCAGGCAGCCCAGTGATCAGCACCTCCCACCTCTTTTGTGCAAGTTGGAAGGGTTTGCACCCAGCCAACTGAAAATGTGAATAGACAGTTGTAACCAGTTTAGTAATATCAGGGTATGACAGTAGCACCTCAATTGGTGATTCCGAGAACTCCTGGGTCAAGCGACCAAACTGTGCCCTGTCAGCATGACGAAGCAATAGATATTTGTAGAAAAATTTGTTTGTCACTCCATATCTAGCCTTTAATTCATCAAACGATGAAAAAAGGTTGTTAACAAAAATATTTGAGGGTTGTGTGACCCCAAGATGGGACCGCCACAACGAGTCTGGGTGACCCAAGAGCTCTTTAAAATTGTGGTTATGCCACAGTGGGGCATTAGGAAATACAGTAAGGTGTTGTCTGTGACAACACCTTACCTCCCTCATGCCAAGCCAGCCAGCTAACATCAATTGGAGAATTTAGTGAGCAGCGTGTAATACTAGATCTGTGCATTGCATCAATAACATTAAGCTTAGACCCATAAAATGCCGTTAGTAGGGCAGTGGAAGAATTTGAGGCAGACTCCAGAAACCAATCATAAACAAAGGTAAGTTGTGACGTCAAGAAATAGTTCCTAAGACCTGGACAAGCCAATCCTCTGCTAGATTTTGAAGCTTGGGGAGATGCCCTAGCAATAGGTGGGTGAGCCCCCTGCCAGAGAAAGGTTGTCAGAATAGTGTCTATTTTTTTGATCAGTTTCTTTGGCAAGAAAACTGGGGATGCCCGAAATACATATAGAAATTTAGGGAAGTAGATCATTTTAAAGATATTCACCGGGCCAATCAAGTTGAGAGGCAAGAAAGTCCAGGAACGCAGCCTAGTCTCCATATGTGGCATAATTGGTGCTATGTTGAGAGACTCAAAAACAGTAAGATCAGAGTTAATTTGGATTCCTAAATACTGAAAGGTGGTCTGTATTTCCAGTTTTGACTGAAGCAGATAATCATATTTAAGTTTCAGGCCAATTGGAAAAGCTACAGATTTGTCCTATCCAACTTGCAGGCCAGAGACCACTCCAAAGTCCTCCACCACCCTCATTAATTAAATAAATAACACCTTCAAACCATCTACATAGATCAATGCATCATCTGCATAAAGGAAAATCTTTTCAGATATCTCACCATGGCAGATGCCCCGAACATCACAGTCTGCAGCACCAGCAGAGCCTCAATAGCAAGCACGGACAGAAGCGGCAAAAGTGGGCAACTCTGTCTCATGCCTCTCTGTAAGGAGAAAATAGCTGAAATATCTTTGTTGGTGCATACCCTGGCCCTTGGATTAGTGTAGAGCAAATGTACCTATTTAACGTATTGAAGGCTAAATCCCATCCTATGCATGGTTTCCCAAAGAAAGGAACATCTAACAGTGTCAAAAGCCTTCATCACAGCTAACGAAAGCACCAAACCACTTTTTTGTTCAGTAGCCACTTTATATATGTGCAGATATAGACGGCTAATGTTATTGTAGGTGCTCTTTCCAGGCATGAACCCCGTTTGATCTGAATGTACAAGCTGAAGGATGACCTTTTGCAGTGGTTTGGCCAGAAGTTTAGCAAGCACTTTCACATCACTATTTAATAGTGAAATGGGAAGGTAAAACCCACACTGTAGTCTGTCCCTCTCTGGTTTTGGCAATACCGCTATTAAGGCCTCACACATGGAAGTGGGAAGTTCTCCTCAAAAGCTGAACCAAACAAAGTATGTAACCTGGTAGCAAGGTCATCCACATAGTTTTGGTATACCTTTGCAGGTAAACCATCCAACCCTGGAGTCTTATTTGGAATAAGGGAGTGAATAGCCTCTGTTTTTTGTCTATCGTCAGGGGCTTGTCCAGTATAAGTCTGTGAGTGTTATCTAGCTCTGGAAATTGAAAAGACTCAAAGAACCCCTCAAACTCAGCTTTAGCAGGAGGCCCTTGCTCAGAGTATAAGTTTTCATAACCTGCTTGTCTGATTAGTGATGCATATGTGTATATGGACAACTGAGGGAGGCAATACTGTTAGGCTTTGAGGAAGAAGGTGATCCTTCGAAACGCATCAGCCGCCAGTGGCCTTTGTCATTTGCTCTGTGACCTTTTGGAGTGCATTTGGTTCTGACTTTTTGTTGCTACCTGTGGAAACGGTTTACATTGCAAGCCATTCGACTACTTTTTGATTAGTTTTCTTTTATATTTATTTTCAATAAAATCCATCCAAAGGATAATGCACTAGGCTGGTGCGCCCTTTCTTTCTTTTTTTAAGTTTTCGTAGAAGGACCTAAACGTCTGATTAATGATCAGTGGATCTGAGGAAACTAACCCATCAGGTCATTTTATCTGCGGTATAGAGCTCTGTGCGAGACAGATAAGCCAGCAACTTCCTATTTTTCCCACTGTGTTCATGCAATTTAACCAATAGGTAAAGCTGTTGTTTCATTGTCATCTCAACCATGTGTAGTTGAAGAGTTTTATGCGCCCCAACTATGACTCCATGAGAGTCTGGAGTAGGGTGTGCTGTGTACCGGGTCCTAGCTGCATCCAAATCGGTCTCTAATGTCTGTAAAATAGCTTGATTAGTCTTTCGGTGCCCATCAATATTAGGAATATAGGAACCCCGTACAGTCGCTTTAAAGGCATCCCACAGGGGGCCAGTGGAAGAGGATTGGTCATTCGTCACCCAGTATTGAGTCATCTCCGTACAAATGGGCTCTTGAAATTCAGCTGTGGCGATCCAAAGAGGGCTGAGCCTCCACATCCAAAAAGACGGTCTGTGCCCCAACATAAGGTCCACTAGTATGCCAGAGTGGTCAGATAACATTTGAGTGATATAGGCAACTTTATGAATACATGGCACCAGATCTATAGTAGCCAATGCATAGTCCAGCCTGGAAAGACCATGATACGATTGAGACTGACAAGAGTAAACTCTATCTGTGGGGTATTGCCGCCGCCACAGATCAAATGTAGCACATCACTGACCAAATAGTTTATATTCAGAGCGAAGAGGCTTCAATCTGTCCAAAGTTGGGTCAATTACCAAATTGAAGTCCCCCAAAATAATAGTAGCTATTGTTGGTAGATCAGAGAAATGAACACTCAATCCAGTGAAGATTGCAGCCATGACAGGGGGAGGAACATACACCACAAACAGTAGTAATGGCGTGGCATACACAGCGCAGAGTAGAATAACATATTGCCCTTTAGGATCAGAAATAACCCGGACACAGGAAAAGGGGAGACCTTTATGGATTAAAACTGACACTCCCTGGGCATAGTTGGAATAAGTGGAGTGATACATTACCCAATGCTTTTTGAGTGAAGGAACCCTAGACCCCGTTAAATGGGTCTCTTGCAAGCATAATATATTTGGTTTGTGAGATTTAAGAAATTCAAATACAGAGACCCTTTTAAATTTAGAATTCAATCCACAGACATTCCAGGAGATACAAGTGACACTGGACATATTTGGATTTTATCTAAGACGGGCCAGGTGCAAAAAAAAAGGGAGAGCACACGGCTCCATGAACCAGCAATAGGCCCCTTCACGGCTGCAATTACAGAGGGAGGAGGATGCAAGGCAAACTCTTTCACACACACAAACCACAGACATGAAAAAAATAAAAAATAAATATAACAAAAATAGAACAAACACAAAAATACATTTGTAGAGAAATTCCCAAAGATTGAACCCCTGCCCAGCACCCAGGGTTTATCGCTACACAGCAAGCAAGTGCAGGAAACATGACCTATTGGGCCAAAGTTGTAGAACAACGTTGGATCAACTAGTCATCAAACATTAATATATAATATAACCAGTAGTGGCAGCAGAGTCTTACATGAAGAGGTCAGACTCCTCTGTTAGGGCGACACTGTATTCAACTGCCCCAGTAGAAAGCTACCAAAAGCTGACAGATTCAATGGATACCATGCTTCAAAAGTAAGCACCCCACCCATTTCAGGTCTCAGAGGTGCAGATGGATGATCGACCAGGTTGTCTCAGGGATTCAAACCAAGTTATAGCATTCACAGGGGTTTAGCAGAAATGCACTTGGCCTTGATACACCACTCTCAGGGTAGCAGGAAACAGCATGGGATATTGATCTGCTTTCTCTCTTAATTTCTGTTTGACATGTTGGTATTTAGCTCGAAGGGCACGAATGGCAGCAGAATAATCCAGAAAAAGGGACACCACTGCGTTGTTGATCTTGAGGCTCCCCTTCAGTTGGGCTGAGAGCAAGATAGAGTCCCTGTTCCTGTTGTTGAAAAGACGCCATGATGCGGGATCACCATGGTGTGGGGAGGGTTGCCCTCAGGGAGAGGCCTACCAGGGACTCTATGAGCCCTTTCAATCACAAAACAGGTAGACAAACTGTCCTGGCCAAACTCCTGTGTGAGCCAGCTTTCCAAGAAAGACACCAGGTCAGACCCTTCTACCCGCTCAGGCGTGCCCACCAATCTGAGATAGTTCCTGCGTAGGCACTTCTCTAAGTCATCCACCTTGTCCTCCAGTGATTTAATACTGGTGCCACAGGTTTTAATTTCAGGGAGGATTGGATTAACTGTATCCTCTAAATCACTGATGCGCCGCTCATTAGCAGACACACGATCTCAGATTTTGTGCATGTCTTGGCCCATAAGATCAGAGTGATTTACCTTTATTATTTTGAGGACATCCAGTAGGGTAGGTTCCTGTTCCGGTTCATCCTCCATCCCATCCTCGCTCAGGGAGGTGTGGGAGATCAACACAGGAGGCGCAGAGGCCCCTGGGGAAGGTGATGGAGAGGGCTCCGGTGCCTCTCCAAACAAGTCTGGGATGGATGCCAGGGAAGCCTGAGGAGCGGCGGAGTGGCAGCCATCTTGGCAGGAATGCGTGGTAACACTCATCTTGGCCTGGGGTTGTCTCTGTCGTCTTCCAAGCCACCAAGCCACACACCGAGAGTGCCGTACCCTTCACTAAGGAGCCAGTGCCCTAGGTGCAAGGCGTCAGGAGATCTTATCCACATGGTGTGGAAGTGTCCAAAGTTATTCAGATATTGGGTGGAGATAGTTAAGAGGATAAACAAAACCTTCTGGACTACATTAGAGCCTGGGGCTAAGACATGCCTATTAGGGAGCTTGGAGGTAGATAGAGTTCCATCCGTTTCCACTGTAGCAGTATTGAGATGCCTGTTCCAAGCGAGGAAATTAATAGCACAGGAATGGCAGGCACAGTCCCCCCCAACCGTGAAGAGTTGGATAGAGACTATCAATTTAATGGTTTGGAGTGAGAGAGTGGTATATATTAGACAAAACAACCTTAGGAAGTTTGCGAAATTGTAGTGACCTTGGTTGGAGGAGATGGGATGCCCCCTGTGAGGGGATGGGGGGGCTGGGGAGAATCCCTCCCCCGCTCCCCACCATACTCCCATCTCCCCCACCTCCTATTCTCTGCAATCTCTCTCATATGCTATATCTCAGCCCATGGAATGAGCTTCTTCTCTACCTTTGCCTGTTTTCGATTGACAATTGATAACTAGACTTGTACAATTAATGATTGATTGGTGTGTGGTGATGGGTTGGGAGTAGACAAGGTGGGGGGTGGACGAGGAAATATAAATAATAATAGGTTTTCTTCTTATTTTTTTTTTTCTTTTGTATTATGAGCTACTGCCTGTTAAACTACGATGCTGTACGTTTTTATATTTTGTAATATGAAAATCAATAAAAAAGGAAGCAAATTAAAAAAAAGGAGCCAGGAGAGAAATCAGGCAAAATAAAGAAGTAGGTAAGCAGGATTGCACAAGACTATGCTGAGGAGAGGCTGGAGCTGCCGAGAAAAGCGTCCGTTCACATGTCACATCGGGCCACGCCCCTCGGATCACGTATATATACACGAGATCTGACGCACAGGTGTTGCCCTGTAGCAGTAAAACTGAAACGCTAGGTTCCAAACACTGCCAACTGATCTTCTTAGCAAAGTCAGTTGCACAGCAGATAGACGTGGCAAACCTTGTCAACGTGAAGCACTGTGAAAAGGCTGCTGCATCTGGCTGTACTGGATTATATAAATCCAGAATAAATTAAAGAAAATGTATTGAGTTTTTTTGACTATATCTTCTTTTTATCACATTTCATACTCAGAACCAATTAACCTCTTTACTCATTGCATAGTGCTCTGAAAGTCCCTTGTAGTACATTAGATGTTCATTTGTAAAACAATGATTGTATGCATATAACAAAAAAATCATACAAAGCATCAGTTTAAAACATACAAACAATAAAACGAATATTTACCCAAAATCGCTATAATGTCTCTCTTATGGGAATTTGAGAGTACTCTAGTGTTTTTGTACAGCACTGTCAGAGTTATATTACGGTATACGATACACTATATACTATTACTGTGTGTAATACTGTGTGTGACTGTAGTGAGGACAATAGAGCGTGAGCTCCTCTGAGACAGAGACTGATGTGAATTGTTCAGTGTTCCCTGTACAGCACAGTAGAATATGTCAGATCTGTTTAAAATAAATCTAAACTAACCCATGCAATGGCTTCCCTCATTTATTATAAAGTGGTTAGGGGGATTCTGCACCCTTGTGTCTCTTGCAAGCTCTGCAATTAATTGAATTTATAGAGATATGTCTCTACCTGTATGTCTACAGAGTGAATTCTAGATGTTAATATATTTAACATTTTATTCTGATGCCAGCTGTGTTCCTGTGTCAGCAAGCAGAATATGGAGCAGCTGTGACACAAACACAATGTTCACTTAAACCAACGGCTCTGTTGTACCATGCCCAAAATGAAAGTGGCAGTTCTTCTTATGTACACATCAAACTGAGTAGAGCTCAGGGGTCATGAGAGATCATAATCTGGATTGTAAAAAACAAAAATATAAACAGACCTAATAGCCTCCTCAAACACCTGACAAGACATAAAACATGCCTGGCAATGACTGCCCATACTTTGCCCTTGGTATCTACTCCAGGCTCCATGCACTTATCTTGAGGAGGAGCTTGAGGAGATGCAGACGCCAGACAGCCACACAAGGTCAGGGAGTCACTATTGATGAGGTAGATTCAAGGTTGGCACCATTGACATTAGGTACTTGGGGTTTAATGGAGAGGCTATAGAAATTCTTGCAGCTACTAAGGGTTAACAAGCCACCCCTGTCCCCTGGTCCTAATGCATATATCTGCCAGAAGCAAAAATGTAACAAAAATTGAATGAAAAGTGCCACACCATACTAAGAGGTCCAGATACAACTTTGTTCCAACAAAAGTCAGGGGGACAGTCCAAAGAGTAGCCAATGTATTTCAGGGGTCCAGAAAATGCCCCCTTCATCGGGACTAGAAAACACATAAGGGCATCTACAAATCAGTACAATATCAATACAATCCTCCTCAGGGTCTTAGTTAAAACCAAGTATTCAATAGCCAATGGTATCGGATGTATAAGAATTTTAAATCGGGTAACACTGATTAGATAATCAATATTCAAGTACCTCAGTCAAATGTGAGAATCTTAATAGTTAAACATACCATTTCAGTGCATAAATTGGGTAAAAAACTGAAGTAATAAAATATTAATGATATTAATAATAATACATTCTAATTAAAATATGGACCTAAGGAGGATAACAATCTAAGAAGCAAAGACTGAGGAAGTTAACTGAATTAACAGTATCCTGTATTCTTTATTGAAATAAATATGTTGTATTATATGATATGTTTAAAGTCAAACTCCATATTTTCTAGGACTTTTAGTAGTGCCGTAAGTCCAGGTTGATGACTTGTCCCAGAGTTGTGTCCATGAGGCCCTCAGCCCACAGTAAGTGGGTTGGATAATGCAGGGAATCATTTAGCCCCCAAGAAGATTTGAATACAAAGCTGTGAGTCTGCAGGGACAGTGTCAGAGATAGGGTGCTTTTTTTATGTTTACACATTCTGGGCCGCTGACTTTTTAATTTGACTTCAAAGATGGAGTTGGGCTTTGTTGTTACTTACAGGGATATAGTAGGAACGTCACCTGTAACTACTGCATTAGATATTCTAGCAACATCTCTAATTTGGTTATGGATACATCCGTGCAAATATTAAACGTAAAAGTTATGTATATACTAAAAGGTTGGTGAACTTAACTATGCCAGTCACACATCAGCCGCGGACTGAAAGTACCATTGTAAGACACAGCTAAAACCACCCGGTTGGATGTAAAACTCCATGTTACCTTATTGCAAGCCTTGTCTGAGCTAGCCAAAATTAGAGCACAATATTGTGTCCTTAATAACGGCCGGGCTGCACTACAGTAAATGCCAAGTCATCTGTGTTTATGATGACTTTAGTTGAAGTCTATCTATTTTCTTGATACAAAACTAGGTTGGCTATATTAAGAATTAGGTGTTTTCATGATAGTTCCAACACCTCTTTCTTTATACACAACATCTTAAAAGTCTTCCCTCAGTCAGAGCGTGACATAACTTTTTGGTAACACCAATCCAATTTCCATTTCTAGTTCCAATTGGCTGCTATGCACAGGAAGAAAAGTTCTTGTTTGCACACTATTCTATATCTGTCCTACAATCTTGCGAAAATGATAGTGTGTATGATGACTCAATGACTGTGCATAGAAAAACAAATTATTTCAAGTGATGTTCTATCAGGCCGATACTTGACAAGTAGGAGTACACAAATTAAATGAAATAAAATATTACTGAAGAGTCAGTGTACACAAACATTTAAATAATTATTGTCAGCACATCTATTAGATCAATTCAAGAACTGAAAATGCTGTAAAGCATGCAATGCAATCTATTGTGACTATCATTGATTTTGACATTCATTCTGCATGGCTACCATACAGTATATGAATTGCACTTTATAAATACATGATATCTTAACGATAAAGAAAAAAGTTTCCGACAACTGCACACTGGGGTAATTCATGATCCAGCCATTCTGCAGGAGTGTTAACAAGTCCTTCAATCGATAGCCGTCCACTCTAGAACGGGGAAGCTGAGTAATCCTGTTCTGGAGAACAAGACATTATTCAGCAACCACTGCAACTATTTTCCCTTAAAATCCATATTAAATTAGAAAAATGTACAACATTTACTGAGGGCTTAATCAATGATGCAAGACAACTCACTGAGTCAGCAGCTTAGATTGGCTCTGTCTTCAAGAATATAACTGTCAGAGCTTACTTTGGCTCTCAAACCTTGATTTATTTATGCACAGGTAACACATTTGCAATATCCTTGGAGAAAAATTAAATATAAACTTGGTTTCACTGGCATTTCTCTAAGGTAGGTCAGTTATACATTTCCAGACTGTAATATTGGCTTTATTCAAGATCAGGCCACCCAAAATAATTTAATTATGGGTGGACACCAACTGGCTTTCTAAACTGATCAGGGACTAACATGATCCCCTGCCAGCGATAGCACCTCTGTCATCTTGCCAGGGCTGTAGGCACTTGGAAACTCAAATAATGAAATTTCATTGCCACAGTCCTTGAGTGATATAAGAAGCTAATGGGAGATTGCACCAAGCAATATCTATCTAAAACTTAAAAATCAATTCTGGGTGAATTGAATTTTTAAATAGACCATGTGACAAATTAAAAAAAAAATTGCAGGTAAAAGCACAAAAAATCAAGTATTTTTAAATGCCTACTTTCAGTTTTTTACTATTCCATAAATAATCAGGGACTAACAAGTTCCCCTGCCAAAGTTGGTACCTCTGTCATCCTGCCAAACTCCTGGGCACTTTGGAACCCAAGTGCTGAAACTTCATTGCCACATTTCTTAAATGATAACACCAATAACTACCCAAAACTTATATATACATTTTTCAGTGGAAGTGGACTGATCCTTTATTTCCAGGAATATAGTAGGAGTGTCACCTGTAACTGTTGCAAATGTCCATTATGCAGTATATGTTAGCAGCATTTCATGTTGAGTTATATGTACTTCAGTGCAAATACTAAACATGTTGTACTAAATTGCTTTACTAAAGACTGGTAAGCCTATTTATGTAAGCAGTAGGAGCAGCCAGCTAAGGCATCATTTTGCCTTACCAGGCCTATATAGAGTCCAGTTTAAGCTGCATCTGCCTCAGACTGGAAGTAACCTATACACTGAAAAACATAGCAAAAAAAATCTAGTTGGTGGTAAAACCACAATCCTCTCCCTTCTTGTACATTATGACCCTCTCATCTTCTGGGATTGTCTAATTACTGTCTGTGCTGGCCCAATTCCTCTGCTCCTCCCTTCAACTCTCTGTATAACCCTTATTGTAGCTACTGGGAAAGAAGCACAGAGGAAGAGTATAGCGTGTCACTTGAGTGAAAAGATTTGAATCAGCTAGGGCTGCTGACATCACATACAATATGGCGGCACCCAGCAACAGTCTTGGGGCTGTTAGATTGCTACATGAGAGAGGCTTTTATAAGTAAATAACTGGCCTAAAATAAATGCTAATAGCAGGTACACTATCAGTTCACTATCATATTATAGGTACACCATCAGTTCAGTGGAATCAGGCAGAGGAATTGGAATTAGGATTAGTTTGGAGTAAGGCAAAACAACAGAAATCTCATGCAGAAGGTAACTGGCAAGAAGTCATAGCATCACACGTGTCATCATAATGGAAGGAGCTTAAAGGAAATCTATGGTCACATCATACACTTTCATTTTATTAATTTATAATTGTAATTACAATGAAAAAATAGTTATTTTGACAATCCAGTATAAGCTTACTTGAAAAATCGGCTAGGCTACAATAAATGTACTTAAAGTACTATATGGAAATGAATATATGATTTTAAATTTTGATCATGGATATGCTTTAAAGCGGACCTTAAGTCATTTTTTCAGCTTTCCGTCTATTAAATCTTCTGCCCTTGTTTTAACTTTGGATAGTAAAACATTTTTTTATGCCAGTAAATACCTTATACAGCCCACTTCCTGTTTCTTGTCTGGTCATTAGGCTTATGACATCATGCACAGCTCTCTCACTCTCGTGAGAGTTTGCCAGGAAGGGAGGGGGGATGAGTCATAAGAGGGCCAATGAGAGCTGCAAGGCTGCAGAGCTGGAGGTGTGCCTCTGTGTGTCTGTGTAAATGCAGGAAGTGAACAGGCAGTAGCTTCAGCTGCCCACAGATAAAATGGATGCAGCCAGACTTAGTGGAGGGAGATTTCCGCAGCACAGAGGGAGGCTTCCGAATGGCAAAGATGTTTTTGTTACAAATTATGTAAGTAGACTGCAGTTCCTCTTTACCAGATTAAAGGAAAAAGGGGAAAAGGGGTTTGAAGAACCCCGGGACTTTTAAGGTGCTTGTATATCACAAAGGGATAAAATAGGAAAACATGTACAGTTTATCCATAAAAATGAATTTTTATTTATTACAATTAAAACAAATTTACTTTACTGTAAGAGCGGCAAGGATGTGGAATTCCCTTCCACAGGCGGTGGTCTCAGCAGGGAGCATTGATAGCTTCAAGAAACTATTAGATAAGCACCTGAATGACCGCAACATACAGGGATATACAATGTAATACTGACACATAATCAAACACATAGGTTGGACTTGATGGACTTGTGTCTTTTTTCAACCTCACCTACTATGTAACTATAGCAAAAAAGATTTTAATTTAAAAACAATATAAGAATATCAAAAAGTACCACAACTAGTGGTGAGCAAGCAGTTTAGAAAAATACCATTTGATTGAATACCACTTAGTTGAATACCACTCTTACATGTTTCGCTCATTTTGGAGCTTCCTCAGGAGTTTTTGCATAGATTGTGGTATACAGGCTGCTGTATGTACAGGATGAATTCTATTCAATAAACGATGCCAATGAATAGCACCAGTAATCTGGAAAGTTTCAACTACATTTCTCTCACATCGCAAGCTCCCGTCAATTTTTTGGCCACAGAGGGATCTTTTTTGCTATGTATTTGTTTTAATTGTAATAAATAAAAATTCATTTTTATGGATAAACTGTACATGTTTTCCTACTTTATCCTTTTGTGATATACAAGCACCTTAAAAGTCCTGGGGTTTTTCAACCCCCTTTTCCCCTTTTTCCTTTAATCCGTTAAAGCATATGGGATGTTGTGCTAGATGTTGCCTATGTTTGCCCTTACTATTGAATTTGCAGTTCCTCTTTAAATACCCTTTTTGGTCTGTGTGCACACCTGGCATGAAGAAACACATCCATGCACTCTGCTACACTAGCAGGTTTTTATATTATATGTGCATTTAATGTATTTCATGCATGTTATTTGCTCGTAAAAGTCTCCCTTGTGTAGGCATCCAAAAGGCCTGAGACAGCTTGGATTTGTTGTCAGCAGTCCCAGCAAACTCAAAGATGTCAATCGAGGAACACTCTATAGTATTTCCTTTTGATTCTCTCTGATTGCTCTATAAAAGGTTGTGCAGGAAGGTGAAGGAAGAGGCGAAAATGCTGGTCCAGCACAGAGAGTAATTAGACACTTCTAAAAGAGTAAAGGACACTGACATGCAAGAAGTCCTGAAGAAGTCAACTTTTCTAGCAAGTTCAAAGACACATTGCAAGTGAATAACAAATCATTAATGGAAGCAAAAAACACTCCAAATAAGCTTTCAAATATATTTCCTTTTTTACCTGCAAATGTTTACGTTGGTGGCAGAGTCTCTTTAAGTGTTAGGAAAAAAGATAAATGATCTGAAGCTTACACACAATGACATGCCTCTGTTACCCTGAAAAATCTATATTTAAGATTTTTCATATCTCATAGATATGATGTGGGTTAAATAAGAGTTCTTTTCAACCAAGAGTGAAAGCTTCAAATATAATAACATTTATTAGGACGCAGTTGAAAGTCTAGCTAATACACAATCGTCTATCTATTGTCTTACACCAAGGAAGAAAATATTAGGTTGAAATAAAGTATTTACATGAAGGAATACAGGGTATATTCCTCAATACAGTAATCTACACACATATTTAGTTACAAGTAAAAGGGCATTCCTTTCCCATAATTACCCATCCTTACCAAAGCTCCTTTCAGCTTGCTGGTCTATCAGAAGAGACCGTTACCTCCCCCTTGGCTCTGAGTATATCAAACCAAGCTGATGTCTCATTGGTTGGCCTAGCTTGGATCATTATTGGAGGGCTTACTCCATAAGTCGGCCCCCTTTCATGCAAATCCTTGTGACTATGTTGGCCAAGTGTGTTAATTGCATTTCCCCAGAAAGTTAGGTCCAATGCATATCCCAGCATGGCACCCTTTCAAAGGAGTAGGTGTAGAACAATGGAATTGGCTCTCCATTGTTTGCATATACAAGCCTTGGCCCACATTCTCTGCTCTTAGCAAAAGCTTAAATGAAACCCTTTTTGCCTGGCTTTCATAGATGCCAGCTAAATGAAATATATTCATTATTACAATTTTTTACAGTTATTAATGGAGATTTCATATAAACTCATAAGGCAACAGATGGCCCCTTGTGGCCAGTTGAGAATATGAGACTCGGCCACACCTAGAATAATGGTTTATGTGCAATCTCCTTTAATATTTGGCACTTTTGGCTTTACCCTCTGAAATGAAATAAAACTCTTTGAGAAGAAAAAAAAAACTTTTAAACTCTCCATCTCTACAGTTCACACTTCTGGATCCCAGTATTGGTAGTCATCACTTGTTCTGGATGTCATAAGTCCAAAATAGAAATCATGAGAAACAGCACCAAAACAAAACAATAAGGAAAAAAAAAAACAAAAACATGAGGATCCTTGTTCTCAACAGTCCAATAATAACAATAGTCCGATAATAACAGTACGAAAGTCCATAAAGCGAATCTGGTCCTGTTGCCCTTGCTTCTGGGACGGCCTTCACTAGTGATTCCAAGTGGATACAGCATACAATAATAGCCCGGGGACCAGCTTTTCCCGGCTTTCTAAGATTATACTTTATTAATGTGGACAAAGGTAGAGAAATAAAAACACAAGTACATTTAAAACATATGCATTCAACTGAATGCTTGTCTGGTAAGTCTGAGCCGTAAGGACCTTTGATTAGAATTGTCATAGATATACTGCGACATACTAATGAGACCCCTTTCCCAGTGACATGTGTAACAATTTGAATGGTTACGCCCTTCAGCCAGGTGTCTGATTTTCATCCACCTATCTTTTTTCCTCCATTGTCATATGCCTGCAAGTACCTCTGCCCCACCTTCTGTGGAATACCACGTTGTGTGTGCATGTATGACCCTTCACGTGTTCCAGGGAGTTTTGTTGCCATCGCAACTCACCACTAACCCCTTTTACTGGAACTGTGTTCCGTTCAACCTTGGCTGATGCCAAACCTTTGGGCATATAGCTCCGTCCTTGGCTACCGTGTGTAGCTACTGTATGAGTCCTTCCTTTAGCAGGCTACAGAATAGGTCATCACTTTAAGAGTTCTCCGTGCAGATTAGGCAGTGTCGCCTACGCAGACAAAAATAACTTGATTTCAGAATACGGATAAGTGTGATGTCATCAGTCACTAGTGGCTTCAGGAACAATCAAACTAAATTACTCTTAAGAACAATTGTACTATATTCCCTGCTATTTGCCAATCACTATGAGTCTCACCAGTCCAAGTATATCTATATGATATTCACACAATGCTCTTTAAACTTAGTTATGGCACGAAAAAGAAATCTGACCAACAAAAAAAAATTGATCAATGACCACATATGATGACTGCCCAATATTAGAACTGTAGAGAGGATTGTATGTCACATATACAAAGAAAATAGTCACATGACTGTTGCTAACACCCAGTTGTTACTGTCATATTTGGTAATAGCTACAATCACATACATTTATATAACAATTATCCAATGTCGAAAGAGAGAAGAAAAACTTTGGAACTTGGTCCATCCCCTAAATGCTATAGGGAAGCTTTAATATTCTATATCAACATTTCTAACCATTTTAAATGTTCTCCATATAATGTTCCCCCTACTCCCCTCTTTTTTTTTTTCTTTATTTTATTCATTTATTTCACCCTGGTGACACCAAACTCAAGAATCACAATAAAAAATAAAAAAAATAAATAAAAATAAAGGTACTATGGAAAGAAAGAAAAATAGTAAACATTAAAAAAAAAGAATTATTAAAAAAAATTAAAAATCTTTCTTCCCCCCTTTGTTTTTTTTTTTGTAAACAAAAAAAGTTACCGTTAAGAAAAAAAAAAAAAGAATAAAAATGAGAGAAAAAAAATGTAACAAATTAAAAAAAAATTGAATCTGTATTCTGTAAAAAAAAAAAACATTGAAACTTCAAACATTGTAGCTATTCAAAAGGCAACACCCTCTGTCGGTGGTGATTAACATATTAATTGACTCTCAGTGCACATCTGTTTGCAAGTCAATCAGGCCACAAGAACTTGTAATACAGAGAGCAGGATCTCTGTTTTAAAAAAAAAAAAATGTTTAAAATTTTTTCTTTTTAGAATTTAGTTGGGCCTGACTGCAATTAATTAGATTCAAGGCTTCTCCTTAAAACGAAAATAAAAATTATGTTTTAAGGTCCTCTGTGTTTCAAAGTACTTTGTCCAGTCTGGGTCCAATCATTCGTCCTTGTCTGTGTATTTCTCCTAAAATACAAAACTCAAAAATTAATAACACCTCACTGTACCTCTCTGAGAGGTTCATAATGGACTAAACTAGTAGTGGATGATTGGAACAGACTTCCAGCTGAGATAATGCGTCCATCCACAGTAAGTACAGTCGAAAATGTACAGACACACCCACATATCTGTACTCTGACAAACAAAAAGTTATAGGAAAACCTGGTGTGTTTGTAAGTACTTAAAGTTTAAGAAGACAACATGTAGACATAAAACCTTTACACATATTAACAGCACATGTGTCAATTTGGAAGGAAAACCAAAACACAAGACCTACTGAATCCATAAGATGTCACAAGGTGCAAAGCAATGCATTGTTATGTATTTTCCACGTATCAGAGTGAATGAAACTTCACTCTAAGCCACAGAAAAGGAAAAATTATCAAAACAAAATCCCTACAGTTTCTCAGAGTTATAGGGATCGAGATCTCTTATCTGTGCACAGGTTATTTATTCACGAATACGTGTAAACCAAAAAAAAAGTATTAATTTAAACTGGTACCAGTATTGAGCTCATTACAAACGAGAAAAATTAATAAAATAATCATAAACAGTACAAAGCATGCGCATTAGTGTGATCACACTTATTGATGGCCATAAAAAACAATGGTGAGTACACCCCTACAAAAAAAAAAAAAAATCTTTCTTTACACATGGACAGTTCATACCCATGCATTCCATCACTCAGACACACACATTCATTTAGATTGACCCCATACATTCTGGATAGAGCTTTGTTAATTACAAATGAATAGCTAGGCGTTTCTGGCCACTGGGAGAATACAAAGGAAAGAAGAGAGAGAAAGAAAAACCAACACAATGGACTGTTACACCTTACCTTTGTTAGGCGCGTATTTTACGCATATGTACAGCAACCTACAATACAGCTGCTTTATATGTACATTTATTTTCAGGAACTCACTTAACCTGAAAAAAACTTGTAGAAAACAGTTATTAACTCTATCCCCCTCTTTTTTTTCTCTTTAACTTTATTTAAAGCAAACAATACATCATTCATACGTGTATATTGGTAAATGGTCCATGACATTCCTGTCTGGATATAGTGACACTTAAATGCCATAGAACTCTATAACATAACTTATATATTGTATTGCCGGCCCGGCTTTAGTGTAGTGGTTTGTTTCTCGATGGACAAATTACTCCCTCCATTTTTCCAATTCAAGGAGTCAATAACGTTTCTTTTAAAGGATTGGAATTCTTTCACAAACTCATTCCGTTCCTGTTTAATTTGCCTAATCTCCTGCTGTAAAGCCTCATTTTCGGCTTTAATAGTTGAGGAAGGGATGTATGATTTTGCATTTTCATATTTCCTAGGCCCTTCACCCCAGCGCGGTGAGTATATTTCCACATCACGCCTCTTGGTTGTATATTGCTTGTGTTTAAATAACTTTTTCCCAGAAGACAAACAAAACTGCAAAATATGCCCCCATAACCCACACGTGTAGCACTTTATCTTTTGTAAAGTATTAAAGCATCTCTTAACAACTGGTGTGGTTTTAGGCCGAGAATATTCCATGGCTCCAACTTGATTAACCACTTTTCCTGTCTTCCTAGGAGGTCTAGGGGTATTTACAAAAGAGCTCTCACCTTTTAATGAGTTGTTGAAATTAACAACTTCTCCAGGAGGAGATAACTTTGTGTTGTCTCTAGAAATACTCAACCTGGTTGCATTACAATCTATGGTATGTGTAGATTGCACACGCTGCCCTGGGCTGGAAGATGCCTTAACCTGGCCACTAGGCCTTCTCCCATCTAAGAGCTCACAGCTCTGTTGTACATTGGTTGCGTGTGGAATGTGTTCCTTAGTTTTAATTTTGCCAATGAAAGCAGCCACACTCCTGAGTGTTTTTACTGGTTGAATTGGATATACATCTGAAATCCCCTCATTTCCTTCACTATCAAACCCCAAATGTGTTTGATTTCCTTCAGGAGAGGAGAGGGTCTGGATCCTACCCGTGATGGGGAACTTGTCTTGCTCCTCATTTGTGGACAGCTGGCCCCCATTGTTTAGTGGGTCTGTGACCATGGTGCATTCTCGATTTTCCTGTGGCTCCGCGATTTCTCCCATCGCCACAGGAAAAGTAGAATTAGGACCCATAACTTCACCTCCCCAGTACTTTTCAGATTCCTCTGTGTCCCCTATTTTATAGGCAGAAGTAGGTGCCGTAGCATTAGCATGTTCACATCTGCTAGCCCCAGCCACCTGTCCTTTGAGAATTGAAATTGTTTGTAGCAACTGTGACTCTGTTTGTGTGCACTGTGTGTGATCTATAAATTTTCCCTTCTTAGTTTCATGTAACTGATTTTGGATCACTTTATATGCACTAATTATGTGGTCCAGTTCAGTCTCCACTTCGGTTAGCATGTTTTTATATTGTACCACTTCTTTTTGAGCCAATTTGTACTTTTTAACATTTTCCTCCTGTGAGGCATTAACCATTTGATTAAGGGTAGTTAAGGTTTGTACTTGGTTATGTAAAGCTGTATTCTCCTTTTCCCTCTCAGAAATTGTACTATTTTTATTATAGACTATATCTTCTAATTGCTGTATTTTAGCATTCATAGCCATGCAAGCCGAATACATGCCTGCTACAGCTAAACCTTTGAGCTTTTTATCCTTTTTGGTTGTTTTAAATTGTTCTTCAAATAACTCTTGGACATAGTCCCAAGGCGAACCTTGTAATCTAGCATCACATGCAAATTCATTGCTCTTATATTTAAGAGTATAACTTGCTACAAACTTTTCTAGAGAGGACATGGCTGCCATTATCAACAAATAATATGCACAATTTGTAAGCTAAATTAAGTTAAATGTTCCCCTGTACTATACAGTCACTATAGAAGGAGGGAAAAAACAATAAACAGAAACTCAAGTAGAATAAAATTCTGAAAATACAGTAAAGTGTAGAAAATAAAAGATATTTTCAGCTCTCAATAACACAATCTTTCAGCTTAGTGGAGACACACTCACTAGCCTGTAGCCTACACACAATAGACTGTAGTTTACCTTGTCTGAGCCTACACCCGCAAAACAATAGACCCGGGGGATAAAGGGAACAATAGTAAAGCCACCAGGATCAAATAGGGTGGGTAGCCCTCTAGGTTTACAATAGAAAGGTAAACACAGCCGTGTTTACACCAATGTTAAACCAAATTCAGTTTAAAAAAAAAATCTACCACAAACTCAGATTATCAAATTATTTTGGATAGGGTTTATCCTTAACAAAAAATTTCAAGGTATAATACAGTATGTTAGAGGCACCTTATACCCTATAATAATAATCTTTATCAAATATTAGCTTCAGTAACAAGACGTCCACCGTTTTGTACTTTAACTCACACCAATGAAAATATTACTGCTTGTAAATTCCCACAGCTTAAAAAAAAACAAACAAATAAACCGAACTACTCTCTTGTAGCTCATTTCCAATGTCCTACACACAATACTATGCCTTTAGTGGACACACCATTTAAATTAAAAACAAAAATCTGTTGAACCTTTTCAACAAAATTAAGACCACCCTCAATCGGTGTCTTTCCAATGAAACACACGTACTCACCATACAGCACACTCAAACCCTGGTTAGATAGAGAGCAATGAAGCTTGGTGAGCCCAAAAGAAACAAAACAAAAAAAAAATAAAAATTTTCCCGCTCTGTACTTCCTCCCCATTACATTTATCCGGATTATAATGGTACATCCAAAGTACTTTTTTTCAAGTATAATTACGGGATATTAAGCAAAACAAAATATGTGGTGTATCCTCCCTCCTTTTTAGAGTTCATCTAATACCCACTAATAAGACAAACATTTACCTATATTTTTCCCTAGATAAAATTGTTCTGACCTCCAACTTCCAGGACAAACTGACTCAGTTTAAATTCCCCCAATAACCTTAATCTGCCTTACACAAATCTTGGTATTATATTAAATACTTTCAGTCCCTTCATGGTCGCCATCTGTTACCCTGAAAAATCTATATTTAAGATTTTTCATATCTCATAGATATGATGTGGGTTAAATAAGAGTTCTTTTCAACCAAGAGTGAAAGCTTCAAATATAATAACATTTATTAGGACGCAGTTGAAAGTCTAGCTAATACACAATCGTCTATCTATTGTCTTACACCAAGGAAGAAAATATTAGGTTGAAATAAAGTATTTACATGAAGGAATACAGGGTATATTCCTCAATACAGTAATCTACACACATATTTAGTTACAAGTAAAAGGGCATTCCTTTCCCATAATTACCCATCCTTACCAAAGCTCCTTTCAGCTTGCTGGTCTATCAGAAGAGACCGTTACCTCCCCCTTGGCTCTGAGTATATCAAACCAAGCTGATGTCTCATTGGTTGGCCTAGCTTGGATCATGATTGGAGGGCTTACTCCATAAGTTGGCCCCCTTTCATGCAAATCCTTGTGACTATGTTGGCCAAGTGTGTTAATTGCATTTCCCCAGGAAGTTAGGTCCAATGCATATCCCAGCATGGCACCCTTTCAAAGGAGTAGGTGTAGAACAATGGAATTGGCTCTCCATTGTTTGCATATACAAGCCTTGGCCCACATTCTCTGCTCTTAGCAAAAGCTTAAATGAAACCCTTTTTGCCTGGCTTTCATAGATGCCAGCTAAATGAAATATATTCATTATTACAATATTTTACAGTTATTAATGGAGATTTCATATAAACTCATAAGGCAACACCTCCATCCCTAAGTGTACATACAAACATAGAGCATTGGTCATGGGACTTTAGATGAGGCAGGTCAACTTATAGAGGTACAAATTGAATAAAGTAAAAATAATAATTTATTGCACATTCCATGATTAACAAAAATATATTAAATCAATTTCAGATATAATACATACATATATAAAAAGAGCTGACATCGAGACATTCATATAGCAAATCAAATCATATTGTAATGGTATAGGTAGAATTTCATAAAAAAGTACAGCTGATGTGTAAGTACTAATGGCCATCTTTTTGAAACTTCCCTTTTCCCCCCTCCTCTTTGGGGAGTAATTGATTATACCCTCCTGAACATACAGTATCTCACAAAAGTGAGTACACCCCTCACATTTTTGTAATATTTTATTATATCTCTTCATGTGAAATTACACTTTGCTACAATTTAAAGTAGTGAGTGTACAGCTTGTATAACAGTGTAAATTTGCTGTCCCCTCAAAATAACTCAACACAGCCATTAATGTCTAATCCTCTGGCAACAAAAGTGAGTACACCCCTAAGTGAAAATGTCCAAACTGGGCCCAAAGTGTCAATATTTTGTGTGGCAGAAAAAAGGATCTGACGGGAGTAGATTCTAACATTTTAACGAAAAAAGAGAGCAAATTTAGCAGGGATCGATGTGCCTTTGAAGACAATCGTGCCTATAAATGGAATCAACAACAACCTAAAAACTATAACAAATTTAGGAATCGTAAGAATCATTATTCTGCCATTTCTAATTACTCTTTGAGTGTATCATCTGTTTCCTCACAGGTTTGCTCAAAGAATAAAAAGGCACCCGTCCTAACCGAGTTGACAATCGGTCTCAGGGATCTAAGATCCACACTACCAATACATTAGAGTGTTCCCTCGGTATACCCCCGGCTGCAGGTAGGGCACCTATTGGGGCAATGGGTTCTACAGTTCCCTCCCCCATGCCACCTTCGGTAGGCAATACAAGTTCACCTCCCGTCACGAGGTCCAGAACCACCCAACAGGGGGGGACAGACAGGACATCGTCCCTTTAGTAGAGACGCTTTTAAACAAACCTACCAACAAAATCTAGTTGTATGTAGTGAAGAGCGAACTGTTGGGAATGCTGATGGACCCAATATGTCCTTCAAAATTGTCAATCTCTCTTCCCATACACTAACTGACAGTGAAGCTCATGTACTTCAAAAAGGCCTCGGATTTTGCCCAATTGAAAACATGGATAAGTTTAAGGTTGTGAAAGACTTAGAACTGTTTGCACGCAAACTCATGCTAAAAAATATGTATCAAAAACCCCAGGGATCCATTGACCTAACACCTCAAGAAAATCAAGCTATTGATCAGTTGGTGTCGCTCTTGGAAGACAGCGAGACACTGATCTTATTGATCGCATTGACCTGCCCACGGTGCTCTCTCTTTCTATAGACACCAATGGTAGGCCGGCACAAGAGCAAAGAAAAGGGTCCAAACTTAAGAAAAAGTCAGTGCAGTTCCCACCCCCTAGTTCCAACCCCAATATTTCAACGTTTTTGAAGTTGGTCAACATGGAGATCGATAAACTCCGTATTCGATCCCCTAGGGTGACCTATGTTGATACGGCAGATAAACACACACTAAAGGAGCTTAGTGACAACAAATCGATAGTTATTAAGCATTCCGACAAGGACAAGGGGGGTAACATTGTCCTGATGGACAATACCCAATATACCTCCATGTGCCTCAAAATTTTAATGAATAAGAACTGGTACAAGAAAATCACCAGGGATGTGGTTAATAGATTCAACCAAGAATATTTCTCTTTGGTAGACTCAGCATACAACAACAATGTCATCAACAAGACCATATGGGAATATATCAGAGTTAAACTCCTGGTGGTACCAACGTTTTATTCATTACCTAAAATTTAGAAGGACAGTCGCAATCCAACAGGTAGACCAATTATATCAGGTAGGGGGTCCATCAGTGAAAGCACGAGTCGTTTAATTGATGAATATCTAAAACCTCATGTTATAAGCCTACGCTCCTTTGTCAAAGACACCATTCATTTTCTAAGGATTATTAAAAATCTTGAAATATCAGAACATGCATATCTAGTCACTATCGATGTAGAAGCCCTTTACAGCTCTATCCCCCACGCTGGGGGGCTAACAGCTGTTAAAAATGCTATGTATCAGAGAAGGGAAGGTGACTGGGCATACAATGAATTTATTTTACAGTTATTGGAGTACATCCTTTACCACAATATTTTTACTTTTGATGGCTCCCACTTCCTCCAGGTGCAGGGAGTAGCGATGGGGACTTGTTATGCCCCATCCTATGCAAACCTGTACATGGGGGAGTGGGAGAATTCATTGCTTAATGATGAGGACTTATCGATGTATACAAACCACTTTCTCATGTGGTTCCGGTACATTAATGACGTTTGGGATGGCCCCTTAGAGCTTTTACATTCATGTCTCGATTGTATGAACAAAAACCGATTTAATCTCACTTTTACGATGTCATCGAGTCACAGTGAGATCCCTTTTTTAGATGTCATGGTTTCCAGGAGCGATGATGGCAGACTCAGCAGTGGCCTTTATCGGAAGGCCACTGCGGGTAACACCATATTGCATGCCTCCAGTTTCCACCCACAAAGTCTAATCAAATCTATACCGTATAGTCAGTATCTCAGGGTACGAAGAAACTGCACCAATGATGCGACCTTTAAAGTTGAGGCAGACAATTTACGTGAAAGACTCCTTTTGAGAGGTTATTCACATACATCTCTAAAAAAGGCATACAGGCGGGCCACCACGTGCACTCAACACAAACTCATCTATTCACAAAAATCTAAGCAGTACAATCCCCTTCATATTATTACGAAGTACTGTAACCAACATACAGAAGTGAAACGAATTGTGTCCAAATTTTGGCACGTCTTAACCATGGACCCCAATTTGGGTAGACTCCTCCCTGATAGTCCGCTCTTCACCTTCAGGAGGGCCACGTCTGTGGCATCCAGATAGAAGTGAATTTAAGGGGGACAATTCTGTCGAGCATTGCAAATAAAAGGGCACATTTATGTGTGGGGCCTGTGGGTACTGCAAATTCATGTATATTATTAAAAATCCTATTTTACCTGATGGCAGTACCTTCAGGCCACAACACTTTGCTAATTGCAAGACTGAAGGTGTCGTATATATGCTCCGATGTGACTGTGGGTGCTTTTATGTCGGAAAGACCAAACTTGAGTTTTGGCATAGGGCATACCGTCACATTTGAAGCATGCAGACATGTAATCCCGACTTACCATTGGGGAGACATACCACCTTGGTGCACCAGGGGGTCTTCCCAAAAATTAAGTTTCTAATTCTAGATCATGTAAATCCCAGTCCGAGGGGGGGAGATTGGAACAAGGATCTCCTCCAGCTCGAACTGCGATGGATTTACAATCTGCAAGCTACCAAACCCCCAGGACTCAATGATGCAGTCTGCTTTAAGCCATTCCTGGAGGGCTTTGACTCCGGAGGCATGGAGAAGTAGGCTTTCTTGAGATTTCCCTCTGTTCCATGCCTTTCTATCTTTTTTAGGGGTACTCTTCCTTTGGTCCCTGCTTTTTTAGTTCTTCGAACCTCTTTTCGGGCTAGGGTGGACTCTGGTCTTTGTCATTCTGTCTAACCTAATGTAGTACACCAGTACCAGTTTTGACCCCCTTGGGTCAATACATTATCTCTATTTAATATTTAACTAATAGGTACAGGGAGCCGAGGCTCAGTGCATGATTCTTGGTATCACATTGACTCTATGCCTGGATCTATGTGTTTTCTGTTACTTTTCTGTATTTTGATTGTGTAATGAACTTTTTCTGTACTAATAATTCATTTGGACTGTGAATGTTGTCTCCCGCTCCATTATTTTGGTCTCCCTGTGTTGCAGCTTCATGGGTAGCTCCGCCGCATGTGGTCCACTTATCTTACAAATGTTTCATGTCACCAGCCCATCAACTATCATGAATCTAGCGTTTGCAGAGTGGGTCCATAGCTTTGGTGGTCCCCTAAGTGTGGTCCTCTTATCCTACTTTCTTTTTGTCACCAGTTCAGCAACTATCATTATCAAATTTTTATAGAGTGGGGTGGGTGGGCCACCGCCTTTCATCTTTCTTCCTTTTGCCAATTGGTGACAACTATTTTCCATAGTGGATCCCACTTTTGTATTCTGCTGTTTCCTTTGGTCACACTGTTGGCATATTTAGCTGTGCTATCTATGTCTCCTATGGGGCGTTGAACTCTGTGTGTGAGCCCAGCACAGTAAAGATGTTCCCTTTGTGGACATCGTGGGAGGGGCAACCACTCCTGGTGTTTCTCATTCCTGGCCCTGGGTCAGTTTTTTTGACTGTCTCCAGGGTAGGTTTGCCGTGCCGGTGGGAGTCGGCTGCGGCGCGTCACTCCGTGGCGCGGCGTCATGACGTATGTCCGCATTTGCGTTCCAGCTTGGCTGGCGCGCATGTGCGGAGCATCGTCGGGGCCGGCGTGGCGGGGAGGCGGGGTGCAGCCGACGCTCAGGGGGCCCATTGGCAGGATCAGATCAGCACACACCCCCATTGAGCTGCCTCGTATAATGAGTCAGCTGATGGCTGTTTGGGTGGGATTGTTTCTAGGTATACCTCCATCCAGCTGATTCCCATCAGGAATCAGCTGATGGTTGTGTCTGTGGGGTTTATAAAACCCAGTTCATTCAAGCATACCATCAGGTAGGTTTGGGATGCCTGGTCTGTACTCCTCCATCTGACTGTTTAAGTAAGTGAAGTTTCCACAAATGTATTCTTTGTATTCCTGGGATTTATCTCTTCCAAATCATGGATACTATTTTGGGGCTTCAGTCTTGCCTTTTTTCTTTTTTTCATTTGTGATGCCTATCTTTAATTAGGCTCCCTTATTTTTACAGCACCTTGGCTTTGAGTCTAGACTCCTATTCCCCCCTATACCTGACCATTCAAGGATATATTTTTGAATATCTACACTAGGTAGGTTGTTTTTGTTTTAGCATCACCCTTCCATTTCTATGTACTCCAGTAAAACTAATCAATTTTCTCCCCCTCTTTGATGTGTATTTTTTGATCCCAGGTCCTTAGCCTTCCGGACCCCAGCTTGTACACAGACTCCGCACCTGGTCTCAGGGTGAGGCGACCAATTGGGGCATTTTGCGACACAGCCTAGGGGATTTTTTGAACCAACTTTTCAAGTGGATACTGTTGGGGAGACATCTGTGAAGCTGCTTTTAATGATATGGATACCCATGTATTGTCAGTATATTGGAAGTAAGTGATCTCCATTTTCCTTGGTCCTCTCTAGGGGTGTTTGACACTTAGTTTTAACTATCTCTTTTACTCTGTAATCCCCTAGATGCTAATTCTCACTAAATGAACCCTGATGAAGTATTCTCTGAAACGCGTTGGTTCAGTGAGCCCTACCCACTTCCATTGACGGTTCTTTTTTATCCATTGTATGTCTCTTTGTATCCATATTCATGTTCACCTTATCACATATGTATATTGTATGTTTTTGTTTTGATTTGTATATATTTCTTTTTGCTATGCAATAAAATTACCTTTTATATATTGTACTATTTGTGTAGTAGTGCCTTCAAAATCCCGCTTATGGGGAACTATATTTTGCATGGCCACCATTATTTCCCAGCACTTTCTTTAACCTTCTTGGGCATGGAGTTCACCAGAGCTTCACAGGTTGTCACTGGAGTCCTCTTCCACTCCTCCATGACGACATCACGGAGCTGGTGGATGTTAGAGACCTTGCGCTCCTCCACCTTACATTTGAAGATGCCCGACAGATGTTCAATAGGGTTTAGGTCTGGAGACATGTTTGGACAGTTCATCAGCTTTACCCTCAGCTTCTTTAACATGGCAGTGGTCATCTTGGAAGTGTGTTTGGGGTCGTTGGACTCCATGCCCAAAAGGATTAAGGCAGTGCTGGAAAATAATGGTGGCCACACAAAATATTGACACTTTGGGCCAAATTTGGAAATGTTCACTTAGGGGTGTACTCACTTTTGTTACCAGCGGTTTAGACATTAATGGCTGTGTGTTGAGTTATTTTGAGGGGACAGCAAGTTATACAAGCTGTACACTCACTACTTTACATTGTAGCAAAGTGTCATTTCTTCAGTGTTGTCACATGAAAATATATAATAAAATATTCACAAAAAATGTGAGGTAGGTAGATAGATAGATAGATAGATAGATAGATAGATAGATAGATAGATAGATAGATAGATAGATAGATAGATAGATAGATAGATAGATAGATAGATAATGCAATAGTGACCTCTGCTTTTATTATGAATTTTTAGGTAGGCCTAAAAGGAAAATTATCATAATAAAACTACAGAGGCTGCTATTACTGACCTCCTTTAAAAATGTCTCCTGGCTGACTCTCTCACTTTAATTTCTTGAGTATGAAGATCAGGAGATCAGACTTTATTCCTGATTTTTGATCCTGATTTGCATACATTTTCTGAGTCATTGGTTTAGAAGCATTGAAGGTGTGTCAGCATAACAGCCAGGCAAGAAGTATTTTCAGAGCAAAATTAAGAATTACACCCATTGTATTTCTTTCATTACCTGTTCACCTAAATTTGGCCTCTTGTCTTAGCTAGAATTGAGTTACAGATAATTTGTCTATGTGTAGTTTTAGTAAATCATTTTTTTCTCAGGCTTTGATTAACATTGCTATCATCATCACCGCTATCAAGTGAAAGTGTGTGAATCGGTGTTGGAACTTTCTTTTCTGCAGGTTCTGCACATGCTGGTGAAAGGGGTTTTACTGCTTGAAAACTGCAATGCAGCATTTTGCTGGTGGAGGAAAATTGAAAGTGACATCCTTCGGGGTTTTTTCTCCATCCCTCAAGCAGACGATGAGAGTAATCACAGGTTTCCCTACATCAATCCTGTCAGTAAGCATCCTTAACCAGTGAGCTACCAAAATGCTGCTGAGTAATGTACGGCTTAAAGTCCTGCTGAGCTAATAACTGAATAATTAGTATTCTATGCTTGGCATGGCCTAGTTTTCTTTTCTTTTGTGGATTATCATATTAAACACTAGTTCAATTTTATGATGCTCTTTTCTGACATTACCTCTACCTCCCTTGCTGCTTAGTTATATAACCATAATAATTCTTATAGGGAATTTTATTAGTATTATTGTCCAGTGCATAAACTGATACTGACATCCAGCAAAAAGAACACCACCCTTCCAATACAACCTGCTAAATTGTAATAAAGGAACTTTATTTTTACCACAACCACTTTGATCCTCCTTATCTTTATAAAAATGTTGAGTCAAAGACGAATGTGGGTAAAAACAAGAGGCGTATAAGTTTTTCCATAGACATACAGTACATCGTGACATCAGGAAAGGAACTGTTAAATTCTAAAAGGATTCTATAATGCCATGTACACGCGAGCGGACTTTCGACAGACTAAACTCGGAAGGATTTTTCGACGGACTTTCGATGAAACAGACTTGCCTACACAAGATCACACCAAAGTCCGACGGATTCGAACGTGATGACGTACGACCGGACTAGAATAATGAAGTTCATAGCCAGTAGCCAATAGCTGCCCTAGCGTCCCTTTTTGTCCGTCAGACTAGCATACAGACGAACTGATTTTTCGATCGGACTCAAGTCCGTCGGAAAGATTTGAAACATGTTCTATTTCAAAGTCCAGCTGATTTTTCGACAGCAAAGGTCCGATGAAGCCCACACACGATCAAATTGTCCGGTGGATTTGTTCCGTCAGACCTGTGCTGTCGAAAAGTCCGTTTGTGTGAACACGGCATAAGTCTGAGACCATTTGCATTTGAACTAAGCATAACAAAAGCACTGTGAAACCAAAAAACTTGTGCTTAGTGTAAAAAGGAATGGTATCACTAGATAAATAAATATAAACCTATACAGCAGCACTCAAAAACACTTAAATACAAAATGTACATTAAATAGGACCCAAAAATTGTTGCTCTGTACCTTTAGGAACAATAAATATGTGTAATGTGTAATTCCATCACCACTATTAACATTAAGTCGCTTACCAGAAAAAGAGACCCCAAATTATAGAAGGTCTACAGTGCTCATGGATATCAGAAAGTAGGGTTGCACTGATACCACTTTACAAGTACTGATACTTTTTTCAAGTACTCACCGATAACGATTACCGATACTTTTGTCATGTGACAGTGGCATTAATATGCAGCACTGATGGGCACTGATAGGTGGCACTGATGAGGTTTGTACTGTGTCAGCAGTTTTTCTTTTTTTTACAACTTATTTATTTTATTATTTTTTACAATTTATATATATATATATATATATATATATATATATATATATATATATATATTTTTTTACAATGCTTTATTTTTATTTATTTATTTTTGGGGGGGGGTAAGGGGGGAGTGGACAGTGCCAGACTGGAGCACACTGAGGACACAGAGGAGGACATGGAGGGGGCCCGGAGGAGAATACAGGGGACAGTCAGGGATGATCGGTGCGGCTGTGGGGGGAGTTACAATCACCAATCTCCCTGTGTGGCTTTCAAAAAAGAAGCTGAAAGCTGCGGGGGGGGGGGGGAGTGGCTGTCAGATGCTTTATTGACAGCCACACAGGGAGATCAGTGCTTGTAACTCCCCCCACCGCCGCACCGACCATCCTTGACTGTCCAGGTATCGGGTCAAGGATCGGAGCATTTGCACGAGTACAAGTGCTAGTATCGGTATTGGTGCAACCCTATCAGAAAGCCTCTCCAGCAATCACATATGGCAACCAGGAACCACCAGAATAATTAGCAAAGTTCAAAACTGAACATCATTTGCACTCAGCATACATCATTAATCCCATGAAACAAACACAGAATGCTCCATAGCATAAAACCGCTGAGTATATTTTATTCAATCAAAGAAAGGTATTCACATTTAAAAGCCTAATCTCAAGCACAGAACAAAACTTTGCCACTGCTAAGACTGCTGTAGACCTTCCATAATGTGGGTTCTCTTCTTCCAGTAGGCGGCTTCATGTTATTAGTGGGGATGGAACTTACATCATAATTTGGTCACTTTTTAAGTGTAATGCATTCTTAACTGCTTCCAAATTGCACAACATGTGAATGTGAACTGCTTTCAACGGAACCGGTTCACACATGTCTGGCTGCGGTGCGTTTTGGGTCTGGTTCAGGTGATAATTCAGGGAAAAAATTGCCCCTGAAACGCACCTGAACTGGTGAACAGAAATGCACCAGACTTCGGATTGCAAACTGCACCCGGACATGTGTGAACCCAGCCCAAAGCCTCTTGCACACTGGGCACTCTTCTGAATGTCTTTTCTTCTGAAGAAAGAAAAGCAGAGTAAAAAACACATCTAAAGCAGTGTTTAGGCACGTCAAGCATTTGGGCGTTTATTCATTCCATTGGCCAGAATATATATTTATTCTGGTTGTTGAAATTAATGAATGCTCAAGCGCTAAACGTGCCTAGCGTTTAGGTACAATGGGTGTTTTTTCAGCCAAAACACTCCTTTTACGAACGTGCAAGTGATTGTTATTTTTTCTACCTGTAAATGCTCCTGCCTCTAAATGCTTATATGTGCATGGACACATAGGATAACATGGAGGGGTGTTTAGAGGCAGAAAAAAAAATTCAAAAGCCCTTAAAGTGTTACTAAACCCGCAACAGTAAAATCAGTCTGTATATGCAGTAACGCATGCTTGTTATACTCACAGTGGAATCTAAGGGTTTAATACTCCGCATTGTGTAAAAAAAAAAAAAAAAAAAGCTGTTGGATCCTGTATGCACACATCCTCCCTTACTTCCACTGTCCCCTGATAATTTCCAGACAATACAGAGCCTATGGAGTCAGGCTGCACATGCTCAGTTTAATATGTATTGCTAGAGTTTTTTTTTCTTGGGAGCTTGCATGTGATCAGCACAGGGCCAATCAGCACTGTCCAGACAGAGGGTCAGGGCTCTTGCAGCCTCATAGGTCAGTCAGAAAACTCCTCCTACAAGCTTTAACCAGTGCTTGCTTGGATAGAAGTCACAAAACTGCTATATACTGCTGATGAGAAAAGGTATTTAGGAGTTTATAATTACTAAATTAATTGCATTTCCATGTTCTGTGTACTTTGGGAGACCAGATATAGAGAATGCAGGGTCCTGGGTTTAGTAACACTTTAAAAGCAGTGTTTTTGAAGACCATAATAATATTGAAAATGACTTTAGAAATCACAATATTCTGTGACTGGATTTATATATACTTTAAAACTAAATAAGGTAAAAAGAGGGTACTGCACATATTTACTTGTTTTGTTCGGTCCTAGTTACAGTTGTGTTGTGCTTTTTACCTTTTTTACCTTTATGTTTTTTCAATCAAGAGTTCATGGCTCCTGTCATGCCAATTATTTGAGCAGGGTTCATCAGAGTAGGGGCTCATTCACACAGGCTTCTAAAATGCCACATTTAGATGTATACAGCAGTGGAGGCCCATCCATAAGGGGTATAGGGGCGCTGCCCCCCTAATCCATGCGCCATGCCCCTAATCTACATGCAGAGCACTGGACGCATGAATTCCAATGTTTTTTTTCTTTTTTTAAGCACATGATTAGAGCCTGAAGCTCTAATTGGCTTCAAAGAAAGGGTGGCTGGGGGGCCCAGAGCACTGCACCCTGAGCCCACCCAGTTGTGTGACAATAGCGAATTAAAATTCGCTATTGCCTTCCTGATCCTCATCCCGGCCAATAAGGAAGTGGGTCTTAAAACCCGTTTGGCCGAAAGGAGTAGTGATCATATTGGCCGCCCAGAAGCAGGGGTGAAGCCGCCACTGGAGGAAGCCGCAGCTGAGGAGGAGGAGACAGGGTAAGTGCGGGGCAGGTGGGGGGACAAGCAACCAACCGACCGGGGGTTGGAATCGGGATGTCTTGTTTGCCACCCCCCACCCCCCCCCAAATGATATACAGCACCAGCCACCATTGGTTTACAGTGGCAAGCACTATAGAAATCAAAGGAGCCATACAAACAGCTGTGTCTACAAAAAGATTTTACGCAGGATTTTATGCTAGCTCTGCCAACGAGAACCCACATTCTGTGCAGAAAATCCACATATGCTATGTGAATGAACCCTTAAAGGACCACTCCTTAGTTCAATGCATATCACTGAGCTAAGCATGTTGTTCCCTCGTGCCAATCCTGCTTCCCTCTTTCACCCAAGCAACACTTTTTGTGTTTTGCCCACCAACAGATTTTATTGCCTCTTAAATCTATTTTCTGCTGCACTTCAGGACATGATTCTTCAAATTCACAGTGAGCTCCAAACAGCTGCTGCCGTCATGATTCTTTCTCTGATGGTGTTTATCAATAATGCACTTCCTTAATGAAGCGGAGTGCGGCATGCCACAATTTATTGTCTAATCTGATTAAGGGAAACTAAAATTATTGCTTAACTTTCAAAAAACCTGGTTTATAGTAAGCCATAGCAGAAACGCTGCTGTTTCTTCTCACAGAACAGGGTGCCCGGCTATATATCACTTCTTGTTACATACTCATTAGAAATGCTCAGTGATATGTTGTAGTGAGATCTTGGCTGAGAGGTTGCATAACTTGTCAGCTATCCAGCTGAGGAGAAAATTCTTTACAACTGCAAATTATATCCATTAAACAAAAAAAAAATGATAGGGGATAGAAAAGATGAAGGAGCATTTAAAGTGTATCTTTGATGAAAATGTAAAATCATATATTAATTTCTTCATTGTCTTTTAATTATTTATAGCCTTCTCCTATTATTCTGAATGATCTTGAAGTTTGTAAATTTACTTTGTGTAGATCTCTACACATTTACCTCATTGAATTGAATTCTGTGATACGTCTTCACTATGCCCTGTGAGGAGGCACTGTCGTGGCACAGAATTCACAGAACCTGCCTTCTAAAATACAGAGGTGCTGAGAGGAGTTGTTATCCTGGAGGCAGAGTCAGTACAGAAATCACAGCTTGCAGACAGAAAGGTACCATGGGATATGTAGTCCTTAGAAATTGAGAGTAAACAACAGAAGCTGCAAAGCATGCTGGGAATCCAGGAAGTTGTGGAAAGAGATGGCCAGCAGAAAGGCAGAACTCACTATATGAAAGGAGACTTTTCAAGTAATCTTAGATTGGATTGTCAAATATAGTTATTGTTAGTAGTGTTATTACAATACTGTATGTTAATGTTATAAAATGAAAGTGCTTACTGTGACCATAGAACATCTTTAAAAAGATGTGTCCTATGACTCACTTTTATTGCACACATTGCAGATGTGCAAGAAGCATCAACCCCCCCAAACAGTCACTCTATTACTATGACATTATGGTTGCTGAATTGAAGAGACTTTCCTTGGAAGATTAGAAATGTTTGAAGACATTTCAGTGCACAGTTTGCATACTTCCTCACATTTTTCACTATATACAACATACCTCCCAACTTTTTGAGATGGGAACGAGGGACATCTATTAGCAAAAGTATGTAAGGACATACCCCCTGCCACACACCTTAAAGGAGAATTATACAAAAAGATATTAGTTAACATTTACATATGCACAAATTTAGAGATTGGATGAAAGGTTTAGCACTGTGAAACACGTTTTGAAAAAAAAAAAGTGCATTTTAGATTCTATATAGGTCAGACCAAGATGAGGGACAAAGATGAGAAGGAAAGAAGGACTTTCTTCCAAATCAGGGACAGACCCTCGAAATTAGGGACAGTAGGGAGCTATGTATACAGTGCAGAGATCTGCACTATGAAGTTAAGCTTTCTTTTAAAACCCAACTCCAGAGGAACACCCCTTGCAGTCAACCCCCCAAACCCACAGAGCTCTGGGCTGTGGGTGGTCCTTCAGTGTCATTATGTCTAGTGCAAAGCTATTAATTCTGTATTTCTGCATTAGATGTAGAAGAGGCAGGAGTGCAACTGCTGCCAGAGCTCTTTAGAGAGGAGGCTTCGCGGGACAGGTCGCACCCCACTGCTGGAAGGACACAGCTGGAATTTGGACTAAGGCAAGTATAACACCTTATTCCTTTCCCCCTAGGCACAAATGAGCATTTTACACTTGCAGTGCGGTGGGGGGGGGGATTGTGCGAGGACACTGAAAGAGTTGTTATCTTTTTTTCTTTTGGACTTTAAGAGCGGAGCTAGCACCCCCCTCCTAATTCTTCCTGTTGGTCAAGTGAAACTTCCTGCTCCCTTTAAGTCTGGTAAATATACAGTTTTTTTTCAGGTATTTACCAAAACATATTCAAGCTATAGTTAAATAATAGATATGGACAGAAGGGTTTAGGAATTACAGCTCTTAAGAATAGCCCCCCCCCCCTTTTCTGATTCTGAGTGTGGTATTTGCATTTGGAAGCTATTGCTGTAAACCCACATCATGCGTTCAAAGGAGCTGTCCATGCAAGTGAAACAAGCCATTGTAAGGCTTCAAAAACGAAACAACAAAGAGATAGCAGCAACATTAGGAGTGGTCAAATCAACAGTTTGGTACATTCTAAGGAAAGAAGAATGCACTGGTTAGCTCAGCAACATAAAAAGGCATGGACGTCCACAGAAGACAACAGTGGTGGATGATCACAGGATGCTTTCTATGGTAAACAACATCCAGACAAGTGAAGGACACTCTCCAGGAGGTGGGCATATCATTGTCAAAGTCTAAAATCAAGAGAAGACTTCACGAGAGTAAATACAGAGGGTTCACCACAAGGTGCAAACTATTCATAAGCCTGAAGAATAGAAAAGCCAGATTAGACTTTGCCAAAAAACATCTAATAAAGCCAGCCCCATTCTGGAAAGAATTCTTTGGATGGATGAAACTAAGATTAATTTGTACCAGAATGGCGGGAAGAAAAAAGTGTGGAGACTTCAACAGCTCATGATCCAAAGCACACAACTTCATCTGTAAAACATGGTGGAGGCAGTGTGATGGTATGGGCATGCATGGCTTCCAGTGGCACTGGGTCATTGGTGTTTATTGATGATGTGACAGAAGACAGAAGCAGCCGGGTGAATTCTGCAGTGTTTAGAGATATACCGTCAGCCCAGATTTAGCCAAATGCAGCAAAGTTGTTCATTCACAGTACAGACGGACAATGATCCAAAACAGGTGTCCTGACGAAGTTCCAGTGGGCAGGATGAAACATGTAGATGCAGGGACATGCCCCCCTACCGCCCAACCACCTAATGCCTTAGGAGGAACACTAGGAACCACACTAGACTGCCTGTGCTGTATCCGGAAGTAATGCGGCTGGGGCTGCCGTCACTGAGACCAGCTCACTTACTACTGGCGTGGGTGGAGATTACATATGCCGTGAATGACCTGTGAATGATTCATATCACTGGGAGGCAGCTTGCCTGTCTGATGTCAGCACATCACATAAATATCATGGAAGCTATCACGGATGGAGGCTGTGAGTATGTATGATACTACTGCAACTGATAGTGGCTATACAGCTGTATGATTTACAGGTGGAGAGTTACCTAACAAGTATAGGACTTTCCCTGTGATATCAGCGGTCTCACACACTATATGGGAGTTTCTATAGTACAGTACTCAAGCCATACTAGGAGCTATCATATCCAAGCATAACACTGTTGCTTACTCCCATTTTTTTCTGGCACTTTCTCATTACGGATGGACTGCCCAGTACCTAACACCTGCCTTAGATTGAGACTGCCTTTATGCCGTATAAACAGTTTCCACTTTCTATCTCAGCATGGATTAGCAGATACTGCCTGATTTTTATCTTAGTGGATTTGGACACATTTCATACCTGGTACTGCTTTGGGTATATTAGCCCTGACCATGACTGTATGACACTTCCCATATTTGGAGTTTAAGTACCCAAGGTGACTTGGTTAGGCGGGCTGAGATGGGATGGTGACTTAGGCAGATGTACCCCTGCAGTGCTTTGGTGCAGTGCCCCATTTGCCCATAGTGGCTTTAAGGTGTGGCATTGCCCAGAGCAGGGTTGTAGTAACATCGTAGGGTCCCAGGTGGGTGGGTTTTAGGGCTAATTGGGGGGCTTTTTGCTGGGGAGGGTAGGCCCAGCTCCCTTTTTGGGGCTGCATCCCATTTTTTCCTCCCTGGTTCAGGTGAGGGTGTTTTTATTAAGGGTGAGTTTGGGAAGGTTTCCATATAGGGGAGGTTTTTTCCTCTACAGGGTGAGGAGGTGGAGTATTTATTGGGGTTGCCATTAGGTGTAATAAATTATTGTGGATGTAACTCTGATTGGGTGTATATTGTCTTTCTAGTTTTTTGTTTTTGAGCTTTTTCTCACATACATTTTTAGATTACACCCCCTAATATTATTAGTGAGTACCCCACTGAATAATATTTAGAGCATGACTCCCACGTCTATATTAATTTTGGATAATGATCCAAAACACACTGCAAAAGCAACCCAGGTGCTTTTGAAGGAAAACAAGTGGAATAGCTGAGTCAGTCACCTGATCTCAACCCAATCGAGCATGCATTTCACTTGCTGAAGGCAAAACTAAAGGCAGAAAGACCCACAAAGAACAACTAAAGACAGCTGCAGTTAGAGCCTGGCAAAGCATCAGAAAGGAGAAAACCCAGTCTTTGGTAATGTCCATGGGTTCCAGACTCCAGGCAGTCATTGCCAGTAAAGGATTCTCAACAAAATATTAAAAATGTACATTTTTATTTATGATTATGTTAATTGGTCCAATTACCTTTGAGCCCCTTAAAATGGGGGGACTGTGTATAAAAATGGTTGCAGTTCCTAAAATTTGTACTTGATATTTATGTTCCAACCTTGAATTAAAGCTGAAAATCTGCACTTCGAATTAATTTGGATTGTTTCATTTTAATTTTATTCTAATGGCATACAGAGCCAAAAGTATGAAAATTGTGCCTATGTCCAAATATATATGGACCTAACTATACCATTGAAAATGCTTTGTTATATGAGTGATAAATGCAAAAAAAAAAATAAAAATACCTGTCAATCATATCAGAAATCTTGTGAGTGGATTGCACAGTCTGCTTTCTGCCTCTGCTGAGGCTGATGCCATTTAGCAATGTTCCCAACTCTCTCTGTTGACTGCAAAACACCTCACTCTCTGTTATGTTGAAGGGGAGGGGGTAATATGCTGTAGTCCTAAAACATTTCCCCTCCTAGGGTTACAATGCTGCTCCTCCATTAATACAGGTGAGTGACCAATGTTACCCTAGGACAGGAAGTGTGTTACTGGTAGGATCACTGAGTAATAATAAAGGAATAGAAGCCTAAAAAAATAAAACAAATGCAGCCACTACATCCAAGGACTGATAAGCTGCAATATGTTATATTATAGATTTGGGGTTTAGATACACTTTAACCCTTTCCCACTACCGCCTCCCGGCCCTTTAAGAGCTTCTAGATGCCGGGAGGTAGGGGCAGGCATTTGGGTCATATGACAACTGTGATAGGCTGTCACAACGGTCACATGATCGGAAAGCTCCTGTTCGCAAGTATGCATTGTGAGCTTTAAAGTCCCTGCCGGTGACTGTGCTGGTAGTATGCAGGCCGCGCACTCTCAGCACAGAAAAGTGTTTACATAAGGGCTGCATATACGTGGTGTTTTGGCGTTAAAGACCACCCATCGAGAGGCCACAATTATGTGCCAAGTGGGCTGGAAGAAGTTAAAGCGGAACTAAACCCATCAATTCGATGGTTTAAAAATAAAGTTACATTCCGGCATGCCAGGAATGCTGTCACATTTACTAGTGCTTTCAGGCAAACCATCAAATGGCTGGAGTCATAACTGATCACATGTGCAGCACCATGGCAGTTGCAGCTCAAACAGAGGCTAAGATGGCAGCTTCCCTGGCTGAAAAGGATAGAAGGGTTTAGTTTCGCTAAGATTTTCATGTAATAAAGCTACCTATATCTCTGGATCTGCTGTTTTAAATTTCAGTTTTCACTGAAGTAACTCTCTAATACTTTATTGTTTCCATAATATGTTCAGTTTGAATTGCTCAGGTTTGCAATTTGTGGAATTTTCAAGCAACAAGTGAAACCAATCTGTGCACACAATATTATACATCAAATACTGTAACTGTGCTAAAATCCATAAATTCACTCAGTTCACATAAATCAAAGTCTTTTGTAAGTGGTTTGTAATCCCCTCTATCCTGAATCCAGAGAGCACACACAGCTCTATAGATGGCCAGTATCGAGAGTATGGATGTGGGTAATAGGGTATACTGAGCCAACTCAATATTGAACCCTACGGACTAAGACTGGGATGCCATTAAAGTTCATGTGTGTGTAAAGGCAGGCGTCCTAATACTTTTGGTAATAGAGTGTATGTCAAGCAAAACTTTGTTTCTTAAGCCCCATACACACGATAGGACTTTGTACAAACTTTCCCTTGGATTTTTGTACAAAGGGCGTTGGCCATAAGTTTGTTTTGCATACAGACGGCAGGACTTTTCCAGCCAACTTTCACCAAATCACGTGGTTTTTCAGCTCTTTACCACCACCCTTTCATCAACTTCTGTATTGTTGTCTGATATTGTGTCAATCTCGCCACTTTTATCGGTGAGATTGACACCTTGCGAGTCGGGTTCACACTAGTGCGGGGATCTGACTTGGATCCCCGCCAATGCCAGGCACTGTGTTTGGTATGAATCTTGAGGGGGAACTCCACGCCAAATTCTAAATAAAAAAACGGCATGGGTTCCCCTTCAGGGGCATACCAGGCCCTTAGATCTGGTATGGTTTTGAAGGGGAACCCCCTACGCCGAAAAAACAGCGTGGAGATCCCCCCAAAATCCATACCAGACCCTTATCCGAGCACGCAGCCCGGCCGGTCAGGAAAGGGGGTGGGGATGAGCGAGCCCCCCCCTGAGCCGTACCAGGCCGCATGCCTTTAACATGGGGGGTGGGTGCTTTGGGGGAGGGGGCGCCCTGCGGCCCCCCCACCCCAAAGCACCTTGCCCCCATGTTGATGAGGACAAGGGCCTCTTCCCGACAACCCTGGCCGTTGGTTGTTGGGGGTCTGTGGGCGAGGGGCTTATCGGAATCCGGGAGCCCCCTTTAATAAGGTGGCCCCCTGATCCCGGCCCCCCACCCTTTGTGAATGAGTATGGGGTACATCGTACCCCTACGCATTCACCTAGAGAAAAAAAGTGTGAAGAAAAAAACACAGTACACAGGTTTTTAAAGTCATTTATTATGCAGCTTCGGGGGTCTTCTTCCGAATTCGGGGGTCTTCTTCTGACTCCAGGGGTCTTCTTCCGACTTCGGGGGTCTTCTTCCGACTTCAGGGGTCTCTCCTGCATCTTCTCCCGGTGTCTGGATCTTCTGCCGTTGTCTTGTCGAATACTGTCCCCCATCGGATAGTGTTCACCCTGTACTGTGCAGGCGCAGTATGGAGGACAAACGAGACGCCGAAAGTCTCTGAAGTTGAACAACTGATCGTCAGCTCTACACGGCGCCTGCGCACTTATTCTGCCCTGAGTCCAGGTTCATTCCCCACTATCCAAGTGGACATAGAGTTAGAATCAAAATATGCCGAGCGCAGCGAGGCCGTGCCCGAAGTGTGGCGAGCAAAGCGAGCCCGCGAGGGGCCCTGTTACAAAGAGTTCACTATTAAGTGCCCAAGCGCCGTGTACAGCTGATGGTCAGCTGGTCAACTTCAGAGACTTTTGGCGTCTCCTTGTGCTCCGTACTGCGCAAGCGCTGCGCCTGCGCAGTACGGGGTGGACACTATCCGATGGGGGGGATATTCTCGACAGAACACCGGCTCCTGCGCTATCTTCTGCCGCTCTTTTGCTACCGGAGGCCAAGACATCTGGATCGTCTTCTTCCCTCTTCTCTTCTTCCGATGTTGACACGATGCGCTCTCCAGCTGGAATGCTCTCTGAGCGCTCCACAATGGACTTATATAGGTGGTGACCCCGCCCCCTTATGATGTCACAGTCCCGGGACATGCTGGGACTGTGATGTCATAAGGGGGCGTGGTCATTGGATGAGATGAACATGCTCCCTTATGACCTCACAGTCCCAGCATGCCTCGGGGCTGTGATGTCATAGGGGGCGGGGTCACCGCCTATATAAGTCATAGTAGCACGCTCAGAGAGCATTCCAGCTGGAGAGAGCGTCGTGTCAACATCTCTGGAAGAGAAGAGGGAAGAAGACATCTCTGAAGACTGGGCTCCTCCGCTAGCAAAAGAGCGGCAAAAGAGCAGAAGATAGCAGAGGAGCCCAGCAGAAGGAAGAAGGCACCGGAGAAGAACCAGAGAACGCGGAGACGACACCGGAGAGAGGGAGAAGAGGCCTGAGAGACCCCCAAAGTCGCCAGAAGACCCCCAAAGTCGTAAGAAGACCCCCGGAGTCAGAAGAAGACCCCCAAAGTCAGAAGAAGACCTCCGGAGTCGGAAGAAGACCCCCGGAGCTGCCTAATAAATTACTTTAAAAACCTGTGTACTGTGTTTTTTTCTTCACACTTTTTTCCCTAGTTGAATGGGTACGATGTACCCCATACCCTTTCACAAAGGGTGGGGGGCTGGGATCTGGGGGCCCCCTGATAAGCCCCCCACCCGGAGACCCCGACAACCAATAGTCAGGGTTGTCGGGAAGAGGCCCTTGTCCTCATCAACATCGGGACAAGGTGCTTTGGGGTGGGGGGCCACAGGGCGCCCCCTCCCCCAAAGCACCCACCCCCCATGTTGAGGGCATGCGGCCTGGTATGGCTCGGGGGGGCGCTCGCTCGTCCCCACCCCCTTTCCTGACCGGCCGGGCTGCATGCTCGGATAAGGGTCTGGTGTGGATTTGGGGGAGACCCCCACGCCATTTTTTTGGCGTAGGGGGTTCCCCTTAAAATCCATACCAGACCTAAGGGCCTGGTATGCCCCCAGAGGGGAATTCCCTCTTGCGCTCGCCGCAATAGGAAAATGTGTTTTTCCTATTGCAGCCAGCGCGAGATGTACAGTACCCTGTCGCCGAGAACCAGCGCGATGGGTTCACGCTGGAAACATTCTTGCGGCCGCGTACTGTAGTTTGTACAAAAGTCTGATGCTTTTGTGTACACACAATCGGACTTTTGTTGCCGGAAAGTTTGTCCGTTCACACAGCCAACAAAAGTCCAATGGAAACAGAAAAAGTTTGTCCGATGGAGCGTACACACGGTCGGATGTTGCTCCAAAACAGCTAATTTGCATGTTTGTTGTGAAAAAGTCCGATCGTGTGTACGGGCCTTTAGTTTTGGATAGAGATGGGAAGAGACCAAACAGAAAATGAAAGTGTATGTCAGTCTTGGCTTGGTTTTACTGCTTTCCGGGGCTTCATTTCAGAGATTTGCCCTCACTTCTTGTCCTGCAGACAATGGTTTATCAGACAGGAAGTGGGGGAAAATTTCCAACAGCAAACACATAGAAATAAAAACTCTACTTTTAGCAGAGAAGAGGGAGGGCTAGAAACTTCTGTCTGCTTTTTATATTGCTTTTTGCATTTCTATTTCTGTCATTTTATGACTAATAAAACCATTGTCACCATACAGAAAGAGAGGTGAGATTGCTCAAAAGGAGCTCTAGAAAGCAGTAAAAAAAACTGCCAGGGCTTCTAACCTCTCCTCTATCCATCTAAAAAAAAAGTTTTATGATCTGGCATACACTTTAAGTTTCTAATTTGTCTGTAGTGTATATTTAAAGTGGAACTACTCTGCATCTGAACATCACAAACCAAAAACGCTATTTAATTCATTTTTAATATTCAAAGCAAACTCACTCATTCATTCATGTCTCCATGTTTTATTTTGCTGAGAAAGTGCCCTGCCCTTAGCTCTGGTTATAGACAGGAGGGTGTGCTTAGCTGAGAAAACCCCTCCTCCCCTCCTGAAGACTCCTGGGATGTACACCCTTTATCTGGTGCATTAACTGCTTACCTTAAGAAGAAATCTAGTATATTTCAGTTTGCATTGTTTGACATTAACATTTTTATATAATTGGTCTTCCATGTTTGTTTTATTGTAGTAATGACCCTAAGATATTAGGTGTAAATCAAGTCAACTACACCTGAAATTCTTGGGCATATGTTCATGTCGTTTCCAGAGGTATAGAGGTCTTGATTTTGTGCTTCTAGGGGCTTTTTTAAATTTGGGGATGATCAAAGTGCAGTATTTGAGTTCTGTCTACTCTGTTAGCAATCTGGCAAGTTCACAGTCACACTGATGGTTAGCCTCAGATGTAAGCAGAGAATTTAACTTGTTGCTTGCTTGAGAGAGTCCTGCTGTACTGCTCCAAGTGATCTCTGTGTCATTTTAATTTGAGCAGTATAGAACAGTCTCTCTCACACCCTTATGCCCCGTACACACGATCGGATTTTCCAACAACAAATGTTGGATGTGAGCTTGTTGGCTGAAAGTCCGACCGTGTGTATGCTCCATTGAACATTTGTTGTCAGACTTTCCACCAACAAATGTTGGCTAGCAGGTTCTCAAATTTTCCACCAACAAAACTTTGTTGTCGGAATTTCCGATCGTGTGTACACAAGTCCGACGCACAAAAGTTCACGCATGCACGGAATCAAGCAGAAGGAGCCACCCTGGCTATTGAACTTCCTTTTTCTTGTCGTACGTCTTGTACGTCACCACGTTCCCACGTTCGTAATTGTTGGCCAACATTTGTGTGACCGTGTGTATGCAAGACAAGTTTGAGCCAACATCCTTCGAACAAAAATCCACGGTTTTGTTGGCAGAAAGTCCGATCGTGTGTACAGGGCATTATACTGTATAACTAATGCTGAACATCTAAAAGCATCTATGACTTATTGTTACCCAGCCTGGTACTGTATCATGAAGTTCTTATGTAGAAAGTGTGCCAATGCACCTCACCCCCACTGACTTACCTCTGAAACGTCTTTCGTCTGTATCTTACTGTATGATGAAGGGGCCTGCAGTGTCACATCCAATGCACATTTGGCAGCAAAGTGGTACAATTCATAGTGACATGGATCACTCATTATCTGTAAGCATCCACCTCAAGCAAAGCAGCCTGATCTGCAACAAACTAATTTGTCCAGAATAATTTGTTCATCCTAACACACATTCTTGTGACATTTTTTGCTTTGCTTTCTGTGGAAGAGTAGATCATTGAAAGGCTTTCCCCTGAAAAAAAATGTATCATTATATACGGTGCTATCCTGTGTTTGCAAGATTTGCAAATGAATGCACCTACAATCCCCGTACCTTCTATGATGGAAATAGTGAAAATAGTCCCATTAAAAAACAGGTACCTGAGCACTGCCTAAATGCCAATGTAACATATATTAACAGTAACATCCTTTGTATGTAGTGTGCTGAACCTTAAAATGAAGGGTCCTTTCACACGCCAGCATTCCACTCCATTCATAAGTAAATACTACGCCGCTTTACAAATGATCTCTTCATGTAAATAGATAAAAAGTGTATTGGATCGATATAAAATACAGCAGCTAAAATCATAATAATTCATTAAATGAGGAAAGTGCCGTGCTAGGTATTATGCACTACACCCAGTAATAAGATACCAAATGCGTAACAAAAACACACAAATATTGATCAATAGTGAAGTGCCAACAAATAAATAAGGGAGTGGAAAATCAAATCACAGTAAGTATATAGTGCTCATGTGAAAAAAAACATATAGATTCATAAAATACATAAAAGTCCATAAATTGTATATATATATAAAATATAAAAAATAATAAAGTGCTCATGTGCAGACAAAAGGGGTTATTTACAAAAGACAAATCCACTTTGCACTGCAAGTGTACTTGTAAGTGCAGTCGCTCTGAATCTAAGGGGTAGATCTGAAATGAGGGGATTTTATCATCCAATCATGTGCAAGCTAAAATGCTGTTTTTTATTTTCCTTGCATGCCCCCCTCGGATCTACAGCGACTGCACTTCCAAATACACTTTCAGTGCACTTTCAAGTGCACTTGCAGTGCAAAGTGGATTTTCCTTTAGCAAATAACCCCCAAAGTGTCCTGCTGTGCTTCTTATCAATACACTGAGTAGTCCATGCAATCACAAAAACAGCTTGGTCGGTGATCAAATGTGCCAATGTGTCCTCCCTTCAGTGATCCCCTAGGTAGTGAACGCTCACCTTGGAGCGTGCGACTTTGCAGTTAAGCTCAGTCTAAACACGCATTTGAACCTCCTCTAGGCTCAGAAGGGAAAAAACTGCATCCAGGGCTCCTTAGTGAAAATACTCAGTTTTATGCAAAAAATAAAAGCACTTGATAGTGTAATAAAGCTTGAACAATTTATTGAACACAAGTAAAACAAACCCCAATGCAGGGTACTCACATTTAAAAAGTGCGTCTAGTGCACCACTCTATTGCCAGCAATAATCACTGAAATAAGATACCAGAAAGGTATGGGGGTGATGTGCTCCTCCTAAAGCATGTAGACTGCTTCTCATGCCGTCCTGTCCCCTCCCCCATGAGAAGCAGTCTACATGCTTTAGGAGGAGACGCACATCACCCCCATAGAGTGGTGCATGACAAATGTAGTCCAGATGTACCCCCCATCTTATCTCTTACTGCTATACCATTTTACTCCAAACCCCCTTTTTCCTCTTTCCTCTTCCCCTTTTAATTAATGAGACCACACCATGTTATTGGAGTATAAATGGCCATAACAGCCTTTTTTATTAAACAATCTGTATAAAATCTCCAATATCAACTTAAATATATAAATAACATATAACCTCAGTGAAAACAACATGTTTTAACCCCAATCTGTTGGTCAATGATGGAGCCACCCCCTTCCATCACATATAACACGAGTACACTGCGGGAACCATTTTCAACCATATAGGCCTCCAGCTGTACCGCTCGGAGACAACCCCCTACCCGCAGTGCAACCATACCGGTATTCCGTCAATCATTTTCGGGAATACACCGAAGGGGCCATATTATCGATTGTTTACTGCTACCGTCAACGACCAACAGAAAAAACACAGCCACAGCCCGAAAGGATGAAACCTTATCCTTAAGGGCCCCTCCACACTCTCAGGACCCGTTGGATCCCTTCCTGCAGCCCCATGGCCCATAGATCAATCCCTACGTCCATGAGGTGAACACCATCCTTACGCAAGTATAGGCCCACATTTATCTCCAATTCCCTATGCCGAATCACCATGCCCCCTTGCTGAGCCGAAAACCTCCCCACCACCTTATTGACACGTATACGCGCCTTGTTGATCCGCACCACAGACCTTGACTTGCGCCAGGTTGTTCGTGCCGCAATGTCAGACCATAACAGCAGGGTATTAAGGAAAACCGTGCGGATATATAGCAGATCTGCCTTGACATCTGCTATCAGTTCCCTGACCGTACGCACTCCCAAATCATTACCTCCAGCGTGAATGACCAACACATCCGGCGGTCTGTCTAACCACGCATAACATTCCACCTCCGTAACCACCCTACCCCACATCATTCCCGGTCTCCCAAACCACCTTATATAGGCTTCTCTCCTCGATATGCCCAACTGCCGCCCATCCGGTCTCGCATCTCCTCTCCGGGCCCCCAACAAACATAGGAGTGCCCCAGTATCCAGACGAAGCGTGTAGACCCTCCATCTGAAATGAAAAACAACAAGGCCAAGGTGACATCACTAAGACCAACAAACCCCCAACTACAGCTGTCAAAAACATCCAACCTCTTACACCCCCCCCTTTTTTTTTTTAAACAATTTATTCCACTACCAGTTGAGGTCGTATGTAGGTGCGAAATCTTTTCGATTCCCATCTACCGATCCTCCGCACAGCTGCCTCATCCAACCCACATCTGGCAGCTTCAGTAGCTGCCCCACTGCGGAAGGTGTGTGAAGCATATGCCATCCCATCCAATCCCATCTTAAATAAACATCTTCTAAACACTGTCACAAATTGAAATTTTGATAGGTAAGACCCATCCTCATGACACAAGAATGGCCCTCCTCCAACCGGTCTAACCCTGACAAAGTCCCCGACCGCTCCCACCGGACATACCTTGGATCCTGGCAAAGTGAAAAACCACACATCCACACCTTTTCCCATCTGATCCATTTTTTACCTCCTCAGCCGTAGACACACTCTATCCTTGTATGCCCGAACATCCTGCTCCAAAATTCCCCCCGCAACCTGCCGTGACGGGCTAACTAGTTCCCCAATCCTGAAAGCCCCAAAAAATGCCAGCGAAAAAGCGGCTAAAAACAGCAAACACTCATAACTCAAGGTACACACTGACCCCAACTGCCCACAAATGGACAATAGGTTCGCAAAAGTGACAGGCCTTTGCACATCTTTACTTTTTTGTCCTTTTCGGTACCCCTTGAGGGCCTGCCTAACCCAAAACTCTTTGGTCCAATCCTCCCCTCCTTGTAACTTAAAAAGGAATGACAAAGCCGCCATCTTTTTTCCAATAGATGACACCGCAACCCCATTTTCCATGTTTCTGGACACAAAATACAGAACTAACAAGCTCACCTCAGACCTGTCCTTGCCCGCCCCAGCTTCCTGGATTAAATCCGACCATCCTCTCCATACCTTCACATAGGCCATCCATGTGGACTCACTCACTGACTGCTGAATCCATCCCACGGCGACTCCAAGGCTAGCTCCCAGATCCAACTCGGGCAAGGAACCCCTTCCCTCTCTGCAGCTGGAGTTAGCTCCCTGAACTTGTCCCACTGAAAGCGAGACAGCGAATCAGCCAGCGTGTTGTCTATCCCCGGTATGTGTACAGCATAGATAAAGATATTCAATTGCAAGCACCGCAATACCAACTGTCGCATCAGCCTTATGACAGGTTGGGAAGACGCTGACATGCGATTGACCACCTGCGCCACACCCATATTGTCACAGTTCAATCTCAACTTTAAATTCCGGCAAGACCACCCCCATAACTCCATAGCCAGCACCACTGGAAACAGTTCCAGCAGTACCAGGTTACGAAGCAACCCCGCTTCCACCCACAATTGTGGCCAAGGTTCTGCGCTCCACTGCCCTTGGAAGAACGCCCCGTACCCAGTAGAGCCTGCCGCGTCCATAACCAATTCCACATCGAAATTACTTACTGGACCTGACATCCACATCGACCTCCCATTGTACTCCATCAGAAACTGATACCATACCTTCAGGTCCTCCCGGTGATCCTGATTAAGCCTAATGAAATGGGTCGGGGCTTTTACCCCAGCTGTAGCCACCGACAGCCGCCGGCAAAACACCCTACCCATGGGTATGATCCTACAAGCAAAATTTAATTTACCCAGCAATGATTGCAGAGTCCGCCATTGTACTTTCCACATTCCATAATCTCCCGGATTTCCTTCTGCAAATCCTCTAACTTCGCCTGCGGCAACCTGCATTTCATTGCAATGGAGTCAATTACGATGCCTAAAAAACTAAGCTCAGTCATTGGACCTTCCGTTTTTTCGGCTGCCAGTGGCACTCCGAACCTTGCCGCAATGTGTTGCAACGTTGACATTAAAATCGCACACACAACTGAAGAAGGGGGACCTTTACAGAGGAAGTCATCCAAGTAATGTATGACCAAGTCCAGACCTGACACTTCCCTAACCACCCATTGTAAAAAGGAACTGAACGCCCCAAACATGGCGCAGGAAATGGAGCAACCCATGGGCAAGCATTTATCTACATAAAATCGATCCTCCCAGTAGCAACCCAGCAGCCGAAAGCTATCTGGATGCACCGGAAGTAGCCTAAATGCCGCTTCTATGTCAGATTTTGCCATCAGCGCCCCCTTTCCATAACGCCTGACCCACCTCACTGCTGCATCAAAAGAAGTGTATGACACAGTGCAAGCATCAGGATCAATGAAATCGTTAACAGAGCCCCCTTTTGGAAATAAGTGGTGAATCAACCGAAACTTATTCGGCTCTTTTTTTGGCACCACGCCCAGTGGAGATACCACCAGATCCTGCAAAGGCTTTGACTCAACCGGCCCCCCCCATGCGGCCCAATACCACCTCTTTAGCCAATTTTTCCCACCCCCAGGTGTTGCGATGCTGATTTCAAATTCCGTGCCATGGGGGAACTACCTCCAATGAACACGGTATTTTGAACCCCTCCCGAAACCCCGAGGCAAGCAGCGATGCCGCTTCCCTATCCGGATACTTACTTAGGAAAGGCTGCATCCTTTCCACCTTCACCGGCGTCATCCCTCTTGTGAGCAGGCTCCCCGGTACGCTTCCCTTTCCTGAAGCACCGGGCCATTGTGTGGGCTCCCCCACAACCTGAACACTCGTGTTTGAATTTGCACGATCCCCCGAACTTACAGGAACCCTCATTAAACTGCCAGCACACTCCCCATTTTTTGCCGGCTGGTAGTCCTGAGGAGTGCGTACCCCCCCCCCCCCGAAAAAACTGAGGCGGGGCCCTAGGCAAGGACATCAGTCTCATTCACAGGCTAATGTCCTTATGGTCCCAACGCAGAGCCGGACGAACCGCTCTGCTTTGTTGGAACTGCTCGTCATAACACAGCCAAGCAGTTCCCCCATAAACCCTGTGTGCCTCCCCAATAGCGTCCATATAACAAAATAACCCAGAACAGTGTTCGGGGTTTTTCTCGCCAATGACGCTGGCCATGATAGCGAATGCTTGCAGCCAGTTAACAAACGTCCGTGGGATCAACCTATATCTCCTCTTCTCCTCATCATCCTTCTTGGAGTCATCAGGTTTAACCCTGTCCAAGTTAAACTTTTCCAGTGGCAACAAGGAAAAGATTTCCACGTATTCCCCTTTGTAAATTTTTTCCCGAACCTCCTGTTTCAAGTGCGCTCCCAGTGGGCCTTCAAAACAGACATATACCTTGCATTTTGCCGCATCTGCAATCTTAACTATGTCTGTCCGTCCTGTAGCCTCCGATGTCCCTTTTTCACCCGGCTTTTCTTTACCAGTCCCCGACTCACAACTTTGGCCGTTGTGACCTCAACCCCCACCCCCGGGGTAGCACCCCCGCCATTCCCTTGCGCTCCATGGGAGGCTACTCCCGTGACCGCCTGTGGGGTTTGCCCTTGTCCCCCCCAAAGCGTCCTACCAGAAACCCTCCAATAGTTCCTGTAGTTGCCCCCCTGACCCTGAACTGACAGACCCCTTGTCCGCCAGTTGCTGGTCAGGAGCCTGCCCCGTCAACCGGGGCGAAGGGGCAACCACCCCTGCTGCACCTATCGTAACAACCTCTAACAAATCTTGTAAAGCATTGGTAAACGATAAATTATCACTGGACTTACCGGGCTGACCAGGAGACTTCCTGGTGCTGCTCTCCATCGCCGGTTCCTGCTGGCATGGCTCCTCCTCCTCTTCTGACACCTCACCTTCCGACTGGTCTCCTTGTGCTGTGCCTGCCGGCGTTGGTAGCCCCCCAGGCGAATCCCTCCTGGAGGCCGTATGCACCCACTGTTGTGGAACCTGTCTTGCTCCCTGATCTCCGCCTCCAGACTGAAATCCCTGCTGCCCTGAAGTGGCTATACCTGGGTCGCTCTAAGCACTACTCCGTCCGCCATTCTGCTTCTCCCTCTCCACGCCGGGCGACCGCCGTCCCCCCCGTGGTGTATACAGCGGCTCTTCTCCCTGACCTGGTGGCCGCAGTTGCTGTTCTCCCCTGTCTGTCCTCCCCCCTCGGCTCGTGTAGAGCTGCCGGGGGGTTCGTCTGATCGTCACACCTGTGCACTGTGAACAGGGAAGCGGCGCCATTTTGGCCCGTGGCCCCGCCCCCCAAGCTAGGACCGCGGCGTGTAATCCGCCCGGGCCCCGCTGTGGCCGGGTGATGTATCCATTTCGCTGGCGGCATGGATTGCTCACCCCTCGGGCTCCGTGCCATGCGACCTGGTCTTCCATCGGGCCCTGGCGAGTACCGCGCCGGAGGCCGCGACCTCCGTGCACGCGCTGTCCCCTCATCGTCCGCTGCTGAACCGCTTGCCTCATCCTGCAGCAGAGCCTCGACCTGGCTGTGAAGCCATTCAGGTCCCTTTGAAGCCGCCGCTTGCCGTAACCGTGCCAACAGTAAATCGATGTCGGCCATTGTTGTAGAGGAGCAGAGAAAGTCTGCCTCCTCGTGTCTCTTCCTAGCACACTGCCCCGCTCCAGGCTCCGCCCCCTCTTTTTATATGGCCGCTCCCACCAACTTTCCTGTTGTCTCCTCCCATCACTAACACCAAGCTTTTAACCCTATGTGTGTCACTAGACACATTGTCATGCCCGGCCCTGCACTATGCATCTCCTCTATCTGTCGTTCCGGACCTCACTCTAGACACACTTTTTAAATGTGATTTGTAATTTATTGAACACAAGTAAAACAAACCCCAATGGGTGACCCCATAGCTGCAGAGCTGAACACAAGCTAGTGGAACAACAGGTGCCAGCCGGCCTACAGCAGTAAAGTCTCTGAGGGGGAGTCTGGAGAGGAATCAAGAGTGAGAGCGCCGCCGGGATGGGGATTACGGGAGGAGTCAGACGTGTGTGGACTGTGGAGAGGAAACTATAGAATAAAACAAGAGCCACCAACCTGGAGCTGTCTAACAGCCCTGCGCGGTGCACCTATGAGGAGTTTCCTTCTATTTTCACTTCTGGGTACCTGTTGTTTTCTGGCTGAGAAACTCTATAAAGGAATTCTGGACCTGAAGACTTATCACCATATCCGCCATCCCAGGATTTCTTTACCAAGCTTCAAATGACCCACCAAACTGAAAAGCTGGGGGTCGTTCTGATCTGGTGAGTGGGGATACATGAGGGGGTGTTGCACACCTGAATTTTTCTGAAGCACCTTACATTTCCTTCACTTTGGATTGGAGCACCTTTAGTCATTTTATTTGGACTTTATTTTCACTTATTGTATTTGGACTTTCTTTTTGGTCAACATATTTTCACTTATTGTGTTTGCGAGCGCTATATTTATATTTATAGGTATGGCTATTAGCCACTCAAGCCTAAGCACTACATCCTGGGAGGAAGGAGAGAAAGTCAGATGATCACTTATACCTGAAGGTACTGATTATTTCTAAGGGCTCCAACAGGTTGTTGGTGGAGAAAGAGAGCACAGAAGATAAGAGGAGAAAGTTGGGGGTTATTATTATTTGCCCTTCATGGTCAAAGCAACAGATCCTTTTCAATGTTACTTTTATCTGTTGAAGACTGGAGTACATCAATCATTTTATTACAAAATATGTGTAGCGCTACCCCCACAGGAGTAGCCGGTAAATGTTGGTTATCTCCCATCCTGCACAGCCAGGCGCATGAATTTATTAATCACTCCTGAGACAAGAAACAGTCCTCGCAGCTTTGTTTTTTTTTTTTGTTTGTTTTTTTAGGGGAAATGAACTTGGATGGGGTAAGGTTTATCATGGGATGCCCACTTAATCAGTAGAAACTCTTCAGGGACACAACTATATACATCCAGTATATACACTCCCAGGACCAGCTAGCACTGATGGGAGGATCTGACACTGACTCAGTCAGATCCAAAGCAAATGCCCTTTGCAAACATGGACCGCAGGCCCCTTTGGTGTAGCAAAAATAGGGGTCTTTGGTGCCACAACTGTTGCTGTCCTATTCATGTGGCTACTGCTCCCAGTACCACTTATTCAGGCACTGCCAGCCCACCTGGCTGCAGCTCCCCCTTTCACCAGCCCTCCTAGCTACTTCTCCAAAGTCCTCCCAGATTCACTCTGCATCCATCCCAGACTGCTTGCACCCAGTTCCTTCAGTAATGCTTCTCAGTCCTCTGACTGCAACACTCACCAGCCCAAGCGGCTGTCTTTCTCCCTGGAGATTTTCCCAGCAGTGTCCTCCTGTAGAATACTGCGGTGCAGTGTGAATGAGCCTCCTGCGAGGGTTGTGTCACAGGAGGCTCATTCACATGGCACCGCAGTATTCTACTCAGGATCTTGCTGGCAGATGCCTGCTTTCTGATGTTGGAACCTCTCCCTCAATACCAGATGGGGCCTATTCTCTAATCATCGACCTTTCCCTGTTGGATCCTGTTGAGGTTATCCCCTCATGACTGGCTGTTTGACTTTTAAGCTGTACAGTATATGAGTCCATCTTTTATGGTAAGCGTGCCAACTTATCCTTTGTTGATTGCACTTTAAAGATTTTTTCATTCACCTCGAGAAGTGTGAGAGACTTTTTATGCACAAGATTAATTTCTTATGATGTATGTTCAGCCATGAACTATGATTTATTTTGAACATTGCTTTTTTCATTAATATATTCTTTGTTTCATTCATATCATCTTTCACATTATTGGTTACAGTACTCACATTTAGGACTCTACAGGTTCACATTTGTATATGTCCTTTATTGTTCACAAACTGGAGCACCACATTAATGTTATCTTAGCGACAACCAGAAACAGTCTGCAAAACGCAGTGCAATTTCCAGAATTCAGGTGCAGGGGAAAAAAAGGGTTCTGCACCATTTTGGTGCGAATGCGATGCGATTTCAGCCATACAAACTGAATGCGGTGCAATTCCTTTGTGAATCACATGCGGTGTCTGAATCACACCAGTGTGAACCTGGCCTAAATGTACATGTAAGCCATGATTTTTTAGAATGTTATTAATAAAATAGGTTGGTGGGTTAAGATGTTTTACCAACTAATTGCGATATAATGTGAAAAAACACAATCCATATTTGTTTGTTTTTAAAAATAATTTTGTGAAAAAAAAAAAAAAAAACTTATTTTACTGCACCCCCCCCCTCAATGTGTGGCACCCAGGGTGTACCGCTCTGCCCCCCACCCCCCCCCCCGGGACGCCACTGTCCCCCACTCTTATGTGCTCCCCCCACCCTGCAGCACCAGTCCTCTATGGCTCCCTTGCAGCTGCCAACTTCTCCTTTTCTCCTCTCCCACCAGCTTGGACAGTTGCAAGGGAGCCAAAGTGGAGTTTACCTATGAATGTAGATTCCCCCCCCCAATTCTCTGACCCTTCCTGTACTGCCCCCCATCCACCCCCTACTCTCCTGCCAGCTGCAGCTGCTGCTGGGATGTGAGATCAGTGTAGTGTTTCAGATGGAGAGCAAGGCAGCAGGTAAACAATACTGTCAAGCCCTTTCCTGGATGAACACAGTGAGGGATCAGTAGTGATGGCTCCTGTGTTCATTCATCACTGAAACATTGTAAACTATGTTTACTAAGCTTCAGTTTGTGAATAAATAGGAGTCTCTGTACTCTGTAATATTTGTTCATCTGCATTGCAGCTCAGATGTTTCACTAGAGCCACCCCCCCCCAACCTTAATAAAAAATGAAAAACAAATATTAAAAATAACATTGCAAAAAAAAACCCCACACACACACACACAAAGTAAGACTCCATTCACACATAGCCTACTATAGCACACACACATACAAGGTCGTGTTTACCTGCACAGGGATGCACACGTGTTCCGTGCATCCCCGTGCAGTCAGGCCCATTCATGTCAATTGGGACTCAGTGGCTGCACAAACGCTGCTCTTGATTTGACTGATTTGACTGTCGATCTATGTGGGTGTGGGTGCATGTCCCTGAACTTACAATGTCTGCGTACAGCGATGTGCACACGGATTTCAGATTGGGAGCAGCAACTGTGTTCATGCAGCCCCTGCGTTTTTGCCATGAATGGGACTGCCTGCAGAGGGATGCTCAGAACATCTGTGCATCCCCATGCACATAAACACAGCCCTCCCATGGCTGTACACTTCAGTATGCCCCATGCGAACAAGGCCTTAGTAGAAATTTAATAGGAAGTTTGTATGTTATTTTGTCTTTATGTGTGTTAATAATGATTGTAGTCTATTTTTTAGTGAAAACAGTGATTTGATAAACATTTCCACAACCGTTGCAGAGCCTACTCAATCAACGATTGTTGCGATTGGAGGTCAGTCTGTCACCCAGTACAAAACCCCTGGTTCAGTCTGACTGAGCTGGGAGGATTGCACTGGGGGAAACACTGACCTGGGGGGGATTATACTGGAGGACAGATTGACTTGAGCAGGGGGAAGGACTATACTGGGAGACAGACTGATCTGCGAGGGAAATATACAGTACTGGGGGACAGATTTACCTGGGGGGAAGGGGAAGGATTATACTAGGGGACAGACTGACCTGAATGGGGGGATTGTACTGGGGAGAAGACTGACCTGGAGGGGGATTATACTGGGGTACAGATTGGCCTGGGGGGAAGGATTATACTGAGGGACAGATTGACTGGGGGGGGGGGGGGATTTAACTGGGGGACAGATTGCCCTTGCAGGGGAAGGATGGTACTGGGGGCAGACTGACCTGGAGGGATTATACTGGAGGACAGATTGACCTGGGGGGGATTATACTGGGAGACAGACTGACCTGGGGGATTATAATGGCTAATCCTGGCTATATGCTGGGTGTCTAGTGCTCCCATGTGCCTTTAAGGACAGGTGGGCTCCTTCCAGGCTCACATGCCCTCTGCCTATCCATTATAATGCATGTGCTTCTACTGTGGAGGCTCTTAAAATTTAGAGTTAGGACTACAGAAAATACTGGGGTACCTTGACGGGGCTCTGTAGCTTACAGATATACAGTATATTGCAAATGTGTGCAAATTAAGCCCCTGTTTTTAATGCATACTGTTAGACAGGATAATTTGATTGGTTGCAGGCTGGTTGGTAAGTTGAGCTGGGAAATTCTTTGGTTTTGTTTTGCATATATTACACTTTATACCTGCACCCCAGCAGCCCCACTGCAAGGGCAGGTTTTGTCTCATTGCTGGAGTTTAGCTTTAAGTACCTAAAGAGGAAGTTGCAATGCAGCTTTATACTGCATATCACAGAAAAGAAGAAAATAATACTTTGGGCTATTTAACATAAAATACAATGCAAGCAACATATGGATTGTAAGACTCTCAGTACATTTGATGACTTGACAAATGTCATTCAAATTTGCTGCTTTTAACATTCAATTTTGCTATGAATGTCATTTGTCGAACGAAAACCATATACACTGTTAAAAATTCATTCATCCAAGAAAAATTTTCCACCCAGCTTCTTTGAATTTACTCATTACTATGGTCAATTTGACCGTAGATTTGACCCCACTAATGATTGGTAAATAGAACAAACGCTGTTAAAACAAAAAAATTTGAACAGAATGTATGAACAGCCTATGTCTTCAAACTCATGCATATTAAATATTTGCTCATACTATCATGTTAAACATCTTCTGGATCATAATAAATATTTATAAACACAGCTAAGAATAGGAAGACTCCATAGCCTGATAGGAAGGTCACGGGGCTCCTGAGTATATCATAAATCTTTCAGCATGTTAGCAGGGTTCCATGCTTAGATAACTCTGTATACTGAAGAGTATAAGATATGTTGTGTTTATATTCGGTCGGTCGCTGCAAGCAAAGACCTTTCGACCTGATTCTGCTTAAATATTCGACAAGTGCTGCAGGATATGGTCCTCTGAACTGATACTACCTAAATTTTAAGTCAACAGGCATTTTGTAATCCAACAGCTGGCAGGGGAAAGACATTTTCTTTTTGCTGTCTATAGCAGTTTAGACGTAAATCATAATTTTAGCTTGAGCATAAGTAGAAAGTAATTATTTGTCACTAGTAAAGAATAGAAACTCTTGCATTAAATTTCAGTATTATGAAATAAGCTCCAGTCTTTAAGAAGGTTGTAGGTTGGAGGTTCTCAGGCAAGACATTTTGACATGATAACCACTCCCTAAACTGCAGCTGTTGAAAATAACATAATTGCCATTTGCCAATAGTTGAAGAGATTCAATGGCATGTGTTATATACAGAGTATTTTGTTCTCCAAGCTTTCTACACAAAGGGCCAGTTTATTGACCTTCAGTTGAAATAGAAAATGCCCCAGCATCAGTGGGAGTGGAAAATGCTACAGGCTTGGTTGTCAGTTGCAGTGAAAAGATTACATAGGGCTTAAGGTCAGGAGAAGAAGGAGTAATGCCTCTTTGCTGGTGTCAGTGGAAGGAATTGCTCCCCATCATTGGTGTCAGTGGAAGGAATTATGCCCCACTGTTGGTGTCAGTGGAAAGAACAGTGCCTCATTGTTGGAGTCAGTGGAAGGAATAGTGCCTCATTGTTGGTGTCAGTGAAAGGAATACAGGCATACCCCACTTTTAAGTACACAATGGGACCAGAGCATGTATGTAAAACGAAAATGTACTTAAAGTGAAACAATACCCTTTTTCACTTCTGGGGTGTCAGGGGCTGTAGAGGGGGGTCAGGGACTGTAGTGGGGGGGGGGTCAGGGAATGTGTTTCCAAGTAGTGGGGAATCTGAACTATCCGTGCAAAGATTACTCAGCTGCAGCTTTATCCTGAGAGCCACTTTACATACACTCACGGGTATGTCCTTACTCACGAGTGTATGTAAAGTGAGTTTACTTAAAGCGGGGTATGCCTGTAGTGCCCCTTCACTAGTTTCAGTGGAAGGAATAATGCCTCATAGCTAGTGTCTGTGTTAGGAATTGTGCCCTTTCGTTGCTGTCAGTGGGAGGAATTATGACCCATCGTTGGTGTGAGTGGGAGGAATAGTGCCCCATCGCTGGTTTCAGTGGAAGGAATAATGCCTCTTTGCCAGTGTCAGTGTTAGGATATGTGCCCCATCATTGCTGTCAGTGGGAGGTATAGTGCCTCATCATTGGTGTCAGAGGGAGGAAAAGTGCCCCATCGCTGGTGTGAGTGGAAAAAATAATGACATGTTGATGTCAGTAAAAGGAATAATGCCCCATCATTGGTCTAAGTGGGAATAATTATGCCCCACAATTGGTGTTAGTAGAAGGAATAGTGCCCCATCATTGGTGTCAGTGGGAGAAATAGTGCCCCATTGCTGATTTCAGTGGAAGGAATAATGCCTCTTTGCTAGTGTCAGTGTTAGGAATTGTGCCCCATCATTTCTGTCAGTGGGAGGTATAGTGCCTCACCATTGGTGTCAGAGGGAGGAATACTGCCCCATCGCTAGTGTCAGTGGAAAAAATAATTCCTTGTTGTTGATGTCAGTAAAAGGAATAGTGCCCCATCATTGGTGTCAGTGGGAGTAATTATGACCCACAACTGGTGTTAGTAGAAGGAATAGTGCCTCATCGTTGATTTCAGTGGGAGCAACAGTGCCTCATATCATTGGGGGGAACAGTTCCCCAAGGCTAGATAAAGGGCAAGCAAAGGGTTCACAGTTTGGAGACCACTGCTTTATGCAATCCCTCATATTTGCAGTTCCTTATACACCTCTGTTATACAGGGATACCTTTACTACAAGCAGTGCCCAATGCACTACAAGTATTGCGTTGTGCCTCTCTGTTACATGCAGTGCTTTACATATCATTGGTACTTGATAGGTGTACCTAATAAGAGGCAGCTTCCTCTTGTGTTGAACACAGATGGGAGTTTTTCTTACTGCTCTACAAATACAGTATCATAATACATGCATTGCTGTTGGGTAGGATGGATGTTTAGAGACCACACAAAAGCTCAGGCAGATTTCAGACAGGTGTTAATATGCTGTGGAGAATCTTACAGAACTGCTTTCAGTATCAGAGCATTTGATCCTAAAGGCTAATGCCACCTTTTGGACCATGGACCATGTTGCAACCTGGTTCAAATGTGACACACACACCGAAACCACCCACCACCCCTCCTTCGATCACAACATAGTTCTTCTGCAGCATCTGTCAATTTTGAAGCTTGAGATCTGTAAATGAATAAACTACACTGCAGGAGATGGACTTGTAGTTCTTAAAGTGGTTGTAAACATTACATATACCCCATGAAGTGACTGGTTCCAGGTGATACATATAGATTAAACAAATCCTCCTACATAAATTATACCTGTCTATCTGCAGCCATCTCTTCTCTACATCTGTTCAAAGTGCTGAATTATAAAGCTTGTCTGAGAGTTCTGAAAAAGGGGGTGGGTAGCTGAAGTTACACTCTGCAGAGCTCAGTGAGGAGAGCTCTGAGAGCTGATTGGAGGCAAGCCCCCCCCCCCCTCCCCTTCACACAGGACACAGGAACAGAGCTGAGGCTGTCAATCAGCTGGGGATCCCTCCTCTATCACCAATTTTCTCTTGGTGTCAGGAAAACTTTTCAGAAGTGACTCATGCAGATAGCAGAGGAACGAAGCAGCAGACAAAATTGATACTTAGTGCTCTTGATTGAGATGAGTATACACTATAGAGGGATATGCTTTGTTCATATTTAATGTCTGAAGTTTACAACCACTTTATTGGACTTAAGTAATGCTAACAAATTCAAAATTTGTAAGTTCAGGTAATTTAATCACAACCCTCAAATATCTAGTTTGGGAGGACCTGTTTTCCCCAGTAGCAGCAGTCTTTTCTTTGTACTTTGGAGAACCTGTACACAGGGCCGGGACAAGGGGTGGGCAGAAGGGTGCTATGTGGCAAAGGGGGCACTGAGAGCTGATGAGTGCTCCCCTCTCCAGCTACCTTAATGACAGGAGTGACACTGCCATCAGAGCACAGTGCAGGGCTGCACTAACAAAGTAAAACCCTCCCTCCAGCTGTGGGACTGGATGTCTCCCTGTCCATCACCAGAGCACAAGAAGTAGAGGAACTGGGACTGGAGCAGGCTGGAATTGAGGAAGAGGTTAACATTGTCATTACCACAAATGCAAGTGGGGTATGGGGGGTTAAATTTCGCTGCCAATGACCCCCCTGCATTGGTGGTCAGTGCCAGTGAATGTTAACCCCGTCATCCCCTCCCCCCTTTTGTACTGAACTTCATGGCAGCGAAATATTAATCCACAACCCCCTCTGCATTTGTGGTAATGTCAGTGAAACCCAGATAGCAAGCAATTGAGCTGCAAGTTTGAAAATGACTTGCTAAGCTACTGCTAGACTTGCCAGGCTTCCCAAGTTTGTTTCACAATTGCAGCAAGTACGCATTGCATGACTCCGAGTCAACTTTCTTTTCAAACATTCTGCAAGTCTTCAAGTGTTGGTTCAGTTATGTTGTGCAATAGTCATCCCACCACAGGGGTCACTGTGACTTGCAGAGCTCCTGCTGCAGACTCACCACTGCAACTTTGCTCTTGCTAGAGACTTGTTATGCAAATTTGCTACAAATTGGAAAAGTCACAAGTGTCAACTAGATCTTGTGCTTTAAGTGCTCTGCAAGTGTAAAACTTGCCAGTGAAAATGTGCAGCAAGGTAACAAGACTTACAATTCAACACTGCCACAAACTTATGGCAAGTTATCCTTGCTATCTGGGAAGTTAACCCCCTCCTACATAGTTACATAGTAGGTGAGGTTGAAAAAAGACACAAGTCCATCAAGTCCAACCTATGTGTGTGATTATGTGTCAGTATTACATTACATATCCCTGTATGTTGCGGTCATTCAGGTGATTATCTAATAGTTTCCTGAAGCTATCAATGCTCCCCGCTGAGACCACCGCCTGTGGAAGGGAATTCCACATCCTTGCCGCTCTTACAGTAAAGAACCCTCTATGTAGTTTAAGGTTAAACCTCTTTTCTTCTAGTTGTAATGAGTGGCCACGAGTCTTAATAAACTCTCTTCTGCGAAAAAGTTTTATCCCTATTGTGGGGTCACCAGTACAGTATTTGTAAATTGAAATAATATCCCCTCTGAAGCGTCTCCTCTCCAGAGAGAATAAGTTCAGCGCTCGCAACCTTTCCTCATAACTAAGATCCTCCAGACCCTTTATTAGCTTTGTTGCCCTTCTTTGTACTCGCTCCATTTCCAGTACATCCCTCCTGAGGACTGGTGCCCAGAACTGGACAGCATACTCCAGGTGCGGCCGGACCAGAGTCTACTCCTCTTACATTAAGTAATGGAAGGGATTAAATTGCAATGGCACTGACCACCAATGTTGTGGAGAGGGTTAATAATACTGACACCTGTGCTGGGAGTGATTATTGTCCCCACTGGCATCAATGCTGGGATTATGGCATGCAGTGACACCAATGCTGGGAGTTATTAATGCATCCTCTGACACCAATGCTGGCGATTATTAATGCATCCTCTGACACCAATGCTTATTAACTACTTGCCGACCAGCCGCCGCAGTTATACTGAGGCAGGTTGGCACAGCTGCGCGGATCACCATCATGGTATGTCAGCTCTTTAAAGCGCTATAGCAGGTGCACGTGCACCCGCAGCATGTCCCTGGAGCCAATGCGCGTGGCCAGTGGGTGCAATCGCCGCCGGCCACCCACGATCGCAGGCACGAGAGCCAGAATCAGGATTTGTGCGTGTAAACACACAAATCCCTGTTCTGACAGGGGAGGAGAAACAGTTTGTCTGTTCCTACTAAGTAGGAACAACAATCTGACTCCTGGACTCCTGCTCTAGTCAGTCCTATCCCCTCACAGTTAGAAACACACCCAGGGAACACATTTAACCCCTTGATCGCCCCCTAGTGTTAATCCCTTCCCTGCCAGTGACATTTACACAGTAATCAGTGGCTATTTATAGCACTGATCGCTGTATAAATGTCAGTGGTCCCAAAAAAGTGTCAAAAGTGTTCGATCTGTCCGCCACAATGTCGCAGTCCCGCTAAAAATCGCACATCGGCGCCATTACTAGTAATAAATAATAAATAATAAAAATGCCATAAAGCTATCCCCTATTTTGTAGACGCTATAACTTTTGTGCAAACCAATCAATCCGGTGTCATGTGACTCGTTAGTCTTACAAGGTCTCAGGTGTGAATGAGGAGCAGGTGTGTTAAATTTGGTGTTATCGCTCTCACTCTCTCATACTGGTCACTGGAAGTTCAACATGGCACCTCATGACAAAGAACTCTCTGAGGATCTGAAAAAATTAATTGTTGCTCTACATAAAGATGGCCTAGGCTATAAGAAGATTGCCAACACCCTGAAACTGAGCTGCATCATGGTGGCCAAGACCATACAGCAGTTTAATAGGACAGGTTCCACTCAGAATAGGCTTCACCATGGTTGACCAAAGAAGTTTAGTGCACGTGCTCAGCGTCATATCCAGAGGTTGTCTTATGGAAAAAGAAGTATGAGTGCTGCCAGCATTGCCGCAGAGATCGAAGGGGTGGGGGGGTCAGCCTGTCAGTGCTCAGACCCTACGCGGCACACTGCATCAAATTGGTCTGCATGGCTGTCATCCCAGAAGGAAGCCTCTTCTAAAGATGATGCACAAGAAAGTCGAACAGCTTGCTGAAGACAAGCAGACTATAGACCAAAAACATGCCTGCCTCATTTTTATATCAGCATACAAGGAGTTTGTTTTTTCTTACTGGAACCATATCCTGTGGTCTGATGAGACCAAGATAAACTTATTTGGTTCAGATGGTGTCAAGCGTGTGTTGCGGCAACCAGGTGAAGAGTACAAAGACAAGTGTGTCTTGCCTACAGTCAAGCATGGTGGTGGGAGTGTCATGGTCTGGGGCTGCATGAGTGCTTCTAACACTGGGGAGCTACAGTTCATTGAGGGAACCATGAATGTCAACATGTACTGTGACATACTGAAGAAGAGCATGATCCCCTCCTTTCGGAGACTGGGTCGCAGGGCAGTATGCCAACATGATAACGACCCCAAGCACACCTCCAAGACGACCACTGCCATGTTAAAGAAGCCGTTGGTAAAGGTGATGGACTGGCCAAGCATGTCTTGAGATCTAAACCCTATTGATCATCTGTGGGGCATCTTCAAAGGGAAGGTGGTGGGGGGGGGGTTTTCCAACAACCAAGGTCTTCTAACAAGGCCTCTAACATCCACCAGCTCCATGATGTCATCATGAAGGAGTGGAAGAGGACTCCAGTGGCAACCTGTGAAGCTCTGGTGAACTCCATGCCCAAGACGGTTAAGACAGTGATGTAAAATAATGGTGAAAATAATGGTGAAAATAATGGTGACCAGACAAAATATTGACACTTTGGGCCCAATTTGGACATTTTCACTTTTACCACAGTACCACAGTTCCCGGTACTCACTTTTGTTGCCAGCGGTTTAGACATTAATGTCTGTGTGTTGAGTTATTTTCAGGGGACAGCAAATTGACACTGTTATACAAGCTGTACTCTCACTACTTTACATTGTAGCAAAGTGTAATTTCTTCAGTGTTGTCACATGAAAAGATATAATAAAATATTTACAAAAATGTGAGGGGTGTACTCACTTTTGTGAAATACTGCATGTACATTTATTATTTTCTCTTAAAAGGTGGATTTAGCTTTTAATTCATGATGTGGTATTATCTGCTTGGTGTTTGTATTTTTGAATTCAATCGTTTATTAAAGAGGCACTCCTGTCTGCCTGCTTATATGCAGTTATATTGTCTAATGTCTATTGAGAAAATCTTTATATACCGATGCAGACAACCATATACTATAGTTGTTTCTTATGCTATACAGCAGTTTTACTATAAATGTATAAGGGGTTGAAGCTTGCCAGCAGAGAGGGAGTTAAACACCCTGGAAATTCCTTGGTAATGATATGTTGTGGTGGAATTCTATTGCTCATTTTCATGGAACTAAAGATATTTAAATGCTCCCAGTGGGGAATGACCATGGTGGTCCTGATAATTATAAGCTCAGTGGTGAAAATGACAGCCTCGGGTCTGTAGCTCTGTCTGTCCTCTCTTTTATGCTGCAGTGTGTGCGTGGGTTTGAGGGCGCCCAGGCAGCAGGGGGTTGGCAAATGCCAAGAGCACGAATAAAGAGATCAAAGCACCTGATGATGCGACTGCCCGCAAACGAGTAAAGGGCACAGCGTTTGCTGCTTTGTGTAGGAGGACAGTTGTTTTCTCAGACTGCACTTCTGGCCCTTGTTAGTTTATGGATCAACAAGTTTTCAAACAAAAAGTGATGCTAAAATGTGCCTCAAATGGTTTGAGTCACTTGTTGTGTATGTAACTTTTTAACTCATGCAGTTTCATTGTAAAGGGCCTGTAAAAGTATTAAATTGCCATTCACTCCTATATTTACAGTTTTGGCAGCATGTTGACACACATATTGTTGTATGTCAATGCACTTTCCCTATTTAATTTCAACAGGCCATTGATGGACACCTATAGACCAAAAACATGCCTGCCTCATTTTTATATAGCCATACAAAGCATTGTTTTTTTCTTACATACCTCACACTGACCACCAGTGAATAGGAAATGTTTTGGGGGGGATATGCTAATGATTGGGAAAAGGAATATTTTACTGATCACCAGTGCCTAAGTTTGGGAATCTACAGTATATACCACTGATCACCAATTTCTCTATATCTCTGACCACCAATGCTAGGGGGATTGGGGGTATTTTTTCCTCGCAATGACTACACTACAAACACTTGGGCATTGTTTCCTTTCACTGCATTCTTTAAGCTACAGTATGTGGTACATTTATACTCCTGATTGCTACATTGCATATGTAGTGTTTTATATTACATAGTCCTGACAGCTGCACTCTGTAAACTAGGCTGTATATTACTCCTAACAAAGGTGTTTATTGTTTTAACAGTTGCTGCTTGCTAAGTAGTCCCCAGTAATTTTAATAAAGTTCAGGCTAGATTTGAGTGATTGGAGCTGCGGAACCACCAGCAGCAACCACCTGCACAGAAAAATGTGCTGCCGCTCAGGAGATGTATGGGGGTGGCAATAATACTAATGGCAACTGTAATGGAACCGTCCAGCACCCCGCTTGAGTGTTTCTGTCAGTATACTGCTTCCTCCAGTATGGACATAGGAACCAGATATTATAGCTGCAGCATACAAGACTAGCCGGCAATAGCTTGTATGAGAACTGGAACTGTTTATTGAAAACTCACACAGACGTTATATACCACACCAGGTCAGGTGAGCCTGATTACATTATTGTATGCAAAGAAAATTGTATACAGGACAATAATTAACATAACTAAGAAACAGCCAACATAAACTATGCTAATTCACCTCGCGCAACTAATAGCTGACAGTGATATATTTAACTGAAGCTAATTAACTGGTTATTTTAAACCAGCTAAGGTGACTAAACTGCCCGGCATCTACAACCCTGGATACAAAATACTGTACAATACACATTATTACAAGTATAAACACACAGATGAGAAGATAGACAGAGCAATTAACACAATTAAGAATGGGACTGTGCCCTAGGAGGCATACAATGGGAGAAACGCACATTTGTGTATTGTGTCCTCTAGACAAGTCATTAGAAGAGAAACCATATGCCAACAGTCTGATAAAGTGGAATTCATTCATCTTTATTTATTTCTTGAGGGATATTGTTGATAAATATTACTGTCCCAAGTAAAGGAGCCTCACAAACCACACATATAGAACCCAGGGTAACAGGGGTACAGTGAAAAGCTGAGTCTGGTGTGCTTATACAGTTAGTCTGGTTAGGGCAGACCAGACTGGACTTCTTTGTTACCCTGAGCCCCTAATAAACACAGGGTAACTTACACATAAGAGGGGCCTGGGGAGCTGAACAAGGAGTTTCCCGACCTCTCTAAGGTAAGCTGGGCTCCACAGGCCCCCTGCCCAAAGTGACTCCCACCTGCCACAGCAACCCTACACACTGGAAACCATAGTGCAGCTTCCTGAACTGGGAACCACACTACACCTGCATTTGCCGTGCAGGCCGCATTTTTCAAAAATGGAGCAAGGACCTTTTCCCTGCATTTTTATGTGACACGGCAGCCCACTCAAATGAATGGCCTGCCATGCCCACTCGAAATGCGGCTCACAGAGCCACACAAGCTGAACCTAGCCTAAAGATGAACACCGGCTTTACCTTAAATCTTGCACATTTGTATGGGCTACTTTCCTGTAATAAGAATTGTGAGATAGAGCCTGTCTCATATTCTGGATGGGGAATGGCTATCCCTGGCTCACTTCTTTCATTCATTGTATTTCAGTTCTTTCAATCATGGAGGATAAGCATCACATGTAGGCATTATCTAGTACAGTCTGCATGTGTCAGAACCAATGAATCGGACTGAGACAGAAGTACAGTTAAATCACATTTGTTTAATAATATTAAAAAAGGTAAACAGAGTAAACCTAGCCAAAACATAGCCAGAGTTCAGGAACAGGAACGGATAGTCAGACAAGCCAAAACGTCAGGAAGCCAGAGATGAGCGTAAGAGAACAGCAAGCAGGATCTGAAGCCAGAAGGAATGTCAGCCAAGCAAGTCTTTGACAGGAACACAGGAGAGCTTCTCTAGAGATGTGACCAAGGCAAAGGCAGAGATCATCTGGACTGGGCGGCTTAAGTAGGCAGGACTGACGAGCAGGATATCATCAACAGGTGAGTCAGTGTGGAGAGATAGGAGCTAGCAATTAGCCGACAGCTGAGCGGCCAGCTTAGAGAAGGAAGGGCTGAGCCCAGCCCTGGCAATACCCCCTCCTCAATGACCCCTCCCCCTCGGAGGACCACCAGGCTTGAGGGAAAAATGTCTATGGAAATCATGGAGGAGGACAGGGGCATGTAAGTCCGAGGATGAGACCCAAGAGCGTTCCTCCGGACTGTACCCTTTCAAATGCACCAGGTACTGTATGCGCCCACGGAACCTACAGGAGTCAACAATAAACTGTACTTCATACTCCTCATGGTTCTCAACCTGTACAGGGTGAGGATGAGGCACCGAAGTGGTAAAGCGGTTGCAGACCAAAGATTTTAAAAAGGAGACATAAAATACATTCGAAATACGCATATTAGAAGGAAGGTCTAATGCGTAAGCCACTGGGTTAATCCTGCGAAAAATACGGAAAGGCCCAATAAACCGAAGTGCAAACTTCAGAGAGGGAACACAAAGTCGGAGGTTGCGAGATGTCAGCCAGACCCTGTCCCCAACCTGGTAGGAAGGTGCAGGCAGGCGTCTGAGGTCAGCATGGAGTCTGTACCTATCATTAGCATGTCACAAAGCCTCCTGGACTTGTGCCCAAGTGGAACGAAGACCACAGAGGTGCTCCTCTAATGCAGGAATACTCTGTGGAACAAACGAGTCAGGCAACATAGAAGGTTGAAAACCATAATTTGCCATAAACGGGGACAACTGGGTCAGAAATATAGCAACGTAGGAATTGCTCCAAGGACTGATTGGCTTGTTCTGCAGCCCCATTAGACTGAGGGTGATATGCAGAGGAGAAAGCAAGCTGAACTCCCAACTGTGCACAAAAGGCTCACCAGAACTGGGATACAAACTGACTACCCCTGTCCGAGACAAACACCTTGGGTAGCCCATGTAAGCGATAGATCTCCTGAGCAAAAATGGGAGCCAGTTCCTTAGCAGTGGGCAACTTCTTCAATGGAATACAATGACACATCTTTGAGAACCGGTCAACCACCATAAGAATAACTGTGTTGCCCTGGGAGTTGGGTAACGCCACAATGAAATCCATAGACAGGTGGGTCCAGGGCCTCTCTCCATTGGGTATGGGTTGTAGTAGGCCCACTGGAAGGTGTCGTGGAGTCTTACTCTGAGCATACACGGAACAGGCAGCTCCGATTAGCTAAGGTCCGAATCGCAGTTTTGTGCGATGACTCAGATTCTTTACATCACAGCCTAGGTGTGCAGGCACGACAGTCCATTCATTTGAATGGGCTGCTGTGCCTGTGTTTCTTGCTGGGAAAAAGTCCTGACACCTTTTTAAAAATGCAGCCGCATGGAAACTGCATGGTGCGCTTGTACCATGCAATTTCCATGTGCAGGAAAATGCACCTTATATTTCAGTGCACTTAAGAGTCAATGGTACCCCTACACATTTTCTGTGCAGCACCTCATTTTGTGTGCAGCTGCTTGTCCCCTTCACATTTTCCCCACCACAGCACTGCCCCCTTCACATTTCACTCCACACAGCACTGCCCCCTTCACATATCACCCCCACACAGTATTGCCCCTTCACATATCACCTTCACATATCACCCCCACACAGTATTGCCCCTTCACATATCACCTTCACATATCACCCCCAGACAGTATTGCCCCCTTCACATATCACCCCACACAGCATTGCCCCTTCATATATCACCTCCACACAGTATTGCCCCCTTCACATATCACCCCCACACAGTATTGCCCCCTTCACATATCACCCCCACACAGTATTGCCCCCTTCACATATCACCCCACACAGCATTGCCCCTTTCACATATCACCCCCACACAGCATTGCCCCTTCACATATCACCCCCACACAGCATTGCCCCTTCACATATCACCCCCACACAACATTGTCCCTTCACATATCACCCCCACACAGTATTGCCCCCTTCACTTATCCCCCCACACAGTATTGCCCCTTCACTTATCCCCCCACACAGTATTGCCCCTTCACTTATCCCCCCACACAGTATTGCCCCTTCACATATCACCCCACACAGCATAGCCCCCTTCACATATCACCCCACACAGCATTGCCCTCTTCACATATCCCCCCACACAGCATTGCCCCTTCACATATCCCCCCCACACAGTAGACGCTCTCCATCCAATCTGACAGAACTTGAGCTATTTTACAAAGAAGAATGGGCAAAAATTTCACTCACTAGATGTGCAAAGCTGGTAGAGACATACCCAAAAAGACTTGCAGCTGTAATTGCAGTGAAAGGTGGTTCTACAAAGTGCTGACTCAGGGGGGCTGAATACAAATGCACGCCACACTTTTCACATATTTATTTGTAAAAAAATCGAAAACCATTTATCATTTTCCTTCCACTTCACAATTATGTGCCACTTTGTGTTGGTCCATTACATAAAATCCCAATAAATACATTTATATTTTCGGGGTTGTAACATGACAAAATGTAGAGAATTTCAAAGGGTATAAATACTTTTTCAAGGCACTTGTAGGCCCCCGGGCCCCCTGCTTTACGTAGAGGACTTTTGAACCCAACTGTGGACCGCTTGGGGGGTGGTGGTAGATCCTTCACTTAATTTACTGATTGGGTGCAGGTATACAGCTTCACTGAGATATGGCGATGGAAGCATCCGGATGTCTGCCAGTACTCCTGTCATTCTGATTCCTTTCACAATATGTCTCATATAGACCTGGCGCTTGCCTCAGAGGCTGCACTTCCTATTGTTTCAAATGTGTCTTACTTGTCTAGAGGTGTATCAGACCATGCACCCCGTTCTGTGGATCTCCTCCTCCTCCCAGACTCGGCTCCCACTGTTTGGTGCCTGAATTCCCAGTGGTTGGAGGATGAGGTGGTACAGGGGGAATGCAAGCAGGGTATTGTCAATTATTGGAACACAAATTTGGGCACGGTTGACCCATTAGCAGAAAGGGAGGCTTTTAAGACTGCACTGCAGGGCACTTTTATGTCAATTACAGATGTTTTGCATAATAATACCCAACAGCTTACCTAGGAATTAGAAAAAGCCATGGTAACAGCAGAATCTGCTTATGTCACCAACCCTGACCCTGATACGTGGAATACATGGTTACAATGCCGCAGAGAGTATGTGCTCCCCATTTGCTGGACCTCACATAAAAACATATGCTACATATTACCCAAAGAACATGACAACAAGGTTGGACGCTTACTGGCCTACTTAACTAGGCCAGAATATTCCCCTGTATCTATACCCTCGAATCTTGACTTCTCAGGGTCAGGTCAGGGACACCCCCCAGGATATTGTGGAGACCTTTCTAAACTTTTACAAAAAACTCTATACTACCAGAGCACACTACTCTGAATCCCAATTAGGCGAATACTAAAGGAACTGGAGGCGTCTCTTTCTGTTGAAGAGATCGCCCTGGCCATTTCGCAGCTACCGATATGCAAGACACCAGGCCTAGATGGTTTCCCAGCTGAGTGGTATACCAATTTTCGACTTTTACTATGCCCATTTCTTCTTCATACCTATAACAAAACCTTGGAAATCGGAATTCTTTACCCCACTATGTGAGAGGCTCAGATTATCCTATTATTAAAACCTCATAAAAATCCTGTTAAGCATGACTCTTACCGCCCGATTTCTCTCATTAACGTGGATGTTAAGATCCTAGCTAAAGTAGTGAAAATATTAAAAAATTGGGTGCAAAACCATATATACATATGAATGTCATCTAAACCTACATAGGTGTGACAAAATAATCAGCACATATACTATAAAATACAAAACCAGTCCAATATAAAAAAAAATTGTGAAATAAATAAGATGAATGAGTGTATTTCTTCTGTGTAGGAGAAATCTCCAACACTGTGCCTTCATAAAGGGCAATGTGCTAGTTCCTTGTGAGAAAAACGCTTCACCCGAAGTGATAAATAAATCTGCTCACCAGATATCTCTGGCCACAAAGTGACCACCAGGCATAAAGTATGGAAAGCTTCCTCGGTAAGCCATGATCCTCCAAGCCAATTTGAACTTCAATCGAGCATCTCCAATATCGATCAAACCTCATACAATCATAGATGGTGGATGGTAATCCTCTGATAATTACACTCACAGTGCAAATCCCAAACACTTGTTATCCTCAGCTTAAGTCTGCAAATATTGGCTCTCCCAAGAATGAGCCAAAAAACGGCAATATAGTGTAGTACTGTCTTTATTGTGAAAGCACTTACATGCCTTAGACGTACAGCAGATAGCAGCTCAGCTGTGGGATGAGGCAGGGGCCGGTCCGTCACTAGAATGTGAGACAGGGAAGCGCGGCATGCGTCTCAGCTGAGGGTGAAAGAGATAGCTCCTGTGTCAAGCATCTACAGCCTCGTTTTCAATGCATTTCGTGCCTAGTCACACATCATCAGGAAAATGGAGCTCCTGCCTTATCCCACAGCTGAGCTGCTATCTGCTGTACATCTAAGGCATGTAAGTGCTTTCACAATAAAGACAGTACTACACTATATTGCCGTTTTTTGGCTCGTTCTTGGGAGAGCCAATCTTTGCAGACCTAAGATAAGGATAACAAGCGTTTGGGATTTGCACTGTGAGTGTAATTATCAGAGGATTACCACCCACCATGTATGATTGTATGAGGTTTAATCGATATTGGAGATGCTCGATTGAAGCATTTTTCTCACAAGGAACTAGCACATTGCACTTTATGAAGGCACGGTGTTGGAGATTTCATCTACACAGAAGAAATACACTCATTCACCTTATTTATTTCACAAATTTTTTTTATATTGGACTGGTTTTGTATTTTATGGTATATGTGCTGATTATTTTGTCACACCTATGTAGGTTTAGATGACATATGTATATATGGTTTGGAGCCCAACTTTTTAACATTTTTGCTATATTAGGTTCACTAATTTTTTGGTGCAGCATCACTCTATTTTTAATACTGTTTATATTATCTGGCGCCGTTTCTCATTCCTTTTATTCAAGCTAAAGTAGTGGCCAACTGTCTAACACTCTGGTTGGGAAACTAGTCAGGAACGATCAGGGAGGCTTTATAGCCAATAGATCCACAAGGATGAATATTTACAGTATCCCCATGATTGTTCTCCTACCTGTGCCATTGTGTCCCTCGATAAATGCAAGGCCTTTGATAGTGTGGAGTGGCCCTATCTCTTTCAAGTACTACAGCTTTGGCCCCTACATTTTAGTATGGATAAGACTCCTTTATAACTCACCACTGGCCTGTATACAAGTTAATTCTCTTGTTACTGATGCCTTCCCAATAACCAGGGGCACTAGGCAGAGGTGTCTATTGTTGCCCCTCCTATTTGCTTTGGCTATGGAGCCTCTTGCTGCACGCATCCGTTGCTCCCCTTTAAATAAAGGCCTCCCTGTTGGCAGCACCATAGAGGATCGTGTTTCGCTTTACGTAGAAGACACCTTCCTGTATCTGGCTAACACTCACAACTGCTTAAAAACTCTTTTGTCCAAAATTAACATCTTTGGCGACTATTCTGGTTTCCGGGTGAACTGGGACAAATATAATCTTTTCCCTTTGGATCAAACTGGGATACCTATGGTTCACCCAGATTCCAGACTACAAATTGTACCTTCCTTTAGATACCTGAGTGTTATAGTTCAATTACCTTTATCTTCATATATTAACAATTTGTGCCCCCTATTAACCCAGTTGCAAACACAGACTAAGCAGTGGATGGATCTACCCCTAGACCTTATGGGAAGGGCCAAGGTCTTTAAGATTATCTATCTACCCAAGCTTTTATACATTATGGTCAATACCCCCTGCAAGATTCCCAAATCCATTTTAAGCGTATTGATATGATCTGCACAGCGTTCCTATGAAACGGCCCTCCTCCTAGGGTGGCACTCGAAGCGCTACGGCTTCTGACACATCTGGCATTTCCTAACTTTTACTTATACTACCTGGCATCCCAATTGGTCCATATTCATGACTGGCTATACCCGATTGCTGCAATTACTTGTACCACTACAGAGGAGCCTATCACCTCCTCCTTAGAAACCCTCCACAATATTATATATAGGGGTCCTGTCCCTGCTTGTCTGTGCACGTCAATGTTATGCACCTCTCTCTCCTTATTTCAATCGGTGGTTACGAAGATCTCCAAAGACTCATGGTCAACTTCCCGCAACAACCCCTTGTGGTTCCACCCTAACTTGCAGGAACTATACTTCCTGCCTGATCCACAGCAATAGTATTCTAGGGGGATTAAATATCTATGCCACTTATACACTGCACAAGGTTTTAAGTCCTTTTACCAATTGTGTGCAGACTTTAACCTACCACACACTTACCTAATTTACTACTACCAACTCCAACATGCTGTCTGTGCGCAATTTTGTTCTCTTGATAATCCTATTAGAGTGCCTTCACTGGAAAAAATGTTTAGACAACTAGATCCCACCAAACTTATCTCCACATATTATGCTGCCCTCGCCACAGACTGTAACCATAGATTCCGGATTGCCCATATAAAGTGGATCTCACTAGACATGCCTCTCATGGAGGCCGATGGTCTGAATTTAGCGACTTGTATCAGTCCTCAACCATATCCTCTAGGGACCACATTATACAACTTAAGCTCTTTCATCACTCCCACCTTACCCCGGCCAAGTTATATAAAATGGGGTTGTCGCCATCTGCTGAATGTTTTAGAGGATGTGGCCAGACTGCTGATTTCCTACACTGTTTCTGGACCTGCCCAGTGGTTCAGGACTTCTGGATAGATATAGGTTCCTTTATTTCCTCTTCACTAGGTCTACCAAACATCATGAATCCCAAGAATTGCCTCCTGGGCATCTTTGGTGACATGCCTATCCCCTCTCATGCTAAGAAATTACTCCACATCTTATATTTTTATGCAAATAAGTCCATTTTATTATCATGGAAGGAATTGCAGTTCCCAATGAGACCCCTTTGGTTGAAATTAATCAACGACTTTCTACCATTGTATAAACTCACATTTGAGACTCAGAAAAGAACTAAAACATTTCATAAAATTTGGGGCAGATGGATAGCTAGCCCTCTGACCCTCACCCTAGTGTAAATATGCTAGCTATATTACTCTTTGGCCATGCTAACCACCCTATTAATTTCAATTACTATTTCACTGATTCGAAATTCTGTCACCTAGACAGTTCCTTGTAGATATACATTTTAATAACCACAAGTGACATGCGTGATGAGAATCGATTATTATTGTTCACTGTCTATTGCTCGTTTGAGTGCATGGCCCTTCTGTGCACTGTGTTGGGCAACAAAAGTTTTTTTGTATGTAAGTTTGTCTGTAAAATCAATAAACATATCTTTAAAAAAAAAAAAAAGAGTATTTTGTGGGTACAGGGACTGTGGGATATGTACTGCTTATAGGCTCAGACCTAAACGATGAATTATATTCAGTATATTATAGCCACAACCACTTTTCACACATTACAGATATTCTTCCTCAAGTTCAAAAATTGGGAGGTATGCAAAAACATAAGCACATTTTCTGTGTTCTGTAGTGACGTAGGGATCAGATGATGAAATAGCATGCAGTAGGGACACAGGCTTGAATGCTGAGGAGTCTGATGGAGGCTGCAACACATAAACAAAATAAAAGTAGGAGTCAGAGGCTGCAAGACAGGTAAGTATAATACATCTTTCTTTGCAGGGAACTGCCTTGGCCAAATTTATTAGGTGATAAGACAAAGTCTTGACCTGTAGCTATGTACAGGGATCTGCTGCCCTCTACTATTAGCTGCTAATATCACTTATAATTATGCATTTACACTTCCTGTCTCAGGGAGGGGCTTTTAAAACCCCAGAAGAAGAAAGTGAAGAGAGAGACAGAGGACTGAGCCACATGACCTTATACACACAGGGGCTGAAGCTGCTGTATTTTTACCCAGATCAGAAGCAGAGACTATTAGACAAGTATTTCTACGTTCTAATAGTTTAACTGCAGCTGTCCATAGCGTATTTCTAAATGCTAGTGACAAACGTGTCTCTGTCCTATTGGTATTATCTCACATGCACAATGCCAGATAACCAGGTCTGTGCTACTGTAACTAGGTCTGTGCTACTATACTGTACTGTGTAGTAGTCACCTTCCAATATATTAGTAGGTGAACCTGTTTATTGCAGTTATTTTATATGTAGCTTCTGCTATTTTAGTTGACCCTGTTCCTTCTGGTCTGGGATTCTATAGTTAGTTTCAGCATAGGATTTAATAACCAGCATAGGCTAGAGCCAGGTTAGACATCAGATGACCAATTATGGTAGTTGAAGGTCAGGCTTCATGTCAAATTAAAAACTACTAGGGAGGGAAAGTGCAGAGTAGATAGGCTGACTCTGAATTCTGTGCCACACTACAGTTCCTGCTGGTGAGTAGCTCTGTTCCAGGCTGGATGGGCAACAGTTGGACTGCCCCCCCGTGACTGCTGATCTTATCTTCAGGTCTCCGATACAAGGCCAAACACTGCATCATCCTCAGGAACCCCTGTAACATTCATCTGGAGGCATCTCTATTCATAACTGTATATACCCGGCTATACGTGCACAATTCCACCAGGACTCTTATTGGCCGTTTGCTGATAAAACCTTTTTGTACATTGGATGTATGTTCTGTTATTAATCTCTTCTTATATAAAGCCTGTATTATTTCTTTACTGGTATGCATCTTTATACTTATGGTTAACGTTATATGCTATCTGCAGTAGTTCCTCTGCTCCCAATTACAGAATAGTCCTTTTTGAAGTCTCTACGCTGCTCTTTTATTAAATTTATCTGGGCAAAAAAGCATCCCCGTCTATCATTCAATTTTTTGGCTATGCCAAAGGCCAGAGGGGGCATGGTCTTTCCAGATCCGATTAGATACTATAAAGCAGCATATCTTGCTAGGGTACTCGCCTGGTGTAGAGACGAGGGACACAAAATCTGGGTAACGATCGAACAATCATGTACAAAGATCCCACTCCCCTGCTTGCCATGGCTGTGGCCAAAAACTTTGTGAATTTTAAGATCTCACCCTCTGATAGGGGCAACCTTAAAAGTAATCCAACAGAGCCACCTTTTCTAAAAATTTGATGGAGAAATCACTCGGCTCCATCCAGTTCTGGGGAATCCATTATTCCCCCTGGTTATACAGATAGCCGTTTTAAGCAAATCACGTGCCAGGGTAAATCCCGCTTAGGGGATTTTCTTGAGGTATCTAGGCTGAAGAGCAGGCTGGAAATACAGTCGCTGTTCCGTCCGCCACTGGATCCATGGCGCTTGTAGCAGCTTACACATTTCCTAACTTCCCTTAATAGGGGGGAGAGATCAGATCGACCAAACACACCAGGGGAAAATGTATGTCTTTTAGAAGAGCCCTCTGCCCATGGAGTATCGGAGATATATAAAATACTAATAGATCCCCCCGAAGACTTTGTGCCAGGATTCCTTACGAAATGGGAAAGAGATTTAGACATTACACTTTCTAAGGAGCAACGGAGTTATATCTTACATTTTGCCCATTACTCTTCAACAGCCAGCCATTACCAAGAGCTATGTTACAAAATTCTTACAAGGTGGTACAAAGTTCCATCACTATTACAAAAAATTACAAAAAACCCAGAGAGGACGAATAAATGCTGGCGGTGTGGAGAGTCAGAGGGTAACATGCTCCATATCTTCTGGTCATGTAAAAAGATAGTAGATTTCTGGTCTAAAGTGCGGGACACCGTAAGACAGTTAACAGGGTATGACTTAGGGCTCGATCCAGGAAGATATCTTCTCCATCTCTCAGATCTTCCTAAGCATAAATATCGGAACTCCCCGGTGGTTCACCTTCTGAATGCGGCAAAGGCCTGTATCCCGGCCGTCTGGAAGCAAGAGTCACCCCCCAGATCTCACTATGGTATAAAAAAAAAATAGCTGGGATATATGCTATGGAAAAAGGCATTGCAACTTTACAGGGCAGGGTGGAGAAATTCAATAAAAAATGAAACTCATGGTCCCTTCTGGTTTGTACTAGGGAATACGGATGTGCGATCGGAGAGCAAATGGAGACCTAGGTGGTAGGGAGAGAGAGTGGGAGCATTCCGGGGTAAGGTGGGGGCTCTGTTTTTTTTTTTTTTTTTTTTTTCCCTTCTTTTCTCTCCCTGGTTGACAGCATTTGTGAAATGCTGGGGGGGAAGAGGACGGGGAAACCATACTTATGTATGCATGTATGTATGTGCGTGCATAAGGTGTGTATATGGACAAATGCGTGTATATAGAATGGATATACTAGAAACAGGGGAAGAATCTGTGTGCGGGTTGTGGTTTTTTTTTTTTTTTTTTGTTTCTTTTATATATACGCTGTGTTATTTTTGGTTCTGCTGTGGTTGATAATAAGCCATATATATGTAAAGAAAACTGAACTAATAATATGTTAAACTATACTCTGTGATACGCAAACAGCAATAATGGCATTTGTTTATTTGTTGATATGCATGAAAAAAGTACTTTATGTTTTTGTTTTTGGAAAAAAAAAAAAAATATATAGAATTTAAAAAAAAAAATTGATTACAGAATAAATTCCCAGGAGTGGAATCCCTTCCGTTCACAGAGGTGCTGTCCTGGATGGCGGCATTGCCAACTTTATTATCACACCCACTCTCCCACTTAGCGAAGGTTCTGGTTATCTTATTACTTACAGGTTTAATGCAATATCCTGTTTGGGCAGAGCCATTTTTCATAACCTCGCAAAAGAGGGCTACATATGTTTTGCCAGATCATTTGGCTTCATGTTAGGGGAATGCAGCCATAACCAGTCATTTTTTGGGCTTTACTTGCAAAATAAGGACAACATAAGGGGTGTCTGGCTGTGCTTTCTCTGCACAGATATTATCTGGCATATCCAAACTCCATCTAGTGTTGACGTATAAGTTCACCCTAAAGCTAAAATTTCTAAATCTACAGACATCCACGATCTAAGACTAGCCTATCTAGCCCTGTAAAGAAACAATCGCTGTACATACCTTTTTTTGAAGCCAATCCAGTCTCCAGTGGCGGAAGCTCTGCAGAGGACACAGCTGACAACAGCTGGGAAATTAATGGGAAGTGACGTCACCCATAGAGTTACTATGGGGCTTCCATTGTGGGGTGCCTCCTCTGCACCTGCCTCTACAGCTAAGCCGCTGCTGACAGCTCACCGTGGGACCGGAGAGGAGCGGCTTAAAAAAAGATATTTACAGCAATTTCTTCTTTACAGGGCTAGATAGGTTAGTCTTGGATCATGGAAGCCTGTAGATTTACAGATTTTAGTGTTATGCCGTGTACACACGATTGGACATTCCAACAACAAAATCCATGCATTTTTTCCGACGCATGTTGGCTCAAACTTGTCCTGCATACACACAGTCACGCAAATCTTTTTGGAAATTCTGATCGCTGTGACGTACAACACGTACGACAAGCCGAGAATAATGAAGTTCAAGAGCCAGTGCGGCTCTTCTGCTTGATTACGAACATGCGTGGAACTTTGTGTGTCAGAATTGCGTACACGCGATTGGAATTTACGACAATGGATTTTGTCGGAAAATTTGAGATCCAGATCTCAAATTTTGTGTGACGGAAGTTCCGATGGAAAAAGTCCGATGGAGCCTACATGCGGTCAGAATTTCTGACAACAAGCTCCCATCAAACATTTTCTGTCGGAAAATCCAACCGTGTGTACGGGGCATTAGGGTGAACTTCTACTTTATAGCTAGCTTTAAAATGAGTCAGACTTCAGTAGCAACCAAAATCATCTTACATTATTCTACAATATTTTTATTACTTTATTATCAATATGTTATGGACTATAGACCATAGTTCTTTTACATTATGTTATTAAACAGGCCTTTTAGCATTCACTAAAGATTTTCTGGGAAAATACATGTGTGTATCTTTGTATGTATGTATGTAGGTAAGCACAGATCGTAGCAAAGTTCATAGTGATACTCTGCCACCTGGCTCACATAAAGGCAAACGTAATTAATGATGTGACAAGCATTTCACATATGCTGCTGCTGATGTACTAATGACAGTAATGAGGTATATTTATTTCCTCACTCTGGCAAAGAGTTCTTCAAATGTCTATTTACCTGTCAAATTGGAAGTGATCCTTCATTGGACAAGCATCCATTTAAAGTTGGCATATCATTAAAGTTCATGCATCACATCAATCAATACAGAAAATGTCTGTATTACCAACACATATTATTTTGTGGAAAATGTTACTGCTTGCATGCCATGAATAAATAAATAAATGCTGCTTCTGAGCTCTTCCATGCAAGTTAAAACCTCATGTAGAAAGCAGATATTTTGTTATAATAGTTGTCATAAGTAGAAGTAAGTTCAGAGTGATCTACTTGAGAAAGCATCTGCTCCAACCTGGCAACACGGAAGGAAACATTAGATAACCCAAATTGAGCAGCCACCGTATGTTGAACCTGCAGATATCGGAAAAATTCAGTGCCAGGTATATGGTACTCATGCTGAAAACCCACAAATGATTTAAATGATCCCTCTCAATATAATTGTGCAACAGTCTTAACCCCCGTATCTGGCCCAGAACAAGCCGTCCTCCCAGGAGTGGAATTCACAAAGACGTGGATTATGCCACAGTGGAGCATTGGAAGTGAGAGCGGTCGCATCGCCGGTTTGGATTAAATGAGCGGCTTTAAAGACCCGTGGTGTTATATCATGAACCTCAGTACCCTTGTACCTTTGTGTAGACTGTCGATGAATAAGGTTTTGCAGTAGCTGCATTATTTGTATCCGGGTGAAACCACCAGTGCGCATGAGTCAGTTGGGATGCAGAATAATATGTTTGAGGGCTGGAGATAGCCAGTCCTCCATCAGATGGGGGCATCTGTAGTGTATACCTAGCACTCTTGCTGGCTTGCCTGCCCATATGAATGATGTGATAACGGTGTGAATGGGGCAGAATTTAACTACAGAGACACCCACTGCCCCTTTCCCCAAGTCGGGACCCCACAGCAACCACATGGGCCACGTTATTGCAGTAGTTCTGAGAGGTAAAACGTAATAAGGAAGGTGGAGCTTGACACATGTTACAATTGAGTGAGCTGCAGAGGATTCAGATAAGGAATCATTTACAGTCTGTAAGTACTATCCCTAATTGCACACTATGTGGGAATGAATAACAGGTAGAAAGAATTGTTCAGGATGCTGACTAGTCATCATTGATGCATATTTAGGGGGCTGCTGATGGCTGAATATAAAATCACAGTTCAATGTAGGGAGAATCTGAAGAATGTACATAAAGCAGTGGCGTCTCCAGCTTTCAAATTTAGGGGGGGCACATGGGGGGACAACTATAAAATGCATATATATATATAGATATATATATATATATATAGATATATATATATATATATCTATATATATATATCCTGGGGCCCTTTACTACGACCCCACAACGGGCCCTTTCACATGTTCTGCAGTGAGCTCCCTTCCTACTGTATTGGGGTCCCCCAGGGTGGCAGAAAACAAGAGATATATGTCACCAGCATATCAAGAAAATATAAGGATCCAAAGCAGTGGGAGAATTATCAGGGTTGCAAAGGTTGTCTTGCCTCCGGGCCCTGGTGTTCTGCCACTGTGGGGTTCCGCAGCCTCCTCTTGCTGTCCTGCCCCTGCTATTGACAGCGCTGGTCTGGCATCTCTTGGAATTTACAGGCTGGTCCTCCTGTCCTAAGGACGGGAGAAATCAGTCTGTTTTTTCAGTAACTGAAAGTCCTGGTGGAGTCCTTCCTGCAACTCGCTCTTCTCCCTGCCAATGAGGATGCAGGTGAAGGAGCAGATCAGGCGGCCGTGGTTGTGTGAACGCTAGCATTATGCAGTGTCAGCGAGCAGGGGAGGGGGGAGGAATCACCCGCAGGAGCTGACTGGGGACTCTCTCCCTCTTAGACATTGATTTTTTGTAAAAAAAAAAAAAAAAAAAAAAAATTTGTTTTTGGGGGGGGGGGGGGGGGGGCACATGGTGGGGCACAGCATAATGTTGGGGGGGTCAGGGCCCCCTCTGGCCCCCCCTAGGGTCGCCATTGACATAAAGGTGACTTACTTTGAGGGGGGTCTGCTGATAAATGGAGATACAGTAAGGGGGCTGTAAACTGGGAAGGAGAGGCTGATGAATATAAGGGGAATTTACATTGGGGGTTGCAATAAATGACTATAAGGTGAAAGGGTAAGAACTGGTGGGGCGGTTCATCAGAGAGTCTATCTGTGGCTGTTTACAGCTGAATTTCAGACTTCATTTCACATTAAATAGTTTGTTTGGGCCAAACAAACAATTTCCCAAAGTAAGTCATCCAGTCGTTTTGTGCGATTTATCATACTGTAGTAGCATTAGTTACATACAATATGCGGTGCTGTATTCTGGCAGCAGTACAGGTGAGTACGATTCAGCATGAACACTTCTCAGCCTGTCAGGGGCAGCTTATTTTTATCAATAAATACAAGGCTTCCTCTGATTGGCAAGGTTGAAATTCTGACCATCCGCCCACCTCTCCACCTTGGCCAGAGGAAGACTTGTGTTCATTGATAAAAAATTACAAGGCTTCTCCTGAATGACTGAGAAGCATTCAAACCGTCTCAATTTACTTCCAGCAGATGGAAAGTTGGCTGTCCTGCTGTACACAGAGCCGCATACTGTATGTACAGTGGTTGTTGCTACTACAGTGTGTTACAGAACATAGCAGCCGCATCTCGTAGTCATAGAAATAGTTCATTTGGGCCAAGCTGAACTATTCATGGGCGGCACAGTGGTGTAGTGGTAGCACTCTCGCCTAGCAGTAAGAAGGGTCACTGGTTCGAATCCCAACCACGACACTACCTGCTTGGAGTTTGCATGTTCTCCCTGTGCCTGCGTGGGTTTCCTCCGGGTACTCCGGTTTCCTCCCACACTCCAAACACATGCTGGTAGGTTAATTAGATCCTATCTAAATTGTCCCTAGTATGTATGAATGTGAGTTAGGGACCTTAGATTGTAAGCTCCTTGAGGGTAGGGACTGATGTGAATGTACAATGTATATGTAAAGCGCTGTGTAAATTGACGGCGCTATATAAGTACCTTAAATAAATAAATAAACATGACAGGAAACCTGGAATTCAGTTTAAAAATTACAGTATGAGTACAATCACACCAGTTTTTATTATAGAAGAATCTGCAGTAGTGTCCAGGCAGATGTCTGGAGTGAGTATTTCTTTTAATTTAGTTCCGCTTTATAACTGTGGCAGTTATCGTACCCGAGCAATATGGAAGGTTGTGATGGCGCCATTTATAGGGCGATCAGTCACCTAGATGATGATGCTGCCCTCTCTCCCTGCATGCGTGCGTGAAGTTGGGGGTTGTTCTGTGGTGGCGCCCATATAGGCATCCTCCCTAGGTGGGCTAGACACTCTGGGCTCTTTCACACACCGGACTTCATGCATTACCCTGGATCACAGTCCTCTTCTTCCCCCAGAACTAGGTATCCGTTTGGATTCAATTAAGTCATTTACCCTTTCCGTCTTTTTACTCGCTTTCATTCCTCAGGTGTCTTGTTGGTAATTTCTTCCACTTCCTCCACCTACCTTCTATTCTTGCTTAGCCAAAATTGCCACCAGCTCTCACTCTTGCACCTATCACTTTCATCACGATTATGGGTTCTAGTGTCAAATCATGATTTTTTTATTCACATATTCTTTACGGAGGTCCCACCTGGTTGGCCCACTCATTATTCCTATTCCACACCAGGAGTGCCTTACGGACCTATATCCACCTTGGATGCTGTCTGTGTTGGTTGCTATTATTTAATACACCACCACAGCTCCCGGTAATGATTTCCCCAGGTGGCTCACGATCCACAACAGCTCCTGAAGAGTGGCTAAAAGCTCACAAAACGCGTAGAGCTACCAGATGCCATGTTTAATACTAATCATGCGCTTATTAGATCCCCATGTAATTATGTACACACCCTTACAAATTATGACAAGGATTAGTGAGAGCATAGGTCAGTGTTTCTCAACCTTTTTCCAGTCGGGGCACCCTTAAAAAGTATTTTCAGTCTTGAGGCACCCCAGTCCAAGGCTTAGTTCACGTTACTGTGTGTCGCGGAACATGCGCAAAATCGCACTCGTTCCTGACACACAGACAAATGCTCTGCTCTTTAGGGGTGCCATTAATTCTTAATGGTACCTCACACATTGGAAAATGTGCTTTTGGTGTCGTGCAATTTAAAAAAAAAAAAAAGGCTGGGGACTTCCTTCCCTGAATTTTTGTGGTTAGGGAAGCCCATTGAAATGAATGGGCTGCCCTACACGCAGCACGCAGCCACACAGATGTGAACCAAGGGCTTGTTCACATGTCAGGTTGGAGGGGTGGTAAAAGCACATGGTTAAGCTGTTTTTACCACCCCCAACTTCTTCCCCTTTAGCTGCAGAGACAGCAGCTGAGGGTGTACACATGCTGTGGCTGCAGCTGGAGGTATACCCAGGGTGAATGGGGCTGCACTGCAACTACCCTGCAACTGTGTTCAATGCACGGTTGCGGTGTAGTGATGCTGCATTAAAACAGGTGGTGAGGAGGCAACATAATGCCTATTTACCGTCTGTCAAATGCCTCTGAAAAGCGATCTGTGCATGGGTTGCTTTTCAGAGGAGAAGCAGTCCTTGCTGCTATCACAAACAAGACCTACAAAAGCAGTTCTGATGGTACAGGAATGGAGGGGGGGGGGGTGTCCGGATTAAAAGATATATACACACACACATATACAGACACATACATGTGCACACAGGCATACGGACACATACAGGAACTTGTACACACGCACATGCAGACACGTGCACACACACATGCAGACACGTGCACACACACATGCAGACACGTGCCACACACATGCAGACACTTGCACACAGACACATACAGACACACACACACACACACACACATGTACAAACATACAGACAGACACTCACATGCACACACACATGTACAAACACACATACAGACACATGCACACACACACACACACACGTACAAACACACAGACGTACACACACACATACAGACAGACATTCACATGCTCATGCACATACAGACACATGCACACACACATACAGACACACACATACAGACACATGCACATGTACACATACAGACACTCACATGCACACACACACACACACACACACATGTACAAACACACATACAGACGTACACACACATGCTCACGCACATACAGACACATACATACAGACACATGCACACACACATACAGGCACATGCACACACACACACACACATACAGACACATGTACACACACATACAGACAGACACTCACATGCACACACCCATGTACAAACACACATACAGACGTACACACACACATACAGACAGACACTCACATGCACACACACACATACAGACACATCCACACACACATACAGACACATGCACATGTACAAACACACATACAGACACATCCACACACACATACAGACACATGCACATGTACGAACACACATACAGACACATCCACACACACATACAGACACATGCACATGTACATGCACATGTACACACACACATACAGACACATGCACATGTACACACACACAGACACACACATGTACACACACACACAGACAGTCAGACACTCACACACACACACAGACACATGTATAAAGCCCTTTTAAAACAAATCTAGCTTCTAGCACAGTACCTTTCCAGTTTCCTCATTCAGCCGGGTACTGCACTGTAGGGGGAAGCAGAGAGCACAGTACACTCCCCTGCACTTTACTTTCACTTTGCTGAGGCTGACGGAGCTTCTCACAGTGCCGATGTACAGTTCGGCAGGGGATCAGGAGATCGGGCTCATCTGACAGCCCTTCTCTCCCCTGATCCCGCGGCACACCTGAGAACCTCTGACGGCACACTGGTTGAGAAAGGCTGGCATAGGTCATGCAGGTATTACTCTGTAACATATGTATGTATATATATGAATTTTGGTGGATTGTGAATATTTTATTATGTGATGTTATTTGATACCAATGTTATTATCATGTTTAACTGTTTTAGTTCATCAAGATGATACATATATATATATATATATATATATATATATATATATATATATATATATATATATATAAACAAACATTTTTTAATATTCACCAATTTACTCATTTGCAACCACATACTTCATACAAAGTCCCACCTCCTTGCTCCTTCTTTCATATTGACAGGGATGAAGGCACATGACCTTACCAGGCCATGGCTTAATATGGAGTCTCAAACCTTTTTCCCACGTGTGACAGTTATCATTCATTGCATGCCTTAAATATAACAGTTTTGGGAAACAGTTACGCCGACGAGATTAGTTCTGCTTTTTTTTAACTGATTAGTCTCTTTTTTTTTTTACATTAATAAAACATTATTATGCGTTTCTATACTTTTATTGTTATTTTTTCCTGTTGGGGCAGGGAAGGTTTTGACAGAATTTATGGGTCCTGGTTTCACTAAGGTTGAGAACCACTTGAATAGAGAATGTACAGCACAGTGTACAGAATGAGTCATGTATATACAAAAGGGTTGTGTTGTTTATTGGTATCTATCCACTTATAGTAAAAATGATATTTTCCTGTTCGTAACTCTAAATTGTGTCTGCAAGCCTATGGCTTCGTGCTTCATTGGTTACATTAGAAGCTGTCATGGTTTTTATATTGTTTACAGACTGTAGCTCCTCCTATCCCTGTTTCATGATCTCATTGCCTTTTACATTCTTCCATGTCAATTTTGCGCAATAACCAATGTGTCAGTTCTTTACAATGCTGCCATAGCAACAAAGGATTTCAGGGTCCAGTATCCATGGAGATTTTGTCTTAAAATCCTAGACATTCTCATAAAGCATTGCTACATAATTAAGCAGCTTTCTCATACAACCTCATAAAACCTAATAAAGATTGTAAGTAAAGCTGCATATCTTGATGAAATTATTACACTTCTCTTTTATAGAAGAACACAAGGCCTCAATCTGACAAGGCTCCACCATTCAATGCACAGAGTCATTTACAGACCAATCTTTGACATCTTCATTGTTGCCAGTTGGGTTTGTATTATTACAATGTCTACTGTTCTGTTCATTTGTACAACTTTGCAAATACATTTTCCTCTGACTATAGCAGCACATTAAGTGAGCAAAGACCAGGGACAGAAGGTCTGATGTCATGTGGGAGAAACCAGCAAAAATGTAGCAGAAACGCATAAAAAATGCAAGCACTGCACACTTAATGTGATTCTATTGAAGTCTATAGAACCAAAAAGGCACTCTGCTGCAGGAAAAAAAAGTCCCTGGCCCTTACCAAAAATGCAGAGAAGTGAATGTGACCAATAGGAAACCATGTTAAAAGGGCTGTAGTGCATTTCTGCAAAACTGAAAATGCACTGAAGAACGCTAAGGTGTGAACCAGGCCTTAGTATCCAAGAGGACAGGGAGAAACATAATAGAATCAAGTAAGACAATGCCAAGGCTTTTGCGCAAAGCAGAAGTGAGCACATCTACAAAGGAAACCATATTGCATGAAGCCATAACATCAAGTGTTTAGGAGGCTGGAGATGAGAACTCTTCTGCAGCCTCTAACACCACCTCTGGGTCTTCTTTATTCCCTTCAATGCCCTTATCCTTTAGGGAAGGGGTTGTATTAAAGCTATTAGTTGTTTGAGCATTGCAGAGAAATCTACCCTGGTCAGATAGGGCTAGAATCAGATGCAGAGATGAGACTGATGTTAAATTAGGGCCCTGCTCCAAAGCAAAGAAAGCATGGTTTGAGTGTTTTGCAGGCCAATGACAGAGTTAATATTTGCCTATTTGCCCCAGTTCCCATGGTGAGGGTATTCCCATATGAGGTTCACATGGAGTAGGGTGCAAAAAACGTGTAAGCGTGTCCCTTAAGGAATACATAGTAACCCAGATGTTGAGTGTACTGTAGTAAAGTCCTTGTGGCAAAAGGGCAGTAGGAACTGCTCTAAGAAGAATTGGTGGTTATAGTGTGATCTGTAGTGTGATAGCACCTACTCATCCACCTGAGACTAAGCTCTGAATTGTGGGATCTTTACTTCCAAATTTGAAAAGTTTAACTCTCCATTAGGCTGGCCATAGATGGTTCAAATTTGTTTCCTGTAGCCACGGGTTGCAAAAAAGAAAAGTGCACGATTCCCCCGTCAGCACAGACAGTGCTGACAGGGGAATCCCTCCTGCCGAGACATTGTCGTCTCCCAGCAAGGGAAGCCACTGTCCCTGCTGGGAGAGGACAGTAGTGATTATCGCTAGTGGCTATAGCAGCTGTTTGCGATAATCGGAAGGGAATCTGGCAGGCTGGTTGTACCCAAATTGACATTCAACCTGCCCATTAATGGTTTGAATCTCGGCTGATTTCTGATGAAGTAAACACCATTCATGGACAATTCCCAGTTTTCTGAAAGTAATACTATTCAGGAAACTTGTAATAAATGAGGCTACTGTATCTTGTCAATCCGAATGTGGAACTCCTGAACCAATGTCTTGTAGTGAAAAGAGTTTAAGGTTTATTTCCTACAAACACACAATATATTATTTCTTTCTACAAGTTAGGGCACATTTTAGATTATGCTGTAAGTGTACACAAATATTCTTTATGAAGTGGAAGGACAGAAACCTGACCCTGGATGGTGCGGAGAGCCAGATGCTGGTCCATACCCAGCTGTAGGAGGGAGAGATATTGTCCTCTGGAGAAACTTCTGGAGTGGAAACCATGACTCACACCAAGTAAAGTATGCCTTCTAGGTGATATACAACATGCAAGAAGTAGATTTCCTAGTCTGTGTTTGATCAGCTGGAACAGAAGGCAGAGGAGACATTAGGGGTTTAATACACCCCTGATGTCTCTATAAAGAGTACTTGTCACCTGCCCAATGCTATCACATAGAGGATTGTGAATGCCTTTACCAAGGAGTGATTCTGTCTTTGAAAAAAACACTAGAACTGAGATTTGACTCTTAATGGTACACAAGGATGTTAATCCAGACCAGACAACTGAAAAGAGAGAAGTTGTTTTAGTAGATTTTAAAAGCATAGTGATAACCATATCAGATAGGTCCCATCACTCAGAAACCTGGCTTCAACAACTAGGCCTTTAAAGCTACTGACCAAGAAGCAGGGTTGAAAACTGATCCTTGGGACAGAATATCTGGGTGATTCTGGTGAGAAGAGAGAATCTGCCAGGAGTCTTACAAGGTTAGTACCACGTCTGCCTGGGCCAGGTTGGTACAATGATAATCATCGGAATGTCCTCCATCTCGATCCTGCAGGCCAGAAGAAAAAGGAGTTTCAGCATAGGAGGAAAAGCATAGATTAGGTTGAACCAATCCCATGGAGTCACCAGAGTATCCACTGCTATGGATTGAGGATCCCTGGACTAGAAGACAAACCTGCTAATTTTGTTGCTTTACCTGGAAGCTAGGCCCACGTCCAGCATCCCCCATCAGTGACAGAGGTCTTGGAACACCTCAAGTTGAAGAGAGAATTGTCTGGAGTCCAGATTTTGACTGAGGAATTTTCTAGGCCTGGCATGTGCACTGCAGACTACCCAAGCTAGGACCTGATCTGCCTCTATTTGAGCTGCACAAATTCTGGTTTATCCCTGATGGCTGATGTAAGACACTGCCGTGGTGTTTTCTAACTGGATTCTGGTCTAATGACTTTGCAACCTTTGGGCTTTAGGATATTGATCAGCAGATGAGCTTCCTCCGGTGACCAAGTAACTTGTACCAAGAGAGTATCTAGGACTCCTCCCAAGTCCACCAGGCTGGCATTTATCATGAGAACACTTCCAAACCAATAGGATTTTCCCGACTCCAGCACTGGACGTGTGCCTGCTTGTCCCATGCTGCCATAATTTTATATTGAAATGGTCAGGAGTGAAATTGGGCATATAAAACTGTTTTGGAAAAGGCAACATGAAGTCCAGAACCCTCATTGAAAAGTGGAGGGTTTATTGACTCCTAGACTGTAGAGTCTGAACATGGTAGCAGAGAGTCTGGAGTTTGTCCTGTGTAAAGAAAACCTTGGACAGATCCAAGCCCAAATACTCCAGAGCAAGCGCTGGTTTTTGGAGAGTTAGGCTCTACCTGAACTTCAGTAATGTCTAGAGTAGACAGTCCACTGGACATTGGCCCTTTATCAACTGACCCCTTAGAAATAAGATATTCAGATATTCTACTATGGATAAGCCTTGCACATAAAGCAGAGATGACACAGGGGAGGGGTGCAGTGGACAGGCCAAAAAGAAAAGCAACAAACAGGGAATGTGTGCCCACAGTAAAATTCAGGTAGTACTCATGTGCCAGGAAGATGGGGACGAGAGAGAAAGAGAAAGAGAGAAAGAGAGAAAGAGAAAAAGAGAAAAAGAGAAAAAGAGAAAAAGAGAAAAAGAGAGAAAGAGAGAAAGTGAGAGAGAGAGAGAGAGAGAGATCATCATGATTTAAGATCGGAAGCCACTCATGATACAAGGAGGTGCCTGGTCTCAAGGAGAATCGTTGCCAATGGAGATCACGAACATACAGTAACCGAAGTTAAGTAACTCTTGAGTGTATTTGGACTGTTTTAGACCATATGCTGTTCATTTGCTAGGCATTTTGCTTGTTATAGATATCTGCCAGTCTTGTATTGTATTCCTAACATTGTAATAGTTTTGTATGCACAGCATCTTTGTATAGTAAAAGCACATTTACACACTGCAGAAGTCTCAGCTTCCTAGCTTATACCAGATTTGATTGTAGCCGTATTAGTGCAATTGTGACATAGAAAATTGAGTACTGTCCGTGATACTTTTTTTATTTGCACTAACATACAATTTTTCAGGACAAGCTTTCGGGGTATGTCCCCTTCTTCAAGGTCCAAGCAGTACTCCTTATACCACAAAGTACCCTTGCTAGATAGAAGCAAGCAAAACAGCTGGAAAAGTCTTAACAGGCTGGGGACTTTTAAGAGAACCCAAGCTGATAACTTTAGGTATAGGTGATGCAGGTAGCCTAGTTATATGTGGACTGCATCAATAATGACCAATATGGTATCCAAGTTTTGGAGGTATGTCTGCTGATTGAAACTCCTCAAATTAGGATATGGTACAGTCCTCTTTATCCTTTGACTGTGTGGGAGCAGCTACAGCCCCAAGGAAATCAGAGTTGTACTCTAGAAAAGAGGGTGTGGAAGCACACTTGCAGCCCCTGTGTTCTGAGTCAGCTAACATGTGGGTAATTTTCACATAAACCTAGACATAGTAGCAGAAAGTTAATCCCTAGATAAGGACAGAGGAGGGAGTTATCCATGAAACACTCTGAGGAGTGTTGGGAATATGGCAGGGGACAGGTTGAGCTAACGGTGTCAGTACTCTGCCAGACTCCCCTGTACTGTTAGAAGATTAACTGGCTCCTAGGACTGCTGCCATTGCATGTATGATCCATTATATGGTAAACGTTCCGCACTACCCCCAACTGTGATAACCCAATGTGAAATTTAAATTAGTGAAAATCTATTTTAAAAGTGCATAAAAAACACACAAAATCGCAAATATATGAAACATAAATAATCCTGAGTGCTGCAACTAAAAAACCTTGAACATGAGGTTTTATACAGTATAAAGAAAAAAGTTCAGTGCGCTACTCAAATAATAATGTGAATATAAAGAAATGAAAAAATTATAGTTTATATGGAAAATGATTGTATCATAAACTGGAGGTGTGATTCCTCTTTAAATCTTCAGTAAATCTTCTGTGGATCTTCTAAGACAATGCAGAAATAGGAAAAGGGGGCTGCTTACCAGATTTGATGGATCCCTACCACAGAGATCATACGAGCCTGAACAAACTGCTCTCGGGGTCAGGAATAGCTGGTCTTTAAGTAGAGACAGACTTCCCTCCACGCCTGGTAGTTGAAATTTCAGAGGCGGCAATCAGGAACGCTCTCCTCCATTAGATGCTCCAGCAAAACCACTCGTAGCAGGAAATAGTATATTTTAAAAGAAAAAGAGGCGCTTCATTGTGCAGTAGTCTAAAATGCTTTAATCCATGAATGGACAACTGACATCAACGCATTGGCAGGGTAAAACACCGTAGCAATTAAAAAACACAGCCAACGCTGAAGCTGATCAGCTGAGAGTGTGGTGACGTAAGTTCCTCTGACTCCACCCAACGTACGTTTCTCCTAAACAGGCATCGACTGGGAGAGGAGGCCATAGAAGATTTACTGAAGATTTAAAGAGGAATCACACCTCCGGTTTATGATACCATCATTTTCCATATGAACTATAATTTTCTCATGTATGATCCATTATCCTTGGTTTACAAATGAGGGATCCCCCACAAGGGCTGCTCACAAACTAATGCTCAAGCAGCAAGGGTTAACGCTATCTGCGACCAGTACACTGTAAGACAGCAAGGAAACCAGGTGAATGCCCAGAGGATCAGGAAGTGGTAGGCAAAAGGTCTGCACACACGTGCAATGAAGACCCCGAGTGTACCCTCACACAGGAGCAATAGGGCCAAATAGTCTACACAGCAACAGTAGAGAGTTGCTAAAGTGCAGGGACAGTTCCAGACAATTTGTTTGGAGGATGCTGTGCTGGTGCCAAGAGTATAGGTGGGGGAGCTAATGTGGCACGTGTAGCGCACCCCCTTCCACCCCCTGTGGACATGGCCAAACATTGGTGTGGCACTAAGTGGGTGTGGTCAAAGTGCATGTTTCACAGTCCACAGATTGTAGGGAGCCGCCTTTTCCTTTTTTATTGAAAAATAAATTCGTTCATCACAATAGACCCATCTTCACATTAGCAATCCCCCTATTATATCCGAAGACCACTTCACATCAAAAGCCCTCTCCATCACACGAGAGGTAACCCCAATCACATCAGGGTGCTTTCTTTTGCACATATTCACATTACAGGTCACCGGTCACATCAGAAGCTCCCCATCACATCAGAGGTCCTCCATTACATCAGAAGATCTACTTTACCATCAGAGGACCCCACATCACATCTGAAGTGCCCCCAATCACATCAGAAGTGCCCCATCACATCAGAGGCCTTCCTTTGATTGGCTCAATATAAATACGTTTGGGCTGTCCTCACAGGGTGGTACTGTGAGCAGTGAAGGTATACAAAATGCCATGTCCTTTGAATTGATGAAACACTATTTTTGAAAAGAGGAATGAATGGACTTTATAGGCATGATAAGAAACAAGTTTATAAATCTTATTTGTAGCAAAACTGACAAAGTCATTGTATGAAATTGTTCTAATCATGCCTATAAAAAAAAAAAAAAAAAAAAAAAGGAAAAGTCTGAGAGCTGCTCCCTAACATGAGACACCTCCATCCCTATATTACATACAGAAACAAAAAAATTCGCCTGTGGGACTTTAAATGAAGTGTCCATGGTGATCCCATATAAATAGAGAGAGTATAGAAATAACAAAATTTATTGAAATAAATATCATCCAGTACAAGTCATAAGCATGGGTGACAATTACATAGGAACAGCAACATGATAAAATGGTCCTAAAACATAACCATCATGACATAACATCAAAGTATAAAAAGTACAGATATACATGATACATTTCTAACCCGACGCGTTTCGCGAGCTCTCCTCGCTTCATCAGGGGCTGATGTGTATATCTGATGTCTGTAATAACAAGTAAAAATGTATTGAAGTATAGCTTGTAATTGGACAACAACATGAAGCCGAAGCTAGTAATCCGATACCTACTTGTCAGGCACTTGACCCCAAAGAGGGCGGCCCCAGGCAGGGGGCGGCGGAAATACATCTCCCCCGGGAGCTGAGGGGGAGGAGACCACGGAGTGGAGGTCCAGGAACAGGCATAGGGCAGGCATGGTGAAAAAGAAAGAAAAAGGATGGACCCGATTGTCACCCACGATGGTTACAGAGCGTGCTCGCTGTAATAAAATATACCAAAAATATATGTATCTAAAATAATGATAGTAACCATATCCAAAAGGGTTTGCAGTAATATGATTGAGTATGGTGGGTGCAGGGTGTCCAGCAGAGCATGAAAGGGAGAGTGAGAGCAGAACAGAAAAACGAGAAAAAGTAAAAAAGATGTGAGCCCAGGTGTGGCCCAAGTGTTAACCATGAATCTAGCAGGGCTTAGTCTTTGTAATGAAGTATATAGATGTATATATATATATATATATATATATATATATATATATATATAAAAATGGTGGATAATATGATCTCCTAAATAACCTAAAAATCCTACATGGCATGTACACCATGATAAGGTACATGAATATATGTATTGTGTAACTTGAATGATTCATATCACAATGTACTGGGAGTATAAGGTATTAGGCTAGGGTACAGGAAATATAGGAGCGTCCTGCAGAGCATGGGGGGGGGGGGGGGTTGATGTAAAAAAGAAAATGTAAAGGAAAGAGTGGGAGAGAATAGTGAAGGAAAAGAGGGAAAAAGAAAAGAGAAAAAAAGAAAAAGGAGGAATAAGGAAAGATGGCAAAGAAAAAAGACAAGAAAAACTGCAGAAGTGAAGAAGAGGGAAAGATGCAGACAAACAAGAAAGTAAAATGGAGAACAAACAAAAGTAGTTATCAATAAATTGCAAGTGATATTGCAGGGTGTACCTATACAAGTGGTGAGTGCACTGGTGGGGTGACATGTAAAAATATAAATATAATGGTGATGCCTACCAGTATAGTCTCTCGCCAGTGTGTAGAAGGAGCCAGATGAAAGGAAAAATGACCATGCCAAAACCCCCGCCTAAATATCCGGACGTCCGCCGCAGCCTCCGCCCCCAATGTCATACAAGCGTCGGTGGGGGGGGACCGCACACACCGCGCCCGCCAGCGTGCGGCAGGATGCAGCAGAGGTACCCGCCCATCGTCCGGATGTTAACTGTGCTCAGGAGGTGGGGACACCGCTGTTTGCGGAAGTCTCTCACTGTAGCACACAGTATGACGCCGATGCACTGGTGGCTCCGCCCCTTCTGAGGTGAAGAGGCGGAGACAGCAGGGGAAGACAAACCCCATTTGTGCATCGCAGCTCCCGGGGGGAAGTGAACCGCCACCCCTAAACCGAGAGCCACACACATGGGGCCAGGTCCGCAAGTGGGAAAGGGGAGTCACCTACGAAAAACCATGTCATATTGTGGATGGGTAGTCAAGGTATATATATATATATATTTATAAACTGGTTCTAGGAGCAGCAACAGACTTAGGGCATTTAGGTGTCTTCCACCTGGGTTCAATAGAAAAAAAAAAAGGAAAAGTCTGAGAGCTGCTCCCTAACATGAGACACCTCCATCCCTATATTACATACAAAAACAAAAAAATTTGCCCGTGGGACTTTAAATGAAGTGTCCATGGTGATCCCATATAAATAGAGAGAGTATAGAAATAACAAAATTTATTGAAATAAATATCATCCAGTACAAGTCATAAGCATGGGTAACAATTACATAGGAACAGCAACATGATAAAATGGTCCTAAAACATAACCATCATGACATAACATCAAAGTATAAAAAGTACAGATATACATGATACATCTCTAACCCGACGCGTTTCGCGAGCTCTCCTCGCTTCATCAGGGGCTGATGTGTATATCTGATGTCTGTAATAACAAGTAAAAATGTATTGAAGTATAGCTTGTAATTGGACAACAACATGAAGCCGAAGCTAGTAATCCGATACCTACTTGTCAGGCACTTGACCCCAAAGAGGGCGGCCCCAGGCAGGGGGCGGCGGAAATACATCTCCCCCGGGAGCTGAGGGGGAGGAGACCACGGAGTGGAGGTCCAGGAACAGGCATAGGGCAGGCATGGCGAAAAAGAAAGAAATAGGATGGACCCGATTGTCACCCACGATGGTTACAGAGCGTGCTCGCTGTAATAAAATATACCAAAAATATATGTATCTAAAATAATGATAGTAACCATATCCAAAAGGGTTTGCAGTAATATGATTGAGTATGGTGGGTGCAGGGTGTCCAGCAGAGCATGAATGGGAGAGTGAGAGCAGAACAGAAAACAGAGAAAAAGTAAAAAAGATGTGAGCCCAGGTGTGGCCCAAGTGTTAACCATGAATATAGCAGGGCTTAGTCTCTGTAATGAAGTATATAGATGTATATATATATATATATATAAAAATGGTGGATAATATGATCTCCTAAATAACCTAAAAATCCTACATGGCATGTACACCATGATAAGGTACATGAATATATGTATTGTGTAACTTGAATGATTCATATCACAATGTACTGGGAGTATAAGGTATTAGGCTAGGGTACAGGAAATATAGGAGCGTCCTGCAGAGCATGGGGGGGGGGGGGGGGGGGTTGATGTAAAAAAGAAAGAATAATCATGCCTATAAAGTGATCACACCATACTTGGGGCTGATAGGGCCATCTGCTAACAGCTGGGCTACCTGGCCATTGTGCCGCTTGCCTGCCAGGTTTTAGCTCTACCAGCGCCTCCTTCGTTTTGCCACTCCATACCCTACTAACAGCCAAGGCTTATTGGAGTATCTTCCATTTAGCTCGCTCCATACCCTGCTAATAGCCAGGGCTTACCAGAGTATCGCAACCTGTCTTCCCAGTGCTCACCAAAAACTTCAGGAAGAAAATGAACCAAACCGGTCCTTAGGAGGAGGACAAAAAAGGAACACGGCCGCTGGCTTGGAGCAAAGAGTTATCGGAGAGGGGTCTTATAGGGGAGGAGTGAAGGCAGGATTAACCCACACGACGTATGCTGCCATGGAGTCTGCCAGGAAAGTGCATATATAGTGAAAATATATAAGTATTCTGATGATACCACAAATATCACTTCATATGTAAAACCAATACAAATTGTGCAGTGCATAAACACTTAAAATTTGTAAAACAATAAAAAACAGAATTCATATAAACATATAATAAAAATTAAATATATATAAAGAAATTAGTCCATAAAGTCCCCACGATGTAAGTGCTTCATAATAAGTGCAAAATAAATTCACTCCTCTGTGCTCAACAAGCAGGGTGGGCGCCCCCCCCCCCCCCCCCCGCAGGAATATTCTCACCTGGATCAGTGTGACCACTACAGCTAAGTAGGGTCAAAAACAGCTTTCTAGCCTCACCATGGGCTGTAATAAGACAACTCCAGAGTTCCTCTCCACTCCTTGCTCCCAGGTGGCCAGTTTATGATAAATAAACTGATAGTGCTTATATCATTTAAAAAGCTTTTATTTTCATAAAAAGTGATGACAAGGTACTGACATTTTTTCTGGTGCTACAAGCGCACCAGTCTGTGCTCTTCTCATGGAAATAACTAGCTCCTCTCTATTTCCTAGTACTGCGATCATCCGTGCCCCTCCCCAAGGCGTGTCGATACAGGGTCTTGTATCTTCCTCAGGGGGATTTCTTGACCTTCATGACCAGGCCATTTTTTGCAATATGGCACTGTGTTACTTTAACTGACAATAGCGCGGTCATGTGATGCTGAACCCAAATAAAATTGATGTCCTTTTTTCCTACAAAAAAAGACCGACAAAAAAATTAAATTTTTTTTTTTTTTACTTTATGCTAGAATACATATCCAATAAAAAAAATTGTAAAAAATCAAATTTCTTCATCAATTTAGGCCAGTATGTATAATATGCTACATATTTTTGTTACAAAAAAATCCCAATAAGCGTATATTGATTGGTTTGCGCAAAAGTTATAGCGTGTACAAACTATGGGATATAGTTATATGTATATATATATATATATATACCCCCTCTGATGAAGTCGGAAGTGATGAAACACATTGGGGCGTGGCTACATGGCAACTGTATTCCGATGCTGGATCATTGACTCTGGGCGTGCGAGTGAAGGGACTGTGAGATGGCAGCTCTTTGTCACCCAGCATGATTTGATTTTACAATATGAAAGCTTGTTTGAGTTTTATTTGATGTACATTCAATACTTTTTAAAATAAATCAGTTACCTTGTGTTTTTACACTATTAGAGGCTCTGTCTTCACTTTCATCCCTACATGTGGAGTTTGAAGCTAGTATCTGGATGGAATTTGGCGTCCATTAACAGCTCTTCAGTATAATACATAAGCGATTTTTGACAAACTTGAGAGTGAATGGCAACATCATTTGGTGAGCGCTTTTCTTAAAGGAATGGAAGTGGCACACATCAATGTGGTGGAGGAGTATTGGTGATAATACTTGCTTTGCAAACAGACAAAAAGGAGACAATATGCCCTACTACAATCCTCCTATCTCAGCGCTTAAGGATATTTGCTATAATAAGATGGAAAATATAAAACCGCAGTGATTTGACCTGATGTCACCTGATTCTAAATGAGATATCTCTAAGAAGCCACTTAATACAAAAACATATATAAATATGGATGAGTAAATAATCACTATATATCAACCATTAACCCATCAAAGCGGCGCTATTCTCAGTCCTAAATGCTGACTGATAAAACAAAAAGTCTTTGTAAAATGCAGGCAAAACAAATGCAGGCAGGAAAATTCCAGCAAAGACACAAAGGCTAGGACCTAATCTGGAGTCTCTTAAACATATAGTAGATCTGATGAGTGCATCTTTCACCATCTGTTAGGACACCTTGTGCTGCACACACCCCGCAAGGGGTTCAAACTCACCGGAACCGAGAGGTTAATAGACCTTGGATAGTATCCTCACTCCAATTACTCCCGAAGTCCTCCAGGGTTGATAGTCAAACACCAGCAACAATGTCCATATGTAAAAAAGAGACCCCAAAATAGTCCAGTACCTTTTTGATAATTTATTAAACAAATAAAGGAAAATAAAATAAAATAAACTGTAAAAATCAGCAGGTCCTTTCAGAGGATAGCCTTCAAGCTTTCAGTTGGTTGGTAATAGTGGATAACTCAAATAGCTTCTCTCAAAGCACAAGGGAGCTGGTTACAGACTGGATGGACGATACACACTCACAGCTGATCAGCCCTTCATCCCACTGGTAACAGAAAGCTACTAGTTTGGAACGCACTGCATGTCAACCAGTCTCAGCTGATCGGCACTTCCTCCCTCTCGTGTCTGAAGCTTCAGGCTTAGAGCGCACTGCGTCCTCACGTGATAACGGTTGCCGTGGTATCAAGCTCTGACTAGTTTCGTCATTGAGACTTTTTCAAAGAGCGTGACATCACGGCATGTTAATCAGAATTTATCTTAGAGACAGGGGGTGGAGCGCGGCCGGCACTCCGCCCTAGTGAGTAAATAATTTGTAAAGTCTGGGTCTGATTGAAAGGTGCGTCCCTATCTTATACTGGGAACGTATCCTCACTCCAACCAACCTAAAACTGCAGGCTGCACATTTTATTAACATCGCAGTGTAAATGTAGCAGAATACTGCAATACATCTGTAAACACCCAATTTCTTGTAGCACAATAACTCAGCCATAGTTCTAATGTCCTAGATTGACATTAAAAACATTAAACTAGCATAAAACATTACATACAAAATCGCATATAATCATAGCAACAGCGAAACTTGTAATAAAATCAGGTAATATTGATTCAAATCCAGTCAGATTGTAATGAATACCTGAATGACAAACTATAGAAAAAACATTTCCAAAGGTAAGAAAACGTAGGTTAATAGTAGAGTACAGTTATCCACTATTACCAACCAACTGAAAGCTAGAAGGCTATCCTCTGAAAGGACCTGCGCCCACTGATTTTTACAGTTTATTTTATTTTATTCTACTATACAGATTAGGAGGTATTTTTAATCTGAGTAATGCACCGCTTACACACAAAGAAACTAACATCCTACATCAGGGACTAAAATGTGGTCTCAATAGACCTCTCACTAAGATTGATGCTTATATAGATGTACACAAGTTTGTGCGTAAGCTGAGTATTAAAAAACACTTTTTAAATAAAAACTCAAACCCAACCAGTATGAGCGGGGTCTCATCACTGGCGATGGATAGCGGGTTAAAAAACAAGTCCTTATTCAACCTCCCAATAATGGTTCTCACCATTTGGAGGTTTTTAAAAGTCTTATTTTAAGAGATTTAGATCAGTTAAAACCAAAAAAGCAAGTGAACCCGAGATATATTAAGGAAGCTATTGAGTCACTTGAAGCGAGAAAAAATATAATAATCAGACCTGCTGACAAGGGAGGGGGAGTGGTTATTATGTCAAAGGACTATTATACCACTCAATTGACTGAATTGTTGTCAGATAAGGATACATACGAGATGTTAGTTAAAGATCCGACCCCTCAGTACAGAGCCGAATTAAAGTCTCTGATTGATTTTGGCTACCGCTCACATGTCCTTACGGACAAAGAAAAAAGATTCCTGTTCCCCAGCAGCAGTCGTACCCCTACTATATATACTACTATATATACCCTTCCAAAAATCCACAAGGATCTGGCTAATCCCCCCCCTAGACCCATAGTTAATGGGATTGATTTGGTCACCTCAAGTATAGGTCAATATTTAGATGTATTCCTACAAAAAAGTGTGACCACCACGAGAGCCTATTTGAAAGACACTAAGAGTTTATTACAGGATCTGAAAGAAATCAGCTTAGCGGGGATGAATGAGGTGTATCTGGTCACATCTGATGTGACCAGTCTATACACTATTATTCAACACGATGATGCCCTGCTAGCACTCAATTGGGCATTGAGTAAAAGGGAAGATCTTCCTCTGAGACAAAAAATATTTCTTAGAGATGCGTTAGACTTCTGTCTCTCTCACAATTACTTTTGGTTTAACCACAACTTCTTCACCCAAAAGAGGGGCGTTGCAATGGGCGCGAAATTCGCGCCCAGCATCGCTAACCTCTTTATGGGTGAATGGGAGGATAAAGAGATCTTTCGAGACAGAAGACCAGAACTCTTATACTACAAACGCTATATTGATGACCTGATACTGATATGGGCGGGTTCAGAACTGGCACTCCAAAATTATATGGCTCATTTGAATGATAATACTCGTAATATCAGACTTACAAGCCAGTGGAGCACTGAGGAAATACACTTTTTAGATGTGAACATCTATAGAGTTGGTGACAGAGTACAAACGAAAGTGTTCTTCAAACCCACTGATAGAAATAGTTACCTTCCAGTACATAGCGGTCACCATCCGCTTTGGTTGAAAAATGTGCCCAAGGGCCAAATAATGAGGGTCAGGAGAAATTGCTCCGAATTAGAGGATTTCGATCAACAAGTTACAGTATTAAAAAATAGGTTTGTGAGGGGCAGGAGGCGGAGCCTAGCAGAGCAGACATGCATTGTTAGAGCTCCACACCGCTGAGGAGAGAAGAGAAGGACAAAGCGGAGCCTGCAGGCTCAAAAGGTAGCCATTTGAACCTTTTTGCCCCAGGGAACAAACTGTGAAAGTTTGGGCAGGAAATATGGTACTGGGAGGAAACCGTGGCAGAAATAAAAATCACCTCACAAAGAGCTCACAGGCACTCACTGCAGCTGAAGCAGCTCCAGTCACCTCACAAGATACAGCATCAGGGCGCTCTCACAGACAGAAAATGTCACAGCAAGACTCTCCATTTGAGTCAGATACAGAACAAATCCTCTCACAAACTTCTCCACAAGCCTCCTCAGTATCCCCAGTAATAGTATTACAATTTGAAAAGATGCTTCATAAGGCTTTAAAACAAACCTCAGACCAAATAACAAAAAGCCTAACCAAAGAAATAAGAGAGCTGGGAAACCGCACCGCAGCCTTAGAAATAAAAATGGATGAAATTGAAATTACAACCCAAGAAAATATAACAGAATTGGAACAATTAAAAAAAGAGAATTTAATACTTCAAACTAAGCTCGAAGATTACGAAAATAGAGCCAGACGTTCAAACTTGCGCATAAGGGGAATACCTGAAACTGTGACAGACCTGCAATCTACTATTACTGCTCTATTACAAGAACTAAAGCCAGATATCCCTATTGAGCGTTTAGAACTGGACAGAGTACACAGAGCCCTCACAGCCAAAAAGAAAGATGGACCCCCACGTGATATAATCACAAAATTTCATTATTACAGAACGAAAGAACAAATACTAATTGCTGCAAGAGAAAAAAAGGAACTTAATTTTCAAGGACACAATTATCAAATTTTTGCTGACCTATCCCAACTTACTATTACTAAAAGACGATCCATAAAACCCCAACTAATGGAACTGCAACGCCACAACATTATGTATCAATGGGGCTTCCCCTTTTCAGTCAGATTTAACTACCAAGGTACAATTTACAGAAGCAGATCAGCAGATGAACTACAACAAACCCTTTTAAAATTAAATCTGACAGAACCCACAAGCAGCAACACTCCCACACGCAGAAGAATGGCGTCATCTTCACCTTCAGGCAGCACCCAGAAAATTTCAGAACAAAATGGGAATCATCATTCTCACAAAAGAGGCCGTTATGCCACATCATCCATGGACCAAGAAGATTCAATGGACTGACATCCTAATTCCTGATATCTCTTCATTTATTATACTAAGAGATGGTTCTCTATAAAAAAAACTATATTTATAACTGAATGTAACTGCATTCTGATAGTCACACACTGTGTGGGATCATGTTACATTCCAGTTATATTTCTTATTACTTCTGATTCATATAGCCTTAGAATATATAAGTGAAATAAGGAAATTCTTGTTCAGTTATATATTATCAGGTAATAACAATAGATTTATTACTTTTTAGGACAAATATGTTCAATAATCCAGAAGTAATGGAAGCTTTTTCTTTCTTTTCTTAAAACAAATATATTATTACCTAACTAGTTCCTAGAATTATGTTTTTGTTTATTCTAATCTGAAGCAATACAACCTCAATTTTATGAGTTAACATATCTAAAAACAGTTACATATGAATAAAATATGTAATTGTTTACTCTAAAAGGGTTAAAATCCCAAAATAATTCAAACTATCTTCATCAATACCAAAGTTATTAACAGTACCTTTCTAACTGAATTATTTAGCCTAGGGCAAGACTAACCATATACAACCACCCTGGAATAAATAATTTCAACAAAAACTATATTCTGCACTCCAATTAATGAAACATTATTTTGATGTCTTTTGACATAGCACTTCTCTCCTGTAAGCGGAAGATCCGTGTACCCCCATTAGCCCTCCTCATTCTCCCAACCATATAATGTGGGAGTGTGACGAAGGCACTTATTCCCCTGAGAGAGATATTTATTCTCTTTCACGGGTAAATTGTGATTACTTGCAAAAAATAATTTATACAATGTATCATCTAATCTCATATGTTTTTTGTTTACTCTTTACTCCAGAATTCACTGGTTTCTTTTCTATCTATTCATCTCTTCAGTCCACACAGGTTGATCTGCGCAGTCAGCTCTGCATAACAAAAAGTAAGTCAAAACTATTTGATCTATTGCCATGGCACCACTGAATATACTTTCCCTGAATGTTCAGGGAATAAATGTCCCTCAAAAAAGGACCAAAGCCTTCCGTACTTTCCATAACAAGAAGGCTCACATAGTATGCCTCCAAGAAACACACTTCACCAAAGATTCTACTCCAAAATATATTTCTCCTTTTTATCAACAAATTTACACGGCTTCTGCCTGTACCAAGCAAAGGGGAACTCTAATTGCATTTCACCGATCCACACCATTCACCTTATCATCAGAAATTAAAGACCCAGAAGGTAGATACCTGATACTCATGGGTTATACAATGGATACAGCAATCACGGTGATTTCCTACTACGCTCCTAACAAACAACCTACACCATTCCTCTCACATATATTACAAGTGATTAATACACACAAAATAGGAACAGTGATAATGTGTGGGGATTCGAACCAGGTCCTCCTCCCATTTCTAGATAAATCACCTTTTACACCATCCAAAATAACCTCTAGATTACCTTTTTCTCAACTTCTTTCCAAATACAATCTGGTAGATTCATGGAGAGAAAGTAACCCAATGAAAAAGAAATTCACTTATTTCTCACACCCTCATCAAACCTTCACGAGAATAGATCATATTTTTCTAACAATAGGAATGATACCAGAAATTATTGCATCAGATATAATTCCGATTCCGTGGTCTGACCATAATGCAGTATACACTACTATAGCCTCAGCCATACCAAAAGCGCATGACCCAACGTGGTACTTACCGGACATAATGCTCAAACACCCACTACATCAGATGGCCATTGAACAAGCTTTAAAGGAATACATATCAATTAATAATACAACAGACATCTCCCCAATAACACTGTGGGAAGCTCATAAGCCTGTCTTGCGTGGTACAATACAAAGACAAATGGCACTATTTAAACGGGAACGCAAAAATCTAGCAAAAAAACTAGAACTCAATTTTAATGCAGCCTACATATAATTTCAAGATAATCCATCTCAGAGTACAAAATCTCATCTGGAAAAATCTAGATTGGAATACGATCTATTTCTCACTGAGTCAGTTGATAAATCCCTCAAACGCTCCAAACACAATTTCTACATGAATACAAACAAACCAGGTACATATTTGGCTCTGGCATTAAATTCAACTAACAAATCTTTCAAACCAATACGTTTGAAATTATCAAAAAATGTTTACACTTGTAATCCAGTTAAAATAGTCCATAAATTTCACTCACATCTCGCAACTTTATACAAGACAAACAATGAATTTAATCCTACAGAAGCTGAATCCTTCTTCTCAAAAATAACCTTACCTGAGTTATCTCAGAATCAAAAAAGCAGTTTGGATGAGCCTATAACTATAGATGAAGTTGCTAACGCCATAAAAGACCTAAAACTTAACAAAAGACCAGGCCCAGACGGCTACTCGGCTTTATACTATAAAACATTTTCAGAAATACTCTCTCCCATTCTCACTGAAACTTTTAACAAACTTCTAGATGGACATTCTTTTCGGCAAGAAACACTAATGGCAATTGTTTGTATGATCCCAAAACCCCTTTCTGATGATACTTCCTGTGTGAATTATCGGCCTATCTCTCTGTTAAACCTCGATATTAAATTATTAGCAAAAATAATAGCAAAACGCCTCAATAGCATTATAGGAAAATTAATACATAGAGATCAAGTAGGCTTCATGCCAAATAGACAGGCAGGCGATAATATACGCAGGGCAGTGTTATTGGCACATATTGCTAAAAAACGGAAAATCCCTTTATGTTTTCTATCTCTCGATATTAAGAGGGCATTTGACACAGTATCCTGGCAATATATGCAATATTCATTACAAAAATGGGGTTTTGGACCCCACTTTTTAACATGGATCAAAGCATTATATAATAAACTCAAAGCCTATATAAAATATGCTGGATACAAATCTGAAGCCTTTAATATCGAAAGAGGTACCCGACAGGGTTGCCCATTATCTCCCTTATTATTTGCCCTTATACTCGAACCCATGGCCCAATACATCAGAACAAACCAAACTATAACTGGCATTGAAGTAGGAGGTATTACACACAAATTATGTATATTTGCAGACGATATATTACTTTTTCTATCATCACCACAGGTCTCTGGTCCTAACTTAATACCAGCTCTTGATGGATTTGCAGCCCTATCCGGCCTTATGATTAATCCTAAGAAATGCCTAGTGCTTAATATTTCACTCACAAACATGGAATTGATCCCGGCTAGGGCTGCACTCCCATTCACATGGGCAGAAAAATCAATCCCATATCTTGGAATTCATTTAACAGCATCTCATTCTGACATATTCTCAACCAATTATCCTCCTGTATTAAGACAGATCACAAATCTAATAAAACAATGGTCGCAACTTCCTTTATCCTGGATAGGGAAGATTAATGCAATCAAAATGACTATTCTACCCAAATTGCTTTATCTATTCAGAGTCCTCCCTATTCCAATTCCTTCCTATTTTTTGAGAATAGTACGAAAAAGAGCAACTTCGTTTATATGGGGCTCTTCTAAACCACGTATACCTATACACACACTACATCTTCCCAAAAATAAAGGAGGCCTGGGATACCCTAATTTTACTAACTACTACAGAGCAGCACATTTGGCCAGTCTGTCCAAATACCATGCAAAACAGGAAATCCCATTATGGGTATTTATAGAGGCTTCAGAAAATGACCCTCTATTAATATCAAATTTATTATGGCTTGATCCTAAAGACCGCTTTAAAATTCATAATCCCATAACTAAACACTTCTTATCTCTCTGGGATAAACTAAAAAACAAATATCAGTTACAATCTCCACACAATCCTCTCCTTTCTTTTATCAGAAATTCGGCCTTTTATCCGGCATGGATCTACCCAAATTCTTTTAAAGCTTGGACAACATCAGGCATTCAGACACTAAATGACTTCATAGCATCTAAATCATTCCTTTCATTCCCATCGCTTAGAGAAAAATATGATCTACCAAACTCTGAGATATTTAGATATCTCCAAATCAAAAATTTCTATACACCATTATCCCAATTATCCATTTTTGAATCAATCTGTACAAAAGATCCATTTGCTAAAGGTACAATTTCATCACTTTATAATCAATTATATGGAGTAGCAAATCTTAATAGACCCTCTTACGTTCAGAGGTGGGAGGAGGACCTGGGACGAACTTTAGAAGACACGGACTGGTCTAACATATGGCTCACATCTAAGTCATCTTCACCCAACATCTTAGCACTGGAGACAAATTATAAAGTCCTAACTCGCTGGTACCTTGTACTCGCTAGAGTGGCAAAATATTCACCTAATACTAGGGTTGTCCCGATACCACTTTTTTAGGACCGAGTACAAGTACCGATACTTTTTTTCAAGTACTCGCCGATACCGATTACCGATACTTTTTTTTTAATGTCACGTGACAGTTTTTTTTTTTTTTTTTTTAACAGTGCTTGCTTTTTTTGGGGGGGGGGGGGGGGGTGAACGTTGTATGTGTGTGTTATTTTTTTTTTTTTACAATTTTTTTTTTTACAATAATATTTTTTTTATTCTTTATTGTTTTTTTTTTTTTTTTTAATCAGCCCTTTTGGGGGGCTTTGGTGAGATATCAGGGGTCTTAACAGACCTCTGATATCTCCCCCTTGAGACAGAGAAAGAGACAGAGGATAGAGATTCCCCAGTCCCTTTCTCTGCAGCGTCAGCTGCACTGAGAATGAATGGAGAGGAGACAGCGGCTTCTCTCCATTCATAAACTGACACATTGTAATCACAGGAGATTACAATGTTTCAGTTATGTGAATAGACAGAGTCAGCTGACTCTATCCATACACAAAGGAAGGAGGAGGGGGAGGACGGAGGAACTGAGGGGGAGAACGGAGGGGACAGATAAGAAGAGCACTACGGAGGGGACAGCTGAGAGGGACAGATAAGGAGAGAGGAATGCAGGGGACAGCGGAGAGGCACAGAGGAACGGAGGGGGCACGGAGGAGGATGCAGTGACATACAGCTGTGACCGATCACAGCTGTATGTCACTAAAGCAGCTGAAAGCCGCTGGGGGAGAATCTTTGTATCTCCCCCATGCGCCGATCACAGCTGACTTCCAGGTATCGGTGGAAGCATCGGGAGCATTTGCCCGAGTACAAGTACTTGGGCAAATGCTCGGTATCGGTGCCGATACCGATACTAGTATCGGTATCGGGACATCCCTACCTAATACCTCAACTCTTTGTTTTCAAGGATGCCCAGAAATAGGCACATATTTACACATATGGTGGACGTGCCCAGTAATCCAAACCTTCTGGAAGGAAGTCTTCGTGATTGCATCTAAGATATTTAAAAAAATAATACAACCAGATCCATATTTAACTTTACTTAATCTAAAACCGGAATGGTTAACACTCTCTCAATTCAAACTTATGATCCAACTAATAACGGCTGCAAAACAAACAGTGGCCAAGGCATGGAAATCTCCTACATTGGTACTAGCAGAAACAATTCACAGAATGAATAATATAATGTCCCATGCTAAGATGGTAGCCATCGATCAAAATCAAATTCCAAAATTTGAAAAACTTTGGCATCCTTGGATAAAACAACAGTTCCTGTCAATCTTCAATGACTCTGTCCTGTTGCCATGGTAACAGATTAAATGACTTACAGAGACACCCATTCTAAGGCTTCAAAGAGAACTAAAAAGAATAATAAACTGACGAGCGGGACAACCTTGCAGACCATACCTCTACCTTTCAACCCTTTTTCTTCTTTCTCTTTCCTTTTCTCCACCTTACGATTAAAGCTCATTATCAGAATTTATTTGACCTATATACACTCTACTTGTAAACAATATGTATAGTAGGTATAAATCATTTAAATACCTACAAAAGTAACTAAGGAAATGATATATATCTTTAATTTAGGTTTACGTGAACCCAATGTTTAATATTTGAAATTTCATGATATTTACCTATATAAACCCTACTGTAAAACAATGAGCTTACTTTATAGATCCTTGTAAACTTACTTTATGTATCTTTATAACATTGTATACTCAATAAACTTCTTTTGACAAGGAAAAAATAGGTTTGTGGAAAAAGGATATAAACCTCAGTTTTTAGACCCTATTATTGAGGAGATTAGGGCTCTCCCTCGGGATCATTGTTTAAGAGATGTACCTAGTATGGAAAGAAACCTAGATCATGAATGGAGTTTTATATCTCCCTTCCATTCACAATTCAAGGAGGTGGAGAATATTTTCCACAAATATTGGCACGTCCTACGTTTGGATAGGACACTGTCAAGGGTTCTACCAGACAAACCCAAGTTCATTTACCGTAAGGCGCCAAGCTTTGGGGATGTTATAGTCAAAAAGATCATTGATCCCCCTGGGAGAAATCCAACCTTCTGGGATCAAAATGTTTTTTTTGCATGCCGGAAATGCAAAGCTTGCAGAAAGGTGGCTAGACCTATGAGAAAAATAGAAAAATTTACCTCAAATTCTAATAACAGGGAATTTGCAATTAAGCACTTTATAACATGTAATACATCTCATGTTGTGTATGCCTTGCGTTGTCCTTGTGGATTAATGTACATAGGTCGCACTAAGCGTCTTTTAAGAGTTAGAATCGCAGAGCATGTGCATAATATCTCTATTGGTTATAAAGACCACAATGTATCCCTGCACTTCAAACAACATCATGAACAAGACCCTTCTGGTTTGTTATTTTGGGGGATAGATCACATTAAACAATCATGGAGGGGGGGCAATATAGTAAGGGATTTATCAAAAAAAGAAACTCAATGGATTTTTTTAACTGACACTCTTAGCCCGAAAGGGTTAAATATTGAACTCGATATTAATTGTTTTATCAGTGATTTTTAGGGATCTATAGTGGACGATCCTGTACTGTATTAGAGGTTTAATTTAGGGGGTCTCTACTCTGGGATTTAAATTTGTTTATTTTATGGATTACATAATGACTTTGCCTCGTTTAGATTACATATTAGTTATTGTGTATGTACAGTTAGACCTTTGAGATACAGAGAGGCACTGTAGAATCTACTATTAACCTCCGTTTTCTTACCTTTGGAAATGTTTTTTCTATAGTTTGCCATTCAGGTAATTACAATCTGACTGGATTTGAATCAATATTACCTGTTTGATTTTATTACAAGTTCCGCTGTTGCTATGATTATATGCAATTATATGCGATTTTGTATGTAATGTTTTATGCTAGTTTAATGTTTTTAATGTCAATCTAGGACATAAGAACTATGGCTGTTATTGTGCTACAAGAAATTGGGTGTTTACAGATGTATTGCAGTATTCTGCTACATTTGCACTGCGATGTTAATAAAATGTGCAGCCTGCAGTTTTAGGTTGGTTGGAGTGAGGATACGTTCCCAGTATAAGATAGGGACGCACCTTTCAATCAGACCCAGATTTTACAAATTATTTACTCACTAGGGCGGAGTGCCGGCCGCGCTCCCCCCCTGTCTCTAAGATAAATTCTGTTCAACATGCCGTGATGTCACGCTCTTTGAAAAAGTCTCAATGACGAAACTAGTCAGAGCTTGATACCACGGCAACCGTTATCACGTGAGGACGAAGTGCGCTCTAAGCCTGAAGCTTCAGACACGAGAGGGAGGAAGTGCCGATCAGCTGAGACTGGTTGACAGGCAGTGCGCTCCAAGCTAGTAGCTTTCTGTTACCAGTGAGATGAAGGGCTGATCAGCTGTGAGTGTGTATCGTCCATCCAGTCTGTAACCAGCTCCCTTGTGCTTTGAGAGAAGCTATTTGAGTTATCCACTATTACCAACCAACTGAAAGCTTGAAGGCTATCCTCTGAAAGGACCTGCTGATTTTTACAGTTTATTTTATTTTATTTTTCTTTATTTGTTTAATAAATTATCAAAACGGTACTGGACTATTTTGGGGTCTCTTTTTTACATATGGACATTGTTGCTGGTGTTTGACTATCAACCCTGGAGGACTTCGGGAGTAATCGGAGTGAGGATACTATCCAAGGCCTATTAACCTCTCAGTTCCGGTGAGTTTGAACCCCTTGCGGGGTGTGTGTGCAGCACAAGCTGTCCTAACAGATGGTGAAAGGTGCACTCATCAGATCTACTATACGTTTAAGAGACTCCAGATTGAGTCCTAGCCTTTGTGTCTTTGCTGGAATTTTCCTGCCTGCATTTGTTTTGCCTGCATTTTACAAAGACTTTTTGTTTTATCAGTCAGCATTTAGGACTGAGAATAGCGCCGCTTTGATGGGTTAATGGTTGATATATAGTGATTATTTACTCATCTATATTTAAATACTTGCTTTGTGACACTTATTTTATCACATTGGAGTGAATTGGAGTTAATATTGCTGCATGATATTGCAGGATATTGCTTCATATTTTCATGGACACGGATTTATTTTCATGGACACTTTTTATATATACATCATATAATATTCTTTTTTCGTTTTTTTGTCCGCTACTGTGAAATGTATGTTTTCTGTTTGCAATTTATATTTTCACTTGTTTGTTCTGTTAGTATTTGGTTTAAGTAGCAGAACATTTATTTCCTTATTTATATTTAAACACATTCTGAAGCAGTGGTCATCAACCCTGTCCTCAGGGCCCACTAACAGGCCAGGTTTTATGTATTACCTTGGGGAGATGCAGACTAGAATACTGCAATCACTGAGCAGCAAATGATATCACCTGTGATGTATTTCAGTTATCTTGCAAACCTGGCCTGTTAGTGGGCCCTGAGGACAGGGTTGATGACCACTGCTCTAAAGCGTAGTGCGCACATATATAAACTATGGGATATATCTATGGATTTTTTTCTTTACTAGTAATGGCAGTGATCCAGAGATTTTTAGCAGGACTGCGACATTGCGGCGGACACTTCTGACACTAAGTGACACTAATACAGTGATCAGTGCTAAAAAAAAATGCACTGTCACTGTTCTAATGACACTGGCAGGGAAGGAGTTAACATCAGGGGCGATCAAAGAGTTAAATGTGCTCATAGGGAGTGCTTTCTAACTGTGTGGGAGATGGTTTAACTGTAGGAAGACAGAGATCCCTGTTCCTGCAGAAACACAAGATCTCCATCTTCCCCTCTCACAGATCGGTGGTGTGCCTTGTTTACATAGGAAGACCACCGATCTGCCTCTCCTGAGAACAATCGTAGGGTGCCGGGAAAATCGGATGTGCCGGACCCACTGATTGGCTCCCGCTGTGTTTAATCACAGCGGGAGAGGTTCGCCGGCAGTGTGCACGCGTACACCCCAGACCACGAAGTCATGTGGATTTCGCACAGGAGGGACGCCCTGCTGCAGTATATCTACGTGGGGTGGTCCAGAAGAGGTTTAAAGTGGTAGTAAACTCTGCTATATAATTTTTGTTTCAGGGCCCCCCAGGTGAGTTATACCATAATGTGCTAGTATGCACAGCATATTATTACATTATGACAGACTTACCTGCCCTCCAGCACTGCGGTGGGATTGATCCAACTGGACCCCGGAGCTTCCATCTTCTCCTGGCCTTCCTTCTGGGTCTTGTGCCTTCGGTCGTTTGATAGGCCACGCCGCAATAACGTCACTCCCATGCATATGCACAGGAGTCACATCGCTGTGGCACAGATTGGGACTGTAAATATTCGCTGAGCTGCGCATGCACAGCTCAGTGTTCATGACAGCTGACAGGCAGAAGGACAAGTTTTCAAAAATTGCCTTTACTTTCATTTTAAAGCGGTGTTCCACCAAAAAAAAAAAAAAAAGAAAAGCCAGAAGCTACACATACTGCAGCTGCTGTCTTTTAACAATAGGACACTTACCTGTCCTGGAATCCAGCGATGTCAGCACCACAGCTGATGTTTCCATCAGCTGTCGGGTGCTGCCGCCGCCATTGTGGGTAAGAGTACCCGGCAGTGTGGCCTTACGGCTTCATGCCGGGAACCTTACTGCGCATGCTTGAGGCCGCACTCCTCTCTCCTACTGGCTCGGTGACAGGGAGAGGAGGAGGAGGAAGGAGGAGGGAGCCCCACGGTAATGTCATGAGCCGCGGCCCGGACTCCCGGAAGTGGGAACAGGATGCATGTGAAAGACAAGTATCCTGTCCCCCCTCCCCCCCGAAAGGTGCCAATTATGGCACCGCAGGGGGAGAGGAGACAAATGAGTGGAAGTTACACTTTTGGGTGGAATTCCGCTTTTATTACTTCACCCTGTGCCCCCAGAATAAGAAGCTTGATATGTTAACTTGTACGTTATTTCACCAGATAAAAGGAATTAAAAGTCTCCTAAAAACTACAATCATTTTTCAGAATGAAGTAGTACGTTCTGCTTTGTGCTGTGGTGAATCACATATTCAGAAAGGCTGATGGATTTGCATGTTGCTGTAGCCTCCCTGACGGTATTCCCGAGTGTGGCTCGGGGTTAAATTTCAGCACCATTAGCGGTAAGCCCGAGCCACACCCGGGATTACATCTCAGGATCCTGGTGGGGTATACTTACCTTGTCCCCAGGATCCTGTGATGTCCCCCCACGCTGTCTGCGGGCTCTGTCCTCCTCAGAAGCCTCTCTGTGCCAGGCTCCGTTCCCTGCGAGCGTCGCAACGCACGGGGCGGAGCCTGGTGGCAAATTCAAAAAATGTAAAAATCATAACACATACAGTACTGTAATCTTACAGAAAGTGGCTTTAGACCAGCTAGAAAACAGCGATAGTAAATAAGAACACTTGCAGAATTGAGCGATAGTGAATCGTGGGGAAATTTATTTTATTATTATTTTATTATTACTTTTTAAAATTATTTATATTTATTTTTTTATATTATAATTAATGATTTTGTGTTTCAAACTTCGTCATACCCGGGATATCTACTAGACTCCTGGTGGACATATTTAAGTGTGTTATTGTTAAGAATTACAGGCCTACGATATAAAACAACAAATTTCCATGCAAAATAATTGTACCGCTTTCAGCACCTAAAATCCGAAATAATCATACCGCCAGGGAGGTTTTAGCAGAAGGGATACTCTACTTTCAAAGAATATAACACATGCTACATGAGTAGATACAAAGAAAAATTTCACAAAGGTTCTAACCACAAGGAGAAGTGAAACTGTTTCTGTAGGTGTAGCAATGGTCATGTGCAATAGACCTACAGTATTCCTTCTGCAGCTACTGTATGTTCTGAATTTTGTACACAGTCTGCATTTTTAGAATTTCTTGAATTTCAGCAATTTTTAAGTTTCTTAAAACTGCAAGAAAATTTCATGGAAAATACAACATTGGCTAACCTGCTACCAAGCCAGATTGTGATATTTTTTTTTTTTTTAAAAGATAGTTTGAAAAAACTTACATTTTAAATTCTATATTTAACGTTTATATACACTAAATGTATTACTAAAATAAGAAAATTTCTACTGGCCAGCAAGTATCTGGTTTTGGTCACTTTTATCAAGCTGACAGGTGCCCTTTATATTATAGTGCTGCGCAATTGTTGTGCTTTAGCTACTTCAGCCTTGGAAAGTCTACCCCCAAACGACCAGACCAATTTTTGCAATATGGCACTATGTACTTTAACCGCTTTGGCCCTGAAAAGTTTTACCCCCAAATGACCAGGCCATTTTTTTGCAATACGGCACTGCGTTATTTTAACTGACAATTGCACGGTCCTGCACCGCTGTACCCAAATAAAATGTATGGCCTTTTTTTCCCCACAAATAGAGCTTTCTTTTGGTGGTATTTGATCACCTCTGCGATTTTTATTTTTTGCGCTATAAACAAAAAAAGATTGACAATTTTGAAAAAAAAAATGTTTTACTTTATGCTTTAAAACCTATCCAATAAAAAGAATTTAAAAAGATGTAATTTAGTCATCACTTTAGGCCAATATGTGTTCTGCTACATTTTGGGTAAAAAAAAAAATCCGCACAAAAGTTATCGCATCCACAAAATGGGGGATAGATTTATGTAATTTTTATTTATTTATTTTACTAGTAATGCTGGCAATCAGCGATTTTTAGCGGGATTGCGGCGGACACATCTGACACTAAGTGACATTTAGGGGACACTAAGGCTCGGTTCTCACTGGAACCGTCTGCGGATCGCACAGGGACGCTGTGCGTCCCCATTCTCCAGTTCAGGGATGAATCAGAGCCAAATCTTTGTCTGAATTTGGGACTGAAACGGAGCCAAAGACGCACAGCGTTTCTGTGCAGTGCGCTCTGCAGCCGCCCCGGAGATATGTGAACCAGCTTCATAGAGAACAAGTCAGATTCTCCTGCTATGCGAATTGGATGCGGGTAAACCCAGCCTAATACAGTGATCAGTGCTAAAAAAAAAAAAATGCACTCACTGTACTAATGACACTGGCAGGGATTTGGTTAACATCAGGGGCAATCAAAGGGTTAAATGTGCTCCTAGGGAGTGCTTTCTAACTGTGTAGGGGATGATTTGATTGGGGGATGACAGAGATCCATTTTCCTGCTTAGCAGAAACACAAGATCTCCATCTTCCCCTCTCACAGAACGCCGGTCTGCCTTGTTTACATAGGCAGGCCGCCGTTCTGCCTCTCCTGAGAATGATCATGGGATGCCGGCGAACGTAAGTTCCACCAGACTCGCTGATTGGCTCACGCCGCGTCCAATCAGGTACATGATTTTGTGCTGGAGGGCCACCTGATTTTGCGTGGGGCGGTCCAGAAGAGGTTAAAGTAGTTTTAAAGTCAAAAGGTTTTTTTTTTACCCGAAAAATCATCTTTATTAGCAGCAGAGATTCTTGCCATGTTGGCACTCTTCCAGATTATTGGAGCGTACTTATTCATAAAAGTTGTATCCTTTTTACTACTTCATTCTTTTGATCATTCTGCAAATACTAAACACTTACTTATATCGATTCAGTTTATATATATATATATATATATATATATATATATATATATATATATATATATATATAATTCCGCGCTAATGTAAATGTGCTTGCTGCCTCCCCTGGAAACCTTACTGTGTGAAATAGAGTGCAATATAAATATAAAGAGGTAGGTGGTGCTAATATATTGACCAAAGCAACCTTGAAAAAGTGCTAAAGTGCATGTGCAAGTGCAAATTGTTACCAAGACTTGAAATGATCCTATTGTGCCAAAAACTTCATTAATAAAAATAAAGAATAAAAAGTGTTTTTCAAAACGGCAAATAGTGCTATGTGCCACAATCTTCATCCATAAACAGAATAAAGTGCTAACAAATCTTGATAGATAGATAGATAGATAGATAGATAGATAGATAGATAGATAGATAGATAGATAGATAGATAGATAGATAGATAGATAGATAGATAGATAGATAGATAGATAGATCATAGGGGTTCACTTATGCCCCGTACACATGGTCGGACTTTGTTCGGACATTCCGACAACAAAATCCTAGGATTTTTTCCGACGGATGTTGGCTCAAACTTGTCTTGCATACACACGATCACATAAAGTTGTCGGAAAATCCGATCGTTCTGAACGCGGTGACGTAAAACACGTATGTCGGGACTATAAACGGGGCAGTAGCCAACAGCTTTTGTCTCCTAATTTATTCTGAGCATGCGTGGCACTTTGTGTGTTGGATTTGTGTACACACGATTGGAATTTCCGACAACGGATTTTGTTGTCGGAAAATTTTATAGCCTGCTCTCAAACTTTGTGTTTCGGAAATTCCTATGGAAAATGTGTGATGGAGCCTACACACGGTCGGAATTTCCGACAACAAGGTCCTATCACACATTTTCCATCGGAAAGTCCTATCGTGTGTACGGGGCATAAGAGTTCTCACAGCATTATACTGACATATAATCACACACATAGGTTGGAGTTGATGGACTGGTGAGTGTGGAACAGAGAGGGGAGCACGAGTGTTGATCACTTTCTACACAGAAGTTGTGACCAATTTGTCGTATAAAGTCACTTTGGAGAGTCACGTTTATGGACATTGATTGCACAAGTCACTTTGGACTATTATTACATATATATTTTGTGTTGCTTTTTATATATTTCCTTTACTAGCACTTTATTATTCTGTTTATGGATGAAGATTTTGGTACATAGCAATAATTGCATATAATTCTCATAGTTTTACAAGGTAGTATCTGGATGTGATATAGTGGGTGGACGTGTCTGAAAGTTCCCCACCTTGATCACTGGGGGCACGGACATTCATTTAGTCCATTTGTCCTCCCGTGGATCATGTTATTCTAACTAAGCAGTTAGCTAGATGGAATAATGCTGTGAGTAAGAACTCTTAGTGCACTCCTATGAGTTGTTTATATATATATATCTATATAGATACCTATATTTCCTTATTAGCACTTTATTCTGTTTATGGATGAAGATTTTGGCACTTAGCACTATTTGCAGTTTTGAAAAACACTTTTTATTCTTTATTTTATTGATGAAGTTTCGGGCACAAAAGGATCATTTGGAGTCTTGTTAACAATTTGCACTTGCACATGCACTTTAGCACTTTTTCAAGATTGCTTTGGTCAGTATATTACTCTGTCTCTTGGCAGCGCCACCTACCTCTTTATATTTATATTATATTTGCTGTCAAATTCTGTGAGGAGGGATCGGAGTATGGGGGCAAGCTGCACTGTGTGCGTCTATGGACACACACAGCCTAGCCCGAGAGTGCACCCACACATGTGCCCACATAGTACACGGCTTGCTATGGGGGCACATGCATTAGGAGAAGCAGAGAGCACCGGTGGGGAACCCCCAGAAGAGGAGGTAAGAGACTGCTCTGTGCAATACCATTGCACGGAGCAGGTAAGAATAAACCTCATTAAAAAAATATTTTACAACCGTTTTAACTCTCCTTTTACAACACAAGTCTGAGTCAACTGACTCAATGGAAACAATGCACTTTGTTGGTGGTTTATTTTTTATCTCACTTGCTAAAGAAAGTTTCTACTAAAAATGATGCTGGCTGTCATTTTGGTATGCCAAGCGGGGATTGATGACTTTGTTTGCTCCATACTTGTTTCAGGTCAAAGTTCTGAAGTTAATAACAGCAAGACAGTACCAGGACAAGGGCATCTAGAGCCCAGGGTGAATATGCCAAACAGTGCCCCCCAAGATGTATGAGCACTGTGTTAGCAAACCCCCCCCCCCCCTCAATAAAATATGAACATTAATCTGCATGCTTACCCTCTATGCATAAATTTCCCTTCCTCCATGGACAAATCTTAGCCCCTCCCAGCTCATGTCCGCTCTTTTCCCAAATCCCCCTAGCACAAATCCCCCCCCCCCCCCCAAAAAAAAAAAAAATCACTCCTCCTAGCACAAATCATCTACTTCTCAAATTTCCCCTCCTTTCACATCCTCTTCCCCTCTAGCACAATTATCCTCCAATCATCAGTACTAGCACAACATTCCCCGCCCACTAAAGAAATGTCCCCTCCTAGAACAAATCCCCTGCCCCCTCTACCATATCACTGCTTGTGGCACAAATCCTCTTCTCCCAACACATATCCCCCCCAAATCACCTTTCCTAGCCCACCCCCTCTTTCCACACAAATTCTTACCCCCGTTGCCCCCCAAATTCCCCCACCCAACACAAATCCCCTCCCTGCAACCTCCTTTTGGCACTCCCACACCTCACATGATACCACAATGCACAGGGCAACCGTTCCTCCTACCCACCCCTTCTCCCGGCCCTGCAGCAAGGACACACATAGGAAGACACATAAAATGGCAGCAATGCATTTTGCAAATACAGTACATTGGTTTGAATCTCCCAAACATACACAGTGTATTTCCACTTTTGCAGCCAAACTGAGATAACACCTACTTTGTTGTTACATGTTCTCATTCCATAACTTACATTTTTTTTAAATAGTTGCTTGCCAGATGCTTAATTTCGGATAATTGCAGCACTGAAAAATCTTACTTGGTTCTCTTTGTTTAGGAGTGGGCTGTGGAGTGGAGTATAACCTCTTGGGATTATCTCCTCTCTGGGCATGGTATGTGTGCAGGTGGTGTATTTTTATTCCATTTGGCAGCATTATACCAGTATATGCAAACTGCTGGACGTTTAATGGTGTACCTCATCCATCTTATTTTTTTACATTTGTGTTTTATTGTAGTGGAGTTTTGTTACAGAGTTTCCAAGTTCATTCTTTAAATTTTGGGGGTTTGTCAACGTATACACTTTAAGTTAGTGGTACGTTTTTCCAATAGTTGGTATGTAATATGTGTATTTTGGTCACTTAGAGATGTGGAATGGGCAAAGATTTATGATTTATGTCTAATTTTTTGCAGTCAGTGGGAGGGTCATATACATAATCTTTGCCATTTGCTTTCCACTCCACCGTGACCATTTCTACCAGGTTTCCTATAAGAATATATCTTTCTAGCAGGACTTATGTGTACATCTTATATGGTATGACTAGTTCTCTGCCCATGCATGAGCTTATGCTTTGATGTATGTCAGGAATATTGGATTTGGATATATATTTTGATAAAAACTCTCTTTGGCATATTTACTTTCAGATTGGCACATGTACTGCCCTTTTTGTATCATCTGGATGATATCTGAGATACTAGTCTTGGGATGTATATGTAGTATTTTAGGTGAGGAGTGTTGTTCTGCCTGGGAAAAATTATTTTGATTCTGTGCCCCCCCCCAACTGTCCTGTTCCTCCCTTCCCCAAACTAAGCTAGCACCAGTGCAAGCCAGAAACAGTGTTTCAGATCGTCACTACACTAGTCCCTGTGTTGCCAGGCCAGCGCTGCCAGCAACAGTGTTCCTGATTGCCACCACAACAGGTCCAGCATCAACAGAGCACTAGGTCGGGAACAATGTTTCTGATCGTCGCCACACCAGTAACTGTCTCTCCAGACTAGTGCAGCCACCAGATTTCCACATTGCCACCACATAAGCCAGTAAGTGTTCCTGATCTCTGCCATACCAGTCCCAGTGTTACCAGACTAGTGTAAGCCAGCAATAGTTTTCCTAATCACCACCACACTGGTCCCAGTGTCACCAGAGCAGTGTAAGTCAGAAACAGTTTTCATGTTATTATCATTTTTTTTTATTATTATACAGGATTTAAATAGCGCCGACAGTTTACGCAGCGCTTTACAACATTAGGACAGATAGTACAATTACAATACAATTCAATACAGGAGGAATCAGAGGGCCCTGCTCGTTAGAGCTTACAATCTAGGAGGGAGGTTCAAGTTATACAAAGGGGTAATAGCTGTGGGGGGTGAGCTAATGGAGAAAATAGTGCAGTTGTTAGATGGAGGCAGGATAGGCTTCTCTGAAGAGGAAAGTTTTCAGGGATCGCTTAAAAATGGATAAATTTGGAGACAGTCTGACAGATTGGGGTAGGGAATTCCAGAGGATGGGTTAGGCTCGGGAGAAGTCCTGGAGGTGGATATGGGAGGAGGTGATGAGGGAGCTAGAGAGCAGGAGATCTTGGGAGGAATGAAGAGGACGATCAGGTTGGTATTTTGAGACTAGGCTAGTGATGTAGCTGGAGGCAGAGTTGTGGATGGCTTTGTAACTTATTGTTAGTATTTTGAATTTAATTCATTGGGCGGGTGGCAGCCAATGGAGGGATTGGCAGAGAGGGGTAGCAGACACTGTGCGGTTTGTAATGTGGATGAGTCTGGCAGCAGCATTCATGATGGACTGAAGGGGGGATAGTCTATTTAAAGGTAAGCCAATGAGGAGGGAGTTGCAGTAGTCGAGGCGAGAGATAACCAGGGAGTGAATCAGGAGCTTTGTGGTTTCATTGGTTAGAAAGGGACGTAGTTTAGAGATGTTGCAGAGGTTGAGGTGGCAAGCTTTGGAAAGTGATTGGATGTGGGTCCAAAAGGAGAGTTCAGAGTCCAGGATAACGCCTAGCACCCTGACATGTGGGGATGGGTGGATGGTTGTGCCATTGCTCTTGACAGATAAGTCAGGGGAAGAGGCACGTGGGGTAGGAAATATTATAAGCTCGGTTTTGGACAAGTTGAGTTTGAGGAAGTGGTGTGACATCCATACAGATATGTCGGTTAGTAAGTCAGTGATACGTGAGGAGACTGATGGAGTACGTCGAGGGGTGGAGAGATAGATTTGTGTGTCATCAGCGTAGAAATGATATTGAAAGCCGTGAGAGGCTATCAGCTGACCCAGGGAAGAGGTGTAGATTAAAAATAAAAGAGGTCCAAGAACAGAACCTTGGGGGACCCTGACGGAGAAGGGAAGATGTGTGAAGGAAGTAGAATTGTTATTGACACTGAAGGTGCGTTGGGATAGGTGGGATGAGAGCCACTGAAGAGCACAGTCACAGTGGCCGAGGGAGTAAAGTTTTTTGAGGAGGAGGGGGTGGTCAACCGTGTCAAAGGCAGCTGAAAGGTCCAGAAATAGGAGTACAGAATAGTGTCTGTTGGTATTTACAGTTAGTAGGTCAATTATGCATCTTAATCCCCCAAGCAAGATAAAAGTCATGTGAAGTAAAAAACATCTGAAAATTGGTCAATGTGTGTTTGATGCATCGAAGGTAGGCCCGATGCTGCGTTTCATGGACTTCAATCCACTCTTCAGGAGCCAGATGCATCTAAATTCTATAAAAAAAATGTATGAAAAGCAATATAGTTTCAGGGTCTGACAAGATCAGCAGAAAAGGGGGAAATTTGGGCATAATGGGCCATACCAAAAAGGGTTACTCACATGATAGTCAAAACTGGGACCGTGCGACAAAACAAAGCCAGGGGGGAGCCATGGAGCCTGGCCCGGGAGCTGAGAGGGGGACCTCAACAAGGAACACCGGACTGCGCACACCAACACCCTGCAGTGGAGGGGACTTCTATAATGTAGGAAATATATAAAATGTATCTATGATGATACAAGTAACAAAAAAACGAGATGATATAAGCTGCAGATATCACCAAGGTGATTGAAAAAAGCACCTGGAAGATTACCTTGAAAAATGCATGTGATGTTTGAAGCCACATAGATGGGAGAGGATCAGGGTTGCATAGGTTGTATCAGTACCATCTCTGAATACCATGAAGCAGGGAGTGAGATGCAGCCCCAGCATTGAACGTCAGCTCCCCCTCAGCGTCATGCAGGCACGACAAAGTGGAGCAAAACCTCGGCGAACGCCAGAGAAGCTCACCACATGTCAGCCCAGCTGATATACCAGACGTCTGTGTGTGCGACGCCCAACCAAGGAGGTCACATGCACAGTGCCGGGGGCGTGGCGCCGATGCAAGGTGGAAAGATCCGCCCAGCCACTCACCCCCAACCCTGTGGAGGGGAGGTAGGAGGGCGGACACCAGCATGCATCGCAGCTCCCGGGAGACAGGACATCTGCCCACCCACCGACATTGAGTCACACACACCCAGTCTGGCCACAGGGAGTAAAAAAATATATAAAGTAGTAAAAGATCAAAGTATGTGAACTGTCAGTGCAAAGAACATTCCATATCAAGCATGCTGAATTACGGCCGGACCCGTTAGGAATCCGCCATAAGAGAGCAATGGGCTACAATCATGAGCACCTTCATCCCTAATCAATGCAAGCAATGGGGGGGGGAAAGCGAACTTAGGACTTTAAATGGGACGCAAGGGAAAGTTTGCTCCCCCTTCCTTAATATCATGAAAAAGAGGGGGGAAGGTTGGGACTTTGAATGAGGTGCACATGATGCAGCCCAATCACACTCACAAAGGTGCAAACATATGTATGTTTATAAAGGACCAATGATCAACATGGCATAAAAACGCATTGCATACATTAAACATAAAAAAAAAAATCGCATATAGACAATAAATCTATGTATATACAACCATAGGACATGGGTAGGTACAATTATGCATCTTAATCCCCCAAGCAAGATAAAAGTCATGTGAAGTAAAAAAAAATCTGAAAATTGGTCAATGTGTGTTTGATGCATCAAAGGTAGGCCCGACGCTGCGTTTCATGGACTTCAATCCACTCTTCAGGAGCCAGATGCATCTAAATTCTATAAAAAATGTATGAAAAGCAATATAGTTTCAGGGTCTAACAAGATCAGCAGAAAAGGGGGAAATTTGGGCATAATGGGCCATGCCAAAAAGGGTTACTCACATGATAGTCAAAACTGGGACCGTGCAACAAAACAAAGCCAGGGGGGAGCCATGGAGCCTGGCCCGGGAGCTGAGAGGGGGACCTCAACGAGGAACACCGGACTGCGCACACCAACACCCTGCAGTGGAGGGGACTTCTATAATGTAGGAAATATATAAAATGTATCTATGATGATACAAGTAACAAAAAACGAGATGATATAAGCTGCAGATATCACCAAGGTGATTGAAAAAAGCACCTGGAAGATTACCTTGAAAAATGCATGTGATGTTTGAAGCCACATAGATGCGAGAGGATCAGGGTTGCATAGGTTGTATCAAGTCTTTGAGAGACTTAGTCTTGTGCCACAGACGCTCAAGAGCACAACTACGTTTTTTGAGAATTTTAGTGTCATCTGTTTGCCAGAGTTGTAGGGGTCGAGGCCTGATTCTGCGTCAAGTGAGGGGAGCAAGCTTGTCCAGGGTGGAGGACAGGGATTTATTGTAGATGGACGTGGCTCGGTTGGGGCAGGACAGGGGAGAGATTTTGTCATAGAGGTGGTCAGTAGCAGAATAGAGGAGAGAGGACTTGAAGTTGCGAAAGTTTTTACAGGTGATTGTTAGGCGATTGGAGGGAAAGGTGGTGGAAGACAGGGGGAGAGAGAAACTAATAAGGTGGTGGTGGGTGAGAGGAAAAGGATTGTTTGAGAAGTTGTATAGAGTGCATAGGTAAGAGAATACAAGGTCAAGGGTGTTGCCATCAGAGTGAGTAGAAGCCTGTACCCATTGCTTCAGGTCAAATGAAGAGGGTAGACTACGAAGTTTAGAAGTAGCAGGAGTGTTTGTATTAGCAAAGATGTTGAAATCACCAAGAAGGATTGTGGGAATTTCTGAAGAGAGAAAGTAGGGTAGCCAGGCAGAAAATGAATCAAGGAAAGTCGATAATGGTCCAGGGGGCCGGTAGATCGCAGCAATTCTTAGGGAAGTTGGAGAGAATAGACGTATTCAGTGGGCTTCAAATGATGAGAGGGAAAAAGAGGGAGGATAGTGAATAACCTGGAAGGTGCTCTGGGGGGATAGGAGGAATCCCACTCCACCTGCCTTGCATCCATTAGGCCTAGGGGAGTGAGTCCAGTGAAGGCCACCCTGGGATAGGGAAGCAGGAGAAGGGGTATCAGATTCGTGGAGCCAGGTTTCGGTGAGAGCAAGTAGATGAAAGGAATTAGTGACAAAGAGGTCATGAACAGCGGTGAGTTTGTTGCAGACAGAGCGAGCGTTCCAGAGGGCACAGGAGAAGGGGAGGCTGGTGTTGGGAAGAAGAGGAATGGAGACTAAATTGAGTAGATTGCGACTACTGCCAGAGGGTGTAGGGTGATGATGATGGGTGTGTCGGTACAGTTAAATAAGGGAACTGTCACACTAGTGACAGTGCTGCAAGACCAATGCAGCCCTCAACAGTGTCCCTGACCATTGTCACATTAGTACAGTGTCCTTACTCAGTGGGGCCAATAGTTTTCCTCATTACTGCCTCTCCAGTGCAGTGCTGCCTTTGCCTGCCACCTGTACTGACCATGTTATTGCATGCTGCCTGAAGAGCTCCTTTGCCTATTTATTGACCATGACTTTTTCCTTGTCAAAAGAAGTTTATTGAGTATACAATGTTATAAAAATACATAAAGTAAGTTTACAAGGATCTATAAAGTAAGCTCATTGTTTTACAGTAGGGTTTATATAGGTAAATATCATGAAATTTCAAATATTAAACATTGGGTTCACGTAAACCTAAATTAAAGATATATATCATTTCCTTAGTTACTTTTGTAGGTATTTAAATGATTTATACCTACTATACATATTGTTTACAAGTAGAGTGTATATAGGTCAAATAAATTCTGATAATGAGCTTTAATCGTAAGGTGGAGAAAAGGAAAGAGAAAGAAGAAAAAGGGTTGAAAGGTAGAGGTATGGTCCACAAGGTTGTCCCGCTCGTCAGTTTATTATTCTTTTTAGTTCTCTTTGAAGCCTTAGAATGGGAGTCTCTGTAAGTCATTTAATCTGTTACCATGGCAACAGGACAGAGTCATTGAAGTTTGACAGGAACTGTTGTTTTATCCAAGGATGCCAAAGTTTTTCAAACTTTGGAATTTGATTTTGATCGATGGCTACCATCTTAGCATGGGACATTGTATTATTCATTCTGTGAACTGTTTCTGCTAGTACCAATGTAGGAGATTTCCATGCCTTGGCCACTGTTTGTTTTGCAGCCGTTATTAGTTGTATCATAAGTTTGAATTGAGAGAGTGTTAACCATTCCGGTTTTAGATTAAGTAAAGTTAAATATGGATCTGGTTGTATTATTTTTTTAAATATTTTGGAAGCAATCACAAAGACTTCCTTCCAGAAGGTTTGGATTACTGGGCACGTCCACCATATATGTAAATATGTGCCTATTTCTGGGCATCCTCGAAAACAAAGAGCTGAGGTATTAGGTGAATATTTTGCCACTCTAGCGGGTACAAGGTACCAGCGAGTTAGGACTTTATAATTTGTCTCCAGTGCTAAGATGTTGGGTGAAGATGACTTAGATGTGAGCCATATGTTAGACCAGTCCGTGTCTTCTAAAGTTCGTCCCAGGTCCTCCTCCCACCTCTGAACGTAAGAGGGTCTATTAAGATTTGCTACTCCATATAATTGATTATAAAGTGATGAAATTGTACCTTTAGCAAATGGATCTTTTGTACAGATTGATTCAAAAATGGATAATTGGGATAATGGTGTATCCCCCTTTAGGAATGGTGTATAGAAATTTTTGATTTGGAGATATCTAAATATCTCAGAGTTTGGTAAATCATATTTTTCTCTAAGCGACGGGAAAGAAAGGAATGATTTAGATGCTATGAAGTCATTTAGTGTCTGAATGCCTGATGTTGTCCAAGCTTTAAAAGAATTTGGGTAGATCCATGCCGGATAAAAGGCCGGATTTCTGATAAAAGAAAGGAGAGGATTGTGTGGAGATTGTAACTGATATTTGGTTTTTAGTTTATCCCAGAGAGATAAGAAGTGTTTAGTTATGGGATTATGAATTTTAAAGCGGTCTTTAGGATCAAGCCATAATAAAATTGATATTAATAGAGGGTCATTTTCTGAAGCCTCTATAAATACCCATAATGGGATTTCCTGTTTTGCATGGTATTTGGACAGACTGGCCAAATGTGCTGCTCTGTAGTAGTTAGTAAAATTAGGGTATCCCAGGCCTCCTTTATTTTTGGGAAGATGTAGTGTGTGTATAGGTATACGTGGTTTAGAAGAGCCCCATATAAACAAAGTTGCTCTTTTTTGTACTATTCTCAAAAAATAGGAAGGAATTGGAATAGGGAGGACTCTGAATAGATAAAGCAATTTGGGTAGAATAGTCATTTTGATTGCATTAATCTTCCCTATCCAGGATAAAGGAAGTTGCGACCATTGTTTTATTAGATTTGTGATCTGTCTTAATACAGGAGGATAATTGGTTGAGAATAAGTCAGAATGAGATGCTGTTAAATGAATTCCAAGATATGGGATTGATTTTTCTGCCCATGTGAATGGGAGTGCAGCCCTAGCCGGGATCAATTCCATGTTTGTGAGTGAAATATTAAGCACTAGGCATTTCTTAGGATTAATCATAAGGCCGGATAGGGCTGCAAATCCATCAAGAGCTGGTATTAAGTTAGGACCAGAGACCTGTGGTGATGATAGAAAAAGTAATATATCGTCTGCAAATATACATAATTTGTGTGTGATACCTCCTACTTCAATGCCAGTTATAGTTTGGTTTGTTCTGATGTATTGGGCCATGGGTTCGAGTATAAGGGCAAATAATAAGGGAGATAATGGGCAACCCTGTCGGGTACCTCTTTCGATATTAAAGGCTTCAGATTTGTATCCAGCATATTTTATATAGGCTTTGGGTTTATTATATAATGCTTTGATCCATGTTAAAAAGTGGGGTCCAAAACCCCATTTTTGTAATGAATATTGCATATATTGCCAGGATACTGTGTCAAATGCCCTCTTAATATCGAGAGATAGAAAACATAAAGGGATTTTCCGTTTTTTAGCAATATGTGCCAATAACACTGCCCTGCGTATATTATCGCCTGCCTGTCTATTTGGCATGAAGCCTACTTGATCTCTATGTATTAATTTTCCTATAATGCTATTGAGGCGTTTTGCTATTATTTTTGCTAATAATTTAATATCGAGGTTTAACAAAGAGATAGGCCGATAATTCACACAGGAAGTATCATCAGAAAGGGGTTTTGGGATCATACAAACAATTGCCATTAGTGTTGCTTGCCGAAAAGAATGTCCATCTAGAAGTTTGTTAAAAGTTTCAGTGAGAATGGGAGAGAGTATTTCTGAGAATGTTTTATAGTATAAAGCCGAGTAGCCGTCTGGGCCTGGTCTTTTGTTAAGTTTTAGGTCTTTTATGGCGTTAGCAACTTCATCTATAGTTATAGGCTCATCCAAACTGCTTTTTTGATTCTGAGATAACTCAGGTAAGGTAATTTTTGAGAAGAAGGATTCAGCCTCTGTAGGATTAAATTAATTGTTTGTCTTGTATAAAGTTGCGAGATGTGAGTGAAATTTATGGACTATTTTAACTGGATTACAAGTGTAAACATTTTTTGATAATTTCAAACGTATTGGTTTGAAAGATTTGTTAGTTGAATTTAATGCCCAAGCCAAATATGTACCTGGTTTGTTTGTATTCATGTAGAAATTGTGTTTGGAGCGTTTGAGGGATTTATCAACTGACTCAGTGAGAAATAGATCGTATTCCAATCTAGATTTTTCCAGATGAGATTTTGTAATCTGAGATGGATTATCTTGAAATGATATGTAGGCTGCATTAAAATTGAGTTCTAGTTTTTTTTGCTAGATTTTTGCATTCCCGTTTAAATAGTGCCATTTGTCTTTGTATTGTACCACGCAAGACAGGCTTATGAGCTTCCCACAGTGTTATTGGGGAGATGTCTGTTGTATTATTAATTGATATGTATTCCTTTAAAGCTTGTTCAATGGCCATCTGATGTAGTGGGTGTTTGAGCATTATGTCCGGTAAGTACCACGTTGGGTCATGCGCTTTTGGTATGGCTGAGGCTATAGTAGTGTATACTGCATTATGGTCAGACCACGGAATCGGAATTATATCTGATGCAATAATTTCTGGTATCATTCCTATTGTTAGAAAAATATGATCTATTCTGGTGAAGGTTTGATGAGGGTGCGAGAAATAAGTGAATTTCTTTTTCATTGGGTTACTTTCTCTCCATGAATCTACCAGATTGTATTTGGAAAGAAGTTGAGAAAAAGGTAATCTAGAGGTTATTTTGGATGGTGTAAAAGGTGATTTATCTAGAAATGGGAGGAGGACCTGGTTCGAATCCCCACACATTATCACTGTTCCTATTTTGTGTGTATTAATCACTTGTAATATATGTGAGAGGAATGGTGTAGGTTGTTTGTTAGGAGCGTAGTAGGAAATCACCGTGATTGCTGTATCCATTATATAACCCATGAGTATCAGGTATCTACCTTCTGGGTCTTTAATTTCTGATAAGGTGAATGGTGTGGATCGGTGAAATGCAATTAGAGTTCCCCTTTGCTTGGTACAGGCAGAAGCCGTGTAAATTTGTTGATAAAAAGGAGAAATATATTTTGGAGTAGAATCTTTGGTGAAGTGTGTTTCTTGGAGGCATACTATGTGAGCCTTCTTGTTATGGAAAGTACGGAAGGCTTTGGTCCTTTTTTGAGGGACATTTATTCCCTGAACATTCAGGGAAAGTATATTCAGTGGTGCCATGGCAATAGATCAAATAGTTTTGACTTACTTTTTGTTATGCAGAGCTGACTGCGCAGATCAACCTGTGTGGACTGAAGAGATGAATAGATAGAAAAGAAACCAGTGAATTCTGGAGTAAAGAGTAAACAAAAAACATATGAGATTAGATGATACATTGTATAAATTATTTTTTGCAAGTAATCACAATTTACCCGTGAAAGAGAATAAATATCTCTTTCAGGGGAATAAGTGCCTTCGTCACACTCCCACATAATATGGTTGGGAGAATGAGGAGGGCTAATGGGGGTACACGGATCTTCCGCTTACAGGAGAGAAGTGCTATGTCAAAAGACATCAAAATGATGTTTCATTAATTGGAGTGCAGAATATAGTTTTTGTTGAAATTATTTATTCCAGGGTGGTTGTATATGGTTAGTCTTGCCCTAGGCTAAATAATTCAGTTAAAAAGGTACTGTTAATAACTTTGGTATTGATGAAGATAGTTTGAATTATTTGGGGATTTTAACCTTTTAGAGTAAACAATTACATATTTTATTCATATGTAACTGTTTAGATATGTTAACTCATAAAATTGAGGTTGTATTGCTTCAGATTAGAATAAACAAAAACATAATTCTAGGAACTAGTTAGGTAATAATATATTTGTTTTAAGAAAAGAAAGAAAAAGCTTCCATTACTTCTGGATTATTGAACATATTTGTCCTAAAAAGTAATAAATCTATTGTTATTACCTGATAATATATAACTGAACAAGAATTTCCTTATTTCACTTATATATTCTAAGGCTATATGAATCAGAAGTAATAAGAAATATAACTGGAATGTAAAATGATCCCACACAGTGTGTGACTATCAGAATGCAGTTACATTCAGTTATAAATATAGGTTTTTTATAGAGAACCATCTCTTAGTATAATAAATGAAGAGATATCAGGAATTAGGATGTCAGTCCATTGAATCTTCTTGGTCCATGGATGATGTGGCATAACGGCCTCTTTTGTGAGAATGATGATTCCCATTTTGTTCTGAAATTTTCTGGGTGCTGCCTGAAGGTGAAGATGACGCCATTCTTCTGCGTGTGGGAGTGTTGCTGCTTGTGGGTTCTGTCAGATTTAATTTTAAAAGGGTTTGTTGTAGTTCATCTGCTGATCTGCTTCTGTAAATTGTACCTTGGTAGTTAAAGGGGTTGTAAAGGTAAACATTTTTTCACCTTAATGCATTCTATGCATTAAGGTGAAAAAACTTTTGACAGTACCGCCGCCCCCAGCCCCCCCGTTTTACTTACCTGACGCCTCGAATCTTCGCTCCTCGTCCTCGTCAGCTTCATTGCAGCTCAGCCTGGTCGCTGATTGGCTGCAGTGGATGGATTGAAAGCAGCGCAGCCATTGGCTCGCGCTGCTGTCAATCACATCCGATGACGCGGCGCGCCGGGGGGCGGGGCCGAGTGATACAGCGAGCGGCTATAGCCGCCGGCTGTATCACGGGAGCGCGCCCGCAAGCACTCACCACCGTGCGAGGGAGCTCGCATGAAGGTGGTAAATGCTTGCGGGGAGGAGCTGAAACAGCCGCCGAGGGACCCCAGAAGACCAGGTTCGGGGCCACTCTGTGCAGAACGAGCTGCACAGTGAAGGTAAGTATAACATGTTTGTTATTTTAAAAAAAAAAAAAAAACATCTTTACAACCCCTTTAAATCTGACTGAAAAGGGGAAGCCCCATTGATACATAATGTTGTGGCGTTGCAGTTCCATTAGTTGGGGTTTCATGGATCGTCTTTTAGTAATAGTAAGTTGGGATAGGTCAGCAAAAATTTGATAATTGTGTCCTTGAAAATTAAGTTCCTTTTTTTCTCTTGCAGCAATTAGTATTTGTTCTTTCGTTCTGTAATAATGAAATTTTGTGATTATATCACGTGGGGGTCCATCTTTCTTTTTGGCTGTGAGGGCTCTGTGTACTCTGTCCAGTTCTAAACGTTCAATAGGGATATCTGGCTTTAGTTCTTGTAATAGAGCAGTAATAGTAGATTGCAGGTCTGTCACAGTTTCAGGTATTCCCCTTATGCGCAAGTTTGAACGTCTGGCTCTATTTTCGTAATCTTCGAGCTTAGTTTGAAGTATTAAATTCTCTTTTTTTAATTGTTCCAATTATGTTATATTTTCTTGGGTTGTAATTTCAATTTCATCCATTTTTATTTCTAAGGCTGCGGTGCGGTTTCCCAGCTCTCTTATTTCTTTGGTTAGGCTTTTTGTTATTTGGTCTGAGGTTTGTTTTAAAGCCTTATGAAGCATCTTTTCAAATTGTAATAATATTACTGGGGATACTGAGGAGGCTTGTGGAGAAGTTTGTGAGAGGATTTGTTCTGTATCTGACTCAAATGGAGAGTCTTGCTGTGACATTTTCTGTCTGTGAGAGCGCCCTGATGCTGTATCTTGTGAGGTGACTGGAGCTGCTTCAGCTGCAGTGAGTGCCTGTGAGCTCTTTGTGAGGTGATTTTTATTTCTGCCACGGTTTCCTCCCAGTACCATATTTCCTGCCCAAACTTTCACAGTTTGTTCCCTGGGGCAAAAAGGTTCAAATGGATACCTTTTGAGCCTGCAGGCTCCGCTTTGTCCTTCTCTTCTCTCCTCCTTTCCACTGACTATGTTTCTGCGAAACAGCCACAGGTGATGCTGCACTAAGCTATGTTCTTTGACCACTTGTACAGAGGCAAGTATAACAGTACACTGTTTTTGATGCAATATTGTTTGAATTTTGTGATACACAGGATAAAATGTCTGGTACATAATCAGTCCAAACATTGAAAAAGTTTCACAAATGTGGTGTCCCCATACTCAGGAGGAGTAACAGAATATGTTTTGGGGTGCAATTCTAAAGATGTTAATTTCTTTGAGAAATATCTTAAAAACAACTTTATGTTGTTACTACTGTATGTGTGAAAGAAAATATTTTTCATTCTCCAAAAATATGTGGCAAGAAATGAAATATTCAAGACTCACTATTGTCTCTTTAGGGTGCTTGCTTTCCAAAATGTAGTCATTTTATGGAAGTTAGTCAGGAAATTAGATGGCCAATTTATGCCTGTTGAAAGCCTGAAGGTGCTCCTTGGAATCTGGGTCCCTCTACAGTATGCACGCAGGCAGCAAAAAACTCACCTATATGGTATCTTTATACTCTGGAGTAGAAGAATGTGTTTTGGAGTGTAATTGTAAGTACGCCTATGCCGTGTGAAACAACGTGTTAAAATAACAACTTTCTAAAATAAAATGAAATGTTATTTACTTTTTTTTCATTTTCCCAAAAAATTGTGGCAAAAATACAACTTCAAAAATCTCACTGTGCTCCTTATTAAATACCTTGAAATGTATGCTTTACTCAAAATTGGTCATTTTGGGGGTGTTTTATACGGTCCTGGCATAATAGAGCCTCAAGAAATGAGATAGGCAGTCAGAACATCAGGGTTGATAAATTTCAAATATATACAGTATAACAGTTTGTAGATGCTATAACCTTCACACAGACTAAACAATGTACACTTTTTTTTTTGTTTAACCAAAGAAATGTAGAACACATTTTGGCCTAAAATTAAAATAAAAAACTTTGCAAATAAATAATTTTTTATAACGGTCAGCCTTTTTCCTTTATATTAGGGGTATTGAATTAAAACTCACAGGCACCTAACGTTCAATACAAAAAACTTAAATGATATAAACAGCGTGAGTGCAGTGCTAGATATGGTGTGAAATTGATTGTTATATCAATACATGATAAAGAATTGGATGATCAATATATTAATAAACAATAAATTCATTGAAAAAAAATATTATGTAAAAAACTAAAAAAAAAAAAAAATTTCCAAAAAAAAAGAAAAAATATTTTAAAAAAAGAAAAGAGAAAACTAAAGCAACGTCGCATTCAAATAATGATCAGTGAAAAAGTCAGTGCAAAGTTAACCTCCAGAGGGGAAAAGATGAACTGCAGGAAAGAAAAAAAAAAGTTGTGACACCAATCTTCCCAAAAATCAAACGTGTATTCAGGTCAACACCTAAGCCTGCTTACCAAAAAGCAGTGACTGCTGATAACAGTCTCACCCAGCACAGGGAATTAACAGTCTCCCCAAAACCAATATGGCATCCCGAACAGCCGTTGATGTTCTATTGCTGCTCAAAGATAGAAAACAAAAACTCCCATAGTGTAAGGCAAAGTCTACAAGCTTGGAAATATCAGTTTGTAAATGGATAGAAAACTGGTTAAAAGACATAATTCAGAGAGTAGTGGTTAATGATTCTTACTCTGAATGGTCTGTTATTAGTAGTGTACCCCAAGGTTCAGTGTCAGGACCTTTACTTTTTAATATATTTATAAATGATATAGGGTTTGGGATTAAAAGTACCATCCCAGTCTTTGCAGATGACACCAAGCTATGCAGTGGAATAACATCCTTACAGGATGTCTCCAATTTACAAGAAAACCTCATGGCACTGTTTAATTGGGCAGATGAGGTTTAATGTTGATAAATGTAAAGTTATGCACTTGGGAGCGAAGATTATGCACGCATCAATCATGCTAGGGTGGGGGTGGGAGTACAACTGGGGGAATCCATGGTGGAGAAGGACCTGGGTATTCTGGTAATAATAACCTGCAATGCCAAGCTGTGGTTTCCAAAACAAGCAAAATCCTTTCTTGTATTAAGGGAGGCATGGACTGCAGAGAGAGAGATATAATTTTGCCCCTGTACAAATCATTAGTAAGACCTCATCTGGAATATGCAGTTCAGTTTTGGGCACCAGATCACAAAAAAGATAATCAGGGAACTGGAGAGAGTGCAGAGAAGAGCAATCAAACTGACGAGGCATGGAGGAACTCAGCTATGAGGATAGAATAGAGGAACTGAATTCTGTACTCTAATGAGGAGAGGAGATTAACCACTTCAATACAGGGCACTTATACACCTTCCTGCCTAGACCAATTTTCAGCTTTCAGTGCTGTCGCAGTTTGAATGACAATTGCGCGGTCATCCATCACTGTACCCAAACTAAATTTTTATCATTTTGTTCCCACAAATAGAGCTTTCTTTTGGTGGTATTTGATCACCTCTGCGGTTTTTATTTTTTGCTAAACAAATAAAAAAAGACTGAAAATTTTGAAAAAAAATAAGTTTTGCTTTTGTTTCTGTAATAAAATTTTGTAAATAAGTAAGTTTTCTCTTTCACTGATGGGCACTGATAATGGGCATTGATAGGCAGCACTGATGGGCACTCATGGGTGGCACTGGTGGGCACTGATAGGCTGCAAAGATGGGTTCTTATGGGTGGCAATGCTGGGCATTGATACGTGGCACTGATATGCATCCCTGGTGGCACTGGCAGGCATTGTGAGTGGGCACTGATTGGCAGCTGCCTGGGCACAGATTAGTATTTTCCTGGGGGTCTAGGGGGGCATACCTGGTGGTCCAGTGTGGATGGCCATCCTTGTGGTCCTGGGTGGCATGATGGTGGTCCTGAGCGGGATCTGAGGGGGGGGCTGTGCTGATAAACAATCAGCACAGACCCCACCGTCAGGAGAGCAGCCGATCGGCTCAGTGAGGAAAAGACGATCACCGGCTCTTCCTATTTACATCGTGATCAGCTGTGATTGGACACGGCTGATCACGTGGTAAAGAGTCTCCGTCAGAGACTCTTTAACTAGATCAGAGTTGCGGTGTGTCAGACTGACACACCGCAACAATGATCGCCGCGATGTGCGCCCCCCCCGGCTTAATATCCTGAGGATGTCATATCACGCCCAGTCAGGATATTGAAACCACTTTGCCGCCGTCATTCTGCTATATGGCGGACAGCAAGTGGTTAAGGGAGGATATGATCAACATGTATGCATACATAAGTGGTCCAAATAGTTTACTTGGTGTTGTGTTATTCACTTTAAGGTCATCACAGAGGACAAGAGGGCACTCTTTAGGTCTGTTTAAAAAAGATTTAATTTCCAAATACGGAAAGGTTTCTTCACAGTAAGCTGTGAAAATGTGGAATAGACTCCCTCAAGAGCTGGTTCTGGCCAGCTCAGTGGATTGCTTTAAAATAAAAAAGGCCTGGATTCTTTCCTAAATGTACATCATACAGTACCTTGAAAAAATATTCATACCCCTTGACATTTTCCACATTTTGTCATGTTACAACCAAAAACGTAAATGTATTTTATTGGGATTTTATGTGATAGACCAACACAAAGTGGCACATAATTGTGAAGTAGAAAGAAAATGATAAATGATTTTCAAAATGCGTTACAAATAAATATCTGAAAAGTGTGGCGTGCATTTGTATTCAGCCCCCCTGAGTCAATACTTTGTAGAACCACCCTTCGCTGCAATTACAACTGCAAGTCTTTTTGGGGATGTCTCTACCAGCTTTGCACATCTAGAAAGTGAAATTTTTGCCCATTCTTCTTTGCAAAATAGCTCAAGCTCTGTCAGCATGGATGTAGAGCATCTGTGAACAGCAATTTTCAAGTCTTGCCACAGATTCTCAATTGGATTTAGGTCTGGACTTTGACTGGGCCATTCTAACACATGAATATGCTTTGATCTAAACCATTCCATTGTAGCTCTGGCTGTATGTTTAAGGTCGTTGTCCTGCTGGAAGGCGAACCAGTCTCAAGTCTTTTGCAGACTCAAACAGGTTTTCTTCTAAGATTACCCTGTATTTGGCTCCACCCATCTTCCCATCCACACTGACCAACTTCCCTGCTGAAGAAAAGAATCCCCACAAAATGATGCTGCCACCACCACGTTTCACAGTGGGGATGGTGTGTTCAGGTTGATCTGCAAAGTTAGTTTTCCGCCACACATAGCCTTTTCCTTTTAGGTAAAAAAGTAAAATTTTGGTCTCATCTGACCAGAGCACCTTCTTCCACATGTTTGCTGTGCCCCCAACATGGCTTCTCGCAAACTGCAAATGTGACTTCTTATGGCTTTCTTTTACAATGGCTTTCTTCTTGCCATTCTTACATAAAGGACAGATTTGTGGAGTGCATGACTAATAGTTGTCATGTGGACAGATTCTCCCACCTGAGCTGTGGATCTTTGTAGCTCCTCCAGTGTTACCATGGGCCTCTTGGCTACGTCTCCGATGAATGCTCTCCTTGTGCGGCCCGTCAGTTTAGGTGGACGGCCATGTCTTGGTAGGTTTACAGTTGTGCCATTCTCTTTCAATTTTCAGATAATGGATTGAACAGTGCTCTGTGGGATGTTCAAAGCTTGGGATATTTTTTTATAACCTAACCCTGCTTTAAACTTCTCCACAACTTTATCCCTGACCTGTCCGGTGTGTTCCTTGGTCTTCATGATGCTGTTTGTTCACTAACCTCCGAGGGCTTCACAGAACAGCTGCATTTATACTGAGATTAAATTACACACTGGTGGACTCTATTTACTAATTAGGTGACTTCTGAAGGCAATTGGTTCCAATAGATTTTAGTTAGGGATATCAGAGTAAAGGGGACTGAATACAAATGCAAGCCACACTTTTCACATATTTGTAAAACATTTTGAAAACCATTTATCATTTTCTTTCCACTTCACAATTGTGTTCCACTTTGTGTTGGCCTATCACAGGGGTAGGCAACCTCGGCCCTTCAGCTGTGGTAAAATTACAAATCCCATCATGCCTCTGCCTCTAGGAGTCATGCCTGTGATTGTCAGGGTCTTGAAATGTCTTGTGGGACTTGTAGTTTCAAACCAGCTGGAGGACCGAGGTTGCCTACCCCTGGTCTATCACATAAAATCCCAATAAAATACATTTACGTTTTTGGTTGCAACGTCACAAAATGTGGAAAATTTCAAGAAGGTATGAATACTTTTTCAAGGCACTGTATAACTGGGTACTAACATTTATAGGTAGTTGATCCACAGAATATACAATTGCCTCTTGGGGGATCAGGAAGGAATCTTTTTCCCTGCTGGAGCGAATTGGTTCATGCTTTGCTGGGTTTTTATGAGTGAGGACGCTTGCGCACCTTCATACATGAGAAAACACATGACATCATGGATGGGATGGGGTCGGAGTGAGATGAGAGTGGGGGTATCTAAGCAGGCTGTGCTGTGCTGCTAGTACAGACACTGACAATGGTACCAAGAAGTGCATGTGAGCAGCCACATTCGTCTGCATAGACAAATTGCCAAATGTATAAATTAGACTGTTGTTTCTAATCAGACATTTAGCGATTACAATAATGCATAATATAACACTATTATATATTATACATACTAATCAAGTGTAGATTTTCATTTTTGACTGGAATTCCACTTTACCATGCCAGTTATCAAATGGTTAAGATGATTCCCAAACAAATGACAAAGACCAGTTATTTCTATACATAAACTATTCTTTAATGTCACATTTTCTGACAATTGTACATGGATTACATGATCTGCAATAGATGTGGTCAAAAAAGGCAATGATAATGTATGCTTCAGTCTTATTTTTTCCTGTTATAACAGTAAATGTAATAAACACAGAGGTTGTCATTAACATTTACACAATTCACATCAGATTGATGACATCTCAAAGTACTCCTTTTAAAGGATAGCAATCATCAATAAAATATTACATTTCAACTAATACTCTGGCACAATACTTCATATGTCTTTAATAGAAAAAAAAAAGGGAAGAACATCATAAAAGTGGGTATATGTCTTTTAGCTCTCAATCACTGTATCAGAGCAGTTCCTTTTCCCATCTGTGACGGGATAAATAAATGTGGTATTGGTAAATGATAATTTTGCAGGACTGAATGTACCAACCGGGTGTGTAATAAGATACCTCAGTGTGCAGGATTTCAGTCAACCACATAAAACAATAAAAAAAATATATATCAATACTAATAAAACAAAATCATTCACTAGAGACATATCCCCAAACCAAATGGCATCTGCATGATTCTGGACAGAAAAGCTACGGTCAAGTAAATCATGGGTGCTGAACATTCAATGCTTATGCTACTGCTAGCCTACAGCCTCTGTCTCAGTTGGCAGAGCATGTAGGATACAGAACAGCCAGAGCAACTTCAGCAATGAACAGAAATTTCCCTTACCAGTTGATGGATTATTGGTCTCCGTTACCAGAGGGCGTCTCTTGCCAGGGTTTCAAGTATACCAGCGTCTGCAGTGATTCCTTCCTTTTAATGTACTTTCTGATCCTTGCCAGACAGTGGGGGAAAGATCAAGCAGACTTGGAAAATTGAGCTAATATGGCCAGGAATGCTAAACACTATAAAGTGGGCCCAATAAACAACTGCAAAGGCTGCCTTTTTCTCATATCCAGTCAGTAAATTGTGTGTCTATTTGAAATGTGGTCTAAGTAGCATCTTCTGCATGCCTTTCACAGGGACATTGAGTTGTGCTAGGTGATATCAGCAGGTTTGACACACCTGCCTGCTACAAAACTGGAAAGTGCAGTGTGAATAGCAAGCTTGTATGAAACTTTGAGCAAAGTTTTGAAAAGATTTCTGCAATCTTCGAGCAGCTTTCTACAGGCCTTTAAAAGCACCCTTCAGCTCCATTTTAGAAATGTTATATACAGATCTTATTGGGAATGCCTGATTGTCACTTTTAACAAGCTGTTAGCAAGCTTCCCACAAACTTTAAGTAGTGCCGATGCCTGCTAGAAGCTTGTTTAAAGTGGCAATCTGCACTCCCATTAGGGATCTGTGTTCAACATTTAAAACTGGAACTGAATGGTATTTTAAAAGCTTGATAAAAGCTCTGAAAATTTGTAAAATTTGCTCTCATACAAGCTGAAACCTGTGTGAAACAGGCCTAACATGATTTGAAGAGGGACAATAAAGTAGTACTGTATTTCATCTAAAAAAATTACAGCTTTCATTACCAAACAAAAGTTAGTCCCTTTTAAAGTTCCTAATTTGGAAATTGATTGCTATCACTAATACTGTCTACACACAATAAATTGCTTTTCAATTCAATCACAATTTTATGTTGTGGATAAATAAATCATTTCCCTGCAAACTGCCATCAGATTAAAAAAAAAAAAATCATCATCAAGAAAGAAAACTCTACTATCGATTTATCTGTGGGCACCTTAAGAACTTCCCAATATATTTGCACATGTAGTAGCATGTGTCGAACATGCATTAACATATGTTTTCACAGGTTAATGCACATTTTCTGTGATTTTGAGGTTGAAATAACATAAAAATAAATAACAAATAAAAGATAAAAGAAAAAGTATAAAGAATGCTAGTTATCATGCACTACAAGCTCCTGAAATGCACTTAAATGTAGAAAAAAAAACTGCTTATGTTTTCACTGCTATGCAGCACATTAATCTAAATACCCAACAAATACATTCATTTTTTACTACCCTGGCGATTACCTATAGTAAAAAACAAAACAAAAAAAACATACATTAGAACAGGAAGGTGTAGTTTGTGTTTATCAAACCCAATATCAAATATCTCCAGAAAGGACCATCTAGATTGATTTCATCAGATGTAGGAGTTGAGTCTTGTACTCTGCATTACAATTGGCTAAAGAAAAATAAAAAGATGCTGCAACAAACCAGTGTATTATAGGGACTTTTTAATGTGTAATATAATGTATATCGTATGTGTGAACTGTCTGTAACTACATATGAATCTCCACATAGATTAGTCAGTAGTAAAGAAACTGTACTTTATTTAATAATTTGGTGCAAACTGTAGTGGTGCTCGGTAACATAGCAAAGAAATGACAGCTTTCATTAGTCTCGCTACATTAACTGTTAATTCTACCTCTAAAAACAATTAATTGCATGTACTGAAAACATTACAAGGCAATATCTAATTCAAACCATGTGACTGCATGATCTTCCACTGCACTGAAGCTTGTTGTGCCCGAGCCTGCATACACCTGACAATTTATGCAGCAAACACCCACTTGGCACTAAATTGAAAACGTCTAAGAGCGTAGGGGAAGCATGTGTTATAATGCACTATATGACAAACGGAAGAAAGATCTCATCAAATAGCTGGAATCTTTCATTATTTTGCACAATTATTTTAGAGGCTAACTTAATTATCTTGTGTGTCAATATTTCTAATATACATGCCTTCCATTTGGCAGGAATTCACAGTTTGGAACGATCATATTTTTATACAGCATAATTCATCACAAAGATACCATTACAACTCTTGTAATTTATTTTGGGGCTATAACATTCTAGGGTCCGAGATCAAAACCTCTGAATGTTCTTAAAATAGTGCAAGCTTCTTTATTTTGATGTAAAAGTCGATTCAAATAGCAGGAGACAGAGAGGAGAGTAACCACATCACATATTGTATGTATCCTTTACTGTGTACCAGTAATTCCATCTGAAAGCTGTGCATTCTATTAATGTCACATCAGCTTCAATAATGAATTCAAACAATTAGGCATATCCTGCATTAAACAATTTTCACCCATAGCGTGGGAGCGGCCATTAGACAGATTATTATCTTAGCCTCAGGCTCCTTTCACATAGGGTGGATTCCGTTGCAATCACCAGGGGATTAGCTAATAGATTCCCTACTGATCGGAGCACAGTGGGCGGATGACACATCTGTGGTCGCCCAGTTTCTGCTGAGTGGACACAGACAGAGCCCGCTCTGCTCTGTGGGCGGCTGGTAGTAAATGAACTTCGCGGTCCGTTTACACTGGACTACCCTCCAATCCACTCCGCCTAAACAGAAGAGGCTGGATCCCCTTAGATTTTTTTTTTTTAGCGGACTGGATCGGACCCGAAGGTAGGCAGGTGCAAGTGGACACAATTCTGTTTACACTCACCTGTCCAAAGGAATGCATGGACCTTCTGACCAAGCCCGTCTGAAAAACTGACAGGTGGACTTGATTGTGAATGGGATCTAAAAGGTAGATACACATAATACAACTTTTGTTGTTCAATTTCCTTTAGCCTTACCTTCAACTATGTAGTGCAAGGGCTGGCCTGATTGCATACAATTTGAAAGTGTTTAGGTTTTGGTAAATCTAAAGGAAAGTTGTACAATAAAATTGTATGGTGTGTAGCCAGCTTTAAACTGCAGTGTTGTCACTAGTTGGAGCCAGTATTGGTTTGATTTACCAAATAAATACTTCTACATATAGATGCCAGGTATATATCATTTTGCAGTACACAATAAGCTGGGGTAGTTAGATAAGCAATGGTTGTTTAACTTCATGGTTACAGTTTATTGAGTTTTGAATATGTGATATTAAATCTTTCTCTTCCCAGGTTGGGAATCACATTCAGTGATATCCTGCGACACTACTTAGATGAGGGAAACTAGCTACAGAGAGGGAACTGGAGCTAGAAAATGCTACTAGATGTGAGAATCATAACTTGGTCTCTCCTGCTTTCTTTATACACCATCCCTAAATGCTCTAAGTGCAAATATAATCCCAATAAGCTATATGAATAACCAATAATCTGTAAACATATCCCATTACAGTGCAGTTTTCCCCACAGAGCACTACAAAATACAGGTATCATAAAACATTATCTGAAGTGCCTTATTTAAAGTGGTACTTGGCAGACCAAGTTATTGCATGCATTTAAAGCTCAACTCCAGGTTTCTTATGACTAAAGTGGAACAAAACTCCAAAAAGGGAGTTTGTTTCATGTTAACACGTGGGAATTTTGTTTGTTTTTTTAATTTTGCCTGAAAGTGGTTGTTAAGCTACTACTATAAAAAAAAAACCTCCCATCCCCTCTGTAACATAACAATGTGTGTCCCTGTGCCTGTGTTATATAAAAAATATGCTGATCTGTATCTATATCAGAGCAGATTTTGGCGATCGCGCAACTCCTCGGCTCTCTCCGCTGTCTGGCTGACAGCTCCAGTGGGTGGGGCCGAGCACTCCCGATGACATCAGTCGGGAAAGAGGGGAAGAGAGGAGAGAGCCGAGGAGTCACGTGAACGCCAGGAGATGCTCTGATATAAGGTAGAAATTGGTATCTATTTTATAGAACACAGGCACAGAGACACATATTATGTTACAGAGGGGATGGGAGAATTTTATAGTAGTTATGAGAGCAGCAGGAGGGGAGGGGGTGGATACTGACATGAGAAGAAAAGCGGGAAGGGGGGAGGATAGAGAAGGCTTGAGCGGGGCTGCGGATGACGGAGGCACGTAAACGGACTATGGTATCAGGACTCAGCAGCCACGATAAACTGGTCAGTTTACAAGGGGGAGGGTATAGCCAGGCAGGATCAGCCAGGTTTTGTAGGCGATAGAAGGGGCCAAATTACACAGCACAAGCACTGTGCTGTATAATATGCTTTAAGGGAAACAGGATCTGTTTTTTTTGTTTGTTTTTTTTAAGGTTAAACACTTGAATTTTTTGCTCTGCACCTAGCCCTGCATCTTCCTGGGATACCTACATCACATCTCCTAGACAGCTGCAGGATCAGCACACAGAGCGGCCAAAGAGGGATAGGTGGGAGGGGCAGGGGGATTTAGCACATCATCAGAGCTGGCTGCCTAGACTTTGAAGAAAACCAATATGACAGCATGGGACACCCCAACAGAGGATCGCAGAAAAAAAACTCTGGATTCGCTGGGGGGGGGGGGGGGGGGGGGGTTAGAGCCACTTTAAATAGTACTTTAACCAAGCTGGTTCAAACAAATTATTTTCCTCACTAACAGATACACCCGCTGGGGATGCTATTTAAATTGTATGTAGCATCAGCTACATAAAGTATGCATTTATTGTGTTCCTGCGGTGGGATGGGGACTTCATCAATGACTACAGGGCTTCTGCTGCTTGATTGAGGTGGAGAAGTGGACGGATGATGTCACAATCTCCACCTGTGAAATTCGATTTTGCTCCAGGAATGGGAGGTCCCCATCCTGCTTCTGGAAGCCAGTAATGTAAACTGTATGTAGCTGATATAATTCTGTTTTGTAGTGTTCCCAACAGGCACATCTGTTAGTAAAGCAAATAGATCATCTGGACCAGCTTGAAGTAAAAAAACATGGAGTTAGGCTTCAAACAGATTCAATATCCTTCAGATTTGTCAGAACTTTCTAGCACAAGGCTACTAAAAAAAGTATTTAAATTTATATCCAGTCTGGTACTACATTATCCAGTCACACTACAAGATTAGTCTTTTTAGATTTACCAACAGAGAACATTACGTGTGGCCACTTCACTTCTAACATAAATTGCTAGAAAATATAAAAACATGCAAATAATTTAAGGAGATTCCACCTTAGTATAGTTTTGTCCACTACTTGGATATCTTCTTGTAGTTGGTTGCAAGTCCCTAGGTTCTCCTTTTGAACTAAGAGCTTTCATTGCAAGGCACAGCCAGTTCAGCCATGTAGCAAGACTATTCCACTGGCCGAAAAACTGAAATCTTCTTTGAAATCTAAAGCCTGAGTTTAAGTTGGTCACTGAGTAGGGAATGTAAATAAACCTGAATATTTTACCTTATGCAGAATCTGCCTTCTTCTGTGCCAAGTATATTGGAAAGTGAATTTTGCATACTTAAAGCCGATCTCCAGCTTTAGTTTCAGTTTAAATAGAACCATTTCCTTCGCCAACATGTGTGGACGCTGTATTTGCTGTCTAAACTGTATGTAGCTGAGGCCGAAGCCAAGGCTTTAGCGGTGGTCCGGGTGTGAGACAAGACCTTTTTGTCTCACACCCAGAACAAAGCACCGTTGGTCTGAGCGGTGCTCAGCCATTTATAGGCAGCTTTGCATTCTATCAATTACCTCATTGATAGAATACAAAATTTTCTATGAATGGCTAAGCGCTGCCCAGACAGATGCTATTTTGTCCTGGGTGTGAGACAGGAAGGTCTCTGCTTGCACCCGGAACATAGTGCTGTGCATTGTATATAGCCTCAGCTACATACAGTTTATACAGCACATCCAGCAGCATCACATGTTAGCAAGGGAAATAGTTTGGTCAGAACGAATTATGTAAACTGAAACTAAAGCTGGAGATAAGCTTTAAATCAAATACCGGAACTTCTTGCAGTCCCTGTACAGAAGGAAGGAAGAATCAGAACAAGATACCATTTAGGCATGTTGCAGTTCAAGTAGTATGTTGACTGGAAGAGAGAGCAGAGTAAAAGAGAGATGAGCTTACGAGTGTGCTGTTCCTCCTTTCACTGTCCAATCACAGGGTGGGGTGGAGAGGAGAACGTAAGAAAAAGTAAACTACAGTAAAGAAGGGATAAGGTCTACTTCCCTGCCAAATAAGGCTGTTCTGTGGGGCAGAGCTGTGTAAATTGAAGGACTGGATGTCGAGAAATGCATATCTATGGCAAATACATCAGCTCTCGGATATGGAATTCATCTGTGTATTTAGCCATTTGGCTGGAGTTCAGCTTTAAGCATCATATCATGCAAAATACATCAAGGCCTTCTTCAATTAAAGAAATGTAAGGAGTTTGCCTGTAAATTAATAAAATGTCGTTAACAGACATCCTTTTGCACAGGCTGCCATCTTTTGATGATCAGCGCATGAAGCTGAACATTGATCATCCTTTTCTAAACAACAAGGTTGTTTAAAATTGAAGGAAAGACACAGAATATTCTGCCATGTTGCTACATAAAAATTAAAGCTCAATTCCAGCTAGATTTACGTAAAAAAAAAATGGGATCAAGTGGAAGTATGGATAGAACCCCTTTTTAAGGCTTTTATTGTGTTCACTGGAGAAATTTGCTTTTACTTTCTGACCAGACAGGTAGTGATGGGAATTCTCTCGGGCAGGGACACACACTGTATTAAAACTTCTTACCAGTAACATGGGGGAGGGTTAGAACCTCTGGGGTTTTTATAGACACTACTCTCCTCATATTTTATCCTGTTGTCACAGATGCAGAAGTCCCTAATGGAGTCACAGACAGCAAACAAAATAAAAGCAAAAGTATTTACTCTTCCAAAGTCTATCCAAAACTAAAAGGAAAGTTTTGACTGGAGTTGTGCTTTAAAATATATGTGCCTCATTTCGTAAAGTACTGATACCCTTAAAATCTAGCAACAAAAATGGTGGGATGTCACACTCTGACCACTAAAAGGTTTGTTGTAAATATACATACATTATCTGGAACTCCAGTATTAGCTTGGTAAGCAATGTCTAATGGTCAGGGAAATCAATATGAGCCAACAGGATTGACCACAAAGTTCCATCGTTCAGGAGTAAGAGGGTCTCTTGAGGTCATAAAGTTATCAACGACATTACACAAACTTTGTCCAATGCAAAAATAAGTACAAATAGATTCCAATTTAATGTATAGAGTAGGAGACTGAAAAATCTCAATTACCAGCATCCAATACACATTGTTAAAAAGGTTAAAAAGTCCTGCTTCGGGGTCTACTACTACCTTAATTATATAGGTGTTACTCTGTTCCTCTGGAAGGGCTCGAATTACTTGACCTTGGGGGTTAAGCCTAAGAAATGAGTGTACTCTTTTTAGCCACAAAGTCCTTGTCAATATTAAAAGAGAGCTGGGCCTTAAAGTTGGAGGAATAGTAAATAAATGAAGCTGGTATGCTAAGTACGTACAGAAGAGACTTTTCTGACTAAGAGCACACTCATTGTGGTATCTAGAGAGGGCAATAGAATGTCTGACAGATTCACATTACCTTGGTCATTTTTAATGGCTTGGGTGCATTTTTGTATGTTTACACAAAGTCATTATTGATCGTTATGGAAGATGCATTTGACGTGACATCATAACGTCGCTCCCAGGCATCTGAGGGTCATAGAGATGACCGGGGACCACCTGGTCATCAGAAATCTATATGGTAAACTTCTGCCAGCGGCCAATTCATTCTTTGGCTCACTGATCGCACGGGCCCTTAGTGTGATGCACAAAAGACATCACACTAAGGGCTCGTTCACATATGTGCATTACGGTAACATATGGTAAAACACACAGTTTACTGTATCACAGCATATATGTTTTGGTGCACTGCAATGCCATTTATTTATGATAGCACACCAACACACCTCCACAATGCACTGGTGTACTGCAGTGCACCTCACCCACAAAAAATGCAGCCTTCAAGCTGTGAGCATTCCTGAAAAGCAGAAAGGTGTGAACTGTGACTTTAGGTGTGTTCACAGTATCTTAATTTCTTTTTCATCTACTTTAAAACACCAAAGAGACACATAAAGAGGTTGAAAACCACTTTATGGCAGCTTTTCACAGCCACGCAGCATTTTTGCTAGAAGTGCAACTAGCCCGCACGAAAACCACTTTCCCATAGACTTCCATCTTCTTAAAGTGCAAAGATGCAACATGAAGGAGTTTTGGATCGCTTTCTGAAAACATATCAAAACCGCAGGTCCTCACAGAAGTCTATGGGAAAGGGCAGCTAACCCTAACAAAAACTGCAGGTTTAGCAGAAGTGCAGCGGGGCACTGTGAAGCCGCTCTAAGAGAAAACAACCTAGTATAACCATTTAGGGGTTGTTTCCCAGAATACATGGGTTAATGTGTACTGTGTCAACATACATTGCTTTGCACTGCATTTTTGACTGAATCATTTTGGACTGGTGTGAGTGGCAAACTTCAGGTCAACACACAAAATGCAGCACACAGGAACCCTTTACGATGCAACACCTTGGTGGGGACAAGCTCTATACAAAACAAGGGCCTGCCTGATGTCTATGCGTTCTGCCTACACTGGAGAAAGCAACAAATTGTGTGACAATACATCTGGAAGGAGCTTATAGACAAAGAACAGAGGTCTATAATGTAGGAATACAATCAATGAAGCAGTACAAGCTGACAAAAGGTTCCACCTATAAAAGTTCAAGTTTTACTTCACATATAAAAGAAGCACTTAAAACATTAAAAACGTACCTGGATTGTAAAATGGGTAGTTGGGGCACCATCGTAAAGGTAGAGAATTTTTTAAAGGAAACATATTCCAACAGAAACAGGGGGGTGGTTCCAAATATCCCTCTGAAAATGGTAGTTACATGTCTGTCATGCTGATCCTCCTGACTTTAACAATTATAAAAAGTATGCAGCAAGTAAAAGCAATGTCTGGTCAGGACACTAAAAAATTATTCAATCCTTAGATCAGCATGACAGCCAGGGAAACTAGTGGTTTCCGAAGGAGGAGTCAGTAATGGTAGCCTTCACTTTCTCTAGGCATAGGTTTCCTTTACAATGGTTACAAAACAGACTAAGAGGTTTTTAGGCTGAACTCCGGGTATTTATTTATTGTTTTCCCATACATGGGGCTGGGTCTGCACTGCAGAGGTTAACTGCTCGTTGTTGTCTCGGGGATTGAAGAGCGGAGATAAACTTAACTAATCCTCCCAGCACAAGACTGGTCCCCGCAAGTCCTGCCCCACCTGTGGTCTAGCGGTCCTGTGCGGTGGACTGGAACGTCTGGTCCAGTCCATTGCATGGCTCATGGGGGAGCTCCATTAGCCGTTGCAGCGGAGGATCGGGTGAGTATACAGCTTTCAGGTCAGATCTTGACAAAACGAGCAGTTTATCCATGCAGTGCAGGCACAGCCCCACTGCATGGGGAAAAAAAATACCCAGAGTTCAGATTTAAGGATGAATTTCAGAGAGAGATCCAAACTCCAATTAATATACTCCACTGAAATATAATGACATTATTTTTCATGCTACTGGTTTAAGTACCTGAATTTGGCTTGGTACCAGACTGCACAGTAAAAGGCAGACTGGGAAGGCAGCAGGGCAGCATTAGGTGCTCATCAGGTATGCTGCATGCAAATATGCTCACTAGAATTATGCTGACAGGAAGAGGACAGCAAGTAGACGTCTCTTGCTTTTTCTTTATTGTCCAATCACAGGCTGGGGGCAGGAAGTGACAAAGCTGAATAGCTTAACTGCAGTAGTAAATATCCAGGTTTCCTATCTGGCTGTGCTGTGTGGTTGCGTAAACCTCAGGACTGTATGGACATGCGTACAAATCCTTTGGCAGGCAAGTTGGTTCCCATATACGCATTTCAACTATGTATTTAACAGTTTTCCAGGAGTTTAGATTTCAGCTTAGTGAGCAGGACCATGGCGTGCTATACTAAACTTTATATGTCAGATAAATACATTCACTGAATTTGCAGTAAGACTATTCACATTCATGTTTTAATTCCTTGCATTTCCAAACAACAATTTTCAGCAGGCAAGGCGATAGAAAATTGTGCTCAATTTATAACTGAGCTAACATTCTTTGTACTTTGAACAAGATTACTTGTCATAAATATTCCTCATCAGTTTTTTAAAACTGTGCTCTTGGGTGAGGTTAACAACAACTGATGCAAAGTCTAAAAACCTGCTACAGCAACCAATCTCATTTCTGCTCATTTTAACAATATAGGGCAGCAAATTTAATACACTGCCTGACTCGTTGCCCATCATTATAGGCACAGCTTCCAAGATTCTTTATATATTTTTTGCAGTGCTACCAGATTCAAATGGTGAAAAAACTCAAATGGTGCAATGCCTTCAAGCCAAGCTACAGAAAAAGAGCAAAACTATTTCAAGCATGGTTGTAACCTTGTATAAATGTAAGAAAGCTTACACAAAACGGTTTCAAAATAAGCTTGTGTCACTCTTTTAGTATCTTTACAGTGGGGATTTCTTGGTTTTGGTCAATAATAATAGAAAAGCAGTACCTTTTAAAAGCTGCTGTACAAACGAAACAAATACAGCATAAAAAAATGTTGTTTAAACCTTGCACAGTATCTCTAAATACAACAAACTATCCAATATTCATAATAGCCACATTTATATCTCAACATTATTCAGCAATTCAAATTTATTATACTGATGGTATCTAGAAATGAGCGCACAGGGCACACTACTAGCAAATGAGAGCATGAACAGTTTGATGTAATCGTAGCAGTTAAAAAAAAAAATTATAATAATATAGCTACATGGCTTGAGATCCACTAACTGTCATTAAACTAAAATTACCAAGAGCTATGGAAAAGCATGCTGGGTAACCGTAGGCTACCCACTCAAAGTTATTAAAAAAAAAAAATTATGATGCAATTGTTAGCCCACTTTTTTTTTTGCAAATACCTATTCAAAGTTTAAAAAAGTATATTAGAGTGCGTAGTTTTGTTTTTGACAAATCATTCCACTGCACTTGCAGCAAAGGAAATCATTTCTGGCAAAATCCAACAAAAAAAATGAAAATTCTCTCCTTAAAACATGACAGTTCTAAGAAAAAAATTAACTCATTATTTTGCAAAGTTGTTAATATTAAGGTGTGATGTTAAAATAAAGCAATTGTCCAATCAAAGTACTTTTGCATTTTGGGGTGAAAGTGACAATTTGGACTTATTGGAAAAACTAAAACCTCAAATCAGATGATTTGATATCTTATATGGGTGGAAAAGCCTAATAATCTCAACTCTTCATATAGTAAAATGACAGGCTTATTAGGTGCAAATGAACAGTGAAGCTGATATCCAATGAACAACGGCAGCGCTATACTGGTGCGGGCTCAGAGGACGATCTGTGTTATTATAAAGAAGGCATCTTAAAATTCATGTCCATTATAGCTGGAATTCACTAGCTGATCTTTAAGTGGCAGGACTGTGGCAACATGAATAGTCTTTCATATGGCTAAGGGAACTGCCATCATCATTTTTAATCCATGCCGCATTTCATTGGTTTTCAGTTATCTGCTTAGCTAAATATTATTTCTACTCACAGAACAGCTGCCTCTACTATGAGTAGCTTACAGATACACCAAGGCCACCCGTAGAAAAGAGGGCAGTTAAAAGTGAAGACACAATCTGACATACCCATGGGGCAAGCCCACTGGAAAGCACTCAAAATACCTGCAAGCATAGTTGAGCTTACAAATACTATCAAAGGAGAGGTTGGAGTGGGGAGCAGGAAGTGGTACTAGTTTGTCAGTGGGAGGTGACTGACAAATTTTGACCAGACCAGGCGACTGTTGACTCACATCGAAGGGTAGCTTAAAATCCAGCTCAAGTGGTTATGGCTTACATAGCACATCTTACAATCTACACTGCTACATAATTAATGAAAATGCATAAGCCTATACATAAGAATATATCAGTCAAGTTTGTACATATAAGATGAACCGCTAGCACGGTTATCACTGGGAGGTTTGTAGAAGAACTCCAGTGCAACTGAAAATCTTATTACGGTTTTAATACAAGTAGCTGTTGATTTGACACTTTTGCCTGTGTTGCAATGGGTAAGAAGATAATATGCGGTCCAGAATCTAACAGTGTAAACATATCACCTCCATGACAGGAGTAACAAATTAAATCTCTGCATCTATGCTAATTTACAGGCATGGAGGACACCATAAAAGCTAGCAAGTATTCACAGAAAAGATTGTAGCTTTCCTTTAAAAAAAAAAAATTTGGTTGGGTTATGTTGCCATATTTCAGTCACATAGTGCTATGCAGAGTTCTCCTTTAAACGAGCTACGAGTACTAGAATTAGCAGATTAATCGATTCAAAGTGTGGGGGATAATGGAAATACATCTGTGGAAAAAGTGAGCTTAATTAAAGTCCTTATTACTGTGGGCTTATATTCATGGAATCTACAAGCATCAGTCATCTGAAGAGCATAAAGGCAATATGGTAAAAAAAAAAAAGCAGCAATGACTGGAAAGAGTCAGCATTCTATGAGTAAGTTTTAATCTCAGGAATTTGTCCTTGTAGGTAGGTGTGTTTTGCCAAAACAAACCCACATTCCACTCATTTTTGATCTAGAAATTGGTTAAGCCAGTCTGGTAAGGTCCTGTATTTGGTGCACACAGCTCAAAAAAAAATGTGTTACAGGAACCTTTTGGCAAAACACACCTAAAGAAAAAAAGAACACAATGAAGCACCTGCAGAAGAATGTAACTGAAAAAAAGAGTGCAATATTCACCTTGTGGGGCCCAGAGCACAGAGGGCAGAAACTAGGCCTCACAGTAATAATGTACTTTCTGGCTGAAGGTAGGCTGTGACTGTAAAGGCACTTTAAGGAAATGCTTAACTAAGGTCCTGCTATAGTAAAAGTGCACAACTTGAGCCTTTTAAGCAGCAGCCCCCTCCCACTGAGAACACTGCATTTATCCAGTGTTAAAAGGGGGCCACATTTTGCAGAGTTAAGCAACAGGTGACATAAGGCCTTACTCAGCAAGGGTCAGTTTGAAGCAAGATAAATGAACCCAACAGCCTTGCCATTCCCAAGAAGCAGAACAAGTTAAACATTAACCATTTGTAAAGTGCATCTCTAAATTTTCACTGTGTATCGCTGCATTTTTGTGACTGGCACAACATTCCGTGATCAATAGATCCTTAAATCAGCATCAGTCACACCTCCATGACTCGTTACAATTGGCACTAGGCATTATACATTTTGTCCATTCAATACTCATTTCTGGCTTCCTGCTCTCTAAAGAAAGTCTTATGACAAGAAAGAAAAAGAAAGCACCATTATATTATGTGAGAAAGCTAAGAGTGTAGATATTCACATTTTAAACATCTCCACATTAGCATGAAAAAGTTAAATGAATACAGAGGTTTTTTTATGGTCTAGTTAGAAACGGTTATCATTGTCACAGTCTGCACTGTGAAGAAAGGAATTGTTCCCGTTGTAATGCAAGCAATCACCTTATTACTTTGTGTTGCCAGTGAACTAAGGTGCACTCAGTGGACTCTCAATACCTTAAACAGGGAGCACTATAAAAGAGAAGAATAGGCCAGCTTATTTGTAGTCTGTGTTGTGGACTCTACACAGTCAAACTGTAGAGTTAAAGATGTGTCATCGTGAAGAAAGCGCTGATCCAACATTTGGGAGATTCAGAGAGGACTTGAAGGAAGGGTTTCCAAAATCTTCTGATTTGTAATCTTAACGGTTTATGGATTTCAGACCAATTATTTAAATGGACACAGCCTTTAAAAGCCAGGTCTTATACGTTCCATCTCGTCTTCACATTTCTTTTGCCTTTTCTCAGTCTTAGATTCTACAGGGAAAAGAAAAAAGTTAATTAACACACTCTAATGACAGATGTCTAAAGTGGACCAGAACTTGAAAAAGTGAAGATCTGCTATCATAGGGCCATTTCATAGGGGTGACAATGTGGCAGTAAAAACGGGCAGTTGATCCACACACTCTTACCATCTCGGTCAATGGGACTCTACTGCAATTGTGAGCACAAAATTTCCCTTGGGGGTTGCCACCAAAATACCTGGCAGCTGCTGCTGTACAGCAGGGTGGTAGAGACAATGCCCTGTGTTAAAGAGACCTTTGAGGGAATATCTAAACAGTTTAGTCCTAAAGTGGAACTTGACAAAACAACGTGATAAAAAAAAATAATGTTCTTTAGAAAGGAACATACATTCCACATTAATAATTATGCTACCAAAATTAGTGTGTGCAACTGCCTCTGGCATTGCTCTGGTTTCTTCCCTGATTTACCCTGTGTCCTGGTGACCATTATCAATGAAAGTGAAAGAAAATTGCAAATTTTAGGTGTTCACCAGAACAGAAATAGAGAGGAAATCTTACAATGCAGGCAATAGTTCTAGTGATCACCAGGGATTTTCTCTCACATCATGTGGTGGCTATGGGACAGGAAGTGAAGGGAAATCTTCCCAATGGGACACAGAAGTCAATAAGTACCTGAAAGTGCTCATAACCATCTCTTACTCAAAATGAAAAAAAAAAAAAAAAAAAAAAAAAAAGTTTTGCAGGTTTTTGCCTTCAGCTCTAAGTTAATGCCTTCAGTTTTCTTTGGGCTGCAAAATGACCCTTCGCCTGTTCCCTGATGCAGTTTGTTAGCATTATCAACAGGCCCCAATGCCCTCTGTAAGACACAACACCAAGGGGAGATTATTAGAAGAGAATCAAAGCCTGGAATCTATATGGAGCCTGCAGAACTACAGTGGTTATAGAACATCCACACACCCCTGTAAAAATGCCAGGTTTTTGAGATTTTGTAAAAAAAATAGATAAATCAAACCAAGATAAAATCACTTCAGAATTTTCCTGACCTTTAGGCCTCGTTCACACCATGGTGCAGAGATGTCAGTTTTTCTGCATGCATTCTGCAAGGGCACAAAAAAACAAATTGTTCTCGATGTGTCCTGTTCACAACACAACACTGGTATCATGTACAGATTTTTTTGTACACGGTAATCCGTAACATGTATGCAGTTTTTAGCATAGGGGAAAAAAACGAACATGACATCAACATTGGTGTGAATAGGGCACATAACTAAAGCGCATGAAAACTGATGTGCGTGTACATTAAAACTGATGTGAAACTGATGTCTCTGCAAGTGAGATCTGCGTGGTTTTCCCATCAGTTTTCATGCATGTATGGGGTGTGAACGATGTATCTGACCTATACTCTACAATTCAATTAAAAAAACATCAGTGACATTACCAAGACCTGAACAATCCTCCCAAATTGAGATACAGTATATCACAAAAGTGGGTACACCCCCCACATTTTTGTAAATATCTTTTCATGTGACAACACTGAAGAAATGACACTTTGCTACAATGTAAAGTAGTGAGTGTACAGCTTGTATAACTGTATAACAGCGTATAACAGTGTAAATTTGCTGTCCCCTTAAACTCAAACATACAGCCATTAATGTCTAAACCACTGGCAACAAAAGTAAGTACACCCCAAGTGAAAATGTCCAAAGTGTCAATATTTTGTGTGGCCACCGTTATTTTCCAGCACTGCCCTAACGCTCTTGAGCATGGAGTTCACCAGAGCTTCACAGGTTGTCACTGGAGTCCTCTTCCACACCTTCAGACCTTGCGCTCCTCCACCTTCTGTTTGAGGATGCCCCACAAATGCTCAATTGGGTTTAGGTCTGGAGACATGCTTGGCCAGTCCATCACCTTTACCCTCAGCTTCTTTAGCAAGGCAGGGGTCATCTTGGAGGTGTGTTTGGGGGTCATTATGATGGAATACTGCCCTGCGGCTCAGTCTCCGAAGGGAGGGGATCATGCTCTGCTTCAGTATGTCACAGTACATGTTGGCATTCATGGTTCCCTCAATCAACTGTAGCTCCCCAGTGCCGGCAGCACTCAGACCATGACACTCCCACCACCATGCTTGACTGAAGGCAAGACACACTTGTCTTTGTACTCCTCCTGGTTGCTGCCTCACACGCTTGACACCATCTGAACCAAATAAGTTTATCTTGGTCTCATCAGACCACAGGCCATGGTTCCAGTAATCAATGTCCTTAGTCTGCTTGTCTTCAGCAAACTGTTTGTGGGCTTTCTTGTGCATAATCTTTAGGAGAGGCTTCCTTCTGGGACAACAGCCATGCAGACTAATTTGCATGCAGTGTATGGTCTGAGCACTGCACTGACAGGCTGACCTCTCCACCCCTTCAACCTCTGCAGCAATGCTGGCAGCACTCATACATCTATTTCCCAAAGACAACCTCTGGATATGACACTGAGCATGTGCACTCAATTTCTTTGGTCGACCATGACGAGGCTTGTTCTGATTGGAACCTGTCCTGTTAAACTGCTGTATGGTCTTGGCCACTGTGCTGCAGCTCAGTTTCAGGCTCTTGGCAATCTTCTTATAGCCTAGGCCATCTTTATGTAAAGCAACAATTCTTTTTTTCAGATCCTCAGAGAGTTCTTTGCCATGAGGTGCCATGTTGAACTTTCAGTGACCAGTATGAGTGAGCGAGAACGATAACAGCAAAATTAACACACCTGCTCCCCATTCACATCTGAGACCTTATAACACTAACGAGTCACAAGACTGGGGAGGGAAATGGCTAAATTGGCACAATTTGGACATTTTTACTTAGGGGTGTACTCACTTTTATTGCCAGCGGTTTAGACATTAATAGCTGTGTGTTGAGTTATTGTGAGGGGACAACTGTTATACAAGCTGTACACGCATTACTTTACATTGTAGCAAAGTGTAATTTCTCCAGTGTTGTCACATTAATAGATATAAAAATAAAAAAATATTTACAAAAATGTGAGGGGTGTACACTCACTTTTGTGAGAATATATATATATATATATATATATATATATATATATATATATATATATATATATATATATATATATATATATATATACATACATACATACATACACACACACACATACATACATATACACACACACACACGGTATCAAAAACTGGTCCAGGAGGCAGCCAAGAAGCCTACAGAAGGAGCTGCAGGAATGTGGCAAATACTGGGTTTATACTACATGTGACAGCAATCTCCTGTATTGTTCATATGTCTTGGCAGTGGAATAGAGTGGCAAGACAGAAGCATTTTCTTACTAAAAAGAAAAAAAATTCAAGCACTGCTACATCTTGCAAAAACCTACATCAAGTCTGCCAAAAGCATGTGGGAAAACGTGCTATGGTCTGATGAAACCAAGATTGAACATTATGGTCATAATTCTAAAATAGAAACTTTGGCACAAATCCAAAACTGTGCATCACTAAAAAGACTCCATACCAGATGGATAACTGGCGGGAGGCGTGGCTGGGTGAAAATGTGAGAGGACGCGTGTAGCTGCTCCTCTGCTCCAGCTTCAGAAATCCTGTGTCCAGACGCGGAGCGGCGACTGAGGGGGAGGCGAAAAGCCATTGTGCGATGGAAGAGGCAAGCGGTGTGGTGAGAGAACACCGCGGCCCCCACACTAATACCCCGGACAGGTGGATGTGTGTAGGGCCCCCTCTCTAAGTGGTGGGAATACCACGGTGGTAAATCGTGTCTCTGCCATGGTGTTTCATCGGGGAGGACGTGCGCGGTGGTCTGCTAGTGGCACTGGGGACGCCGCTCCGGATGGCATGCCATGACGCTGATGTGGAGAGCGATTTGAAGGAGAGGTGAGAGCGGTTGGACAGTGCTGGAGATCAAGCAGCGAGGAGAGAGAGCACCGAGGTCTCCACTTTGTTGGGCCGGTGGGGAGGACGTGTATGGAGGCTCCCTGATGGATATCAGGAGGTGCGCTGTGCTTGATTGTTCCTTCACCCCAGTAGCCTATGAGGACATGTGAGGAAAACCCTCTGTGTCAGCTTGGATCATTACTGTGCTCATTTGAAGTGACAGTGTAGAAGGACAGTTGAAAAGAAGCGAGGAATGAAACTGAGACACCAAAAGATCCTGGGGAAATCCGAGTACATTAATATACTGGATAACCCTATGCTGGACATTATAGTTGCTGTGTGAGAGTCCCTTGATTTGTTATGCAAAAGGCCAATTATCTACATTGAATCAAAAAATACAAAGAGCAAAAGTGTGAATAAACAAGGGGCATTGTAGAACATTAATTGGTGGATGGATTTGCAGATCCCTTGAGAGGTGAATATCCTGTGATCCCTTTAAAGCTATACAGTGGCTTGCAAAAGTATTCGGCCCCCTTGAACTTTTCAACCTTTTGCCACATTTCAGGCTTCAAACATAAAGATATAAAATTTTATTTTTTTGTGAAGAATCACCAACAAGTGGGACACAATTGTGAAGTGGAACGAAATCTATTGGATATTTTAAACTTTTTTAGCAATTAAAAAACTGAAAAGTGCGTGCAAAATTATTCGGCCCCTTTACTTTCAGTGCAGCAAACTCACTCCAGAAGTTCAGTGAGGATCTCTGAATGATCCAATGTTGTCCTAAATGACTGATGGTGATAAATAGAATCCACCTGTGTGTAATCAAGTCTCTGTATAAATGCACCTGCTCTGTGATAGTCTCAGGGTTCTGTTAAAAGCGCAGAGAGCATCATGAACACCAAGGAACACACCAGGCAGGTCCGTAATACTGTTGTGGAGAAGTTTAAAGCTGGATTTGGATACAAAAAGATTTTCCAAGCTTTAAACATCCCAAGGAGCACTGTGCAAGCGATCATTTTGAAATGGAAGGAGTATCAGACCACTGCAAATCTACCAAGACCTGGCTGTCCCTCTAAACTTTCAGCTCAGACAAGGAGAAGACTGATCAGAGATGCAGCCAAGAGGCCCATGATCACTCTGGATGAACTGCAGAGAACTACAGCTGAGGTGGGAGAGTCTGTCCATAGGACAACAATCAGTCGTACACTGCACAAATCTGGCCTTTATGGAAGAGTGGCAAGAAGAAAGCCATTTCTCAAAGATATCCATAAAAAGTCTCGTCTAAAGTTTGCCACAAGCCACCTGGGAGACACACCAAACATGTGGAAGAAGGTGCTCTGGTCCGATGAAACCAAAATCGAACTTTTTGGCCACAATGCAAAACGATATGTTTGGTGTAAAAGCAACACAGCTCATCACACTCAACACACCATCCCCACTGTCAAACATGGTGGTGGCAGCATCATGGTTTGGGCCTGCTTTTCTTCAGCAGGGACAGGGAAGATGGTTAAAATTGAGGGGATGCAGCCAAATACAGGACCATTCTGGATGAAAACCTGTTGGAGTCTGCAAAAGACCTGAAACTGGGACGGAGATTTATCTTCCAACAAGACAATGATCCCAAACATACAGCAAAATCTACAAAGGAATGGTTCACAAATAAACGTATCCAGGTGTTAGAATGGCCAAGTCAAAGTCCAGACCTGAATCCAATCGAGAATCTGTGGAAAGAGCTGAAAACTGCTGTTCACAAACGCTCTTCATCCAACCTCACTGAGCTCGAGCTGTTTTGCAAGGAAGAATGGGCAAGAATTTCAGTCTCTCGATGTGCAAAACTGATAGAGACATACCCCAAGCGACTTGCAGCTGTAATCGCAGCAAAAGGTGGCTCTACAAAGTATTAACGCAAGGGGGCCGAATAATTTTGCACGCCCCACTTTTCATTTTTTTATTAGTTAAAAAAGTTTCAAAAATCCAAAAGATTTCGTTCCACTTCACAATTGTGTCCCACTTGTTTGTGATTCTTCACAAAAAATAAAAATGTTATATCTTTATGTTTGAAGCCTGAAATGTGGCAAAAGGTTGAAAAGTTCAAGGGGGCCGAATACTTTCGCAAGCCACTGTATATCAACTGAAATACAAGTAAAGTAAACTGTATAACTTACAACATGACTAAGAAGAAGAGAGAAGAGGTAGCACAGCAGGAAGGTACACAGGCACAGCGCTAAGCAAAAGGGAATCAAGCAGCAGAAAAATTAGAATGATTTGCACATACACCTATAAAAGGGGAACAGATTCCAACCACACAAACTAAAACTCAGACAGGGATGTCAGCTGCAAGGAAAAATCAGGGGATGACCGCGGGGGTTGATCAAAACAGCGGAATCATCAATGTTACTCTCTGAAGCTAGTGCTCTAATAGACGAGGAGCCATCTCTGAAAGAAGTATTACATGCAGTCAATTCTTGAAAAGAATCCGTGAATCTTCAATCCGTGAAAAAGTGTAACATGTATACCTCCAAAATGGAAGATATGGAAAACAGACTTCGTAGGAATAACATAAGAATTGTGTGACTCCCTGAACCTTGCGAGCGGGTCTATCCGCACAGGATTTATGGAAAAATGGCTTTCAGAGACTTTTGGTAAAGAATCCTTTTCACCATATTTTGCTATAGAGAGAGTACACAGAATTCACTATAATGTGCCATTGCCAAGAGGTCAGTCTAGGCATTTTCTGGTTAAAAAAAAACATACTTAACTGTAAAATCCTTTTCTTTGAGTACATCGTGGGACACAAGAGTAGGCTAATATTCATTTCCTTCTGGGTTATACTTCATCTCCAGGTAAATGGACACTGGTCGACCAAAGGTCTTTAGACAGGAAGTGATCCCCAATATAACCACTCCCATACAGGAAGTACTTCAGGTTTTGTAGCAAGCACCAAATCCTCAAAAAGAGGGGAGGGAGCCTAACTCTGTGTCCCATGATGTACTCAAAGAAAAGGATTTTACAAGCAGGTATGATGAAAAAATACTATTTTCTTTTTCATACATCATGGGACACAGAGTTAGGCTAATATTCATTATCTGCTGGGACGTTCCAGAGCAATAGCTTTGAGGGGAGGGAGACACCCTTCCAAACAATAGCCATCAGACCTTATACGGCAGCCCGCAGTACACCGCGGCCGAAAGCCGAAACCTCGGCTGCTCGAACATCCACTTGATAAAATTTTGTGAACGTATGCACTGAAGACCAGGTGGCAGCCTTACAAATCTGGGCCATAGATACCCGATGGCAAAAAGCCCAGGAGTTTCCTACACCCCTGATAGAATGAGCTGTCACCCTAAAGGGAGGAGCTTTATGTTTCAGACCATAGGCCTGAATGACCAATTGACGGACCCAATCGGCAATGGAAGCTGCCTGCCCCTTCTTGGGTCCTTTTGGTAAAACAAAAAAGGAGTCTGATCCTCGGATCTCCGCAGATCTAGACAAATAAACCTTGACAAAGAATGCAGTCTCTCTTCCGCCGAACAAGGCTGAGAGAAAAAAAAGGCGGCAAAATAATGTCCTGATTTAAATGAAAGGCTGACACCACTTTTGGAAAAAAGGATGGAACAGATCATAACCTGACCCCGTCGTGGTGGAGGATCAGGTACGGTTCCCTGCATGAAAGGGCCGCCAACTCCGACACCCTTCTAGCCGAGGTGATAGCCATCAGGAAGGCTAGCTTGTGTGACAGCAAGCCTAATGGAATTTCCTTGATAGGTTCACATGGTTGTTTCTGTAACACAGACAGCATCAAGTTCAAGTCCCAAGGACACATAGGTGACCTAATGGGGGGAAGCAAGCAAGTTGCCCCCTGCATAAAAGGTTCAGATCAGTGAATGGGAGGCTAAAGGCCTCTGGAAGAATACTGATAGGGCCAAAACTTGACCTCTGATTGTACTCAAAGCCAATTTGATTTCCACAGCTGACTGTAGAAAAGAGAATTCTCCCAATCACGTATTTCTGAGAATGCCTTATTTTTCCTTCACACCAAGCAATATAAGTCTTCCAGACCTTATGATAGATCTTCCTTGTACAGCTTTTCTGGCATTCACTAGGGTAGACAACACTGGTCCTGAGATGCCACGGTCCTTCAACACCCTGGCTTCAATATCCATGGCGTCAAATTTAGAGACTGTAAACTGGGGTGGAATATAGGACCTTGAGACAGTAGATTGGGGCGCCATGGAAGCGTCCATGGTCCGTCTATTGTCAGTCTCACAACCTCCGGGAACCAGAGCCTTCTGGACCAGGCTGGAAGGAGAGGTATCGGAGGGAAAGCACAAACCATGGCGTACTGGCTCCATGGAACTACCAGAGCATCTGCTTCGATTGCCAGAGGATCTCTTGTTTGGGACACAAACTGCTGTAGTTTGTTGCTGAACCTGGATGCCAGTAGGTCGACCTCTGGCCATCCCCAACATTGGCAAGTTTCCTTGAACACCCCTGGGTGTAGGGATCATTCCCCCGGCAGATGTGCTGGTGGCTGAGATAATCTGCTTTCCAGTTTTCTACTCCTGGGATATGGACTGCCGATAGAATCGGCACATGGCTGAACGACTCCTGGTACCACCTTGGTGGTTTATATAGGCCACTGAAGTGGCATTGTCGGACTGAACCCTGATAGGGTAGTCCTGAAGCTCCACCGTCCAGGACTGTAGTACTGTCGTCCTGCCCGTAATTCCAGGACCTTGATGGGCAGGATCTATTTTGTCCTTGACCATTCCCCTTGAGCTGTGAGCCCCTCTAAGGTCACTCCCCAGCCCGAGAGACTGGCATCTGTAGTCAGTACTCTCCAAGTTACCAGGAGGAAGGATCTTCCCCTTCGCAGGTTCTGATCCTGCAACCACCAGCTTAGGCTTAAGCGTACCCAAGGAGATAAGAAAATTGGATAATCCAGGGCTTGTCCTCTCCAGTTCCAAGCCAACAAGATGTCTTATTGTAGAAGCCTGGAATGGAACTGGGCATAGGGCACTGCCTCGAATGAGGATACCATCCTCCCTATAGAACCGAATGGAGGGTTGTCTAGTGCCTCTTATCTGACCTACCTGATCCTTGAGGGCACAGATCCTTGCGGGTGGCAAGAATACTCTTGCTTGGACCATATCTAGGATCAGACCTAAATACTTTAGACTTTGAGCTGGTCTCAAGGTTGACTTTTCAGTATTTATGATCCAGCCTAAGCTTTCTAAATACCACACTGTGCATGTTATGCTCTGTTGTAGAGCCTGTAGTGAGTGATCTCTGAGGTCATCCAGATACCCGAGCACCAGGATCCCTTGGGCCCTTAAAAGACCCAGTACTGGTGCTAGGATCTTTGATCTTTGTGAACACCCGGGGAGCTGTAGAAAGCCCAAAGGGTAGAGCCACAAACTGAAAATGACGTTCCTCTACTGCGAATCGCAGGAACCTCTGATGAAGCTGAAAGATGGGTACATGTAAATACGCATCCTTTATATCGATGGAGGCTAGAAAGTCTCCCATCTGGAGTGAGGCTACTACTGAGTGGACAGACTCCATCCAAAAGGACTGGATCAGTAGATACTGGTTCAAGGATCTTCGGTCCAAAATGGGCCTTGTGTCCCCGTTTGGCTTTTTAACCGTAAATAGGTTTGAGTAAAACCCTGCACCCCTTTCAGGTAGAGGAACCTCTACAATAACTCCTTGATGCACTAAATGATGTAATGCCTAAAGTAATAAGTCTCTTTGTGGAACCCCCCACAACTCCGGCTTGTATCCGCGGGATATACTTGAGGTGACCCACTCATCCTGAACTATTGTTGTCCAAATCTCCCTTCCCCCCACCCAATGGAGTGGGGGCGTCCCCTTAAAAGGAGGGCTTGGTGCTGGGTTTAGAAGAATTTTGGACCCATGGCTTTTTCTGGCCCTAGCGCCCTGTTGGCGGGGGAACTGCCTTGGCGCTGAGACATTTGAGGAAGCAGTCCTTGAGGTTTTAAACGAGGGACGCCTGGTGCTTTTCTTCACAGGAAGTAGAGAACTCTTCCCCCAGGAAATCTTTCGGATATAATTTGTCCAAGTGATCACCAAATAAACGTTCCACATGAAAGGGGAAACCTGCCAATACCTTTTTACAAGGAAGCTCGGCTGACCAGTTCTTAAGCCACAAAAGTCTGCGCATATTTACAGACAAAGGAGCCAAAATGAGAAACCTGCTGTATTTAATCCTTTAAAGGAGTCAACAGCAAAACACAGTGCTCGAGGAATATCTGCCTTATTATCAGGCAGATCATCCTCCTGGTTAGGCCTGTCAGGCCGTCTGATCTGATCCTTTATGGACTGGTAGATCCCAATTGCTACAACAGCTGGCTGAATAGCTGAACTGGCCAAAGAAAAGAAAGCCTTTAATAATGACTCCATATTCTTGTCAACAGGGTCTTTCAAGCCCTGTGCGTTATCTACCGGACAAGTTAAGTTCTTGTTTAACTGCTTGCTGACCGCCGGCTGTCAATTGACGTTGCGGGTGGGCGTCATATGACGGCCTCGCTTTCCCGGCCCACCAGGTGTCACTGGGCACTCGGTGCGCGTGCCCGGCGGCCGTGATGTCCGCCGGGCACCCGCGATTGCCGGTAACACAGCAGGACCGTTGATCTGTGCGTCTGTAAACACACAGAGCCACGGTCCTGTCAGAGGAGAGGAGACCGATGGTGTGTTCCCAGTACAGAGGAACACCGATCGGTCTCCTCCCCTAGTGAGTCCCCTCCCCCTACAGTTAGAAACACTCCCTAGCAAACACAGTTAACCCCTCGATCACCACCTAGTGTTAACCCCTTCCCTGCCAGTCACATTTATACAGTAATCAGTGCATTTTTATAGCACGGATCGCTGTATAAATGTGAATGGGCTCCAAAAATGTGTCAAAAGTGTCCAATGTGTTAACCGCAATATCGAAGTCACGATATAAAATCGCAGATAGCCGCCATTACTTGTAAAAAAAAAAAAAAATAATAATAAAAATGTTATAAATTTATCCCATTTTGTAGACGCTATAACTTTTGCGCAAACCAATCAATATACGCTTATTGCTATTTTTTTTACCAAAAATATGTAGAAGAATACGTATCGGCCTAAACTGAGGAAAAAATTTGTTTTAAAGAAAAAAAAAATTGGATATTTATTATCGCAAAAAGTAAAAAATACTGTGTTTTTTTTTTCCAAACTTGTCACTCTTCTAATGTTTATAGCGCAAAAAATAAAAACCGCAGAGGTGATCAAATACCACCAAAAGAAAGCTCAGTTTGTGGGGAAAAAAATGATAACAATTTAATCTGGGTACAGTGTTGTATGACCGCGCAATTGTCATTCAAAGTGCGACAGCGCTGAAAGCTGAAAAATGGCCTGGGCAGGAAGGGGGTGAAAATGCACTGTATTGAGGTGGTTAAGGAAGAGACTGCTGCATCTACGGCTGGAATGCTCCACTTCTTAACAAACTTTTCATTTATGGGATATAAAAGGGAAAACCTCTTAGGAGGAACAAAAATTCTGTCAGCATGTTCCCAATCAGCATACCCTGCCCATTCCAACAGTGGGTGTAAGGGGAAAGCCTGTGTGGCCTGAAGAGGCCTCGGGGATCCCAAAGAGTACCAGGGAGGCTCAGTAACCTCTGCAAGAGGCAACTTAAATGGAGGCAATCATGCCAGCAATCCTGTGCTCTAACCCAGCTAGGGCTGAGGACAGTTCATTCCCTAGTGATAAAGGGTGAAGCAGCAGCCTTGACTGTAGGCACAATCCCAGATAGGCGCAGCGTCTCAGATTGCCCAGAAGCCTCTGGTCCTTCAGGGGATATAACACTAGGGATACGACTAGGTTCGTAAGGAACTACTGATGACATAGGTGTGTTCTTTTCTGCACTGTTAGTCTTGCTCCTCTTTTTTGAAGACATTTACTAGCCACAAAAAAGGAGTACCTGGGTGTAGTATGTTGTGGAAATTTTATTATATTGACTCATGTGGACATTTTATTCTAGGATGCGTGTTTTATAGATTGTCATCTGTCTTCCTGTGTCTGATTTATCTAGCAGAGCACACTTGGGATGAATCGGGACCAGCGGTAAAACCTTCTCATGGGCTTGGAGATGTGTTCTCGGAGTGTGTGGGAGTTTGTCGGTTTGTAAGTATCAAGCGCAATGCGCTGAGCTTCTTTCCTTCAAATGTCCAAGTACATTAGAGAAGCGAAGTCCACATAATGAGAGAAACATTATCTCTCTGTTGTGGCTATGCTATCTCTTTTAGATACATATCTGATTTTATAAGAGGACATTGGTATCTGCCTTGTTGGTATACTCGTACCGTATATTGGCAACAGCAGTGGCAATGTCCCCGCAGACCATCTCAAGCCTGTAAGAACAAGTAGAATGATCTTACTAGATACTGGTTACTCAGAGCAGCATTGAATAGGCTTCATGCTGACCAAGATGGTGGATGTGCATGCATGTGGCTGGGCGGGGGGCAGTGTACACGCCTCAAGTGGGTGAGACGTGCACTCCCCCCCCCCCCCCCAATCCTGTGGATGTCCACCCCTTTACGGTTGTCATTTCCTGTGATGTCATTTCCTGTGATGTTATTTTGCATGGAGGAAGCGATTGGCTGTTGGGGCCCATGACTTCCTGTTTGTCATCCTTTTTGTTGCCCATAAATAAACAAAGTGCCTGTGGTCGTGAGGTCAGACACATCGAGACTCCAGCTTGAAGCAGCATCTTTTCTGATTCTGTCTGGTGCCACTGAAGTACTTCAATTTCCTTATACCAAAGAGCTTGATACAAACGTGCTTTTAAGCACAAAGGAATTGTTTTGTGCTTTGTGTGCATTTTGACGCGGCAAGTGCACATTTTGGCACAGTGTGGATTTATGTACAAAGCCCAAGAAAATTTCCATGACAAGTATTAACACACCTCAGAAGGGAGACCCTTTAATAGGGATCACCAAGCCCCTATGCAAAAATCCTGCCTTACCTTTAGCCTGCCAAGCAACACCTGGTGACTCGCCTGCCCTGGGTAAGGAAAAAATGAACCGCTGCAAATGCCTGGTTCAGAGCCTGCTCTGTGTCCCACAGCTGCCTTCTGGAAGCACAACATGCTTGGCATACACAGCGTAAATAAGCTGGCTGTACGCTGGAACGTTCTGTGTGAACGCACGGGCCTGGTGAATGGGCGTGGCTGTATTCGCGTCTGGCGTGAACCTTCAGTAATACTTCATATTCCCATCGCACACATTCCTGGATGAGCTCACGGATAAGGGTGCTGCAGCAACCACCAGCTGGATACTGGTTCAAGTCACAATGAAAATATTTGCCAGCACACCATGGAACGGCGTAGATAGCGTCCAAACGTGTAATTTATTGCATGATCACAACACAAGGAGAGTGCAACGTTTCGCAGTCACGCGGGACCCCTTCGTCAGGCATCACATGCACCCAGATGAAGGCTACAGCGCATGAACGTACATGCGCCATTGCCAAATGGCGCCTCGCCATGCGCCATCATACGGGTAAAAAACAGCCAGACACAAGCAAAAAAGGTAAACTCTGCAAACACCTACAGCTAGCCCCAAAAAAAACTCCCCCGAATGGTCACCGCACACAGGTATCCAGCCTCTAGCTAGTTTGATTGTTACAATCACTGGGACACCCCACAATAATAATAATAGGATTTTTAAAACAGCCTACCTGTAAAATCCTTTTCTTTGAAGTACATCACGGGGCACAGAGCCATAGTAGTTACTATGTGGGTTATAGGCCACCTTCAGGTGATGAACACTGGTACGCCCTAAGATAAAAAGTGCACTCCCTATATAACCCCTCCCACTATTGGGAGGATCTCAGTTTTGTAGCAAAGCGATTACTTGTTGAATCCATTTAGAATAGTAGATTTCAATGCTGCCTGTCCTCCTTTAGGATTTTCAGGCAACACGAATAAAAACATCCGTTTTTCGAATCTGAGCAATCGCCTTTAAGTAGACATTGGCTTCTCTCACCACATCAAAAAAATGTAGTGATTTTTTTTTCCAAAGAACAGGGTTCTGGAAAAAGGACGGTAGAACAATATCCTGGTTTAGATAAAAACCTGATACTGCCTTTGGTAAAAAGTTAGGATGAGGACGCAATACTACCTCATCCTTGTGAACAAAAATATGGCTCTTTACAAGAAAGAGCAGCCAATACTGATACCCTTTCTTGCAGCAGATATGGTTACCAGAAAAAATAGTTTCCTTGTCAAAAAAGCACCAAGGGAATATGTCGTATCATCCCAAAAAAGTCTGTTTTGTAAGGCCGACAAAACTAAATTCAAGTCCCAAGGATTCAGGGGTTACTTAACCAGAGATTAAGTTGCGTTACCCCCTGAATAAAGTTATGGACCAAAGAATGCGAAGCAAGTGGTCGTTGAAATAATATCGATAAGGCCGAGACCTGTCCTTAGAAAGCACTCAAGGCCAGCTTTATTTCTCACTCCATGTGCAGAAAAAAACCAAGGACTCTACCTAGACTTATTTCCTTGGGGCAGCTCCTGGTTTCACACCAGGAGACATATGTTTCCCAGACTCCATAATATATAACCATGGAGGCTGGCTCTGCATAAACCAAGGTAGAAAAACTACCGAACCTGACAGCCCACGCTTCTTCAGAGTGTGGGCCTCAATAGCCAAACCGTTACATTTATCGTTTGTAAAGTAGGATGGAACTTCAGACTCTGCGAGAGAAGGTCTGCCCACGAAGGTAGGGTCCATGGGTTCCCTACTGCCATCTCTATGATCTCTGCATACCGAGATTTCCTGGACCCCGCTGGGGTTACAAGAATCAACGACTTCCCTTCCTGCTTGATCCTGTGAAGAAGTTGTGGATGCAGGCAGAATAGGGGGGAATGCACAAATAGTGAGAACCGATTTCACAGGATTAGCAAGACATCTGTTCCACATGCTAGCGTATCCTTTGTTCTTCACAAAGTTGTCAATCTTATTTGTTGATCCTGGACGCAAACAGATCTATGTCTGGGATTCCCTATCCTTGACATATTGAAAGGAAGATCGGGGTAAAGGAACCAATCTCCCAGGAAAAACTGCTGGCGACTCAAGTAGTCCGTCTGCCAATTTTCTACTCCTAGAATGAAAACTGCCGTTAGGCAAAGTACATTGTTTTCTTTCCAAGATAGGATAAGCTTCACCTTTCTCTGGGCCGCACAACTTCTTATGCCCCCTTGGTGATTAATATAGGCCATTGCTGTGGCATAAACGGATCGACTCCTAGCAGGACAATACCTTAAACTGAAAGTTTAGGCCTCAGAACCAAGCGTTCTGCCTGAATTTTTAAAATGTTAATGGGCAAGGCCATTTCTGATCTAGGCCACCTCTCCTGGACAGCTGCCTCTTTCAGGACTGTCCCCCAACCTAAACAAAAAAAGGTTGGCATATGTTGATACTATTTCCCAGGTAACTGAAATAAGGTTGTTCCCCTTCGCAGATTTTTGGATGTTAACCATAAACTGAGGCTCCGGCGCACTCAGCCTACAGCACCTGGTATTTCCAGGTGGTCTTTCATCCGGGTACTAACCAGGCCCGACCCTGCTTAGCCTCCAGGATCAGACGAAATTGAGCACTTACCAGGGTGATGTGGCCGTAGGCTTTGGAGTCAGACACACATGTGGTGACCATACTTTTGGTCTAAGCGGGCTACCGACTGGTCTAACAAAAACAGATCAACTAGGTAAACCATAATCGTTGTACCTTGGGCCCTCAATCTGGCTAGAAAAGGAGCCAGAACCTTGTACTTGAGGTGTAGCAGCTGGATTGGAAAGCAGAGCTACACACTGAAAAAGAAGATTTTCTACTTTGAAAGAAAATATTACTAGTGAGCGAGGAAATAGGCATATAGAGATATGCATTCTACATGCAAAAAGGGGGAGATTATATTCAGCAATTGAATTTTAGATTTTTGAGATCTATAAAGTCCATTTGGATTTAACCAAATCCTAATCTCTTGATCTGAGAAAAACGGTTTGTACGTTGGAGCTATTGAGGAAGTCCCCCATTCGTCTTGACATTCCTTTTGCCAGATCCCTGAGAACTGTAGAAGAATACTCCCCTATTGAGCAAGCGCGGGTACCTCCTCATAAGGAGGCTACAGTATCTTGTAGGCCCTCCTCCCTCAAGAACTCTTTCGTTCCTGGGGTTAACCCTGAGGATTACCCTTTGAACCTGACGGCGGAGGCCGGCGTGACTGCCTGGAGGCTGATGCCCCTGGCACAGAAGAAGGAACTTTGAAATAAAAAACACAATTAGTCCTTCATTTAAAAGGCAAAAGGGGTATCTTTCTTTTGCTAGAAATTCTTTGGATTTATCCAAAATATCCCCAGATAGCGGTCTTACCGCAAAAGGGAAGACTAGCCAGGAGCTTCTTGCACGGTGCTTAGCGAAAGTGCAATCTGTCATAGCAACTATTGCAAACATAAAGCTGCCTCCTGGACCTGCTGAGCAGGATAACCTTAAACACCTGTTAAAACTGGTTTCTCAACAGAAAGGGGAGAAAATAGTGAGGAGAGCCTGGAAGCTGCTGTGTAGTGCGGTGTGCCAATCGTTTTTTTTTCTTTTTTTAGAGCTTCTTCCTCTTGAAGAGGGGTAGCAAATGGCACGGGTGGGGGGAATCTGGTGGGGAGGAAAACCCCCCCAGACTTAGCGGAGGTCTGCTGCTGGCTGGAGGAGATGGAAGCTGCTGCTCCGGCCACATCGTGAGCTCTCTGAGGAAGCGTGAGAAGGTATATGCTCTATACAGCTCCCAGTGGTGACACATAAGCATGACAACATTTACTTATTTAAAGGAGACATTCATAAGAAAATTCAAAAATTTCTTAGAAAAACTCCACTTACCTTTCCCGCCGCAGGATTTTCTGTGGTAAAATCAACAGACCCAAACTTCACCCTTCACGGTGGGTTCTGTTATACCTTCAGGAGCTGGGGATCCTGGAGGAAACCCACATTCCTGGACCTGTAATAGCAATAGCCTTACTACCAAAAAGTACTGGATCCCAGGGTCCAGCTCTCTAAAAAGAGAGGCGTTTACAGGCAAGACCTTGTTTCTTCGGACAGGAAGCCCGGGTACCATTCAATTCGGCCTAAAAGACACTTTGAATGGATCCGGCTGCATGGCTAGCCCCAGCAAGGATTACTCCAGTGGAGCTCAGCACAACACATCTTTACTCGTGACCAACACCTTAGACACTGGCGAAAAAACTGAGATACTCCCAATAGTGGGAGGGGTTATAGAGGGAGTGCACTTTTTATCTTAGGGCGTGCCAGTGTCCATCACATGAAGGTGGCCTATAACCCACATAGTAACTACTATGGCTCTGTGTCCCGTGATGTACGATAAGAGAAAGGGGTTTCACTTACCCATTCAGGCACAGGGCAGCTTAGAAACTAAGAGCCCAATCTTGACCCTTCACGGTGGGTTCCTGTCGCTTGAGGACCTTCAAGGACTGGATACCCTTTTCACGTTTAGGGTCCACTCCCTTGGATCTGTACAGCACCCTCCAGGAATGCTTTCGCGCTGTGGTGTCCAGTATTCCACTTCGCAGGGTCCAGCGCCCGGAGGCCGCATTACAGGCAAAACCTCGCAGGATCTTGAGTCTTCTTTGTGAGGCTCGGGTACCATTTATCTAGCATGTCAAATAGATCCGATTGGTCAATCCCTTGATTCCTTTGAGAACCGTTTGTGGGACTAGAGACCTGGAGCTCAGAGAGCTCAAACAACCGTGCCATCCACCTTGCAGACACTGGTAAAAAAAAACTGAAGTACTTCCTGTATGGGAGGGATTATATAGGGGATAACTTCCTGTCTAAAGACCTTTGGTCTACCAGTTTCCATTCACCTGGAGATGAATTATAACCCAGCAGGAAATGAATATTAGCCTAACTCTGTGTCCCATGATGTATGAAAAAGAAATGTTCTTTTTTTTTAAGGATAAGGGCAATATATTACAAAAGGCAAGAGAGAAAAAAAGAGTTTATCTATAATGTAACTAAAATTTCAATATATCCATATTTTTCTCCGGAATTACAGAAGAAAGGGGCTAGGTTTATGGAGATTAAAAAGAGACTGCAACACTTGAAAATGACATACGCCATGTTATATCCGGCGCAGTTGCGCATAACTGCTTTTGGTGAGGTACTTTTCTTCAATACATTAAAAAAAAGCACTGGCGTGGCTGAAATAAAAAGTGAATGGAAATTGCGGAATAATTATTATGAAACTTACATGAACAGGAAAGGTGTTGAAACCAAGTAGTGGATTAGATTGAAAATAACGTTTTCTCCTATAGAAAATAGAAATGAGTGGGAGTGGAAAGCTACAGGTTTTTTTTTTCCCTTTGTTTTTTGCCAAAGAAATTTTTTTACACGGGATTTGTCAGAAACTTTTTTTGATTTTAAAGTTTCTGGGTACTATAAGGAAGGTAAAGGGAAATAGGCAGGGAAGAGAAAGGTTAGATATCACATTTATCACATATGGCCCAGGTGTGGAAAATGAGAGAATATTTTTACATGGGTTTTTTTTTTTTTTTTTTACTGTTTTCCTGCTCGTTGGCCGAGGAATGGCCAGATGAGAGGGAGAAAGGATTATTTTTTTTGGTTGTTTATAGAGTTTTTTGGGTTATGAAAAAATAAATTCACTACTATGGAAAAAGGAATTTGTATGTAAAGATGTCACTGATACACAAAGTACACATTATATAAAATACACATTGAGATAAATAAGGATAATGAATTTAGGTAAAAGGATATTAACCACTTAAGGACTAGCCTCGTTTTTGATTTTAGGTGTTTACATGTTTAAAACAGGTTTTTTTTTGCTAGAAAATCACTTAGAACCCCCACACATTATATATTGTTTTTTTTCTAACACTCTAGAGAATAAAATGGCAGTCAATGCAATACTTTTTTTCTGCACCGTATTTGTGCAGCGGTCTTATAAGCGCACTTTTTTTTTGAAAAAATTCACTTTTTTGAATAAAAAAAATAAGACAACAGTAAAGTTAGCCCAATTTTTTTTATATTGTGAAATATGTTACGCCAAGTAAATTGATACCCAACATGTCACGCTTCAAAATTGCGCCCGCTCGTGAAATGACGTCAAACTTTTACCCTAATAAATCTCCATAGGCGACGTTTAAAAAATTCTACAGGTTGCATGTTTTGCGTTACAGAGGAGGTCTAGGGCTAGAATTATTGCTCTCGCTCTACCGGTCGCGGCGATACCTCACGTGTGGTTTGACCACCGTTTTCATATGCAGGCGCTGCTCACGTATGTGTTGGCTTCTGCTTTTTTTTTTTTCCTTATTTTATTTATTTTTCACTGTTTTTTTTTTTTTTAATTTGGATCACTTTTATTCCTATTACAAAGAATGTAAACATCCCTTGTAATAGAAAAAAGCATGACAGGTCCTCTTAAATATGAGATCTGGGGTCAAAAAGTCCTCAGATCTCATATTTACACTAAAATGCAAAAAAAATAAATAAATTGTCTTTTGAAAAAATGACAAAAAAAAATATGCCTTTAAGACAAATGGGCGGAGCTGACGTTATGACGTCGCTTCCGCCCTCCTATGGTATGGAGACAGGTGGGGGCCATCTTAGCCTCACTCATCTCCATACCCAGGAAGTGACAGGTCCCGATCGCCTCCGCCGCTACCGACGGCTCCAGTAAGCGGCGGAGGGTGCGGGAGAGCGGCGGGTGGCCGCATATGTTTAATATGATTTTAACTTTTGATTTTGAAGATGCAATTTATGAATATATGCTCTTGGAATATCCGAGGGCTGGGTGATCCAATAAAGAGAAAAGCAGTCTTTTCCACTATAAACATGTATAAAGCTGTGGTACTCTGTCTGCAGGAGACGCATTTGACAAAAGAAACAACTTGGTATTTAAAACAAAGGAATTTTCAAACCCAGTACCACTCAGTGCACACATCATATTCAAGGGGCTTGAGCATTTTGACTGGTGCTGGGGTTGCGTTCTCTTGCAGACAGGCTGTCATAGATGATAATGGCCGATATATTTTTCTTTATTGTACTTTTGAATATATGGGATGCATCTTAGCTAAAATATATACATCCCGCCTCCATTAAAATTTGAAGTAATATATACGGTAAGTTGATATCAATTATCTCTGATAAACCCAATGTCCCAGTTTTGGTGGAGGGAGACTTTAATGCAGTAGTGGGTGGGAAAATGGATAGGTATCCATTAGGAAGGCTCCATGATCAAGGATCTGATAGAATGTTTTACCAGCTAGTAAATGAAATAGGTTTGAAAGATATATGGAGATTAAGGAACCCGACGGAACAACAATATTTGTGTTTTTCAAAGACTTATACACTTTTGAGGATTGATTTGGCTCTAGGTAGCGAAGACATGTTAGCTTATATCAAGAATATTAAATATATGTCCAGGGGGCTTTCAGACCATTTGCCATTGGTGCCAACAATATGTCAAGGAGAAGATTACAAAAAGGCAGTGGAAAATAAAAACTTTTTGGTTGGAACTGGTGGGGGACCCGAAGGGAATAGTATCAGCTAAATCAGGAGTATACAGAAATGAATTCTGACAAGGCACCTTTGGGGGTGGTCTGGGACTCCCTTAAGGCCCTCCTCAGGGGTATACTGAGACAGCAGGTGGCGAAAATAAAAGAAGCAAACCAGAGAGCAGGAGGTGACTGCTATGCAAAGTGTTATGGAGGCAGAAAGAAAATATATAGAAGTATCATCTGACGAGGCGCTAGATGACTGGGTAAATGAACAACAGAAATATAAACAAATACTCCTGATAAAAGTGGAAAATAAGCAGTTGTTTCAGAGACAAAACTCTTTTGAAGATGGAGAGTATAGGAAATTTACTGGCCCTACTGGTAAAAACAATAAATCTTACATAGTTACATAGTTACATAGTAGGTGAGGTTGAAAAAAGACACACGTCCATCAAGTCCAACCTATGTGTGTGGTTATGTGTCAGTATTACCTTACATATCCCTGTATGTTGCGGTCATTCAGGTGATTATCTAATAGTTTCTTGAAGCTATCAATGCTCCCCGCTGAGACTACCGCCTGTGGAAGGGAATTCCACATCCTTACCGCTCTTACAGTAAAGAACCCTCTACGTAGTTTAAGGTTAAACCTCTTTTCTTCTAATTGTAATGAGTGGCCCCGAGTCTTATTAAACTCTCTTCTGCGAAAAAGTTTTATCCCTATTGTGGGGTCACCAGTACAGTATTTGTAAATTGAAATCATATCCCCTCTCAAGCGTCTCTTCTCCAGAGAGAATAAGTTCAATGCTCGCAACCTTTCCTCATAACTAAGATCCTCCAGACCCTTTATTAGCTTTGTTGCCCTTCTTTGTACTCGCTCCATTTCCAGTACATCCTTCCTGAGGACTGGTGCCCAGAACTGGACAGCATACTCCAGGTGCGGCCGGACCAGAGTCTTGAAGAGCGGGAGAATTATCGTTTTATCTCTGGAGTTGATCCCCCTTTTAATACATGCCAATATTCTGTTTGCCTTATTAGCAGCAGCTTGGCATTGCATGCCATTGCTGAGCCTATCATCTACTAGGACCCCCAGGTCCTTTTCCATCCTAGATTCCCCCAGAGGTTCTCCCCCCAGTGTATAGATTGCATTCATATTTTTGCCACCCAAATGCATTATTTTACATTTTTCTACATTGAACCTCATTTGCCATGTAGTCGCCCACCCCATTAATTTGTTCAGGTCTTTTTGCAAGGTTTCCACATCCTGCGGAGAAGTTCTTGCCCTACTTAGCTTAGTATCGTCTGCAAATACAGAGATTGAACTGTTTATCCCATCCTCCAGATCGTTTATAAACAAATTAAATAGGATTGGTCCCAGCACAGAACCCTGGGGAACCCCACTACCCACCCCTGACCATTCTGAGTACTCCCCATTTATCACCACCCTCTGAACTCGCCCTTGTAGCCAGTTTTCAATCCAGGTACTCACCCTATGGTCCATGCCAACGGACCCTATTTTGTACAGTAAACGTTTATGGTTTATAAATCTACCAAGGTTATACTAGCAATTAGGACAAGAGAAGGAAGGGTTACTGCATATACACCTGAAATTATAGATGAATTTAAAGATTGTTATAAAACATTGTATAGAACCCAGTGCCAAGAAGTAGAGGGGCAGATGTGGAGTTTATTTCAAGGCTTGGAGATTCCACACCTCTCCGATGAGGATAGGGAGATGTTGGATGCCCCCATAGTTCTGGAAGAACTTTGACAGATAGTAGCAGCGTTGGCGAATCAGAAGGCTCCTGGGCCAGGTGGTTTGCTGGCAGATATATATAAAACATATGGAGAGGTATTGATGCCTGATCTGGTGAAGGTATTTAATGGAGCAACGAAAGAGGGTAGGCTACCAGCATCAATGATGGAATCTACTTTTATAGTTCTACCAAAGGAAGGACCCACTTAATCCTTCTTCCTACAGGCCGATATCCTTGCTGGGCACAGATGTTAAAATCCTTGCGCAGATACTGGCCTCTAGGTTAAAGAAGATAATACAAAAATGTGTGCATCCCGATCAATCAGGATTTATACCGAAAAGGGCAACTAGTATAAATATAAGACGGGTATACTTAAACCTGCAAGTCCTGACAAATAACATGGGATTAAGAGCCATACTGTCATTGGATGCAGCTAAGGTTTTTGATAGCCTGGATTGGCACTACTTAATGGCAGGTTCTGGCAGCCTTTCGGTTTGGTCCAGAGTTTGTTAAATGGATGAAATTTCTATATGGGGAACCTAAAGAGAAAGTTAAAATAAATAATGAGTGCTCAGAAAGATTTCCGTTGACCCGGGGGGATGAGGCAGGGGTGTCCTCTATCGCCCCTGCTCTTCCCTCTGGAAATGGAACCACTGGCTTTAGCTATCAGATCGTCGGTAAATATCCAAGGAGAGAGGAAAGAATAGCATTGTACGCAGATGACTTACTTTTGGGGGATAATCAATCCTCTTTAAAACGGAAGTAAACCCATCCATAAAAGTTTAATTACCGGGACGTGCTGGAAATGTAACACACCCATTGGTTGTGCTCTCAACCAAACTGTCAAACCATGCAATGGCTGGTGTCTAAACTGATCACATGCGGCGGTCCGCCTAATTTTTTTTTTTTTTTAAAGTCAGCAGCTACAAATACTGCAGCTGCTGACTTTTAAAATAAGGACACTTACATGTCTAGGGCTCCCACGATGTCGGCACCCAAAGCCGATCTCTCCCTCGGCTCTCGGGTGCTGCCGCCGCCACCTTCGGTAAGGGAATCAGGAAATGAAGCCTTGCGGCTTCACTTCTTGGTTCCCTACTGCGCATGAGCGAGTCGCGCTGCACAATCCGAATTGTCCCTGCTGTCTCTGGGACCCATGTGTGTCCCAGCAGACAGCGTGCGGGGATGGGAAGAGGCGTAGACTCCTGCGGGAGTCTATGCCCAGAAGTGGGTACAAATACTTGTCTTAGACAGGTATCTGCACCCCCCTCCCCCCCTGAAAGGTGCCAAATGTGACACCGGAAGGGGGGAGGGTTCCGAAAAGCGGAAGTTCCATTTTTGTGTGGAACTCCACTTTATACAGAGGCAAAGATGGCAGCTTCCTTGGCTGAAAACGATAGGGGGGTTTACCTACACTTTAAGTGCAGCGATGGATGCGATAAAAGATTTTGGACGTATTTCCGGTCTAAATATAAACTGGAAAAAATAAATGCCCCTACCAGTAGACCCTATAGAAACCTCCTTGCCTGTTGGGGTTCCACAGATGGAAATAGTCAATAAAATGAAATACCTGGGAATATACAGATATAAATCCTAAACACTAGATTAGTAATAACTTAGCTCCGTTAATAGAAAGATTTAAATGTGGTGCCGATTACCTTTGTCATTGGTAGAAAGATGTAATCTGATAAAGATGATCTGGATGCCAAAACTCATATATCACTATATATATATATATATATATATATATATATATATAAAATCACAACTCGCCACTCTGGATACCAAAGCAACAGTTTCAAAAGGTAGTTGAAACCTAGGATAAAATTACGGGTATTGCAACTGCCGAAAAACAAAAGGGGTAATCTTCTGGAGGGAGAGGAGTTGAATAGGAAAACTATGCTCTTAGGTACAAATCATAACACATTAATGGAGGCTCTGGAAGCTAAGTCGTTGGAAACTTCCCCTACATCTGAGTTGATTAAAAAGTTAAGGAGATGTTGGGATATCAGGGTTATACTGAATTCTCGCCCATATGCGATAATAAAAATCTACAGGAAGTTGAAAATATAGAGAGTAAGGAATGGGAGAGATGTGGTTTGGTGCGATTGGTTCAATTGTACAAATAGACAACCCTTAAGTCATTTCAGGAACTTTGTGAGAAATATGGACTACAGAGACAGTCTTTCTATAAATATTTACAAATTAGACATGCACTGGACAAATAATTTAAAGAAAAGCCATTAGAATGGAGTGGGATTACTGTACTCCGTAGAGTGACTGATATTGGGAACCTATGGAAGGATATGTGAAGTGGCGATAGATGCAAAAGAAGAACTTCCCTGTAGAAGATGATGGGTGGAGGATTTGAGTGATGCAACGGAGGAGCAGTGGAGGTATATACTAGAAGTTGGCCCATTGGTATCACTATCCTCATCACAAAGAACTCTGCATTTGCTGCTACTTCACAGAACATACTATATTCTCCAGAACGTTATTTTTGTTTTGGCGGAGGCCAGATGCTAAATGCCCACGATGTGGGGGATTGAATGGAGATATCCATATGATATGGAGGTGTCCAAAGTTACACAGATATTGGGGGGAGGTTATGGGCACCATAAAAAGGACTTTTGAAGTAGACCTTGCATTGGACCCCATAATATGCATTTTGGGGTATACAAGGGAAGAGGGTGTAGTAAATATTAGACAAAATGCAGTAATTAGGTGTCTGTTTCTAGCGCGGAAATTAATAGCAAGAAAATGGCTAGCAGTAAACCCACCAACTGATAGAGAATGGATAAAAGCGGTATAAAATACAATTAAAAAAGAAAGATCCGTATATATTAACCACTTCAATACTGGGCCATAGTCAAATGATGTCCACAGATGGGATCTCCCATCTTGGGTGGGCGTCATATGATGTCCTCGGCTTCTCGCTGCTCCTGCGGGCCCCCGGGGGCCCGCAGCGCAGCGAGCGGGGATGAGGCGTGTCCCGCGGACACAGCCCATCCCAGATCCGTGTAAAGAGCCAATAAAAAAATATGTCTCTTTACCACGTAACCGGCTGTGTCCAATCACAGCCGGTCACACGTACTGTCCACGTGCACGGCGCTCGTGCGTGCCCCTAGGGCGCGCGCAGAGCAGCGATCGGGGACGAGACTTATCACCCTGACACTGCCCAACCCCGATCGCAGTAAAGAGCCAATAAAATTGGCTCTTTACCACGTGACCAGCTGTGTCCAATCACAGCCGGTCACAGAATGTCAACAAACCACGGTAACAAGATGTTACCGGCTTCTCCTCCTCACACACCAGGATCCTGTTGATCGTTCATTTCCACAGTACATTTGGTTTTGTTTGACAAATTGTTGCAACATCTGGCTGTACAGCTAGGCCTGCAAGAGCAAAGAGCCTTTAAGAGAATATAATTTTTTCTGTCTGCAGAATCCTTGGAAAGAAAAAAAAAAAAAGAAGGAAAGTCAGCTGCAGGTACTAAGGTGCTTTTTTAACACTGAGACAATGTTTCTATTACCAGAACAGCCCACTTTTTAGTGAATTTATATTCCATGGATATAGCATCATAAATTGCCCATTCTTCTGGTTCATGAAGGGGGAATGTCTTTCAGCTTTCACACAAAGTGAAGAATATTCAGGGGACACTTAAATGCGTGCACTGCCAGTAATAGGATATAATGAGTCTCATGATATACCATAAGAGTACTATATATATCTATATCTATCTCCCTCTCTTCTTTAGCCTCTGACCAATCCCCAAGCTCCTCTTGGGGTAAGGATGAGCTTGAGCGTTTGTTATTTTTTAAAATAATAATCTTTTCTTTAGCCAGCCAAATCCACCAGCACCTCTCACTGTAAGGCTGAGCGCAGGTGTTTTCTGTTATTTTTTTTTAAATGATAATCTTTCCTTCAGCCAGCCTAATCCACCAGTGCCTCTCACTGACTGAAAGGAACCGCATTCTGGTTTGATGTGGCCCCCACTTGGAATTTACATATATATCCATCTGTGGCCCCCCCAAGTATATCCATCTGTGGCCCCCAGATGTTATGTTTTTTTTGCTGTGAATATATCCATCTTCTTTAGCTGAACAAATCCCCGAGCTCCGCCGCTCATTGTTAGGATGAGCCGGCCCGGGGTGTGTGTGGTTGGGCGTGTTCAGAAGTCAATGTGCCTGAGCCCACAAGGAAGCTGACAGCTCGCAGCGCCACCGCCAATCACAGGCACTGTGACATTTCCCCAATCTCTGCATCTGCAGTCCACAGATGCAGAGATCGGGAATAGTCACAGTGCCTGCGATTGGCTCTGCGCGCTGTCAGCTTCATAGAGGCTCGGGCACATAGACTTCTGAACACGCCCAGCCACACACCCGGCTCATCCTAACAATGAGCGCGGTGCTCAGGGATTTGTTCAGCTAAAGAAGATAGATATATTCACAGCAAAAAAACAACACGCTCGAGCTTGGGTGCCACAGATGGATATATATGTAAATTCCAAGTGGGGGCCACATCGAACCGGAACGCGGGCCGGACTTTGGACATGCCTGCCTTATATACTACTAGGAAGGGATCCACCGATTATCGGTGGGGCCGATATTCACTTTTTTTGAAGTATCGGGCACACAAACGTACCCGATATAATCATTATTGCTACAAGGGGTTTTACCGGGGTGATGCATGCAGCTGCATGCATCACCCTGTTACCGTTCTTTAGAGCGGACGGTTGGCTTTATTGTAATAACAACCGATACGGCTCAGCAGCTGCTCGGCTGTTATTACAAGCAGCGGGACGGGACATCCCCTTCCTCCCGCCGCTCACCCGGGCTTTCCCGTCCCACCGGGAATCCTGAGCAACCACCCTGCACATCCGCCAGCTGGCCAAAGACCCGATGCTTTGTTCGCGTCTTGGATCTAGTAACCCGGAAGCGATGTCATGACATCACTTTCTGGATTACTGGCATTTTAAAGGTGTCAGTTTTAAAAAATATAAAGCATTATATTATCAATACTATAAATATTATATTCAAAAATGCAGATCTTTTGAATACTTTCAAGTGCAGAGGAGGGGTTTGGGGTCTTGTAGACCCCCAATCCCTCCATAAAGGAGTACCTGTCACTCCCTATTACTGTCACAATGGATGTTTACATTCCTTGTGACAGCAATAACAGTAGTAAAAAAAAAAAAAAAAAAAAAAAACAAAAACTATTTTTACACTTTAACATACAGAATATCGGCAGACAATATCAGCTATTGGCCTGAGAGGTGGCCGAAGTATCGGTATCGTATCGGCACAGAAAAAAACTATATCGGTCGAACCCTACTACTAGGTAATTTACAAAAGAAGTAGGTTAACAAGGAGAAGGTGCATGCCTAAAGCGGGGGTCCACCTATCTATCGTTTTTTTTTTTTTTAGTTCATTCACAAACTTTTCTTCTCAGCATTACATACTCACATATTGTGTGTAATATGTCTGCCTGTGTCAGATTTCGTCGGAAAGAATAACTTATATTATTCACTGCAGGTAGTTTCCATCTTCATTGTGGGCATTTGAAGCCCACAAGCATTTATTTCCTGGATGTGGTGAATGCTGTGCTCCCAGCATTCACCGCTCATTCCCGCACATGCTCAGTGGCATCCTGGGAAGCCTGAGACTAGCTCCCAGGAGTCTGGGAGAGGCTAGAAACACGCCTACTCCCACGGGAGGAGAACCAGGAAGTGCAAAGAAGAATAGAAAAATAAAAGGTAATTACGGTGATTTAAATTTTTTTAAATGGCATGTCAGCATCTAGGCAAGGAAGAGAATACATACAGATATTGTTCAAAATTTGGGTGGAACCCCGCTTTAAAGGCAGTATCTGACCATAATCATGAATTTCCATACAATCCACTGATGCCCTTGAGGCATAGCACAGGCAGATAGCAGATCTGCCTAAGCTCTAATCTGGCAGCTCATACATTTTATCAATATGCTGTAAATGAAGGAGGGAAATACAAGCACCAGCTCTGCTTTTCTATTTTTTTAATCTTCCTGTGATATATTTAGTGTTTTTTGAATGGTGGCATTAAAGCTGTACTCCAGACAAAAAGTTAAAATACACAGATCAATACTCATAAAAGGGGATGCATTTTACCTGCCAAAGGATCTCTATTTGTGTCCATCCAGTCCTGATATTTACACAGCTCTGCCACACAGCACAGCCCTGTCTGGAAGGGCAAGAGATCTGATTTTCCACTGATGCAGTTCAGTAATTCTTACAGGTCTTGTCCCTGCTCAGCCTATTACTAGACAGTGAGAGAAAAGCAGCAGACTAAAGGTGTTCACCTCTGTCATTCTACTTTTTCAGCACGCGTCTTCATACCGCACACACACACACACACACACACACACACACACACACACACACACACACACACACACCTACCTGTTTGGTTCATTCTGCCAATTCTCATTCACCCAGTCTGATTTCTGCTGTACAGGGATTGCAAGTGGCCAATACCAAGTCAAATTTAGATACCTATACTGCTTGTATTTAAAAAAAAGGATGTAATGATACATTAATAAATACAGAGCCTCAAAAATTTGTGTCCGGAGCTCAGCTTTAAGCCTTTACTTTCATTACTGTAATCCTTTCTTCAGACTAAACCAATGAAACCAACATTCAGATTAAAAGCAGGTACCTAGAGCTGCTTCACATACATATTACTGCACCAGAGTACCTTCTTTTGAAATTGTGTGTTACCTTAAGGAGTGAATTTGTGTGTTGCCTTAAATAGAATATAAACCATATTACAAAGAAAACCAGTCTCTATACTTTGTATCTCGCTTTGTCCATTAATGCCAGTCTCTGCCTGCAGCAGAGCCCTCTGAAAGACTGCCGCAGTAACAACCGATACAAACACGAGATGCTAAATGAATGCAGATGTTACAGAGAGGCTGGCCACCTTCTGCATTCAGCATTCTGCTGAGATTTCCACACAAATCTAGTGTGTAAGAGTGGAGCTATTTTTCTATCAAGCAATAAAAAGTGCATTTTAGTTTATATTCAAACAACATTTCTGCATGGTCAAACAGTTCATAAACATAGTTTCCCTTTCAAATAGATTTTGCAGCATGAACCTAGTGCAGCCTTTTATTGTTTATGAACATGCAAAGAGGAAAAATGGGCGGGCATGGACATTTCACTTACGGAGGAAGACTGGACTGAATTTAGTGACACATACAAAAACACTGTTATCTCATCTAAGGACCGGGTTATACAGATCAAAATTTTCCACCAATCTCATCTTACCACAGCTAAGCTGTGTAGGATGGGGTTGAAGCCCACTGCTGGATGTTTCCGGGGCTGTGGGAGAGATGCTGATTTCCTACATTGCTTCTGGACTTGTCCGGTGGTTCAAGACTTTTGGAGGGAGGTGGGTTCTTTCATTTCCTCTGCCCTAGGACTCCCCAATATTATTCACCCTAAGAATGGCTTATTGGGGGTCTTTGGTGATTTACAGATACCAGCACAGGCTAAGAGACTATTACGTATCCTTTATTTTTATGTTAGAAAGACTATACTGCTTTCCTGGAAAGGTATACAAACACCTTTGAAATCTCTATGGCTAAAATTAATGATGTCATACCGTTGCATAGACTTACCTTTGAAATCAGGAAACGAAAAAAAATGTTCCATAAAATATGGGACAGGTGGCTAGCTAGCCCCATGACCCTCTCTATATAATTTATGCTCAATCTGTACCACTCACAGGTCGTGCCAGGAAATGCACTATATATGTGAATTACTTATACTCCTATTCATCAATAACTGGTTGTGTATATACTTATGTAGTCAACCTCAAATCGAATTACCATTAGCTATCTGTTTGTTTTTCTCCTCCCCCCACATATAGGCAATATACTTGACAGGGTATACCAATGCTTAACCGTGATTTATTTGGTGACTGTTTGTTGTGCTTGTTTTTTTGTACAACTGGTTTGTATTAAAATCAATAAAAATATCTTAAAAAAAAAAAGATCATGCAAAGAGGAAACTGCCAAAAACGCAGAACATAAAGTCGAGATTCAGTCTTATTCAGACTCTTATGTCATAAAAAAAAATTCCAAAGCTCTTCAGGTTTCGAAAGGTCCCACCTTCATCAGAGCATACTATTGTGGAACAAGGTGTGCAAGTGGATCCTAAAAAGTAATTGGTTTGATCGCTCCAGATGCTAGTTAGGCATCACCTTCTCCACTGCAGAAACCTGAGGGGGGTGTAAGAGAACTATATGATAAGTGAACCTTGGCTTTTAGCGCTACAGAGCTGAAATCAGAATTTACTTTTTAAACAGAATTATCATTTTGATAATTTCACATCAGCTTTGCATGCAAATGTAATTGTAATTTCAATATGGTAAACCATGGCTTCCCTGAAATGTTATTCCATGTGTTAATGGCAGTTGCATTTATTGTAAAATACACTTCACGGGCCTTTATAAAGATTGGTGTAATTCTGGCATGGCAAGATTGAAAGATAGCCTGGCTAACATTTTTTTTCATAGTAAGTAAGGCTACTTTCACAATGAGGCGGTTTTCAGGCGCTTTAGCGCTAGAAATAGCCTCTGAAAAGCACCTCCCATTCATTGTAGTGTGTCTTTTCACACTGGGGCAGTGCGCTTGCGGGAAGTTACAAAAAGTCCTGCAAGCAGCATCTTTGGGCCGGTTTGGGAGTGCTGTAAATAGTGCTCCCAAAACGCCCTGCCCATTGCAATGAATGGGCAGCACTTCCAAAGTGCCTGATAAGCAGGACTTTTTACTATTTGTTTGGTAAAAAAGTGTTCCGCTAGCGGTCGTGCGCTGCCAGTGTGAAAGGGGTCTCAAGTATTTCTTTATTAAGTAACATTTTATCAAAATAAGAATAACACATCGTTGAGCAATGGATTGTAAGCACCATATATTACCAGTCTATGTGGTGGAGACATCATATTTCAGTTCATCTGAAGCTTTTCTGCTGCTGTATGAGGCCCACATTTTCATACACTCTACCAGAATCTTCTCTCATTCTGTAACATAACAGACAAATATTCAGACACCGGTATTCAAATAACTCCAGAGCTGCATTATGCTTCATCACTCTGTTGTATTCGTCACCTGATAACGTTTCTACCAGTTTAGAATTTACCCTTAAAACATGCTCACCCTTTTATAGACTTTATCTAAACTGTCATAACAGTCTTTAATGCTGAACTCCAGGAATAATTAAAAAATACACTTGCAGTCGATCTTTTTTGTCTAGGGTACTGTTAAAATATATATAATATATATATAAAATTACAGCACAGGGTGGGAAGTCATAAACTGAGTTATATGTTGCTACCCTCAGGTGATTGAATACTGACAAAAGCTTTGCTGTGGACACCCCGAGTGCACCCTCATAAAAACCCATCCATTCTGGGACTTCAGTTTTGTAGCAGACAATAAGAAAAAGAACAGAGGGGAGAAACAAGAGTCCTGTTCTACAAGATATGGAATTTACTGACAACCCAAATTCATATTATCTTAATTGTACAGTACAGGAAATCAAAAGAATGTGCGACTTCCCCAAGCAATAAACTGAGGGTTGGGCAACAACATAGCAAACAGACCCACAAAGAAACAAGGATGGGTGCGATGGTAGCTTTTACGATAGGTATATGTAGGGAGGATACAGGATAAGGGATTCAACAGCCATGCCATTAAACCAAGAAACTTAAAAACAAGGTGGAAGAGAGAGCTCTTTGATGGGTCGTCTGGCCTGCTTTTGCACCAGCCAAAGTAGGCCCTCCAAGTGCGATGGTAGCTTTTACAAGCAGTAGATCTGTCATTGATCGAGGTGAAAATGAGTCATTAATGCCCCTTATCCTGGGTTTTAGTCAGCGACTTCGAAGCAAGGTGGAACAGAGGGCTCTGTGACAGGAGGTCTGGCCCCTCTGGAAGAGGCCAAGGCTCGCTCTCCAGGAGTCTGTGGTTGCCGATGTACCAAGTACTCCTGGCCCGGTTTGAAGCAATGAGAACCACTGGAATCCATTCTTCCTCTATCTGGAGGAAGCAGTCAAAGGAAAATCTTTACTGGAGGTAATGCATATACCAGCCTGAGAGGGAAACAAGGAATTACTAGGGCATCCACGGCGAAAGCCAGGGAATCCCTGGAACTGCCCACAAAACCTATACAGATTTTTTTGTTTAATCTGGGAGGTTATGATGTCCACGTTTGGTGTACCTAGTTTCTGACAGAGCATCAGGAAGATGATGGATGGCCTACTTCCCTGAGACCAGGCATTGGCGACTCAGGAAATCTGTGTACCAATTTTCCACTTACAGTATTTAGACAGCAAAGAGAATTGAAATATGGTTCTCTGCCTGGGAGGGAATCATGCTTGCTTCCTTTATGGATCCCCGATTTCTGGTACCACTTTAAAGATTTATGTAAGCCACAGCAGTGGCATTGTCTGGCTGCACCATGACTGGGTGACTTTGTAGGAGAGGGGTCCAGCCTGGGAGAGTCAGTCTTATGGCTCTCAGTTCCAGGACGTTGCTGGAGAGCATCAACTCCTGTGGGGACCAGGTTTCCTAGACAGTCAAACCATTAGGCTTCCGTCTATCCTCTAGGGAGGGGGAAATAATATTTTCCTGGATTCTAGGGCTGAGTTCCACCATGCCAGGGAGAGTTATACCTGGCTGAGCTGTAGTAGTGGGTGAACCAGAGAAGGAATTTGCTTGTGCCACAACGTGAGAAATATTTGTTTATCTACAAAAGGGTTTGAGTGGAAATGAGTATTAGGAAACGCCTCAAAAAGAGACCACCACAAGGACCAGAACCATCATACAGAAGTTATTCTTGAGACGCCAGCTTGACCTGAGAGTCTGACAGCGGGACTTCAGAGAAGCAATCTTTTACTGGGGAAAGGAAATCTTGGCCTTTACAGTGTTCAAGATCAGTCCCAAGCATTCTAGGCAATAGGGTGGCTAGTGTCCTGCCACTCTGGAGAGTGAGGGTGCCCTTTCATTGTGAAGAGGACTTCTGGTTAGGCTTGAAGGGTTTGAGTTCATGCCTTGTGATGAAACAAGGATTCACCAAACAGGGCATAAAAGATACCCACTGCAGGCAGGCACTGTAGGCCAAGACTTTAACTACAAAAATTTTTGCATATACACAGACAGCAGTGTCATCCTAGAGACCTGGCAAAGTACATTCTTTAGGGAGTCAACACAAAATAGCAGTGCTAGAGCCATGAACTGCAATTGTTCCAGCAGAACAGGGTCCTCAAAGACAGGATTGTGTTCTCTATTTGCCTAGTCTAGATGGCAACTGTCTGACAAAAAGAAATAGCCACTTTTGCCGGTTGTTTGGAAGGACCAATGGGGGAAGATTTGGCTAATCCTCATGCAAAGCACAGACAACTTGCTTGTGCAAGGGATAAGTGAGCTCATAGTAGAAAGCGCATGGTGTGAATCCTTAGCTTGTGCCTCAAAATGCAAGAGGTGAAAATTCCTCTGTAGGATTCTCTTCTGTGTCAACCTCACCTTTTTCAATATCTTACTTGAAGAGTTTAGAAGGTTCAGGGTCATACTCCTGAATAGAATTAGGTGGTGGATAGGCATATGAGGGCTTTTGAGCCCTGAAGAATGAAGATCCTAAAGGGGCACAGTTTCCCAAAGAAATAAGACATAGTTGCAGTGGAATTAGTTTTAATTAGATAGGCTGTTTCACATCTAAGAGGGAGATGAATTAGAGGAAGGGAGCTGTGTCAGTATAGGACCTATGCAGGGGAACAGCTAACACCCTAAACATTTTGCTGGTTTCCCTCAGTGCTGTATCATGAGTGCTATTAGTAGGGGTGCAACGGATCAAAAAACTCACGGTTCGGATCATTCCTCGGATCAGGAGTCACGGTTCGGATCATTTTCGGATCAACAGAAAAAAATCTCCCCCACTGTAATATCCACAATCTCCCCCACTGTAATAATATATTAGCAGGGTATTGGCAGGGTATTGGCGGGTATATTGGCAGAGTATTGGCCGAGTATTGGCAGGGTATTGGCAGAGCATTGGAAAGGGGATGGCAGAGCATTGGCAGGGGATGGCAGAGCATTGGCAGGGGATGGCAGAGCATTGGCAGGGGATGGCAGAGCATTGGCAGGGTATGGCAGAGCATTGGCAGGGTATGGCAGAGCATTGGCAGGGTATGGCAGAGCATTGGCAGGGTATGACAGAGCATTGGCAGGGTATGACAGAGTATTGGCAGAGTATTGGCAGAGTATTGGCAGGGCATTGCAGGGTATTGGCAGGGTATGGCAGAGTATTGGCAGGGTATGGAAGAGTATTGTCAGGGCATTGCAGAGTATTGGCAGGGTATTGGCAGAGTATTGGCAGGGTATGGCAGAGTATTGGCACGGCATTGCAGGGTATTGGCAGGGCATTGGCAGGGTATTGGCAGAGTATGGAAGAGTATTGTCAGGGCATTGCAGAGTATTGTCAGGGCATTGCAGAGTATTAGCACTGCTGCCATCCGAACTCTCCCCTCCACTGTACAGATCAGTACACAGAGGGGAGATCACTTGTAACGACGCCGGTTTGTTACAAGTGATCGTTCCGTCATTTGACGGAGCGATCACATGGTAAACGGCCTCCGGGTGCACCAAGATGGCCGCCGCTCCGGAGCTAGGCCGAAGCCGCGGCCTTTCCTATGGCCGAGGCCACAGAGCGCTCCGCGGATCGCAGGTGTCCCAATCCGCAGAGGTTGACCCATACGGATCACGGATCGATGGCGATCCGTTGCACCCCTAGCTATTAGGCTTCTCAGCTACTCTGCGTCTTGTTTTGGACCATAGCCAAGTAAGGGGATCCCCTGAAAACGTAAGGCAAAATAAGAGGGTACTAGCGAGTCCAGCTGTGATAAACCCAGGTGCTGACCAATCTCCTGTGGTTGGGCCTCTGGAAAGCAGGCAGCCAGAAGACTCTGTGATTAATTTGTCAAGTACTTCACCAAACAGACATCCTTACTCAAAGAGCATACATGTGAGGCATTTTTAGAGGCAGCTTCAGCTCACCTGGCTTTCAGCCACAAGATTCTGTGCATGTGAACAGAAATCAGAACCATGTCATTACTTGTTCTAGGGCAGCAGGGCAGAAGGTAATTGCTCAGTAAGTATGGTCCTGGAATACAGGATCATGTTGGTTGTTTATGGCCTTTATCTAGTTAGCTGCGTTTTGAAAGAAAGAAATTGCAGCAATACAACCCATGGCAAAAATTATGGAATCACCAGTCCCTGAGGATGTTCCTTCAGTTGTTTATTGTTGAAGAAAAAAAGCAGATCACAGACATGGCCAAAAACTAAAGGCATTTCAAATGGCAACTTTCTGGCTTTAAGAAACACTAAAAGAAATCAAGAAAAATAATTGTGGTGGCCAGTAACAGTTAGATTTATAGAACAAGCACAGGGAATAAATTATGGAATCACTCAATTCTGAGGTAAAAATAATGGAATCACCCTGTAAATTTTCATTACAAACACTAACACCTGCATCAGACATTACAATACATTACAATAGACACACTCCTAAACCTTGTGGACAGCCTTCCCAGAAGAGTTGAAGCCGTTATAGTGGCAAAGGGTGGGCTAACTCAATATTGAACCCTACGTACTAAGACTGGGATGCCATTAAAGTTCATGTGCGTGTAAAGGCAGGTGTCCCAATACTTATGACAATATATTGTACATACATATATATGCGCACACACACGCACGCACTTACACTTACATGTAAAAATCATATTTTTTTTTTTTGCTAGAAAATTACTCAGAACCCCCAAACGTTATATTTTTTTTTCTTTAGCAGAGACTCCAGGGAATAAAATGGCGGTCGTTGCAACTTTTTATGTCACACGGTATTTGTGAAACAAATTTTCAAACGCATTTTTTTTTTTGGAAATAAACGGTTTCATAAATTAAAAAAACAACAAAACAATGAAGTTAGCCCAATTTTTTTGTATAATGTGAAAGATGTTACGCCGATGACATGGATATTCACTGTACTGTTCATTTAAGCACAAGAGACTCCATTTTGTTCTCACTGTTGAAATGTGTTCTGTAACCTTCACCTAACACAGAGTCACATCTCCTACTAAACGCTCTCTACTCCCCCCTCCCTTCTCAATGTTTTACTTTTGCAATTGTTCTATTTCACTAGCTTTTAATAATATATTTCTATTTGTTAGTTTTTAATAACATCTCACACCAAACCTTTCTTATCTATGTATAAAATAACATGTAATAATAAATTTTGCCACTGAACAGACATTTTAAGCACAGTGATTGAGTCCTGTGAATCTGTTCCTGCAGTTGCAGTATTAACTTTGTTTGATGCCCTGTACACACGGTCGGACATTGATTGGACATTCCGACAAAAAAATCCACGGATTTTTTCCGACGGATGTTGGCTCAAACTTGTCTTGCATACACACGGTCACACAAAGTTGTCGGAAAATCCGATCGATCTAAACGCGGTAACATAAAACACGTACGTCGGGACTATAAACGGGGCAGTAGCCAATAGCTTTCATCTCTTAATTTATTCTGAGCATGCGTGGCACTTTGTGCGTTGGATTTGTGTACACACGATCGGAATTTCCGACAACGGATTTTGTTGTTGGAAAATTTTATAGCAATTCCGATGGAAAATGTGTGATGGAGCCCACACACGGTCGGAATTTCCGACAACAAGGTCCTATCACACATTTTCCGTCGGAAAATCCGACCGTGTGTACAGGGCATTAGAGTCCCAATAAGAAATTTGTCATAACACCGAGTAAATAGATATCCAACATGTCACGCTTTAAAATTGTGCACACTTGTGGAATGGCGCCAAACTTTGGTACTTAAAAATCTCCATAGGCGACATTTTAAAATATTTTACCGGTTACCAGTTTAAAGTTACAGAGGAGGTCTAGTGCAAGAATTGTTGCTCTTGCTCCAACGTTCGCGGCGATACCTCACATGTGTGTTTACATATGCGGGCGCTACTTATGTATGCGTTCGCTTCCTTGCGTGAGCACACGGGTACAAGGCGCTTTAAAAAAAAAAACAAAAGAAAAAAATTAAAAAAAAACTTTTTTTTATTATTTTACTTTTTTTTTTTAACTTTCTCTTTAATTTTTTTTTTGTTTGATCACTTTTATTCCCATTACAAGGAATGTAAACATAACTTGTAAAAGGGATCGTGTGCGACAGGTCCTCTTTATGGAGAGATGTGGGGTCAATAAGACCCCCACATCTCTCCTCCAGGCTGGAAAGATTGAGCCTAAAAAAAAAAAATAAACGATCTCTTTCATTCAAGCTGAGTTCTCGGCTTTGTTTACTTCCGTTGGCCTGATGGGATGTCATAAGGTCACGATCGAGCCTCCGAAGGTCATAGAGATGACTGAGAACCATCTGGTCACCGGAAATCTCTATGATCAACATACGGCGGTGGGTTCTTTCTCCGAGTTGCCGATCGCGGAGAAGCACCGAAAGGGCGGCGGGGGGGATTGCCCCTCCCGCCACCTGTAAGAAAGATCAAGTGGCTTAACTGCCGCTAGGATTGTTCTTAGGGTAAACAGAATCGCCGGCTGTAAAAGATGATGATATCTGAATGATGCCTGCAGCTGCAAATCCCCACTCAAAGTCAATGCTGTGTAGGCACCCAAGCAGGCGTGTTTCCAAGCCACGGCTGTGTTTCCAGTCACACATGGAGCAGCAGCTTGGCCCCGCCTCCTGATTGGCATTTCACAACTAGTGAGCCAATCAGGAGTGTGAGTCCAGGAGAGCCAAGGCTCTTGTGGACATCACTGGAGAGGGGGCTCAGGTATTAGGAGGGGCTGCTGCACACAGAATTTTTTTTTTACCTTCATGCATACAATGCATGAAAAAAAACTTGTGCCATTACAACCAAATCACTTTAAGCCGGCCCCGTACATGGATCGAAATTCAGTTAGTTTAGCGGAGTTTAGCGAATGTTGAGCTATGTATGGGCTAGCGGGTCGTACACAAGTTGATCTATTGATTCACATGTGTACAACCAGCCTGTCAGGTTTTTCCCTGAACGATCAGTATACCCAGCTATAGCCAGAAACACTGATCACTATATTCTGTTTGCAAAAGGAAATGTTCAGAACATTGATCAGCCGGCACCTATGGGCTACATACTATTTCCAGAACAAGTTTACAGTAGTAGAATTCAGAAAATGGTAGCTTCAATCTGATCCTTGTCAGGAAAAAAAAAAAAAAAATCACTTTAAAGACCATTTGGCGCACACAAACGCTGATATGTCTTTAATTACTTCTCTGTTACCTGGTTAGATCAGAGCTAACGACAGAGTAGCATCACAGCACTTCAAGACAGATTAAACCTCTATTTAATTCCAAATGTCAAGGGATCTGCATAAACAGGGTATAAGTGAACACATCTCACACTAAGCCCTGGATGAGTTTATCTTCTAAGTTCTCCATCAATAATCTCCTTTGTAATGTGACTTCTTTCCAAGTTCATTATGGCCAAGACAGACCAGTAATTACTGTTTGCCATTTAAAATTTCTACATATCAAAAAAAGGTATTTATCTATCAACATGACTTGAGTAAAAATTAAAATGATCCTATGTCAAATACAAATTTTCAGGGTAGGTTTGAATCAGACTGACTGAGGCTTGTTATTCTTCATCAAAAACGTAAATGCTGGAAAACAAATTATAAGATAAAATAAAAATACCTTTTTTTTTTCTTTTTTATTATCTCTGTTCATTGTGAGTTCTCACAGAGTACTATACAGATATTTTTAAAAATAAGTAATTTTTCAGAAATTAAAAAAAAAAGAACCCAACTGTCAATTAGGTCAGAAATGTTAATATTTAAATTAAATTGGCAATTTAATGGATCAGAAAGTAACAAATATTAGCAGCACATGTTAGCAACACACTGGGGGGGGATTTACTAAAACTGGTACAGCTCTGCATAGTGACCAATCAACTTTTAGGTTTATTCGCAAAGGTTAATTGAACAAGCTGAAGTTAGAAGCTGATTGGTGCTATGCACAGCTGCACCAGATTCAGAGCGCTCCAGTTTTAGAGCCGATTCACACTGAGGCAGCACGACTTGCAGAGTGATTGCCTCAGGCGACCTGCACACGACAGCAGCAGCGACTTGCAAATCGACTTCTATAAAGAAGTCAATGCAAGTCGCCTCAAGTCACCCCCAAAGTAGTACAGGAACCTTTTTCTAAGTCGGAGCGACTTGAGTCGGTCCTTTTAGAACGGTTCCATTGTACAGAACGGAACGCGACTTGTCAGGCGGCTAAGTCGCCTGACAAGTCGTCCCAGTGTCAACCGGCTCTTAGTAAATCTCCCCCACTGTTGCGTAAAATCCAGAAAGAAAAAAAAAGTGCAAAATGCCATTTGGACACTCTTTCTACTTGTGTTTTTCACCTGGCATCACCTGGCATCTAATACAGAAAAAGAAATGCATCAGACATGACTAAAAGCTCACTGACACAGTGAAAGTTGAGCTGTGCTTATCTGCATTGATCAATACAGGCTCAAAGCAAGAGCACATGGAAAATAATCTTCACTTTATGTTATGCAAATTTTATTTACTATTTTGTATATTCTAGAGGCAGTATTACCATTTGTAATTTAATTATGGTAATGTAATTAATTAATTTAAAGGGACAACACAACATTTTCTGTTGTTTTAAGTGTAGAATATAGAGAACTGGCATGGTCTGTTTTCCTTCTTCAGTTTAGAATTGGGAATCAAACATTCAATAACCATAGTCACAATGTGTACGCCTCAGTGAAAAGACGTCAAAATATTTCAGATGCTGCTCCAGTCAAGATAAGGCTCTACACTCCACAATCACATCTGAGGTGCTGGCTCAGCTCCTCACCAAAGCAATCATTTGTACCAGCAACAGCAATGCCACATACCAAGATCAAAATAATATTCTCCCTTTATTAAAGTGGTTTTAAAGGCTCAAGGTCTTTTACCTTCATGCATGAGGATAAAAAAAGCTTCTGTGTGCAGCGCCCCCCCAGCCCCCCTAAAAACTTACCCGAGATCCCACTCGATCCAGCAATGTGCATGAGAGCAGAGCTTCTCCAGGGTCTCTCATTCCTCATTGGCTGAGACAGGAGCACCGGCGGTAGAGGATAGGAACTGCTCTGTGCAAAAGCACAGCAGGTAAGTATACGTTTTTTTAAAATTAATCCTTAATGTCACTTTAAGACAGCCAACAGGAAAAGGTTCTATTCTGACATGATTCAGGCTAGGCACAGCTCTTTCTCAAAGAAGAGTATGTACTGTGTGTCTAGCACAAACCATGTCAGTGAAAAGATGGTGGCAAACAGCTATGAGCTGCATAACAGTGGCACTTCATAAAAGGATTGTAGAATCCAGTCTTTATAATAATAGCTTACCTAAATAACTCTTTGGATATTCAGCATCAATCCTCCTTTCCCTTTTTTTAGTGCTGGGTTCACACTTAGTGCAGATGCGGCTCACAGCAGGGGTCCGGTGCGTCCATTTTCCGTTTTATGGAGGAATCAAGCCCAAATTTTTGCCTGAATTCGGACCTGAAACAGAGCCAAAGACGCAAAGGACCCTTGTGCAATCCCCGGCCGCCACGGAGATGTGTAAGCTGGCTTCATTGAGAGCCAGGCACACTGTCCTGTCATGCGAATTGGATGCGAGGGAAACCCACATCCATGTCGCACTAGTGTGAACCCAGCCTAAACAAAGTGATCAAAACATAAACATGTTGACAGAGGATTACATGAGTGTAATATCAGTGACAGAAAGACTGGTGTTTGATTATTGCACCTGAATTTACAATGGATTAAGGTGAGGTGTATACCAGATGATGGGGAATCCTCTTCATTTTTAAACAGTTACTATTAAAGAAGAACTCAATTCTAATGGGAAAGCAGGATATTTGTGTACGATCACAACCACCTATCTTTGCAACGGAAAAGAGACTAATGTTAACCTTTAACACTCTATTTGTGCCTGTGCAAAACAATCGCTTTGCAACGTGAACCCCCTCTACTAAATGAGTAAATCAAACCAAAGTATGATTTTATTTTTTGACGTTATGTGGCTAGCTTGGAAGCAAAAAACGTATAGCAGAGACAGTCATTAGTTTCAACCATAAGAGTTCAGAAAATATGACAAGCTACCAAGCTTACACCTGGTAAAAAGTTACATTTCTGCAAGCTACTGTATACCAAACTGGAGCAAGGAAATTCAATTGCTGGACTCCCCAGAGGGACAACAGAAAATACTGCTGGTAGTTCGTGCCGGGGGTTTTAGGCCAGCAGGCTCCCTTGATAATTTTAGGAAATTATTTTACTGCAAGGCACATCTATGGTATAATCAATAACAAGCATTTCTCCAATAATCGGTCCTTATAGCAATTGAATGTACAAATATTAAAAAGTTTGAGGGACTGTAATTTTCATATTGATATAGTTACATTGGAAAGATCACACATCACCTATAACACTCTTAATGGTAAGATATGATAAGAGATTGTCTGAATCTCTATTTTTGTGCTATTTTTTTTTAATCTAAGGGTTTAAGTTACGGTAACTCAAATGATGAAAATTAAAATTTTGCATATCTTTTACTTTCTTATATTTTGTTGTAATCTAGTGCTGAAGAATATGGGCCAGTTTACACCAGCAGTTGTGTTAGAATACAGTTTCTGGTATGAAGTTCGAAGGCTGTGGTCTTGATGAGCTGGGAACAGCGCATCACTCCAACTTTTTTTTGGGGCATTTTATTCACCTCTATTGGCCGCAGCACTGGAATACAATATGCATTGCACCAGCTGTGATGGAAAAATGTACTGCATGTCTTACTTTTTTCAGCGCACACTACTACGTCACAGTGATGTAAACTGAACTGAACATAAACAAAGCAAATGGCCTTTTCCTGTGTGGAACTGCGCTGGGCAAGGCTGTCATCCAGTGCAGTCCCAACACATCTAGTGTGAACAGGGCCTTTATACCCAGTGATCCTACCAGCCTGCAGGGCTTCCTGTTCTCCTTTGACCACGCTAACCATAAATACATATTTGTTGTAGTGCAGCCAGTTTCAGTCTCTTCTTTGCGTAGGATCTACATAATGCTGTGATAACAATATGGCCATGCCTGTGGTCCCGTTGTCTGCTTGTGACATCACAAGCAGACTCCCAGCCTGGAGTTGGGCTTTAAATATAACCTTTCAAGATAGAATTGAAGCTGGCACTGCTGACTTGCCAGGTTCACAATTTAGGTTATCCACACTCCACTACTTAATGAAAACCAGGGACCTAAAACAAGCATGTGCATGGTGAGTGTCCCAACAACTGATCTACATCTGATCAGTGACTTAAATAGTGAAGAAAGGATGGGAATGACTTCTGTGGAACCCTCCTGCAAAAAACCTGGCTGCTCCCGTATTACGATTGTGACAGATTCTTTAACCACTTGCTGTTGGTTAAAGAGTAATGCTTCCCAATACCGAATTTTCGTAGGTTTGGTCTTTGATATTATATTTACATGAGTACTATGTATGTACCAGAGTTCTCCATAACGGCAATGTAAACTTGCGCCGTGAGTCTATATTTTAGGCAGTTTAGTTCAGTCTTCATTTTAAATTGTCTGAATCCCAACAAAGCAGAGACAGATGGAAATAATGGTTCCTGCTGGAAATGGAAAAGAGCAGAACATTGTCACATCTTTAAAATGGTGGCAAGAATATACAAAATCATTTTACTTACTCTGGAAGTGTGGGTGTTGGCAATGGTGTAGGGGTACAGGGAGGAAGAGGGCTCTGGTCTCCTGTCTGTTCAGTAAGGGAATATTTGATATTTGTGTATTCATGCCCTTTCCTCTTACTTTTCTGAAAATAGAAGAATACATGGGCTGATTAACAAAAACACAATGTGAGGCATGTTTTAAACCATAAAGTCTAAACCGGTATCACATATATAACTATACAGTATACATTTTAGCTTAAAACTGAACTCCAGGCACATAGAATATAGCATTGAATAGTGTAGCAGCAAGCTTCCCTTTACACAATCCATTTGCATCACTCCAGCAAGCCTATACTTTTACAAAACTATCTTCAAAATGGCTGCCATTTTCTGTTGTGCAGACTGGTCACTCCAGCCTACTGTACTCCGTGATCACTCTCGTTTTTTTTTTGCTCTCGAGGGCTGTCTGCAGCAGCAGGATCATAGTGGATAATGCTGAATGGGTTTACTCCACCTCTATCCAACCTGCTCCTAAGAACTCAGGACAACAAAAGCATTGGGGTCAATTTACTAAAACTGGAGCGTGCAAAAACTGGTGCAGCTCTACATAGAAACCAATCAGCTTCCAGATTGTTTTTTTGTTAAAGCTTAATTGAGGACGTGGCTTGGCAGCGGATGTAGCCGGACACGTGGATAGCGCTCTCTGCTGAGACTCCTGATTTTGATCCTGTCAGCATCTTTTCCCCTGCACAAAGGGTGACACCGATCACACCTCTAGACTGCTCAAGCTTATGGCTATCAGTCGCTGGTATTCTGATAGCCGGACATGTCTATATGGGGGGCTCCTCTACCTGATCGGCCGCGGACCATGCGGCCCAAGATTGAGGTGGACTTCCTCCCCAGTTGGCGAAGGACACTTAAAGAGAAGCTGCGCAAAAGTTCTTCTCTAAACAGGCTCCTAAGGATCTGCTTCCAGAGCCCTCCTCTCCTAAAGACTGCAGCAGAGAACATTCGGAGACTGGACGATACAGCACCGTTGGATACTTCTGCTATTCCCCTGCAGGAATGGGACACAGCGAGTATGCAGGCAGATATCTTTGATATGCACTCTGCACAGGCTCCAAACTCTGAGGAGACAGAGCCAGAGCCTACGCTTAGAGAAATACTCTCTGCGGTAACGGCCTGCAATACCACCATTACTTCCCTTTATGCTGACATTAAGGGGGTTAAGGCTGAAGTGTCCTTCATACATCAGGACATGCAGAAACTTAGAGACTGCACAGCGGCCCTGGAAGGCTGACTAAGCACTCGAGGATGACTGGGCCCCTCTGCAATGTGAGGTTGCCTATACTCACACCACTGTAACCCAACATGCGGCAAAATGATAGGATCTTGAAAATAGGCTGAGGAGAAATAACATGTGGGCTACAGGTGTTCCTGAGAAAAATCAAGGGGAAAAACCCTGTGACTTGTTGAACAATGGTTAATTAATACCTTTGGGAAGGATTCCTTTACCCCCATGTTCTCTGTGGAACAGGCACATAGGTTCCCAGCAAGTCAGCTACCTCCTGGAGCCCCTCTTCGCCAGTTCCGGTTTAAAATGCTAAAATAGACAGAGACATAATTCTTTCTAAAGCCAGAATAATGGGCCCGACTATGGTAATCGACAACTCCAAAATGTCCTTATTTCCTGACTTTTCAGCCGACGATCAGAAGAGAAGGGCCCAGTTTACTGATGTCAAGAAAAAGGATGGAGAGCCCTGGATCTTCAATATGCTATGCTTTACCCTGCTAGGTTACGTGTGGTGGCAAAAGGCATGGTTGACTTCTTTGAAAAACCACCCCTGGCCCAAGTGGTTGGATTGTGAGAATACCCTGCAGAACCAGGCTGCAAGCCGACGAGAACACGCTTAATCCCAGTGGATCCTGCGGGGGGGGGTCTTTTAAATTTGTGCCCCAGGCTCCTTGGTTGATGCAAAATCATGCCAGAGCCTGGTGAACTGCTACAAAATTTTCTTCTGACCTACATTTAGTACTACAGTGACTATCTGTTTGGCAACAGCTAGCTAAGATGTTAACCCCCAAAGTTATCCCATGTGGATGCTGCCTTGTGCCGTCTATGTTGTCTTGGACCCAGTTGGTCCGCTCAATCCTTTTGCTACTGGTCCTACCTACCTACCTGTGATTTATCCTACCTTTTTTTACTACTCAATGCAGACTCGGACTGATTACGTACTTATTCAAAGTTGTTCATTTCAGTAAGGTCTACTTTGTTCTCAAGATATGGACCTACCCTACATTACGGGGTCAAATGGCCTTTGGACTGGGGTCCGCTGCTCTACTTATGGTTAAATTCTATTATCTTATTTTCTATGTTATGGCTAATGATCATATTACTTTCTCATGGAATGTGAGGGGTTTGGGTACTCGGGTGAAAAGATAGCGTTTTGAACAGCGCTGAACAGCCTATAACTCTTCTGTTATGTCTCCAAGAAAACGCATTTTTCACCCGGGGACAATTCCCCATATTCAAGGAGACTGTACAGCTACCAGTTTCAGTCTTTTGATCCCTCAGGGTATTCAATTCTTATGTATACACCACCTTATCGATTCTCTAGGTCGATTTAGATTACTACGTTGTGTGCTGGAGGGCTTTCAGTGTGTTCTAATTAACTTGTACATTCCTCCTTCATTCTCTGTAGATTTTCTGCAGTTGATGGCCTCCTTTTTAGTGAGCCACCCTGGGATACCCGCTTTGGCGGTTGGCGACTTCAGTAATGTGTTGGACATTACTCTAGGTTTCCTGCTGCCGTAGCGTATTCATCTCGGGGATGGAACTGAGCGATATATAGAGATCTCTAAATCCTATGGTGCAGAAATTCTCATGCTATTCTGCAATACATGGCAGGCTCTCTAGGTTTGACCTGGGCCTGGCTAATGAGATGTTACGAGTGGTTTCTTCAGCTGATTATGAGCCGAGAACGGTCTCTGACCACTGCCCTCTCTGGATCAAACTAGCGATAAAGGGGGGGTGGGGGTCAAAAAGAACGTATTGCAAAATTAATCCTTTTTGGCTTGACCTGTTCCCTAACCCAGATCTGGTTTTTGCAGCGATGACAATGCTATTTCCATGGGTATATTGTGGGATACTCTAAAAACGTTCCTTGGGGGACAATTTATTCCTGTTATTTCCAATACTAAAACAGGAATTAAGGAATGGGAGTCCACTATAGTATGAGAGGGTGCTAGAGCAGAATCCAACTATATTGCACAACCAAATTACAATACTAAAAGAGTATGATTGGAAGTACAGGGTATGGCACACCAGGTTACTCTAACAAAAGCTGAGAATAAGCGTTTCTTTCAACAGCAGACATCTGAGCAATGGGAAGGTACTGGTCATATGTTGGCTATGATGGCAAAAGCAATTAGGAGCGTTATCCCAGCTCTCACTAAAAGTACGGGAGAACTTATCACTTCTCATAGAGCTATTTTATCCATATAAGTGTCTCTAAAAGTGGTTATGTACTCTTCTAAAACTTCACCTACACTGGAGGAAATTAATTTCTTTCTGAAAGTCCACTTCCATGCCTGTGTCCCTCTGATAGTATAAAACAAAACGGAGAAAGCGCCTCTGAGTGCAAGCATTTAATTAGACATATTAATCGCATAAGTACACTTACAGTAAAGGTAGACAGGGTTGAGTTGCAGTAAAAAAGTCATCTGGGATCAGTAGAACGTCCAAATAGCGTGTTCCTATGATGTAACTCCAGAGGGACGGCCGCGGACCTCCACTCGGGGTGACAGATAGTAAGGCGGCTATCAAGCCGCCTTACTATCTGTTACCCCGAATGGAGGTCTGCATTATAGGAACACGCTATTTGGACGTTCTACTGATCCCAGATGACTTTTTTACTGCAACTCAACCCTGTCTACCTTTACTGTAAGTGTACTTCTGCGATTAATATGTCTAATTAAATGCTTGCACTCAGAAGCGCTTTCTCCGTTTTGTTTTATATGGTCGTTTTAAGAGCTGGCTTCGCTCTCCATGATAGCTGCCCTCAGCGCTGGTGATCATTAAAGACAAAAGATTTTATCTGCCAATATACCTACCCACCAATATGGACTTTTTAGAGACTGTTCTGATACCAAGTAACTATTATTGATTGTTATAAGGACCAAAGCGCTGATATTATTATATGTTATTTGTGTCCCTCTGATAGGCCCTTTACAGGGGTACAAGGCAGGGGTGGCCACAATGGATACCTCACCGTTGGTTCCTGCATATAGAAACCCTACTCGTGACCTTATTTGGTGGAAAAAAACTGCCAGAATAAGGGCTCTTTCACACGGGGCGGATCAGTAATGATCCGCCCCGTGAACACCCGCTTGCTCAGCAGGGATCACTCCGCCGATCCCCGCTGAGCAGGAAAATGACAGGTCCGTCGCTGCACACTGTGCATCGACGGACCTGTCAGAGCGCCGCTCTCCCCTATGGGGGATCGGATGATGACGGACCGTAGAGTCCGTCGTCACCCGATCCGATCACGGATGGAAAAGTAGGGTTTTCCTCCGTTACACTTTTCGGAAGGGAGCGGGTCGGATGTCAGCGGACATGTCACCGCTGACATCCGACGCTCCATAGGGATACATGTATGTCCGTTTTTCATCCGAAAACGGAAGGATGATAAACGAACATACGGATCCCCCTGTGAAAGAGCCCTTAGATTGACCACTCTACAATATAGCAAAGATCAGGGATGCTTGGCAATACCCATACCAAAATTGTATGTTTTTGCCTCTCAGTTGCAACATATGGTTGGATGGGGGCTCCCGGACTCTACAGATCCCATAGGCAGACTCTTACCAGGATACACCTCAGATCTATTGCTCTTATCCCTGTTAGAAGGGGCGTTTGCTAATATCTCACAAGGAGGCCCTACATTTTCATCAATGCAAAAAGTGTGGTGCACCATCAAGGAATATTTAGGAATTGCAGGATTTCTTAAAGAAACTTCCCTTATGGCAAATCCCATCTTATAAAGAGCTCTTTATACTTGAAGGATTCCAGTCTTGGAAGGCTTGTGGAATAAGATATACCTTTCCCAAATTTATAGCCAGAATGTTCTAAAATGTTTTACTGAACTACAGGGAGACTTTTCTTTACCCAGAACAAAAGTGTATCAATACCTTCAGCTGCGACATGCCTTGCAGGCCCAAGCTCGCTCCCTCTCTTTGGTGTTGGTGCAGCATGCCCTGGCTGAAGAGGTGATGGGGACAGAAAGGGTATGATATCTAGAGTATATTCAGCCTTGATTGCTAGTGTTCATGATCCTACCAAGCTACTAGAGCTGCATGATTAATAATTAAAAAAATTGTGATCGATTAAACCCCCCTCAAGATCTCTATGCAGAATTTCCTGATTCATTCATGTAACAAGTGTAGAGAGAGTTCTCTGCTCACTCAGCTGTCACTCAGCAAACAGGAGATTCTCGATGTAAGTAATCTGATGGCGCTTGTCCCGCCCCCCTCCCTGTCCCCTCCGAGGCAGCAGTAATCTAAGGTGAGGCTGCAGATGAGCAATGGTGCAGCTGCAGATGGGCACGGATAAGGATGCATTGATGGACACCAGTGAGGCTGCATTGATGGGCACTGACCCTTATGTTGCTTCAAAAGTTCTTTATTTAAAATTTAAGTTTTTTCCCTGAAACTGCCCTCTTAAAATGAAGGTGCATGTTATACGCCTATAAATACGGTATTTCTACTGTCTTTATCCTTTAAAATACCAGATCCATTGATTTGTATTTTGAGGCAATTGATGAAGGAATGTATCCTGCTCCACTTAATCTTACAATCATTAGGCTATTATATAAAGCCTGCAAGCAGATTGCCAGACCGTGGCTATCCCCTCGTGCTCCCATGGTCAAAACAGTGGATTAATCAGATAAACTCTTTATAAATAAGAGAAAAATACCTAGTAAATTTTGTTCCATATGGCAGGCCTGGCTTGTTAAGCCAGGAATTGCTCCTGCTCAGCTAGTATTGGACCGACTACTACAAATGTAAATCCAGATATATTAGGATGTACCATTGACAAAGGCTAGCAATGGATGGCTTTACATACCGTTTATTGATCTACTCTTGTAGTGAACTGGACACATTAGTAGAATATGAGTACATGCGGTTGAAGGATCTGGGTTTGGTTTAGGACAGGTACTTACTTATTCTAGTTCAAGTTTTCTTTAAATTTTTTTTTTAATTTTTTTTTATTTGATGTTCTGTTTTTATACTGGTTATTCGATGTTGTCATCTTTGAAATCCTAATGCGATATGAGAAGTATGCCACTTAATTGGTTACCACTGCATCTTTTATTTGTCTATACTTGACTGAATGCTCAATATCCATTTATTCTTTTGTATATTTTCTTAATTTGTATTTTTATATGGTACACCTGTACCTGTATTTTGAATGGATATGTTTTTGCTATCAAAAGAAAAAAAAACGGGCAGCCTGCCAAGATTTACACAACATTGTCTGCACTAGTAGATAACTATAAACATTGTAACTTTGTGTTCTTAGATCAAAGGAATGAATTGGTGTGTAGATGAGGGCAGTTTAACCATTTAAAAACTAAACCTTTTTCTGGCACTTGTTTCTTACAAAGTTAAAAACTGTATTTTTTGCTAGAAAATTACTCGGAACCCCCAAACATTATATATATTTTTTTAGCAGAGACCCAAGGAAACAGTAAAGTTTGCCCATTTTTTTTGTATATCGTGAGAATCGTGATCGTTATTTTAAGCAAAAAAATGGTAATTCTCATTTTAGCCAGAATTGTGCAGCTTTACAAGATACCATGTAGAAGTAGGTGGGAGCAGGACCTGGGAGATATTGATGGAGATACATGGGATTTGTGTTTACAGTCCTTGCCTTTGTGCTCGGTTTCTCCCTCGCACAAATTATAACAACTGTTCATATTACATAAGTCTTACTGCACGACAGTACAATTGCATAGATGGGGCTGACGAGCATCTTCTCTATGTCCCAAATGTGAAAGACAAGAGGGTGATCTGATACATCTGGAGATGCCCGAAGCGTCACAGGTATTGGAAAGGAGTCAGACATTACCATATTTATCGGTGTATAACATGCAATTTTTCACCCTGAAAATCAGGTGCAAATAGTGTGTGCGTGTTATACACGGATACTTCCATTTGGACTGCCTCGGAGGGTGGAAGGAGCGCCGTCAGATTACATTCAGCGAGAATCCCCGGTTTACCGGCATTGGACAAGTGTTCTGTCCATTATAGAAGCCGGTCCAGGAGGCGGGACTTCAGAATAAAGAGGCCGCTGAGTAAACAGGAGATTCTCTATGTATGTAATCTGATGGCGCTTGTCCCGCCCCCCTCCCTGTCCCCTCCGAGGCAGCAGTAATCTAAGGTGAGGCTGCAGATGGGCAATGGTGCAGCTGCAGATGGGCACTGATAAGGATGCATTGATGGGCACTAGTGAGGCTGCATATGGGCAATGATAAGGCTGCATTGATGGGCACTGACCCTTATTTTGCTTCAAAGTTCTTTATTTAAAATTTAAGTTTTTTTCCTGAAACTGCCCTCTTAAAATGAAGGTGCGTGTTATACGCCTATAAATGCGGTATTTCTACTGTCTTTATTCTTTAAAATACCAGACCCATTGATTTGTATTTTGAGGCAATTGATGAAGGAATGTATCCTGCTCCACTTAATCTTACAATCATTAGGCTATTATATAAAGCCCGCAAGCAGATTGCCAGACCGTGGCTATCCCCTCATGCTCCCATGGTCAAACAGTAGATTAATCAGATAAACTCTTTATAAATAAGAGAAAAACACCTAGTAAATTTTGTTCCATATGGCAGGCCTGGCTTGTTAAGCCAGGAATTGCTCCTGCTCAGCTAGTATTGGACCGACTACTATAAATGTAAATCCAGATATATTAGGATGTACCATTGACAAAGGCTAACAATGGATGGCTTTACATACCGTTTATTGATCTACTCTTGTAGTGAACTGGACACATTAGTAGACTATGAATACATGCGGTTGAAGGATCTGGGTTTGGTTTAGGACAGGTACTTACTTATTCTAGTACAAGTTTTCTTTAAATATTTTTTTTTATTTGATGTTCTGTTTTTATACTGGTTATTCGATGTTGTCATCTTTGAAATCCTAATGCGATATGAGAAGTATGCCACTTAATTGGTTACCACTGCATTTTTTATTTGTCTTTACTTGACTGAATGCTCAATATCCATTTATTCTTTTGTATATTTTCTTAATTTGTATTTTTATATGGTACACCTGTACCTGTATTTTGAATGGATATGTTTTTGCTATATGGTGGCTTAATAAACAAATTTTTTGATTAAAAAAAAAAAAAAAAAGGTTAATTAAACAAGCTGAAGTTAAAAGACGATTGGCTACCATGCTCAGCTGCACCAGATTTTGCACTCTCCAGTTTTAGTAAATCAACCCCATTGTGTGGAAAATCAGCAGAAAAGACTTACTATCTTTCTGCCCCTGTGCAATGAACCAATGATCAGCATTCAACAGGGGGTGAGGCAACAGTTGTTTGAGTCAGTGGTAGAAATCATGCCACATTGTTGGTGTCCGTGGGGGAATAGGGCCTTTCATCAGAAAGAATAATGTCCCAAGGGCCAGGTAAAAATAAGCAAAGGGCCACATCTGGCCCCCAGGCGGCAGTTTGGAGACCACTGGTCTACAGCCTAGTCAGACCACTAGATGTGTTGGTGCTGTATCAGTACCGGTGTGATTGAACTGCTGCCTGATACAATTAGATACAAGAATGACAGAGCCATCTACTACCGAGGTCACAAACTTGCCCACATTGCTACCCACTGCTGCCATTGCCAAGGAAAATCTTTTTCCACTCTTCACTGTCATTGCTAAGTCATAGGTATAAACAGATGAAAATCTATAGGAATGAAGCATTTAAAAATGATGTTGGTTTAAAGAAAATGCAGCTAAATTTCATATTCTTTATAACACCCATAGAAAAAAAAATGAAGGAAACTAATGAGCCAAACTCCTTTTCTCCCACCACTGAGGATAGAGTGGATTCAAAATTACATGCAGACTAATATACAGTATCTCACAAAAGTGTGTACACCCCTCACATTTTTGTAAAGATATTATTATTATTATATCTTTTCATGTGACAACACTGAAGAAATGACACTTTGCTACAATGTAAAGTAGTGATTGTACAGCTTGTATAACAGTGTAAATTTGCGTTCCCCTCAAAATAACTCAACACACAGCCATTAATGTCTAGACCGCTGGCAACAAAAGTGAATACACCCCTAAGTGAAAACTTCCAAATTTGGCCCAAAGTGTCAATATTGTGTGCGGCCACCATTATTTTCCAGCACTGCCTTAACCCTCTTGGGCATGGAGTTAACCAGAGCTTCACAGGTTGCCACTGGAGTCCTCTTTCACTCCTCCATGACGGAGCTAGTGGATGTTAGAGACCTTGCGCTTCTCCACCTTCCGTTTGAGGATGCACCCACAGATGCTCAATGGGGTTTAGGTCTGGAGACATGCTTGGTCAGTCCATCACCTTTACCCTCAGCTTCTTTAGCAAGGCAGTGGTCGTCTCGGAGGTGTGTTTGGGGTTGTTATGTTGGAACACTGCCTTGTGGCACAGTCTCCGAAGAGAGGGGATCATGCTCTGCTTCAGTATGTCACAGTACATGTTGGGATTCATGGTTCCCTCAATGAACTGTAGCTCCCCAGTGCCAGCAGCACTGATGCTGCCCCAGACCATGACACTCCCACCACCATGCTTGACTGTAGGCAAGACACAGTCTTCACAGCCTCGTCCGGTTGCCGCCACACAGGCTATACACCATCTGAACCAAATAAGTTTGTCTTGGTCTCATCAGACCACAGGACATGGTTCCAGTAATCCATGTCCTTAGTCTGCTTATTTTCAGCAAACTGTTTGCGGGCTTTCTTGTGCATCTTCTATAGAAGAGGCTTCCTTCTGGGATGACAGCCATGCAGACCAATTTGATGCAGCGTGCGGCGTATGGTCTAAGCACTGACAGGCTGACCCCCCCACACCTTCAACCTCTGCAGCAATGCTGGCAGCACTCATACAGTGGGGCAAAAAAGTATTTAGTCAGCCATCAATTGTGCAAGTTCTCCCAATTAAAAGATGAGAGAGGCCTGTAATTGTCATCATAGGTATACCTCAACTATGAGAGACAAAATGTGGAAACAAATCCAGACAATCACATTGTCTGATTTTTTAAAGAATTTATTTGCAAATTATGGTGGAAAAGAAGTATTTGGTCACCTAAAAACAAGCAAGATTTCTGGCTCTCACAGACTTGTATCTTCTTCTTTAGGAGGCTCCTCTGTCCTCCACTCATTACCTGTATTAATGGCACCTGTTTGAACTTGTTATCAGTATAAAAGACACCTGTCCACAACCTCAAACAGTCACACTCCAAACTCCACTATGGTGAAGACCAAAGAGCTGTCGAAGGACACCAGAAACAAAAATTGTAGACCTGCACCAGGCTGGGAAGACTGAATTACCCCCAATCACTACTGATACCAGGGTATTTATTACACTCACCAATGCAGGGAAATATGTTTCTCGTGCCACGACCACTTGATAAAATTTCCCAAGTTGTGGGGACCCCTAACAGTAAAATTATTTTCATAGCATGGGTTGTCAGCACCCAAGGCAAGACAAGTAATTTGCTCCCCTAACCCATGGACATTTAGCTCTCCCAGAGTCCCTTCCACTTGTACAGTATTAAAACCCCTTCTGGTACAGTTTAGGATGTACCACTCTCTCTTTGTTCTCCTTTCTTTCCCTTTTATCTCTCTCTATCCCAATTTCTTGTTTTTTGCCTCCCCATCCCTCTCTCTAGCCGCATTTCTTGTTCTCTTGTATTCTTTCTCTCCGTTTTTCTTTGTTCCTCCCCCTCTTTTCCTCTCCCTTCCATGTATTCTCTATTTTTTATTCCTTCTCTTACTCCTTGGTGGGGGGAATGGGATGAGTGGCAGTTCTGATAAGCCAACTTAGGTGCTCTTGATCAAGGTCATCTGCTGATCTGAGAACTGTAGTGAGGACCTTTAATTGCAACTCTAATTACAGGTAGTTACACACTGTGTCTCCGGCTTCACTGTGTCTCCAGCTCTGTGGTTTCTCGTAGCAGTGACACCTATGCTGAAATCAGGTGATAGGGTCTCCTCCAGCCCCTCCCACTTCAAATTCCTCATCAGTCAGCTGACCTCTAGTTTCTGCCCCCCACCCATGCTGTGAACTGAATGGGCGGATGCGAAGAGGCTGAGTGGGCGGCCGCGGGCTCCAAGAACAGCCCAGCTGGGCGGTCATAGGCTCCAGGGACAGCCCTGCTGGGCAGCCACGATAAGGCTGGGAGAGCGGTGCGGGCTTCAAGAACATTCCAGGATTCGGTGACCGCTGGCAAATCGTCAGTCTAACCCCTGGGTTGAGAGCATTTTTTCCTCTTGCCGACAACTGTTGCAGAAGCATTTATTACTTCTCCTGACTACTGATTTATTTTTGCCATGTGACTTCAGGAAAATAATTCCTGGAGCATCCTTTGGCTTTTTTCCCCCATGCGACTACTGGATGAGGGAAAGCATGAGAATTGGCTGTAATAAATTTTAACCAAAATAGTGAAACTGGGAGTGCTTTTACAGTAAATTTAGAACTTTCCACTTGGCACATTTAACACCTTCAATCAAGTACACCAGCCATCATCAAAGCAAAAAACAGAATCTGCACTAAAGTTCAGGCAAATCCATGCCCTATACTGCAAGACTGAAAACATTTCATGGATTCCAACTAATAGTATGATTTTTTCTACAGCTTACCTGTAAAATCCTTTTCTTGGAGTACATCATGGGACACCGAGCAGCCATAATAACCAACTAGGTTATAAGCCACCTACTGGTGAATGGACACTGGTAAATCAATCAAACAAGAAGTCCTCCCCTATATAACCCCTCCTATACAGGAAGCACCTCAGTTTTGTAGCAAGCAATAAACTTCCCAGACAAGAGGGGAGGGATCTCTGTGTCCCGTGATTTACTTCAAGAAAAGGATTTTACAGGTAAGCTGTAGAAAAAATCCTAATTTCTTTATCATAACGGGACACAGAGCAGCCATAATAACTACAGTAACTGGGATGTCCCCAAGCAAATGCTTTTAAGGGGAGGGAATCCATTATGACCAAAGAAACACCATCAGAACAATAGGATCTATATTTCTGCCTGCGGTACACTGCGTCCAAATGCAACATCCTCCTAACATTCACTTGATAAAACCTAGTGAATGTATGCACCGAAGACCAAGTAGCAGCCTTGCAAATCTGAGCCATCGATACTTGATGATGAACTGCCCATGAAGCACTCACTCTTCTGGTAGAGCGTGGCCTTACTGGAAAAGGCGGGGCCTTACCCCTTAAGCCATACGCCTGAACAATCACTCATCTAATCCATTGGGAAATAGTCGACTTAGATGCTGCCTGTCCCTTCTTGGGTCCTTCTGGCAATACAAACAGAACGTCAGTCTTCTGCATCTGAGCTAACATCTTCAGACTGCCACCAAGACTGTTTGTAATACGCAGGTACCAAGGCAGTCTCCTCCAGGTTTTTGATGTCCACCTGGTAAAAACCCAGTGGATGTATAAACTAAAGACCAAATAGCCGTCTTGCACACCTGGACCACCGACACCTGATGACGGATGGCCCAAGAAACTCCCACAGACCTGCTAGTAAATCTCTTCCCAGAAAAAAAAAGGATTTTGCCCTTTAAAACCATAGGCATCCTTGGTAAACTGGCAGATCCACTGCTAAACATTTGACCTGGATGCTGCCTGCCCTTCCTGGACTCTTCTGGCTGCACAAATCATGATTCCTGACCTGTGCCGACAACTCAAGTAGACCCTGAGTGTCTGAACTACCTCTACAGTAAGTAGCAATCTTTCTCCTGCCGTCTGTGGAATAGAAGAGAAAAAAAATAAAATAAAAAAGCAAGACACAGTCCTGATTCAAGTGAAAACTAGAAACCACTCTAGGCAATAGAGATGGATTAGGACGCAACATCACCTTATGATGTGCGATCAAGAACGGCTCCTTGCATGAAAGGGCCGCCAGCTCTGACATTTCAATTATTGAAGTGATAGCAACCAAAGAAGCCATCTTTCGAGAGAAGGGACTAACAGTCTCCCGATTGGTTCAAAAAATGGCCTCTGCAAAGACCACCAAAAGCGAATCCCAGTCCCAAGGACACAAGAGTGGCCTGACATGTGGGACTATCTACGCTACACGCTGTATTAAGTATGAATCCAGGAGTGAGAAACAATGGCCTCTGGAAAAAAATGGATAGGGATGAACTCAAACCCTTAATGGTACTTAAGGCCAATCTCCTTTCCGCTACTGATTGGAGAAAGAAAACAACATTTCCCACTCATATTCCTGTGAGTGCCACTTCCTGACTTCCCCCAGAAAAAAAATAATTTCCAAGTCCTGTAATCGAGGTTCCCTGAAACCAGCTTCCAGGGCTCAACAGTGCTGAGATACAGGACCCAAGACCATTAGGTCATACTGGACTGGGAGTGTTCAAGGAGCGACCCCCGAAAGCCTCGCTATGTCAGCATACCAAGCCCTCCTGGGCTAATTCGGCTAACACTATTATCAGTGTTACCACCTCCAGGATTCTTCGCAAAAGATGTGGGAGAAGTCAAAACAGAGGGAAAGCATCAAATAAGGGAGAACTGGTCCCTAAGGTGTTACCAGTGCATCTGCCCCTATTGCCAGTGGGACTTTCGTCCCAGACACAACCTGTTCCCACCTGTTGTGGAACTTGGAATCTAGTAGATTTACCTGCAGAGTTCCCCCTGCCATTATTCTATACCTGGAGTATGTACTAGTGATAGAGACAGCACTTGTTGTACTGTCTCAGACAGAATCTGGTTGATCTTCCTGAGCCGCATGACTCCTGGTGGTTGATATATATGCCTGCAGAGGCATTTCCAGATTACACCTACAACTGGTTTGTCCCAACATCCAGAGCAAGGCATACTCGCCAAAAATCCAAGATATTGATGGGCAGTACTTTCTCCTGTGGAGACCAAGTCCACTGAACTATAGCCACCTTCAAACCAACTGGAGAAGATGGCATCAGTGGTTATCTTCCCTATCCCTTCTCCAGAATTCGAACCAACCAGCAATCTTAGCTGTGCAATACCCTGGTAACAGATCCCTCTGGCAATCCAATTCCTGCAACTTCATGTTCCAGACCTCAGATGCCTCCCTCACACAGGTGGAGAAAAGCTTACAGCATCTGGTATTCCCGGGCAGTCTCACCTCCATTTACTAATCGGGCTCGATCCTTAGGCTTCGATCAACAGAGATCAGGCATGATTAAGGTGATGCGGCTCGGAGATCATCTGATGAAAAATGAATGCATCAGGAAAATACTGCAATGCCAAACCCCACAGTGGCTCAGATGCATCTGACACCACTGTCCATCGGGGGATGCTGACACTGCCAGATCATTGAACCTGACAGCGGTGCACCTGCCTCCCCCGGCTGCCTCTCCTTTCTGGAACCATGCCGTAGCAACTATATTAGCCAACTTAATACACAGTCCTCTAAGGATGCAGGCCTAAAAACAATGTTGGTTTAGGGCTATGCAACCTCTTACGCATGTAAGTATGCAGGTACCCAGACATGCCGTTATGTAGGTACCCAAGTATGCAAATATGTAGGTATACAAGTATTCTTGCCATTCATGCATTTATGTAATCCGTGCCCCTGGAAACATGCATTTACGCAATAAGCAAGCACACGTTTATGAAACCTATATTACGCAACACGAATCTATGCAAACATGCATCTTTATGCCACCATGTATCTTTATGCAATCATGTATAACCAAGTATATTTATGCAAACATGAATAACTATGCATCTTTGTGCAACCATGTATAATCACTGAATATGTAAAAACATGTATCTTTAGCAACCATGCGTTTCAGCCACCGTGCGTTTTAGCTAGTTTGCAAGCATGCACCTGCTTAACTGCAGTTGGCCCCATGCCCGTCTTCGGTCCAGCCTCTGCGGGGGGGGCTCTGAGTTCTGGGGTGGAGGGGGCCCATGCTCATGTTTTTCCAAACGTGTATATTTAAACATGCATTTAAGCAACAAGTTTGCAAGCATGTATACCAGGCTGCAGCTGCCTTCCGAGCAGTCACCACTTTAAAGCAGACTGCTATCCATTCAGGGGTGTATCGACTTAAAGTTGTACAGTTCCCCCAGATAAGCAGTAAATATGCAGCATATAATTATGGCTTGTCTGCCACACAGTTCTCCCATAGTAAGTACTCACACATTGTTAGTATCCATGGGCTGCTGTTATGTCTCCAGAGTCCCTGCTAACCACACCCTTCCACTTCCTGCCTATATGAAAATAGGCCATACTGAGCAAGCCTGTGCCCTCTAGTGGGTGGAGGAAAAACAGCAGCCCACAGCACAAAGGTACAGTCAGGTCCATAAATATTGGGACATGGACACAATTCTAATCTTTTTGGCTCTATACACCACCACAATGGATTTGAAATGAAATGAACAAGATGTGCTTTAACTGTAGACTTTCAGCTTTAATTTGAGGGTATTTACATCCAAATCAGGTGAACGGTGTAGGAATTACAACAGTTTGTATATGTGCCTCCCACTTTTTAAAGGGACCAAAAGTAATGGGACAATTGGCTGCTCAGCTGTTCCATAGCCAGGTGTGTGTTATTCCCTCATTATCCCATTTACAAATAAGCAGATAAAATGTCCAGAGTTCATTTCAAGTGTGCTATTTGCATTTGGAATCTGTTGCTGTCAACTCTCAATATAAGATCCAAAGACACCTAACACCCAAAAAAGCCTTCACAGTTCTGGAACAACATCCTATGGACAGATGAGACCAAGATCAACTTGTACCAGAGTGATGGGAAGAGAAGAGTATGGATATGGAGAAGGAAAGGAACTGCTCATGATCCAAAGCATACCACCTCATCAGTGAAGCATGGTGGTCGTAGTGTCATGGCGTGGGCATGTATGGCTGCCAATGGAACTGGTTCGCTTATATTTATTGATGATGTGACTGCTGACAAAAGCAGCAGGAAGAATTCTGAAGTGTTTCGGACAATATTATCTGCTCATATTCAGCAAAATGCTTCAGAACTCATTGGACGGCGCTTCACAGTGCAGATGGACAATGACCCGAAGCATACTGCAAAAGCAACCAACAAGTATTTTAAGGGAAAGAAGTGGAATGTTATGCAATGGCCAAGTCAATCACCTGACCTGAAGCCAATTCAGCATGCATTTCACTTGCTGAAGACAAAACTGAAGGGAAAATGCCCCAAGAACAAGCAGGAACTGAAGACAGTTGCAGTAGAGGCCTGGCAGAGCATCACCAGGGATGAAACCCAGCGTCTGGTGATGTCTATGTGTTCCATACTTCAGGCTATAATTGGCTGCAAAGGATTTGCAACCAAGTATTAAAAAGTGAAAGTTTGATGGATGAGATGGTTAATCTGTCCCATTACTTTTGGTCCCTTAAAAAGTGGGAGGCACATATACAAACTATTGTAATTCCTACACCGTTCACCTGATTTGGATGTAAATACCCTCAAATTAAAGCTGAAAGTCTGCAGTTAAAGCACATCTTGTTCGTTTCTTTTCAAATTCATTGTGGTGGTGTATAGAGCCAAAAAGATTAAAATTGTGTCAATGTCCCAATATTTATGGACCTGACTGTACACAGCATGATTAAACAGCACACTGTCCCCAGTGGCCATCAGGAAAACAGACAGCCAGATTGCTTTTTTTCTTTTTTTTTTTAAAGAGAAACTACAAAAATGCAGACTTACCATTCCTGCTGGAGGACTCTGGACTTAACAGGAGTCCAATCTTCACCCATCATGGCGAGCTTTGTCATAAAAGACCTTCAGAGACTGGGTCCCCCTTAATCTGGGGTCCACTCCCCTGGACCTGTATAGCACCCTGCTGGAAAGCACCTTGGTCAGAACAAACACTGCACAGGGTTCCATTACGTAGGGTCCAGCGCCATAAGGCTGCATTACAGGCAAACATTGAGGAATCTTCTCTCCTTCCAATGAGGCTCAGGTACCATCCATTTTGGCTGATAGCTTTTTCAAATGGATCCGACTGAAGACCATGATTCTTAAAAGAACCGTCCAGACCTCCAAGTATGCTCTAAGCTAGAGACTATCCACCTAACAGACACTGGCAAAAAAAACTGAGGCACTTCCTGTGTAGGAGGAGTTATATAGGGGAGGACTTCATGTTTGATTGATTTACCAGTGTCCATTCACCAGTAGGTGGCGTATAACCCAGTTGTTATGGCTGCTCTGTGTCTTGTGATGTACGATAAAGAAAAACAATTTATGACTGCAAAGCTGAGCCTAAATGCAACTTTAAATACACTTTTAATATCATTTGAAATATAAACCATTTTCTTACACACATTCACATTTTGCTATGAATAATGGGCCCCAGTACATTATAAAGAAATTAATAGGACACGTGTTTTAAATGACCGTAATTAAATGTTAGGTAAAAGTCACGTTCACAGTCTTATAAATATACCCTTAGGAGCGCAACTAGGTTTTCCATTGTATGGTAAAAAATGAAATAGAACATCTGATTGGTTACAGAACACTAGTACAGTATACTCGCCATCAGTGCAAAATCCTAAACATAGTAATGATGTCTGGAACAGAACACAAGTGAAAAAGTTTTGGCATTGCAAAATATCTAGATAAGGAACACCTGCCACCAGTACTGATTTTATTTTCCCATTCCTGCAAAAATTTCCCAGGTGTGTCCTTTTACACAAATATGGATCATTTATTTTTGTTATGCCACACAGTGCAAGCCTTACCTGCTCCTCTTCAATCCTGCGCTGCAAGGTTTCTATATAATGCTGTACAGCCATGTATATAAACCTGTACTGTGCTTCTGTCTGAACCATTCCTGATCTCTGAGATCTTACCATCTGAATAGTCTTGGGTACGTCAATGTCACAATCAACACCTATATATTAATAGAAATAAGAGTAAAATCATCTGCCAGTCTATCAAATTTTATAATCTAAATATTACTCTGCAATTCCTAATCAGCATTTGACTTGAAACAAACTGGAGACTGTACCCTAGAGCTGCCGTACTTGGGTACTCAAGAGTTAAGTGAGCAACTTTTTTTTCCCCCCAGAAGGTGTTAATCAACAGCCAATATTTCTTTTCTCAGTAGGAATGTTTCTTAACCCCTTAATAATGGAGGGTTTTGCAACTTTGACATGCGTTAGTAAAGCTATACATATTATCACAGCTACTTTGTGTATCTAGGTGAATTATTTTTCAGAACAAACTGGGCTTTTTCATTTGGTGGTCACTGGTAACAGATGATATCTCCTATTTATTTTTTATTGTTCTCAAAAGGAAAATCAACCCAAAATAAATTCTGCCGTTCCTGACAATTGCAGTGATACCACATTTGTGTATGTTATTTTTGTTAGTACAGTACCTGTAGTAAGTCCAGAAACAATGGTGCGCATTTGGCCTTTTTTGTTTTAGCCTATCTAAAGCACACGGACAGTAACTTACAGTCATACTAATTTTTAAAAATGCTTTTTCTTTTTTAATCCTACCTAAAAATTTACTGCCCCTGACCTTTGACCCCAACTCTAACCCTCATACTGACCTAGAACCTTGATCTAGCTATTTTTCGTATTATTATTTTTATTTTTTACACTCTAGCAAGGAGAAAAAGACACAATTCAGAGGAGAAAAAAAAATGGAGATAGCCAATCAGAGACTGTCACAGCGGAGGCCTGGGAACCGGGCCTCCTGATTACCGATCATTACTACAAGACTCAGGGCCTTCCAGTGAGCTCAGTTTCTGTACTAGCAATGCATTGTGCAGCAAGCTTTTGGCACAAACACAGGTATGCACATATGTGGCTCAGTGGAAGAAGGCCCAATTCAATAAGGCCGCATATATGTATACACTCGGCGGCAAGGGGTTAAAAAAGACACTTCTATGGACACCCCAACTACTATATAATGCTGATTCACTGCAGAAATTACATACACACACACACACACTAGGAGGGGGGGGGGGAAGGGGTTGGGCTTTCTTTTGGGGGTATTTGATCACCTCTGCGGTCTTCTTTTTTTTTTCGCTATAAACAAAAAAAGAGCGACAATTTTGGGAAAAATAAAATATTTTTTACTTTCTGCTATAAAACACATCCAAATTAAAAAAAAAAAAATTAAATTTATGTCAATATGTATTCAGCTACAAAAAAATCTCAATAAGCGCATATTGATTGGTTTGTGCAAAAGTTATCGCGTCTACAAACTATGGGATATTTTTATGGCATTTTTCTTCCTTTTTTTTTTTTTTTTTTTACTAGTAATAGCAGCAATCAATGATTTTTAGCGGGACTGCGACAATGCAGCGGACAGATAGGACACCTGACACTTTTTGGAACCAGTAACATTATTAGTGATCAGTGCTAAAAATATGCACGGTTACTGTACAAATGACACTGGCAGGGAAGGATTTAACATCAGGGGCGATCAAAGGGTTAACCACTAGAGGACCAGCCTCCACAGTTATACTGCAGCAGGTTGGCTCTCCTGGGCAAATCGCCGTAGCTATACGTCGGCCTCTTTAAGAACACTAGGGGGCGCGCTCGACCACGGAAGCTGATGCGTGTGCCCGGCGGCTGCGATGTCCGCCCGCGATCGCTCCTGAGAGAGACAGAACGGAGATCTGTCAATGTAAATAGATGGATCTCCGTTCTGTCAGGGGTGAGGAGACTGATCTGTTGTTCATACCAAGTATGAACAATGATCGGTCTCCTCCCCCAGGCAGTCCCACCCCCCCCCAGTTAGAATCACTCCCTAGGACACACATTTAACCCCTAGATCGCCCCCTAATGTTAACCCCTTCCCTGCCAATGACAGTAATCAATGGGCATTTTTAGCTCTGATCGCTAATGTCAATGGTCCCAAAAAAAGTGTTAAAAGTGTCCGATCTGTCCACCCGCAATGTCGCCGTCCCAATATAAAAATAAATAAATAATATCGCTGATCAGTGCCATTACTAGTAAAAAAATAAAAATAAAAAGGCCATAAATATATCCCCTATTTTGTAGACGTTATAACTTTTGGGCAAACCAATCAATATACGCTTATATACGGGTTTTTTTACTAAAAATATGTAGAGGAATACATATCTGCCTAAACTGAGGAAGAAATTCGTTTTTATTTTTTGGGGGATATTTATTATAGCAAAAAGTAAATAAAATTGCAGTTTTTTCAAAATTGTCGCTCTTTTTTTGTTTATAGCGCATAGAATAAAAACCGCAGAGGTCATCAAATACCACCAAAAGAATGCTCTATTTGTGGGGGAAAAAAGGGCGTCAATTTTGCTTGGGTACAGCGATGCAAAACTGCGTAATTGTCAGAGCGAAGCAGTGCCGTATCACAAAAAATGGCCTGGTCATTAAGGGGGAAAATCCTTCCTGGGCTGAAGTGGTTAAATGTGTGCCTAGCTGGTGCTTGCTAACTGTGTTGTGGTTGCTCTGACTGGATGAAGACAGAGTTCCATGTTTCTGCTTAGCAGGAACACAAGATCTCTATCTTCTTCCATGTCAGAACGGCAATCTGCCTGGTTTACATAGGCAAATCGCCATTCTGCTTGTCTGGGAAATGATCGCGCGTGGCCGGCAGACATAGAGTCCACCGGACCCACTGATTGGTGTCCCCCGTGGCCAATTAGCGAGCGACCGCTCCTCCGGCAGCACACGCACGCGCCCCCCCCCCCCCAGTGTCTATTGCACGAAATGATGTACAGGTACATCATTTTGCGCAATAGAACCGACCGGCCGCAGTCAAAGTGGTAGGCGGTCAGCAAGTGGTTAAAGCAGAACTACACTGCATCTGAGCACCACAAACCATTTAATTCATTTTTAATATTCAAATCAAACGCCCCCATCCATCCATGTCTCCGAGGAAGGGCAAAAGATTCATGTAGTATTTACTTTCTGGAATCCATCTGCCCTTAACTCAGGCAGGGGGATATGCTTAGCTGATAAAACCCCTCCTCTCCTCCTGAAGACTCCTGGGATGCATGACATCATTTGTAATTGAAATGAAAAAAAAAAAAAAAAAAGTTTAAAAACAAGTAAATGAGATATAATTTTATCTTATCTATTTACTAATTCTTGCAGCATAAGGATTGAAAAGTGTCAATGTTGATAGGGATAGACTGACGTTCCGTTTTAATTAGACTAGGATTCTTCCTCAACATGTTGATGAATGTATGATGGTACACATGCTGCAAATATCTAACTAAAAAGATAAGCTCTTCTTTCAGACGGCCTGCGGTTTGACTCATCTGATCAACAAAACCTTCCAGCTATGAGAGAAGGAACACAAGACAGTAACAGGAGTGGACAGAACTGCTTTCAAATTTGGTATTAAACTGCAGCCTAATCCAGAGCTCTCCTAGGGATGCAGAGATCCTTAGTGCTACAGCCGAGACTTATTTGTGCAGTAGAAGGTCCACAGCCTGTAGGGCTCTTTGCAGATCATGTAAAGAAAAAAAGGAAAAAAAAATGTAAAAATATAAAAAAAAGGTACCAACATGTTAGCAGCTTTTCTAAAAGGAAACCTATAGTCACATCAGTCCTTTAATAAAATCTACATTGTAATAGCAATACAAAAAATCGTTTTTTTTTATAATAATCCAATATTGGCTTCCTTGAAAAATCTCCTTTCATATTTTCAGTGCTACCGGTTTGCTGGCCATCTCTTTCCAAAATTTCCTGTATTCCCTGAATGCAGCTACTGGCATAATCCAGATATCTTTTTTTTTTTTTCAGTCAGCGATTCCCTACATTGTAAAAACTATCTTCGTGGCGGTTTAGCCGCCTGATTTCTCCCGTTCGATCGGGGAGCCGGAGAATATATCCGGCGGGGCCGCTGTTTTACCAGATGGTCCCCGCCCATCTCTGCATCAGAGGCCGGAAGAGACGTCATGACATCACTTCCAGCTCTGGCAGATGTAAACACTGTGAAGAAAAGAAAATGAAAGCGCTGATGTGGATTCTCTATAAAATAACAAAACACCAAAAAGAAATGTGTAAGCTGCAACCCACCAATTAGTGCTGTGACACCTGTTGCTATAAATCAATATAAAATATGTTGGTGCGCTTATCAAACTATCCCCCATCTGTTGGAATGGTGCTTATATATAAAATCCTAAACCATAAAAATACCCTGATATCATAATCAGTAAAGTGAATAAGTGCAAATAAATAATCAATAAAGTGAATAAATGCAAAAAAATGCATCAAAAAAACATATACCCTGATATCACAATCAGTAAAGTGAATAGGTACAAATAAATATATCAATCAATAAAGTGAATAAGGTGCTGTCCATTTCTTCTGATCATCCTTGAGATGGTTCTACACCTTCATTTGAGTCCAGCTGTGTTTGATTATACTGATTGGACTTGATTAGGAAAGCCACACACCTGTCTATATAAGACCTTACAGCTCACAGTGCATGTCAGAGCAAATGAGAATCATGAGGTCAAAGGAACTGCCTGAAGAGCTCAGAGACAGAATTGTGGCAAGGCACAGGCCTGGCCAAGGTTATAAAAAATTTCTGCTGCACTTAAGGTTCCTAAGAGCAAATGCTTAAATGGAAGACGTTTGGGACGACGAGAACCCTTCCTAGAGCTGGCTGTCCGGCCAAACTGAGCTATTGGGGGAGAAGAGCCTTGGTGAGAGAGGTAAAGAAGAACCCAAAGATCACTGTGGCTGAGCTCTAGAGATGCAGTCGGGAAATGGGAAAAAGTTGTAGAAAGTCAACCATCACTGCAGCCCTCCACCAGTCGAGGCTTTATGGCAGAGTGGCCCGACGGAAGCCTCTCCTCAGTGCAGATATAGATATATATATATATATATATATATATATATATATATCCCCCATAGTCCATGGGACCCAGTCAATCTCGGGAAAAATGAAGAGAGGGTAGCTACGTCCCTACATACAGTGGGACCAACGTAGACCTCTTCTGTACAGCAAGTGTAACAGGAAGTCTGATCACAGGAGCACAAAAAAATACCAATTACATTTGGAGATTGGGTGGAGACTGAAGGCAATTTAATGTTCTTTACTGAATTAAGAATACATACTTGAATATTTTTAACTAGAGTTTAGTGTCACTTTACAGCACAGTTATTTTAAAGGAGAATTATGGCTAAAGCTTTTTTGGCCATACTTCTACTATGGCACAGAGGAGTGTAGTTCTTCCTGCACTCCTGTGACCAGTTTTCAGCCAGCGGGCTAAAGCCCACTGTCGGCTGACGTCACTTAGCCGGCAGTTGGCTCAGCCTTTCAGCTGTGCCGCTGGGAGACTGAGCCAGCAGCTTCCTCCCCTTCCCAGCCCAGCGCTCAAGTGCTGGAGGAGAGAGCAACGAGCCATTGAATGACAGTCACGGCTCTCTGCTTAGAACAGAGGGGGAGAACTGAGCAATCAGTGGTGTTTGATTGCTTAGTTCTCTGTGCAGAACTGGCAGGGGACAGATGCTGCATCGGATGGATACTGCATCTACCTAGGTGAGTATAAGGTTTTTGTTTTTTTGAAACCCGGAACTATTCTACTCATTTCTGATTTCTCTAAAGCAGGTGCCCTTCAGCGCCTCTAGTAACCACTTCTGCCTACCATTTTGATCACTGCCATAGTCCTACTGAAAATTCCAGTACTTTGGGGTAAGTGGCAAAAAGGCATGCCCCCCTCCCCTTCCACAAGGTTTTGCTTGGTACCCGAGCCCATGGTGGGCTGAACGTTACATACAGCAACAATCGCAACAGTGCCCAATGGAGCAGTAGACATGTAGAAGAGGTGCCAAGATTGGGCACTGAAGGGTGCAACTGAACTGAAAAGCAGGCACCCTCCAGTACTTGCATGTTTGTGTTTCCCAGTGTCCTGGGTCCCCCAAAACCTAGGGTACACTGATATACAAACTATTCGTGACCTTTCCCATCATATTTGAAGATCAATAGTTAGATAAAACACCCACCACCTAATTCAGAAATTTCATGTAAAGGAAGCACACAGCACAAAATTAAGAAGAAGATTAAACATATTTGTAGCAAACATATGTGATCAAAGCAAGGCATTTTGTTCTCTCAAAGTGTTAAAAGATTAAATTAAATCAGCTTGGTAAGACAGCAAACATATAACAACATCAAATATCCTCATATCTCTAGAGCCATACATTATGCTCAACTTCCTTAAACATGTGCCTTGTGACAGAAGACATTGTAATTCTATACCCACCTTTTTCTCGGATGACATCAATGAGAATATCAATCACAATAAAAGTGCCTGTACGTCCTATTCCTGCACTGTTAATAAAGAAAACAGCAGTGTGGTGAGCAAGAGACCATCCTGGAGTTCCAAAGCACAGATTTTATTGTGCAGACTGAAAAGCAACACATTCCAGCTGGCAACACACAAATACCTGTTAATTTTATTGAACAGAGCTGAAAAAATAGACTGCCACGTTATCAACAAATTTAATGGTCAGCTAATCCACTAGTTTAAAAGGCCTTCAGGCAAAGAGAAAGACCAGTATATTCAACTCTCTAGCTGTAGGGAAACAAATACCTATATTTCATTAATTTATACAGTAAATGTAGGTAAACAGTCAAAGTAGCCTGGTTATAATAAACAGCTGTGTGGCCGTAGCAAACAGTCCTCCCCTGTAAAAGATAAAAAATAAGATGCTTGCCTTACAAGATTTTAATGTGAGTGTGCTACTTTCATTTTCTATTTATTAAATTGTTTATACGGATTCACACTATGGAGGATGTGTCTTTTATTCCCCTGGGTTCCTCATGCTGAGTTTTTGGCTTGTATGTTGGAGAGTTCCGGGCGATCCTCCCTCTATGCTGTGACCGTTGGTGGTGTCCCCGCTGAGTGGATTTCTTACATAAGCCTTATGAAAGCTTGCCTTTGGTAAGCATACATCTTTATAGGTGGTGGATCCTTCTCACGAGGTGTTTTTTGTTCATCAAGCCCTTAATCACTATTGGTGAAATTATTTGCAATAAGGACTGTCTTTATTTGAAGTCACTATTAGCCACGGACTTATTCTCCTTTTTTTCTCATCATTTTTCATCATTTTTTTTTCTTTCCTTTTTTGTCACTAATTTATATGCCTACAGTCACAATATTCAATATTTATAATATTAATCACGATCATGTTGTGTTGATATTTGGGTTCAGATTATAATATGTTGTTTTGTTTATAACACTATAATCAAGGTAATAGGTTGATGGGAATTTATTCACTATAAGATTTATAGCGCGGTTCTGTTGACTGCTTTACTAATTTGATTCTTACCTATGAATGAGAACTGCAGCTTGGGGGTGTAGGGAAGCGCAGTAATTTTCTATTGTTTTGGTCTACTATGCTTGTTTACCGGTTAGCTCCTGTCTACTATACTAAAAATACTTCAGTACAACCAAAGGCAGCCTGCACTGCCTTTATGACTAAAGCCCAATCCAAAAAGACTTAAAGTCTTACTAAACCCAGGACCCTGCATTCACTATATCTGGTCTCTCACAGTACACAGAACATGGAAATACAATAGTTTTAGTAAATATAAACTACTAAATACCTTTTTTCATTAGCAGTTAGAGCAGTCCTGTGACTAGAGGTCGACCGATATGGGTTTTTCTCTGGCCGATGCCGATATTTAGAAATCGCGGTGGCCGATATGTGATGCCGATTTTTTTGGGCCGATATATTTGGCAGATTTTTTTTTTTCCTTTCTTTTTTCCCTTCATCTCATAAAATCTAACAGTTAGACCCCTTATACACTGGGGCGTTTTTCAGGCGCTTTTTGGGCTAAAAATAGTGCCTGTAAAACGGCTCCCCTGCAGTCTCAGTGTGATATCCCGAGTGCTTTCACACTGAGGCGATGCGCTGGCAGGATGTAAAAAAAAGTCCTGCAAACGGCATCTTTGGAGCGGTGTATACCGCTGCTCCACCACTCCTGCCCATTGAAATGAATGCGCACCGCTGCCGAAGCGCCTGCAAAGCGTTTAGGCAGCGGCGCTTCAGGGGCACATTTAACCCCTTCCTCGGCCGCTAGCTGGGTTATAAGCGCCCCGCTAGCAGCCGAATAGCGCCTCTAAAATGACGGTAAAGCGCCGCTAAAACTAGCAGTGTTTTACCATCAACGCATGCCCGCTCCAGTGTGAAAGCAACCTTAAGTAATACAGAATTTTTTTTCATTTAAACATTAAACAAAACAAACCTTCAATCAGTTCACTTGTATGTATAATTTAGAAAAAAAAAAAAAAAAAAAAATATCTTAAATAATAAATACACAAAAACAGGTAATCAAAACTTTTGGACGAAAAAAAATGGGCTAACTTTACTGCTTAGGTTTTTTTTTTTTAATTCATTACTGTATTTTTTTTTTTTTAAATTGCGTTTGAAAGACCGCTGCGCAAATACCGTGTGACATAAAATATTGCAACAATCACCATTTTATTCCCTAGGGTCTCTGCTAAAAAAATATATATAATGTTTGGGGGTTCTAAGTGATTTTCTAGCAGAAAATACAGGATTTTTACTTGTAAGCAACAAGTGTCAGAAAAGATTTAGTCTTTAAATGGTTAAACTGAGAGCTTCTACACATTCAGTCTATTGATAAAAGGAACCTGAAAAGATACAAATGTATCTTCTTATCAGACTTGGCAGGCTGCCCAGAGGAGGAGAGAATCCTCTCCACAGATAACTTAAGGAAACTTGCATTAACTTCTATTACAGAAGTCATTTGCAAGTCATGGCTGAAGTTATAATCGGCCTTTTTTATCAGCACAATCGGCTGATGCCGATTAAGTAAAAAACGCCAAATATCGGCCGATATATACCTGTGACCTCTATCAATGTCTGGTTAAAGCTTGTAGGAGGTGTTTTTATTTTACTACGACTGTCCTATAAGGCTGCAGGACCCTTGACCTTCTGTCTGGACAGTGCTGATTGGCCCTGTTCTGATCACATGCACTCTCCCAAGAAAAAGAAAAAAAAAAACCTTTAGCAATACACATCTAACTGAGCATGTGCAGCCTCTCCCCAAGCCTCTGTTCTATCAGGAGATGGTTTGGGGACACTGGAAGAAGGGGAGGATCTGTTCATACAGGATCAAACCGACTTTTTACACAATGCAGAGGATTAACCCTTTAGGTTCCACAGTGAGTATAACAAGCATGCTTTACTGCACATACACACCGATTTTAATGTTGTGGGTTTAATAACACTTGAAGTACTCAGTACAGCCACTAAAAACGCTGGTGATTTCAGGAGGCTACGCAGGATAATTAGACCAGGGCACCAAGTGCTAATGCCAGAAATTAAGAATACAGGGACAGAACGGCTACTAAATCTTGTCCTTAAAAAAGTCTGTGCTAAACATCATCATCGTGTAAATAATCAATCTGCGCAATCCAATACTATATCAAAGAAAATTAAATAAAAAAGTTGCTAGCCAACACCCAGAAGTGATTCAAACCTTAGTGAGCTAATATATACACAACAGAATGATGTAGTGCAACTTACAAAAATAACCACAATATAAAAATAAAATAAATAAATCTCACGCTGTGTGTGTGTGTATATTAGAACTGCACAATTAATCGTCAAGAATCGTTATCGCGATCTTGACTAAAGTGTTTCACAATTCTTTCTATGCAAAGAATTCTCTCTGCTCTTCTGAAGCCACAGCCCTCAAAAGAAAGGAAGAGAAAAACGGGGCAGTCTGCCAAGAATCAAAACAATCTTTATCAGTTGAACTTAAGTATAAACATTGTAACAATTTGTCAGAGGAATAGACTTCTTGTGTAAGTGAAAAAAGTTTAACCACTTATGCCGCGTACACACGACCGGAGTTTACGGCATACTTGGTCCCGCGAACATGAGTCCGTCGGACAATTAGATCATGTGTGGGCTCCAGTGGACTTTTTTTTCTCAAACGTTTGACGGACCTACCCTGTTTCCCCGAAAATAAGACCTAGCGTGATTGTCGGTGATGGCTGAAATATAAGCCTTACCCCCCAAATAAGCCCTAGTTAAAGTCCTTGTAGGTCTTATTTTCAGGGTAGGGCTTATATTGCAGCCATCACTGATAATCACGCTAGGTCTTATTTTCGGGGAAACAGGGTAGAAATGAAACATGTTTCAAATCTGTCCGACGGACTCGGGTCCGGTCGGAAAGTCCACTCGTCTGTATGCTAGTCCGACGGACAAAAAACGACGCTGGGGCAGCTATTGGCTACTGGCTATGAACTTCCTTGTTTTAGTCTGGTCGTACGTCATCACGTACGAATTCGTTGGACTTTGGTTGATTGTGTGTAGGCAAGTCCGTTCATTTGGAAAGTCCGTCAAAAAGTCCGTCGGACAACGTCTGCCGTAAAGTCCGCTCGTGTGTACGCGGCATTAAACACTAAACCTTTTTCTGTTGGTTTCAAGTAAAAATCATATTTTTTGCAAGAAAATTACTTAGAACCCGCAAACATTATATATTTTTTAGTAGACACCCTAGAGCAGCCATTCTCAACCTTTTCAACACAGAGGAACCCTTGAAATAGTTCTCTGGTCTCGGGGAACCCCTGCTAAAAATTAGAAATCTACAACTCGCGATACAATAGTGTGATGGTCAGTGGGAAGAATGGTCCTTACACTTGTGGTCATTGGGAAGAATTACCTCCTTACAGATAGTTAAAAAGATCAATGGTGTCAGTGGGAACGTATCTGAGAGGCAGAAATTGCCCAATGCTGAAGGAACCCCTAGCAACTTTTGGAGGAAACCTAAGGTTCCACGGAAACTTGGTTGAGAATCACTGCCCTAGAGAATAAAATGATGGTTGTTGCAATATTTTATGTTGCACTGTATTTGCGCAGCGGTCTTTCAAATGCAATTTTTTTTGAAAAATTACTTTAATGAATTAAAAAAAAATTAACCCGTAAAGTTAGCCAATTTTTTTTGTATAATGTGAAAGATTTTACGTCGTGAGAATCGTGATCTTTTTATTCTAAGCAAAAAAAAATAGTAATTCTCATTTTGGCCAGAATCGTGCAGCTCTAATATATATATATAATATACATACACACAGTGGGTACAGTGGGGACAGAAAGTATTCAGACCCCCTTAAATTTTTCACTCTTTGTTATATTGCAGCCATTTGATAAAATCATTTAAGTTCATTTTTTTTCCTCATTAATGTACAAACAGCACCCCATATTGACAGAAAAACACAGAATTGTTGAAATTTTTTCAGAATTATTAAAAAAGAAAAACTGAAATATCACATGGTCCTAAGGATTCAGACCCTTTGCTCAGTATTTAGTAGAACCACCCTTTTGATTTAATACAGCCATGAGTCTTCTTGGGAAAGATGCAACAAGTTTTTCACACCTGGATTTAGGGATCCTCTGCCATTCCTCCTTGCAGATGCTCTCCAGTTCTGTCAGGTTGGATGGTAAACGTTGGTGGACAGCCATTTTTAGGTCTCTCCAGAGATGCTCAATTGGGTTTAAGTCAGGGCTCTGGCTGGGCCATTCAAGAACAGTCATAGAGTTGTTGTGAAGCCACTCCTTCGTTATTTTAGCTGTGTGCTTAGGGTCATTGTCTTGTTGGAAGGTAAACCTCCGGCCCAGTCTGAGGTCCTGAGCACTCTGGAGAAGGTTTTCATCCAGGATATCCCTGTACTTGCCTGCATTCATCTTTCCCTCGATTGCAACCAGTCGTCCTGTCCCTGCAGCAGAAAAACACCCCCGCAGCATGATGCTGCCACCACCATGCTTCACTGTTGGGACTGTATTGGACAGGTGATGAGCAGTGCCTGGTTTTCTCCACACATACCGCTTAGAATTAAGGCCTAAAAGTTCTATCTTGGTCTCATCAGACCAGAGAATCTTATTTCTCACCATCTTGGAGTCCTTCAGGTGTTTTTTAGCAAACTCCATGCGGGCTTTCATGTGTCTTGCACTGAGGAGAGGCTTCCGTCGGGTCACTCTGCCATAAAGCCCCGACTGGTGGAGGGCTGTAGTGATGGTTGACTTTCTACAACTGTCTCCCATCTCACGACTGCATCTCTGGAGCTCAGCTACAGTGATCTTTGGGTTCTTCTTTACCTCTCTCACCAAGGCTCTTCTCCCCCGATAGCTCAGTTTGGCCGGACGGCCAGCTCTAGGAAGGGTTCTGGTCGTCCCAAACGTCTTACATTTAAGGATTATGGAGGCCACTCTGCTCTTAGGAATCTTAAGTGCAGCAGAAATTTTTTTGTAAACTTGGCCAGATCTGTGCCTTGCCACAATTCTGTCTCTGAGCTCTTCAGGCATTTCCTTTGACCTCATGATTCCCATTTGCTCTGACATGCACTGTGAGCTGTAAGGTCCTATATAGACAGGTGTGTGGCTTTCCTAATCAGGTCCAATCAGTATAATCAAACACAGCTGGACTCAAATGAAGATTCAGAACCATCTCAAGGATGATCAGAAGAAATGGACAGCACCTGAGTTAAAATATGAGTGTCACAGCAAAGGGTCTGAATACCTAGGACCATGTGATATTTCAGTTTTTCTTTTTTAATAAATCTGCAAAAATGTCAACAATTCTGTGTTTTTCTGTCAATATGGGGTGTTGTGTGTATATTGATGAGGAAAAAAAAATGAACTTAAATGATTTTAGCAAATGGCTGCAATATAACAAAGAGTGAAAAATTTAAGGGGGTCTGAATACTTTCCGTCCCCACTGTGTATGTTTATGTATGTAGGCCTTCAGAAAGAAACTCAAGACCTACCTCTTCTAAGAAGCTGGACAACACAGGACGGATCTAGTGCCTTGAGGCGATTCAGTTCGCATCTGTAGCGCTATACAAATTATATATATATATATATATATATATATATATATATATTACATCCCTCTCATTTTTGTAAATATTTTATTATATCTTTTGATGAGACAAAACTGAAGAAATTACACTTTGCTACAATGTAAAGTAGTGAGTGTACAGCTTGTATAACAGTGTAAATTTGCTGTCCCCTCAAAATCAACACACAGCCATTAATGTCTTTGATGGCGGACCTGAATGGGGGCTCCAAGCTAGTCTATGTCAGCGGTGACATGTCCGCTGACATCCGACCCGGTCCGATCCGCTAAAAGCAGACGGATGCCCCTACGTTTGCATCCGTCCCTGGCGGATCGGATTGGGTGAGATCTGATGAAAATGGACATGATGTCCATTTTCGTCCGATCTCTCCATAGGAGGCAGCGGCGCTCGACAGGCCCCTCCCCGCTCAGTGAGCAGAGAGGGACCTGTCAACCGACGGCTCAGCGGAGATCAACGGAGTGATCTCCCACTGAGCTGGTGGACAGAGGCAGACTCCGAGGCAGCGGATCTGCCTCGTGAATATGATGCCTAATAGTGTAAATTTTTTGTCCCCTCAAATTAACACACAGCCTTTAATGTCTAAACCGGTGGCAACAAAAGTGAGTACAACCCTAAGTGAAAATGTACAAATTGGGCCCAATTAGCCATTTTCCCTCCCCGGTGTTATGTGACTCGTTCGTGTTACATGGTCTCAGGTGTGAATGGGGAGCAGGTGTGTTAAATTTGGTGTTATCGCTCTCACTCTCTCATACTGGTCACTGGAAGTTCAACATGGCACATCATGGCAAAGGATATAAGAAGATTACCAATACCCTGAAACTGGGCTGCAGAACGGTGGCCAAGACCATACAGCGGTTTAACAGGACAGGTTCCACTCAGAACAGGCCTCGCCTTGGTGGACTAAAGAAGTTGAGTGCACGTGCTCGGCGTCATATTCTGAGGTTGTCTTTAGGAAATAGATGCATGAGTGCTGCCAGCATTGCTGCAGAGGTTGAAGGGGTGGGGGGTCAGCCTGTCAGTGCTCAGACCATACGCCGCACACTGCATCAAATTGATCTGCATGGCTGTTGTCCCAGAAGGAAGCCTCTTCTAAAGATGATGCACAAGAAAGCCCGCAAACATTCTGCTGAAGACAAGCAGACTAAGGACATGGATTGCTGGAACCATGTCCTGTGGTCTGATGAGACCAAGATAAACCTATTTGGTTCAGATGCTGTATAGCGTGTGTGGCGGCAACCAGGTGAAGAGTACAAATAGTGTGTACAATTGTGTCTTGCCTACGGTTAAGCATGGTCTGGGGTTGCATGAGTGCTGCTGGCACTGGGGAGCTACAGTTCATTGAGGGAACCATGAATGCCAACATGTACTGTGACATACTTAAGCAGAGCATGATCCCCTCCCTTCGGAGACTGGGCCACAGGGCAGTATTTCAACATGATAACAACCCCAAACAAACCTCAAAGACGACCACTGCCTTGCTAAAGAAGCTGAGGTTAAAGGTGATGGACTGACCAAGCATGTCTCAAGACCTAAACCCTATTGAGCATCTGTTGGGCATCCTCAAACGGAGCGCAGGGTCTCTGACATCCACCATCTCCATGATATCGTCATGGAGGAGTGGAAGAGGACTCCAGTGACAACCTGTGAAGCTCTGGTGAACACCATACCCAAGAGGGTTAAGGCAGTGCTGGAAAAAAATTGTGGCCACACAAAATATTGACACTTCGGGCCCAATTTGGACATTTTCACTTAGGGGTGTACTCACTTTTGTTGCCAGCGGTTTAGACATTAACGGCTGTGTGTTGATTTTGAGGGGACAGCAAATTTACACTGTTATACAAGCTGTACTCTCACTACTTTACATTGTAGCAAAGTATAATTTCTTCAGTGTTGTCACATGAAAAGATATAAAATATTTACAAAAATGTGAGGGGTGTACTCACTTTTGTGAGATTGTGTGTGTATATATATAATCCAATGTATATCCAAAAATATCAAAGAAGGAAATAATAAAGTGCAAACAACTGTGCAAAAACATATGTACAAAAAAAAATAGTCCAATGTATATCCAAAAATATCAAAAGGCAAAGAAAACGATATCCAATTTGAATCCACTCCAATCACCAATGTGAAATGTAATGCAAAGTGTGAATCCTCCACCCTTGGAGATTAGCCTCTCACCTCACTGCTGTGACCCCTGCATTACCAGTAGGTCTCACCACATATTTTTCCCTCTCTGGGGATGAATACAAACTGCTGCTGCTTCAAATGTCTCTTCCTCAGATTACTTACTTAGATGGATGAATGAATTATTAGATTTCCAATCCCTATAGCATACATGCAGGAAGAAAAAGCACACAGATCTAGTGCTCTCCATTTAAAACTTCACATTTATTTAGAAAAAGGTATAGTATTGCACTTACAAAAATGGCACTATAGGCAGTGCTAAATCGCGCATTAATCGTGTGTCCGTCATATACAATCACAGGATCCTTAGATGCAGAGATGATCGCGGGATGACACCATATACGTGAAAACCTCGTCCTATACGTACGTTACGTCCAAACCTCGAGACTTCCTCAGTAGGGGGAGGAAGTCCCGATGTTTGGACGTAACATACGTATAGGACGAGCTTTTCATGTATATGGCGTCATCCCGCGATCATCTCTGCATCCAAGGATCCTGTGGTTGTATATGACGGACATGCGATTCATGGTTAGCACTGCCTATTATGGCAGCTCCATCGTCTCTTCTGATCTCTTCTCCCCTATCTGGCTTTTCTGTGTCCTCCGCTGACGTCTTCTGCCTCTCTCGATTCTTCTCCCTCTGTCCGCTGTCTTCTGCCGGGTCTCCTTCGCTGTTTTCTCCCTCTGTTCTTCTTCCGATGTTGACTCGACGCACTCTCCCGCTCTAATGCTAGGTGCGCAGTGTGCCACTACTTATATTGGCATGGGGCGGGGTCACCGGGTGATGTCATTCGGAGGCCCCGTCCCTTATGTTACCACCCGGGGCATGATAGGATGGTGACATAAGGGGCGAGCCTCCGGTGACCCCGTCCCATTCCAATATAATTAGTGGCACACTGCGCACCCAGCATTAGAGCGGGAGAGAGCACTGAGTCAACATCGGAAGAACAGAGGGAGAACACAGCGAAAAAGATCAGGCAAAAGAGCAAGAAGATAGCTGAGAAGTCAACGGACAGAGGGAGAAGAACCGGAGAGGGCTAGAAGACATCAGCGGAGAAGACCCGGAGAGGGAAGAAGAAAAGGCAGAAGTCAGCTGAGGAGGCAGAAGAGCCGGAGAGGGGAGAAGAGATCAGAAGAGACGACAGAGCTGCCTTAATAAATTACTATAACCACTTGAGGTCCGGGCCATAGCCGAATGACGGCTACAGCGCGGACCTCAATTTCCGGGAGGCCGTCATGGGACGTCCTCCCCTGTGGGGGCGAGCGGTGTGCGCGATGTGATCACCGAGTCAAAGAGACTCTCGGATGATCACAGATCCGAGTAAGGGGCCGGTCCTGGCCCCTTACCATGTGATCAGCTGTCAGCCACTTTTTTTTTTTTTTTTTTTTTAAGTGAATGGGAAGGGCCAGATTCCGATAAGCCCCAATGGCCAGGGTTGTCGGGAGGAGGCCCTTGTCATAATCATCATAGGGACAAGGTGGTTGGGGGGGGGGGCGCAGGACCCCCTGCCCCAAAGCATCCACCCCCCCCCCCCATGTTGAGGGTATGTGGCCTGGTACGGTTCGGTGAGGGGGCGCTAGGTCGTCCCCACCCCTTTCCTGACCTGCCAAGCTGTGTGCTCAGATAAGGGTCTGGTATGGATTTTGGGGGGGACCCCCACGCCGTTTTTTCAGAGCACAAGTCGCATGCCAAAGTCGGATCAGTTAAGACCGCAAACCGACTTTGATCCGACTTCAGTGATATTTAATGGGCTGAAGTAGGATCAAAGTCGGATCAAAGTAGTGCAGGGAGCATTTTCTAAGTCGGACCGACTTGTGTCGGACCAGTTAAGACGGCTCTCATAGAGAAACATGCGACATGAGCTCCCAATGTCGGAGCGTTTGTTGTACCAGTCTGAACCCGGCCTTAGGAAGTTTCTCACATGTATCAGTCAAATGCAAACCTGCTGGGGATGTTAGATTCCAATTGGTAATGCAGCAATCAAAGATAAAAAGTTGCACAGCACATTCTTAAGATACTTCTGTTCAAAAATATAATGAGCTGTGTGTGCTGTGGTTGCAGTGGATTAAAAAAATCTCACATTTGAAAAAAATTGGAAAAGCATGGGAAATTCACTCCTTCAAGAGTCCTCGTGGGGAAAAGGTGTCTCCACTGATGCTTTAGCACTAATTCTTGTTTCCACAACAACCCAAATCCAAATTCAACTTAAAGGAGTTGTAAAGGCAGATTTTTTTTATCTTAATGCATTCTATGTGTAGCAGCCTCCCTAGCACCCCTCTTACCTACCTGGGCCCCATCTCTGTCCACGAGTCCCTTGGCCTGATTGCGACACTCCCTTGGGATTGGCTGAGATGCAGTAGCTGCGTCATTGGCTCCCGCTTCTGTCAAAGTCAGTTAGCCAATCAGGAGAGAGAGGGGGCGGGGCCAAACGCCAGCTCCATGTCTGAATGGACAAACGGAGCTGCAGCTTGGCTCGGGTGCCCCCATAGCAAGCCGATTGCTGTGGGGGCACTCGACAGGAGGGAGGGACCAGGAGCACAGAAGGAAGAACCTGAGAAGAGGAGGATCCAAGCTGATCTGTGCAAAACCACTGCACATAAGAGGTAAAAGCATAACATGTTTGTTTTTTTTTTTTGTTTTTTTTTGGGGGGGGGGGGGTTAAAGAGACTTTATAATCAATTTAAGAACAAACCTACAGAACCTTTGTATGTAACCCAAGGACAGCCTGAAGTCTGCAAATTCCATTTTACCTGCAGTGAACGACAACAGGTCCAGGTTCTTGTATATTATCCTGCTTATGGTGAACCTCTTCTAAAAAGTCCAGGACTCCGCCAGGGTCAGTAGGTACTCCATGATCTGGCCAAGCTTTGAAATGATACTGCCATACAGTCCTTTCATTGTTTGCCTTAATGAATATAAAAGAATTATCTTGTTAACTGACAATATCACGGGGGAAAGCTGAATGAAAAAAAAAAAAATACACTTTACACCTAGCAAACAGCTACCACGGGTGTTGCTCATTGCTTAAATAAATAAAAAAAAAGGAAAATGCTCTACTTACTTGTCCTACTTTTGAAAGTTTAAGTTCCCTTAATATATAGTCATGAGATGGCGTTTCTTTGACATTTCTCACTCTCATAACTCCGTATTCCTTGAGGGCACACTCCTCTGGCCAGTATTTAACACATTTACTCTGGAAAACAAATAAACCTTCCATTTTGAATAGGTGCCAACAGAGGCAGCTCTAGACTTTGTGAGGCCTTAGGCAAATCTTAGATATGAGGCCCCACTCACGCCCATAATGGGAAAAAAAATTAAAGCGATAGAAATTAACTGTATAAATTGCATATATTAAGAGCCTTAAATCATATGAACAATGTATACATAGTTTCTAGAATTTTCTCTAACCAATTACTCTTCAATCAAATATCATTAAACATAGGGTATATTAGCAATGTGTTTAAGTTATAGAAAAAGTGTCAAAAACCATATTTCTCCATTTAACATCAAGGTCAGGTTAATACAATCCAGCCAGCACACAGTTCCCACTTACATCAGAGTCTGCAGGAGAACCCCTTACCGTGAAAGGGGAAATTTGATGCAAGGGGGAATGGTGCAGACTTTGGTATAAAGGAGAACGCTGATGTAAGGGTGCAGGGGTTACTGTTATAAGGGGGAACCTTTATATCAGTGCCCCCTTACCTTAGTGTATTCACTCCCCCTTACATCAGTGACCCTCCCCCCTCAGACTGGCCTGGTGGCTCTGTCACTGACCTTCTCTTAGGTGTACTGTGCAGGGCTCAGTCAGACAGTTCTCTCTGAGCTCCAGTGTGGCGGCTCTGGCCTCATCCAATATTCTCCTCTCCACAGTCCACACACACCTGACTCCTCCCATGACCCCTGCCCTAGCAGCGTTCCCACTCTTGGCTCCTCTGTACCCCCCCCCCCCCCCCTCAAAGACTGTAGACATGATACTGGAGATGGTCAGAGACTGTGCGGCTATAATACAAGAGATGGTCAGAGACTGCAGACATGATAAAGGAGATGGTCTTAATGGTAATGGTAATGACAAGCAAACTCTCACCCGGCTAACACAGTAACACCACAATGTTGCAGCAGCCAAACACTAGAGCCACAACCTCACATGATCCCGCCACAGACAGGGTACAGACAGATGATCCCCCTCTATACACTCCTCCATTCCCAACTACAAGCAAGAGAAACCAAGACATTCGCTTTGAGCGCCCAAGAGTGCATTCTGGGAGGTGTAGTCTCTGCAGAGCGCAGGTAATGGCTGACCAGTGTGTAGTGTGGAGAACTACAACTTGGGAGAAGGCTAGGATTAGGATGACATTAGAGCCTGTTATTGGCTGCAGCTTATGAGATGTTCACAGTGTGAGGGGGGGGGGATTGTTACAGCTGGCTGGAATCTCCATGGCTTTACCCCAGTGTGTGGCGGCCCTCTCACCCCGCCCGCCCAGGGACTGGCGGGGTGAGCGGGCTAAAGATGACAGGGGGGTGGGATAAAGATGACAGGGGGGTGGTTGGAAGCTGGCAGTAGGGTACAGGTGGGATGATGAAGACAGGGGTGGTAAGAAGCTGGCAGAGGGGTACAGTGGGGATGATGATGATGACGGGGGGTGGTAGGAAGCTGGCAGTGGGGTACAGGTGGGATGATGATGATGATGGGGGTGGGGGATGATAGGAAACTGGCAATAGAGTACAGGTAGGATGAAGATGACAGGGGGGTGGTTGGAAGCTGGCAGTGGGGTACAGGTGGGATGAAAATGACAGGGGGTGCGGTGGTAGGAAGCTGGCAGAGGGGTACAGGTGAGATGATGACAGGGGTGGGGTGATAGGAAGCTGGCAGAGGGGTACAGGTGGGATGAATGTATGACTGGTGGTCAGTAGGTGGCATCATATACCGGATGATATACAGATCATGGTTGTGTGTGTGGGGTGGCTGGCAACAGTGAATTTCGGGGCACCCTCGGTCAGGGGGGGTGACGTCATGGGATGTTTCTGTATCGGCAGGACCGTCCGTCAAGCTGTACCACGAGCCGCAGACAGGCTCCCCGATCGCCAGGCACCAGCTCTGGCAGGTTCCTCCATTACAGAGACTGTCAGCATCTGTCCTGGAGAGTGGATCAGGGAGCTGCTCAGCTGCCACGCTCTGCACATTGCAGGAGATCCGCATAGCGTGGCAGAAGCGGAAGAGCTGGAGGAGGGGAAGTACATGGAGCCACAAAGCATTGACCCTAGGACCTCGGGAAGTGATTAAGTGGTCAATCCGCCCCCTGGCTGTGGAAAACTATTTGCAGCCATAAACACGGCCCTGGGGTCACCGACCAGGGGACATTCACTCCAACTTCCACACACACATTAGGCAAATTAGGCGTCTGCGAGCCCCTAGGAGCGCGAGACCTTAGGCGAAAGCCTAATTTGCCTAATTAGAGAGCCGCCTCTGGGTGCCAAATTCTGTAAATAGACATTCCAAACGGAAAACTCCACCCAGAACTTATTTTAACCCCTTCACGCCGACAGTACACATATATGCCTCACTGGACTGAGCTTTTTGCCGTGGGGCCGCATATATGCATACCTGTCTTTGTGCTGGGAGCACGCGGCATAGCGTGCTCCCAGCACAGAGATCGGGGTTTCACCAAGTGCCCCAGGTCCTGTAAGAACGATTCCAGGTCACCTGATCGCTGTAGTAGCTTCCGATTTGTCAGACAATGAAGGCTGCCCGTGTTTCTCTCTGTAAATGGCATGGAAAGATACATTGTATCTTTCTCTCTCCTTACTCCTTTTGCAAAAAAAAGTGTGTGTAAAAAAAAAAAAAAATAAATAAAAATAATATAATAATAATAATAATAATAATAGGTCAGTGCCAGGGTTAGTGTTTGCGTCAAGTAAAGGTCAGGGTCAGTATATTTTGGTTAATTAGTGTCAGTGTGTTTTAGCTAGGATAAAAAACAAACAAAAACGGTTATAAACATATATACACATATGTGGTATCGCTGCTATCGCCAGGAGCAGGAGAATTTATTTTGGGTTGTTATTTGGTGGTAGGCTATGGTAGTTACAAGAAATGAACAGCTGGATTAAAAAAAATATATATATTTTTTACTATTTTGGGTCAGTATTCAAAAAAAAAAAAAAAAAAATCAGAAGATATCCATTACCATTTACCACCAAATGAAAGCCCAATTTGTCCTGAAAAAAAACAAGGTATAATCTTGGATGCACAAAAGTAGTTGTAATGATATGTATGGTTTTATGATCACATGTCAAAGTTGCAAAATTGTGCATAGGCATTAATATTTGTTTTACCCTTAGGCATGAAGGGGTTAAACTTTGCAAGGTTAACAGCACATTCATTCGCATTCTGGCTTCTGTAAAGCTGTTAACATGCTTTCCATTAAAGGCAGCCCATTCATGTGAGGGTGTATACGCTATTCTTTGTAAGGCAGCAACCACAACATACAGTGAGTCAACCCAATCCTCCAAGTAGCTTTACTTTTAAAGCAGAGGTTCATACAAAAATTGAACCTCCGCTTTTCGGAACCCCCCCCTCCGGTGTCACATTTGGCACCTTTCAGGGGGGTGCAAATACCTGTCTAAGACAGGTATTTGCACCCACTTCCAGCATAGACTCCCATGGGAGTCTACTCCCCCTCCCATCCCCACCCCGCTGTCTCCTGGGACACACACGTGTGGGTCCCAGAGACAGCGGGGACCAGTTAGGAAGCGCAGCGCGGCTCGCGCATGCACAGTAGGGAACCGGGAAGTGAAGACGCAGCGCTTCACTTTCTGATTGCCTTACAGAGAATGGCGGCAGCAGCACCCAAGGACCGAGGGATGATTCGGTCTCGGGTGCCAATATCGCTGGACCCTGGGACAGGCAAATGTCCTTTTTTTAAAAGTCAGCAGCTACAGTATTTGAGGCTGCTGACTTTTACAGTTTTTTTTTTTTTTCACGGGACTCCCTCTTTAAAGACTAATTGCAAATAAACAAACATTGTAACCGAACAGCTGAGGCGCATTAAGGGTTCTTGCACAATAATGTGCTTTTTTATTGCATTTATCTTGAACAAATTATAACTAATGGCATAAACATAGCAGAATTCTTGCTATGGTGCTTCAGAGAAAATCATACATGCAGTAAACAAAGGTAATCTTTAAACAGGGGACTTTGAAAGCCATCTGAAAGCCACACGCCTGTCTCAGGGTTTTATAATAGACAAATAAATAGTCTTACCACTAAAGCCAGCCATAGATGGAGCAATTTTCTTTCCTGCAACAAAGAAAATCGCTCGGTTCCCCCATCAACACAGTCAGTGCCGATGGGGGAATCCCTCCCAGGAAGCCATTGTGTTCTCTTGGCAGGGGGGCGGGGAGCTGTCCCCACCGGAAGAACCCAGTAATTACTACTAGCAGCTATATTAGCACCTAGCAATAATCGCATGTAAAATCCGACAGGCTAGTTGCACCCAAAGTTGATTAATCGATCAACTTTGGTACATATAGCCTGCTCATACAGGGTTTGAATCTTAGCCGATCTGAGCTAAACCGTCTATGGCTGACTTAAAGTGAATGTAAACCCTCTCCTATACCCAGTGAAGTGAATAGCCTTAGATGATACACAGAGATGGAACAAATCTCCCTACATAAGTTATACATGTATATAGCTGCTGTCTTCAGCTTTCTTTAGAAAGTGAACATTGTGTTAGAATTTTTACTTCCTCTTTCAGTAGTGGGATGGGAGTCTTGACATACACTGTGTGACAGCTGATTGCAGGAAAGGCACACACCCCTCATTCACATAGGCAGAGGAAGAAAGAAGCATGAAGAGCTGTGAATAGACAAGCTCTCTGCTAATCTATTAATAGCAACCTCCCAAATTTTCAGCTGCTTTTATCTCCTATGTTACAGAACTTGTCAGAAGTTATCATGCTGATAACAGAGGAACGAAGCAGCAGAAAGACACGGACTCAGCGCTTTGGAGAGAGATTAGTAAACACTACAGATATATGTGCACAGGTCAAATTTCATGAATAGGGTTTACATCCACTCTAAAAGGACCTTATGTATCAACACATCCTTTTTTTTAATTAGTCCTCCTTAAGCACCGATAAGCATTGGATCTTCCCTGAAAATCGGAGTGATTTTTTGCTGTCTGTGCCTTCTTATCTATTGTATGTGAGCACTTTTGCATTTTATTTTATTACAGGTAAATACAGGGTGCCGACAATTTTAAACACTGTGCATTTAGTTGCTGGAGCTTACAATGTAAGACTAGCTAGGTGCAACCCCAACCCATACAGTACATATAAATAATGGATGTGCCTGTCAGCTGAGGTTATGATCAATTTAAAAAAAAAAAAAATCTGATTCCTTCCTGCATGGCCAGCTTTAGCAATCCCCTAAAATCAGGGCCCAAAATTCCTGAGCTACTAGCCAGGTCTCAAGGGTTACTCGCCACCAGTTGCCCCACTCAACCCTTACCCTGCCCCGCCCCTAATCACGCCATCGTAAATTATCTCATGAAATTACATTTAAATGTTTTATGCAGAATTAAGTTACAAAAATAAATTTTAACAACTTCTTTATCAGTTCCCCTCAGCACAGCCTCACCAGTGCCCATCAATGCATCGTGACCTGTGCCCATCATTGCAGCCTCACCGTGCCCCCCATTGCAGCCTCACCGTGCCCCCTTGCAGCTTTGCCAGGGCGGAGAGGGGTGGCCGGATCATGACTGAAGTTAGAGGAGAGCCGTGGGATCACCGAGCGGTAAAACATGCTGTAACAGCTTACAGGCTGTTACAGCTGAAACTGTCTCCGCTCTGTTCACTCTCACACAGCCCCACCTCCTCCTAACCCCACGCCTGTAATAGACAAAATGCATCCCAGCATTGGACCCGCGTTCTGTCTATTACAGGCGCGGGGTTAGGAGGAGGCGGGGCTGTGTGAGAGTGGGCAGAGCAGAGACAGTTTCAATGTAAGCTGTTACAGCGTGTTTTACCGCTCGGTGATCCCGCAGCTCTCCTCTGACTCCATGCACTCTTTCACCGGGAGAATGGCTCCCGGTCAACCCCGGCGGTGCTCGCCCCACCACTCCCAGGCAGCCCAGCTCCTCGCCAGCCCTCATTTTCCACTCGCAAAATGTGAGTAGGCGAGTGGAAAATTTGAGGGCTGCCCTAAATAATTTTCAGCTCCTTCCTCACATCAGAAAGAAATGGACCAAAAACATTCAGTTTTAAAATAATATATAGAAATGGGAAAAAAAAAAAAAAAACTATCATAAATGGACAGGTTAATGATCTTTTTTTTAATAGGGCTATTAAAAAAAAAGGACAGATACATGTGTACACATTTTAAGGTGTTTATTACAGTGTTCACAAAAGTGTTCCCAACAGGAGGTTGCTACCAACATAGAGCGCAGTGTGGCATTTATCTTACATTGTCAAAGTTATTCAGTGTAAGATACAATGTGCAGCACTCACAGCAACCAGCCACAATACATCTTTTCCCAAGTTGCGATTGGCTGCCATGGCTCAGTCTCCTCACTTCGCTCCTTTCATTTTCAATAAAACTCTCCCACATCTACTGCTAACAAAAAAGCAGCACCTTTATATAATCAACAACCAGTGTTGAGTAATTCACAAACGATTAGACAAAACAAATGAGACAGCTACGTAAGAAAACACACCTTGCCTCGTTCAACTTCTTTTGTCGTCATGACGATAACCCTGGAGTTTTCCTGGAAAACCATTCTCCAGAAATCATTTACTGTAGTTGGCAAGCAGCCCTGAGTAGCAATATAACGTTTCTTGGGTTTTAAATTGTTGCATTTTGTTTCAAATTCAGGCTGTAAACATAAACATAGTAAAAATATAATGGAAAACCACGATCATATTGTGTTAAATAAAAGAAATGGGCATTCAAGTACTTGAGAAAGGATCTTACCATTATAGTATTGGCATTAATATAATCAGAGACTTGCTCGTTAGGATCTCCATCATGAAGAACAACCCTTGTGTGATCAACTGTATAGAAAGAAAATAAGTTATAGTAAAACAACATTCTTATCACTACTGACAAAGTGGATTTGGATATATTTTAGAAAGAGGTGAGAAGGTGGCCTGGTGATTTTATGCTTCAGCCTATTTTTACGCTCCCTGTACTTTAACAGAAACCCTAATAGAAATTAGTAGGCAGTTACTGTTTTTTTTTCCTTCTGAAAATTCCAACTTGCTTGGCTTTCAATGACTTCAGTCACTGACCCAGAAAAAGTATGCAAGTGAAATCAGAAGTTATGGGATAAGCATGACAGCCAGCCGGCAACTAGCATTTACAGAAGGCGATGTCAGTAACAGTAATCTTTGACATTCAAGTAAGTACACGTTTTCTTCATATTTGGGAGTGATGAAGTGTTATCCCAAGTGCTTGAATTGTCAGGCAGCACAATAGGGAGCATGGTACACAAACCCATTACTTAAAATGAATGAGTCAGCAATCACAAACTATTAAAAGAATAGGGTCACCTTTCTGAACATGTTACACTCATATTTAGGGTGTAACATGTTCAGCATTTGACCCCTCTCCTTCTATCCACCGCCCCCCCCACCTCCTTGTGACAGTGAGCCAGGGATCTTCCACCCGCACTCGCTGTCACAATTCAAAGAGAGCGTGGTCGTGCAGGGCTACACCCACACAGCTTCTTTATTGATTCACAGATCCCTGAAGTGAATTTACCAACAGCCTTTGCAGATGTCGGGTTGTAGTTCTCACTGAACTACCAGGGCGCTGTTGAGCTCTCAAGGTAGTTCATTGAGCTTCCTGCCTGTATTGCAGGTACGGGCAGGACAGCTACGCAGACAGTCTGCAGGAACGTGGCATTTCACCCACGATCTGCTGAGCATGGGTGCAATGCTTAACTAGCCCCTAACGAAAAAAATAATAAATGCATATTTTTTTTACCATGTATTCATGTATTATTTAATTTTTTTTGTAAGGGTGAACTTATCCTTTAAACTAGCATTACAACCTTAGTACATGCTCCTTGGGTCAATACACATACATGAGACTTTCCACGCTAACCACGAATGCACCTTGGATACAAAAAACAATGCTTTTCTTGGATACTGGAACCGTAAAAGAAACAGTATGACTCAAAAGTCAAGGAAGCTGTGATTCTAGGACTGGGCTCTCCTTGCTATTTTCACACTAAATGTCCTCCCCACCAATCAGGAAGCGGGTCGTGAGACACGTTTCCCGATTGGCCAAAACATCAGGCGATCCTATTGGAGGCCTAGCACCTAGGAGGAGGAGAGAGGAGCTGCCGTGCTGGAGAGGAGGACACCGAAGCTGCTGACCACCACCTAGATCGGGTCCACTGTGCCCGCAGCCCGCCACCCAGATGGGTTAAGTGCCAGACCGTCCATCAGATAGAAAGCAGGGGGGTTGTACAGCCCCCCCCCCCCCAAAGAAAACCCAGCAGCCGCCAGTGAGAATAATAGTATTTTGCAAATCTCTAACCAGCAAGAGTGCATTTTAGCATGTAACTGTGCTCGTACAAGATAGTGGAATTGTGGGCGGGATGATATTGCAAGCAATGCTGTTAAAGTGATTGTAAGGCTCGTTTTTTTTTTTTTTTAAACAAACACGTCATACTTACCTCCACTGTGCAGCTCGTTTCGCACAGAGTGGCCCTGATCCTCGACTTCTGGGGTCCCTCGGCGGCCCTTGCGACTCCTCCTCACTTCAGATAGCCTCCTAGGACAGTGGTTCTCAACCCTTCTAGTGCCGTGACCCCTTGATAACATTTCCCAAGTTGTGGGGACCCCTAACAGTAAAATTATTTTCACAGCATGGGTTGTCAGCACCCAAGGCAAGACAAGTAATTTGCACCCCTAGCCCACAGATATTTAGCGCTCCCTGATCCCTTCCACTAGTACAGTATTAAAACTCCTTATGGTACATTTTAGGATGTACCACTCTCTTTGTTCTTCCTTCTTTCCCTTTTATCTCCTTCTATCCTAATTTCCTGTTTTTTTTCCCCCCATCCCTCTCTCTAGCCGTGTTTTTTTATGCCCCGTATACACGATCGGACTTTCCGCCAACAAAATCCTGAATTTTTTTCCGAAGGATGTTGGCTCAAACTTGTCTTGCATACACACGGTCACACAAATGTTGACCAACAATTCCAAACGTGGGAACGCGATGACGTACCAGACGTACGACGAGCCGAAAAAAAGGAAGTTCAATAGGCAGTGCAGCTCCTTCTGCTTGATTCTGAGCATGCGTGAACTTTTGTGCGACGGACTTGTGTACACACGATTGGACTTTCTGACAACAAAGTTTTCTTGGCGGAAAATTTGAGAACCTGCCAAGAAACATTTGTTGGCAGAAATTCCGACAGCAAATGTTTGATGGCGCATACACACGGTCGAACTTTCTGACAACAAGCTCACATCCAACATTTCCCGTTGGAAAATCCGACCGTGTGTACGCGGCATTGTTCTTTCTCTCCCTTTTTCTTTATTCCAACCCCTCTTTTCCTCTCCCTTTCAAGTATTCTCTATTTTTATTCCTTCTGTTACTCCTTGGTGGGGGGGTTGGGATCAGTGGCAGTGCTGGGGGGAGTTCTGATCAGCCAACTTTGGTGCTCTTGATCAAGGTAATCTGCTGATCTAAGAACTGTAGTGGGGCGGCTGCAGGCTCCAGGGACAGCCCTGCTGGGCAGCCGCAAAAAGGCTGGGAGAGCCGTGCGGGCTTAAGGAACAGCACAGGATTCGGTGACCCCTGGCAAATCATAATTTGACCCCCGAGGGGGTCCCGACCCTGAGCGGCCGCAAAAAGGCTGGGAGAGCAGTGCATACTTCAGGAACAGCCCAGGATTTGGGGACCCCTGGCAAATCATCATTCGACCCCCAGGTTGAGAACCAGTGCCCTAGGAGAAGCGCTCTCCTGGGGGATCACCTTGCTGGCGCGCTCCTGAGTCCAGCATTTGCATCCATAGACACGAAAACTGGACTTGGCCCTTCCCCCTGGCGTCATTGGATTTGATGGACAGCAGCGGAAGCCAATGACTGTACTGCTATCAATCTATCCAATCAAGAATCTTGCTGAATATGGTCAGTATGGAGCCAATTGCAGAGTGCCTACTATTCTAAGGAAATGGCAATTAATCAGAAAGATGACATTTCTCCTTAATACGGAGCCCAGCCTGTGAATGTAAAATCTCTTGAGAGTACTAAATGCCACTTGTTCGGAGTGATGTGTTGTACTCACAAGGTAAAATATTCTTGTATCTGTTTTTGTTCTTGTTTTCTTGTCTCTGCCCCTCTTTGCGGCTGTACAGTAGTTTGCATTCTTGCTGCTGCAAAGTCTGAAACGAATGAAGGAAAAAAAAAATGCAATAAAGCCCATTTCACAAGAAACCTTTATCTTTGTCATTTAAAGCAGATGTGTTGTGCTTTTTCTTCACCTACTGCAGAACCATCTTCCAGACTAAGCAATTACCTGTCAGTCAGAACCACAATGAGGTCTGCTGTCAACACGTTCCTAAAATATACATCCCTTGTGTGGATGACACCGCACCGCTTCACACAAGGACACGCAGAGGTGGAAATAACCTATCACTTCATTACCAGTAAAACTTGAATTCAGGGCCATTCGCATACCAAAACAGCAGCATTTCTGTATTCATAAATGACTGTAAATATTTTCTGTGAAGACTGCAGCTGTGTGCCACACTTAGACATTGAAATAAAATATTTAAGAAGTCTGTGAGATCTAATTAATAGAAGAAATAGAAGACAAGCAGTATAGCTCACTCGAAAAAAGTACAAGAAAAAAAACTTTTTAAAAAGCTTTCCAAAACAAACTTTCTGCAGTTGATGGATGAACAGGAATCCTGACAGTATGAGGTCTCCTGAAACGAATAGATGAGTACCTGTTTGCATGCGGGGTATTTTTAGTGTTTTCTAGGCTATGCTGGAGAATTGCATAAAGCATGATAATAACTTTCACATTGTATTTGTCAAAGCCCCAGACAATCGGAGCATGGAAGCTGAACGTTGTGTGCTCATGGCAATATATTAAATTCTATTCTAATTGACTCATTAGAACAGAATTATTGCTCCTCCAGCTTTAGACACAGCAGTGGTCAATTTTTACACCAGAAGGAAACTATATCTAAAGATGGAATACAGAGATTCCTACAGGTTTCCATTAAGTTTGTTTTTTACAATATTAAAAAGACAGATGATTTCTATAGCTCTGCTGCAAGGGATCTTGAAACTAACCAATTATTTCTTGGTAGCACTTACAAGACCTTTCTCAAGCCCAGACTTGAGTAAAGCAAGCGCAGCCGATCAAAAAAAAAAAAAAAAACAGCAACGATAAATTTCTGTACACTACATTAGCTTAACAGAGTTGAATATATATATATATATATATATATATATATATATATATATATATATATATATATATATATATATATTTATTTATTTATTTACCTGTCTTTTAAAATGGAAGCAAACACCCTAAATATAAGTATATATTTTATGATTGGCTGCTCTTGCGCGTGTTGTCCTGTTCTCATTGCACAAAATATATGACAGGCTGATGATGTAGATTATAATTTTCCTTGTAGCCCAATCTGGAAACATACAGGGCATCCGGAGAGTATGAACAGCGCCTCACTTTTTCCACATTTTGTTATGTTACAGCCTTATTTTAAAATGGATTAAAATTCATTATTTTCCTCAAAATTCAACAAATAATATCCCATAATGACAACGTGAAAGAAGTTTCAAATTTTTGCAAATTTATTAAAAATAAAAAACAAAAAAAATCCTATGTACATAAGTATTCACAGACTTTGCCATGACACGCATTGAGCTCAGGTGCCTCCTGTTTCCACTGATCATCCTTAAGGCCGGGTTCACACTGGTACGACACGACAGCCCTCCTACTTTGGATCCGACTTTGCCCTGCTACTAGACATATGTCCGACTCAATGAACGGGGATCCGACTTGGATACCAGGTACTGTGTTTGGTATGAATCTTGAGGGGGAACTCCACGCCAAAATTTAAATAAAAAAACGGCATGGGTTCCCCCTCCAAGAGCATACTAGGCCCTTCAGCCTGGTATGGATTTTTAAGGGGCACCCCCTATGCCGAAAAAACGGCGTGGAGGTCCCCCCAAAATCCATACCAGACCCTTATCCGAGCACGCAGCCCGGCCGGTCAGGAAAAAGGGTGGGGACGAACGAGCGCCCCCCCCTGAACCGTACCAGGCCGCATGCCCTCAACATGGGGGGTGGGTGCTTTGGGGCAGGGGGGCACCCTGCGCCCCCCACCCCAAAGCACCTTGTCCCCATGTTGATGAGGACAAGGGCCTCTTCCCGACAACCCTGGCCGTTGGTTGTCAGGGTCTGCGGGCGGGGGGCTTATCGGAATCCGGGAGCCCCCTTTAATAAGGGGGGCCCCAGATCCCTGCCCCACCACCCTATGTGAATGAGTATGCGGTACATCGTACCCCTACCCATTCACCTAGGGGAAAAAAAGTGGCAATAAAAAGAAAAAAAAAAACACACAACAGGTTTTTAAAGTAATTTATTAGGCAGCTCCGGGGTCTTCTTCCGACTTCGGGGGTCTCTTCCCTCTTCTCCGCGCTCTCCGGCTTCTTCTCCGCGCTCAGGTATCTTCTTCTCTTTTGCTAGCGGTGGCCCGGTCTTCTCGGCCGTCTTCTTCCCTCTTCTCTTCTTCCAATGTTGACACGACGCTCTCTCCCACTGTAATGCCGTGTGCGCGGTCCGCAATGCCTTATATAGGGATGGGGCGCGGTCACTCGGTCCTGGGGCATGATGGGACTGTGACATAATAAGGGGCGGGCTCACCGGGTGACATCACCCAGTGACCATGCCCCATCCCTATATAGGTCGTTGCGGACCGCGCACACAGCATTACAGTGGGAGAGAACGTCGTGTCAACATCGGAAGAAGAGAAGAGGGAAGAAAACGGCGGAGAAGACCAGGCCACTGCTAGCCAAAGAGCTGGCAAAAGAGCAGAAGATAGCGGAGGAGCCCAGCAGAATATACCGGAGAGCGGGAGAAGAAGGAAGAGACCGCGGAGAAGAAGGAAGAGACCGCGGAGAAGAAGGAAGAGACCGCGGAGAAGAAGGAAGAGACCCCCGGAGGTGCCTAATAAATTACTTTAAAAACCTGTTGTGTGTTTTTTTTATTGACACTTTTTTCTCCTAGGTGAATGGGTAGGGGTACGATGTACCCCATACTCATTCACATAGGGTGGGGGGGCTGGGATCTGGGGGCCCCCTCATTAAAAAGGGGCTCCCGGATTCCTAAAAGACCCGCAGACCCCAACGGCCAGGGTTGTCGGGAAGAGGCCCTTGTCCTCATTAACATGGGGACAAGGTGCTTTGGGGTGGGGGGCGCAGGGTGCCCCCCTGCCCCAAAGCACCCACCCCCCCATGTTGCGGGCATGCGGCCTGGTACGGTTCGGGGGGGGGTGGTGCTTGCTCGTCCCCACCCCTTTTCCTGACCGGCCAGGCTGCGTGCTCGGATAAGGGTCTGGTATGGATTTTGGGGGCCCCCACGCCGTTTTTTCGGCGTAGGGGGTTCCCCTTAAAATCCATACCAGGCCGAAGGGCCTGGTATGCTCTTGGAGGGGGAACCCATGCCGGTTTTTTATTTAAAATTTGGCACGGAGTTCCCCCTCAAGTCGCATGCCAAAGTCGGATCATGTGAGACGGCGATCCGACTTTAATGATAGTCAATGGGCTAAAGTAGGATCGAAGTCGGACCAAAGTAGTACAGGGAGCATTTTCAAAGTCGGACCAACTTGTGTCGGACCAGTTAGGACGGCTCCCATAGGGAAACATTGATTTTCAGACGTCATGTGACATGAGCTCCCAATGTCAGAGTGTTTGTCGCACTAGTGTGAACCCAGCCTGTGGTAAATGCAATTGATTGGACATGATTTGGAAAGGCACACAGCTGTCTATATAAGGTCCCACAGTTAACAGTGCATGTCGGAGCACAAATCTGGCCATGAAGTCCAAGGAATTGTCTGTAAACTTCTGAGACAGGATTGTATAGAGGCAGAGATCTGGGGAGGGGGTACAGAAACATTTCTGCAGCATTGAAGGTCCCAATGAGCACAGTGGCATCCATCATTTGTAAATGGAAACAACAGGACTCTTCCTAGAGCAAGCCGCCCAGACAAACTGAGCGATCGGGGGAGAAGGGCCTTAGTCAGGGAGGTGACCAAGAACCTGATGGCCACTCTGACAGAGCTCCAGTGTTTCTCTGTGGAGATAGAAGAGCCTTCCAGAAGAACAACCATCTCTGCAGCACTCCACCAATCAGGTCTGTATGGTAGAGTGGCCAGACAGAAGCCCCTCCTCAGTAAAAAGGCACATAACAGCCCACCTGGAGTTTGCCAAAAAGGCACCTGAATTCTCTGTCTGATGAAACAAAGATTGAACTCTTTGGCCTGAATGGCAAGCATCATTTCTGGAGGAAAACAGTCACTGCTCTTTACCTGGCCAATACCATCCCATCCCAACACCATGTTTTTCAGTGGCAGGAACTAGGAGACTAGTCAGGATTGAGAGAAATATGAATGCAGCAATGTACAGAGACATCTTTGATGAAAACCTGCTCCAGGGCGCTCTGGACCTCAGACTGGGGAGGAAGGTTCATCTTCCAACAGGACAACAACCCTAAGCACACAGCAAAGATAACAAAAGGAGTGGTTACGGGACAACTCTCTGAATGTCCTGCCCAGCCCGAGCCCAGACTTGAACCCAACTGAACATCTCTGGGGAGATCTGAAAATGGCTGTGCATGGACGCACCCCATCCAACCAGATAGAGCTTGAAAGGTCCTGAAAAAAACAATGGGAGAAACTGCCCAAAAATAGGTGTGCCAAGCTTGTAGTGTCATACTTAAAAATCACTGAAGCTGTAATTGGTGCCAAAAGGCGCTTCAACAAAGTATTGAGCAAAGGATGTGAATACTTTATGTATATGTGATTTTTTTTTTCGTTTTTCATATTTAATAAATTTGCAAAAATTTCAAACAAACTTCTTTCACGTTGTTATTTTGGGGGTAGTGTTGGTAGAATTTTGAGGAAAATAATGAATTGAATCCATTTTGGAATAAGGCTGTCAACAAAAAGTGAAGCGCTGTGAATACTTTCCGGACGCACTGTATGTGCATATGTGAGATCAAAGACATTAGTGGCACAGTTCAAGGCAATATTAACTGTGGATCTCCTAAAACATAGTAAGCTGGAGGTCCTCCACAAAAAAAAAAAAAAATTCCCCTGGTATACAAAAGTCTTACAACACACATTACAGGAAAGCAATAACTAACTGTTTTTCAGGAACAAGTATCATCAGATGTTTTACATTTATGTTCTGTAGAGTTTATGTATATAAACACGGGAAAAAAACATGTAAAGTCTCTGATTATGTAACCGCAGAGAACAGGTCATATGCTTGCAGTTTTTGACTGGGTAGAAAATACTGTCATTTCCACAAAGGTCTGGTCCTTTTACATCCCATAGATCTTATTATGCAGCAGTATACTCTGTCTTAGACACTGCAGTGTTAGACACCAGCATACCAGCAGTGCAGAGACAGAATACTGCAATGCCACAAAGCAAGAAAACGGCTTGTAATAAACAGAAGTCAAAGAGCTCACAAGCCAAGTCTTACATAACCTTAAAAAATGTTTGCAAACATAGTCCCTTCACATTCTCTTTTATGGTAATTACAGAGCACAAAATGCTAGCTGCAAAGTTAAAACAATTGCTTTCATTGCACTACACAGTATTTTACTGCCCACAGCTTAGATAGTCTGTATTTAACAAAACTGAAGACAGATGTTCCCTACTGTAAATAATAGCTGGTGTTCACGACATTATAAAAAAGATCTGTAAAACCATCTCTTTATAAATTAGAATACTTAAAATGACAGCAGCAGTTTTGCTATACATGTCTTATCTACACATTTCAGTGCAGCCTCCCTGAATAACCCTAAAAGAATGTGTTAGTTTTAAAGCCAATAACTTTAGTTTATAATAGTATGGTTGTTTTAGAAGACTGAATTACAAGGTCTAGCAAACTGCTTGCAACCATCACTAGGGGGCATTGTTCAGAGGCAGACTGGCACTATAATGATATACACAAAAGCACAAGTTTTCTTCTAGCAGGTTTCTCTAGCCAAGTGGGTGCGCAACCTGTGGCCCTCCAGCTTTTGTGTAACTACAAGTTCCATCATGCTTCTGCCTTTGGGAGTCATCCTCGGAACAAGGATGGCTCATGGGACTTTTAGTTCCGCAACAGTAGGAAGGGCAACAGGTTACGCACCCATGCGTCTAGCACAAGCTAGGGAGAGCCTCTAATTTTCTACCAACAGGCCCATACTATCGCATGGATTGGGGTTTCCTGGCCCTTTTTTGCCATTGTACACTATCAAAACAAATTGGCTCTGGAGTCATCTGGCAGTCTTCCTCATACTACTATAAACGTTCATACTTGGATGATCTGAGATAGGTATGAAAAGATCTTTCATAGAAAATGTCCTCTAAGCAACTTGATCACATCTGCCACCTTCTGAGTTCTATAGTTAGCTTAAATTGACATACCTCAAACTCTTCCCAAAAGCCCTGCTTAAATTTGTCAGCTGTTTCTGCAGGTTTACTCAGTTCCTTTACTCGACTTTCAATTTCTGCTGCATTAATACGGGTTGTATTCAGAGGCTGGGAACAAAACAAAAAAAAAAAAAAGGGTTATAAAAGCAAACCCTTTGCTGCAGATAAGTTTCATGTGATTGGACAGGATTATAGATGACCCTCTACCTGTTTGAGTTGTAGTACTGTGCCAAGTGTTTCCACCATGGGATTTTTCTTATAATGCTCCACAAGGTCTGTTAGAGAGTCAAACTTCTCTCCTCCTCCAACATCATATTTCATATCCTAAACAAGAAGACAAATCATATAATGGATTAGGGGTTCACATAGATCAGTCATACCCGCTTTTCTTTTGAAAGGCAGAATTCCATTATCAAGTGAAAAGGCCATAAAGACAAATTTCTGGCCTATAGTACAAAATACCAAGTTGCATTCTAATAGCTGTGAAAAGTGCTGAGACTTCATTACCCCTGATTCAGCAAGGACTGGCTGAATTTCGATCCATCAATAGCCATTCCCGCTCAAAAGAATCAATCTAACAACTAGCTTCTCTTGAATGGGAATGGAAAACTGTCATTTGATCAGCTCCTGCAGGCAACTAGCTGTAGCACTGATCAATGTATTCTGACAGTGGAAGTGTCCCGCTGTCACAATACAATAGCACAGAGATTCCTCCATCCACCTGGATTTTGTGGATGGGGGAGTCTGCTCAGTTTGTTTGATCAGCCCCGCCGGCTGATCAAAAAATAAAAACAAAAGATCCATCTATGGCCAGCTTGTGCTATACTGTATATACTGATAATCTCTTTTTAATTACCAATTTTCTCTGAAAGCAAACACCATCTAAAATGTTCTACTTACCTATATTCTGTTATATTTAAATGCAACATATTTATCATATACTTTTTCATCTGAGGAATTCTAGGGCTGACTATTAGGGGATGATTTATGATTTTAACAGATACTGAGCAGTCACATTTTTATGGCCCGTGATCTCATCTTAAAAGCACAGTGGTGTAGTGGTAGCACTCTCGCCTAGCAGTAAGAAGGGTCGCTGGTTCGAATCCCAACCACGACACTACCTGCCTGTAGTTTGCATGTTCTCCCTGTGCCTGCGTGGGTTTCCTCCGGGTACTCCGGTTTCCTCCCACACTCCAAAGACATGCTGGTAGGTTAATTGGATCCTGTCTAAATTGTCCCTAGTATGTATGAATGTGAGTTAGGGACCTTAGAGTGTAAGCTCCTTGAGGGTAGGGACTGATGTGAATGTAAAATGTATATGTAAAGCGCTGCGTAAATTGACGACGCTATATAAGTACCTGAAATAAATAAAAAAAAAATAAAAAAAAATTGGGGGACATGTCCCTAACTTTCGCAAAATTTATATAAATAATTTATATTATAATATATCACGGGATATTATTATTTATTAATTATTATAATTATATTATAACATATCACGGGACACAGAGCCACAGTAGTTACTATGTGGGTTATAGGCCACCTTTAGACGATGGACACTGGCACACCCTAAGACAGGAAGTCCACTCCCTATATAACCCCTCCCACTACTGGGAGTACCTCAGTTTTTGCAGCAAAGCAATAAACGTGTATTAGAAGAGGGGGGGGGGGGAACATCTGTGTTCCGTGATTTGCTCCAAGAACAGGATTTTACAGGTAAGCTGTTATAAAAACCCTATTTTCTTTATCGTACATCACGGGACACAGAGCCATAGTAGTTACTATGTGGGAAGTCCCAGAGCAATGTTAACTGAGGGGGGGAGACACAACAAAAGTAGGGCACCATGAGACCAGAGGACCTATACTGCTGCCTGCAGCACACTGTGCCCAAAGGCGATATCCTCATTCCTTTTTAAATCAACCTGATAGAATCTGGTAAATATATGAACTGAAGACCAAGTTCTGGCCTTGCAGATTTGAGCCATGGAGGCATGGCAATGCACTACCCATGAAGTACTAAACAGCCCCGGTGGAGTGCGCTTTATTTTGAGAGGGTGCAATATTCCTCTTCAAACCATAAGCTTGAACAATTACTTGTCAAATCCACTTAGAAATAATAGATTTTGATGCTGCATATCCTTTCTTAGGGCCTTCAGGCAACACAAACAAAACATCAGTTTTTCGAATCTGAGCAGTCGCCTTCAAGTAGACTTTGACTGCTCTCACCAAATCAAGAGAATGTAGTGACTTTTCTTCCATAGAAAAGAGTTCTGGAAAAAATGAAGGTAGAACAATATCCCGGTTTAGATGAAAACCTGACAATACCTTCGGTAGAAAGTTAGGATGAGAACGCAATACTACCCTATCCTTGTAAATAACTAAATATGGCTCTTTACAAGAAAGAGCAGCCAACTCTGATACCCTTCTTGCAGAAGATATGGCTACCAGAAAAATTAGTTTCCTTGTCAAAAGGACCAAGGGAATATGTCGTATCGGCTCAAAAGGTTGTTTCTGTAATGCCGCCAGAACTAAATTCAGGTCCCAAGGATTCAGGGGTGACCTAACCGGTGGATTACGCCACGTTACCCCCTGTATAAAAAGTTACGGACCAAAGAATGTGAAGCAAGTGGTCGTTGAAATAATACTGATAAGGCCGAGACCTGGCCTTTGATAGTACTCAAGGCCAGCTTCATCGCTAACCCCATTTGCAGAAAGTCAAGGATTCTATCGATGACATACTTCCTGGAGTGCCAACCCCTGGATTCACACCAGGAAACACATGCCTTCCAGACTCTATAATATATGATTCTAGAGGCCGGCTTCCTTGCATTAATCAAGGTAGATACCGCTGAACATGACAGCCCACGCTTCTTCAGAATGTGGGTCTCAATAGCCAAACCATTAAATTTAGCGTTTGTAAGGTAGGATGGAATACTAGACCTTGCGAGAGTAGGTCTGGACGTGGTGGTAGGGTTCATGGGTCCCCTACTGCCATCCTTATGATCTCTTCATACCAAGATCTTCTGGGCCACAAGAATCAGCTGCTTGATCCTGCGAAGAAGTCGTGGAAGCAGCAGAATAGGAGGGAATGCATAAATCAGTGAGAACCGATTCCGTGGAATCACCAAGGCATCTGTTCCGCATGCCAGTGGATCCCTTGTTCTTGACACAAAGTTGTTGATCTTCTTGTTGAACCTGGACACAAACAGATCTACATCTGGAATCCCCCATCTTCGGCATATTGCCAGGAAGATCTCGGGGTGAAGGGACCATTCTCCCGGGAACAACTGCTGGCGAACCCAAATAGTCCACCTGCCAATTTTCTATTCCTGAAATGAAGACTGCCAATAGGCAAGGTACACTGTTTTCTGCCCAAGTTAGGATATGATTCACTTCTCTCTAGGCAGCACAACTTCTTGTGCCCCCTTGGTGATTGATATAGGCCACGGCTGTGGCATTGTCTGATTGGATCCTGACAGGACAATTCCGTAACTTGAACGTTCAGGCACTCAGGGCCAGGCACGCTGCCCCGAATCCCTAGAATGTTGATGGGCAAGGCCATTTCTGATTTGGACCATTTCCCTTGAACAGTCACCTCTTCCAGGACTGCTCCCCAACCTGAAAGGCTCGCATCTGTTGTTACCACCTTCCAGGTAACTGGAAGGAAGGATCTTCCCTTTTGCAGATTCTTGGTTATCAAACACCAACTGAGGCTCTGGCGTACCTTTGGAGACAAACACATTGGGAAATCTAGAGCTTGGACCTTCTTGTTCCAAGCTACTAGGATACTGTTTTGCAGCAGCCTCGAATGAAACTAAGCATAAGGAATGGCCTCGAATGAAGCCACCATCTTTCCCAACAACCTCATGCAAAGCCAAATAGAAGGATTCTTTTTTGCTTTGACCATCTGAATCAGTTCTTTTAATGGCAATGATCTTTGCCTGGGGCAAGAATACCCTTTTTGGGCTGTATGTATGATCAGACCCAAGTATTCTAATCTCCTTGACGGTTTTAAGGAATATTTCTCTAGGTTGAAAATCCAACCTAGGTATTCCAGGTAGTTGACTGTGGTGACCATACTTTGGTCTAAGCGGGCTACCCACTGGTCTATCAAGAGCAGATCGTCTAGGTAAACTATAATAGTTATACCTCGGGCCCTTAATCTGGCTAGAGGAGGGGCCAGGACCTATGTAAACATTTGCAGTGCAGTAGCTAGACTGAAAGGCAGAGCTACAAACTGAAAATTAAGATTTTCTACCTCGAAATGTAGATATTTCTGGTGAGCGGGGAAAATAGGCACATGGAGGTATTCATCCTTGATGTCGATTGACGCCAGGTTCAGCCTTTGATTCAGGTGTGTGCAGAGCTAGCTTTGTCAAGTATTCCTAAAGGCAGTGATGACTTTTCTCCCCCTTTCAGCATGGCTCAGTTTATGGAGGCAAATGGTTTGATCACTTACAAGGATGGTACAATCATAAGGATGCATACAATATCCTTTTCTTAAAATATGAAGACATGATAAAGTCCCCCTTTTTCTTTTTTATGGTTTATCCTTGCTGGAATACTGGCCACTTGAACCATCCTGGAACCTCCTTTTTCTCCTGTCTCCTGCTGCTGCTGGGAAGCTGTTATTGAAGATAATCAGAGGGACATCAGTTGCGGTTGGTTCCAAATAGGATATCAACGGTGATCTACTAAGCCTGTTTTGACCCCCCTGAATAAGGGCGGTCGCATGCTTTCTGGTAAGCCTTCATTTTCTCATTGGATTGCGATTCTGCACTTTACATACAATTTTGGACTTTTTTTCATTCACTATTTTTACTTTCCATTATTGTTTGGACTTTGGAGCATGTTTTCCCACTGATGAATGTTTGCACATTTGTGGTTTATCATTATTATAGATCGCTTATAGTATTTACTATTATATTGTTACTTTTTGTTACTATTATCATCACTATTTGCTATAATTATCCACTTAGATTCATGTCCAGCGCTGCGCTGTTACATCCATACAAATTTTGCCTTATATCGGGGTTATAGTGCCTAGCAGCAGGACTCATATCACTGTTATTTTGTTTATTATTGTTTTTTTATTTTTCACTATTTATGCACCTAGCGCAATTCTTTATTTATTTTTAACTTAAATACATGGGCGGGAGATCTGGCTTAAAACATATGGGTAGGAGGTCCGCGGCTGTGGAACCATAACAGCCAGCGGAACCACATTTTTACAAAAAAATAAAGATGAAAAAAGAGGGATGAATTAAAGATCAACTGTTTAATACAATATGTGAACAATAAATGTGAAATAGTACTAAAAAAAAAAAAAAAAAAAGGAAAAACAGTTAAATAATGAAAAAAAAAAAGTGTTTTTTTATTAAGTGATTAAAAATGCTTAAAAATGCACTATTACAATACAAAATGGATTAGTAAGCAATGGGACATTATTTCTGGATAAGGTCACAAAGGACATAGGAATGTGGGAGAAAAAAATAAATAAATAAAGGGGAGAGAGAGAGTAACAAATGGGGGGGGCGTCGAGGAGGAGAGCTGGTGACAAACCGCCGTGCAGAGGCGGTGGAGAACGGAGCGGCTTCCCCCTACTTATCCAGGGAGAGGGGGAGAGCTTCTGCCCAGGTGGGGGGTGTTATTAGAAAAAAAATCCCCCCTCCCCGCCCCCAACATCTTACCAAAGGCCTGGGACTGCTAGCCGGAGGGAAGTCTGCAGCTTCTGCTGATACAGAGCGATCTAAGAAACGCATGAACAAGGTATGTGCTCTATACAGCCCCCAAGTGGTGACTTTAGGCATGACAACATTTACTTTTAAAGGAGACAATCCATAAGAAAATTTAAAATTCCTTAGGAATCTCCACTTACCTTATCCCGCCGCAGGGATTCTGTGGTAAAACCAACAGACCCAATCTTCAAACCTCACAGTGAGCTCCGTTAAAAAACCTTCAGTGACCGGGGCCCCTTTTTATCGGGGGTTCCACTTCCCTGGACCCGTAAAGCACCCTGCCATGAAACTTTGTTTTTTTCATCCATAAAGTACTGGATCCTGGGGTCCAGCTCTCTAAAAAGAGAAGCGTTACGGGCTAAACCTCGTTTCTTCCGCCGCGAAGACCGGGTACCATTAAATTCGGCCTGAAAAGACACCTTGAATGGATCCGGTTGCATAGCTTGCCCCAGCAAAGGAATATTCCAGTGGAGCTCAGCATAGCACATCTTTACTCGTGACCAACACCTAAGACACTGGCGAAAAAACTGAGGTACTCCCAGTAGTGGGAGGGGTTATATAGGGAGTGGACTTCCTGTCTTAGGGTGTGCCAGTGTCAATCACCTAAAGGTGGCCTATAACCCACATAGTAACTACTACTACTACTACTACTACTACTATGTGTCCCGTGATGTACGATAAATCTCTCTCTCTCTATCTCTTTATTATTATTCATTTATATAGCGCCAACAGTTTACGCAGCTCTTTACAATGTAGAGGGGGGACAGCACAATTACAGTACTGTTTAATACAGAAGGGACAGGAGGGTCCTGCTCGCAGAGTTTACAGTCTAAAGGGAGGAGGTGGTGGTACAAAAGGTAATCGATGCGGGGAATGATTTGATGGGGTTGTTAGATGGGTGTGGGATAGGCTTCCCTGAATAAGTGAGTTTTCAGGGATCTCCTAAAGGTGGACAGGTTAGGGGCTGATTGGATATACTGGGGCAGGGAATTCCAGAGGATGGGAGAGGCCCTGGAGAAGTCCTGAAGGCGAGCATGAGAGGAGGTAACAAGGGAGCTAGAGAGCAGGAGGTCCTGGGGGGAGTGCAGAGGACAATTTGGGCGATATCTGCAGATGAGGTTGGTGATGTAGCTGGGGACGATGTTGTGGATGGCCTTGTATGTTGTGGTTAGCATTATGATTTTTATACAGTGGAGTAGGGGAAGCCAGTGAAGGGATTGGCAGAAAGGGCAGCAGTCACAGATTGAATAGTGAGGTGTATTAGTCTAGCAGCAGCATTCATAATAGACTGAAGGGGGGATAGCCTGCGTAGGGGTAGGCCATTAAGGAGAGAGTTGCAGTAGTCAAGGCGGGAAATAATCAAGGAGTGAATACGTTAGTTTGTGGTGTCATTAGTCAGGAAGGATCGAATTCTGGAGATGTTGCGGATGTTAAGGGGGCAGGCTTTAGCCAGTGATTGGATGTGGGGGGCTGAAGGAGAGGTCAGAGTCAAGGATTACACCCAGCACCCTGGCATTTGTGGAGGGACCAATGGTTGTGCTGTTGATCTTAATGGTAAAGTCATGGGGGGGTAGCGGGAAGGAGGAAATATTATAAGCTCAGTTTTAGAAAGATTGAGTTTGAGAAAGTGGTGCGACATCCATATCGAGATGTCATTCAAAAAGTTTGAGATCCGTGAGGAGATCGAGGGGGTGAGTTGAGGAATAGGGAGATAGATCTGGGTGTTATCAGCATAGAGGTGGTATTGGAAGCCATGGGAGGTTATCAACTAAACCCAGGGAAGAGGTATAGAGCGAGAATAGGAGGGGCCCAAGGACAGAGCCTTGTGGTACCCCAACAGAGAGAGGAAGAGGAGTAGAGGAGATGGAGTTGTAAGTTACACTGAAAGGTAGGAGGAGAACCGGGATAAAGCAGAATCAGAGGCCAAGGGAGTGTAGTTTTCTGAGGAGGAGCAGGTGGTCAACTGTGTCGAAGGCAGCAGAGAGGTCTAAGAGAATGAGTATGGAGTAATGGCCATTGGTTTTAGCAGTTCGTAGGTCATTGGTGAGTTTTAGTAGGGCAGTTTCAGTAGAATGTTGCGGACGGAAGCCGGACTGTAGGGGGTCTAGAAGGTTGTTGTCCGTGAGGTAGCGAATCACTCGGTCATGGACAAGACATTCGATGAGCTTGGAGGCAAATGGGAGCAGGTAGCTGGGGGTAACCAGTGCATGTTTGAGCAGGGAAGGAAAGGTGCCGGATGAGAGGGAGAGGTAGAAGATGTGGGTTAGGAAGTTTAGGATAGAGTGGGAAGGTGGTTGCAGTAATTGTGAGGGGACAGGTGGGCCATGGAGAGGAGTTTATCAACTTCATCGGTGGTTGCTGGGCAGAAGGAGGAAAGTAGTGTGTGTGTGTGTGTGTGTGTGTGTGTGTGTGTGTGTGTGTGTGTGTGTGTGTGTGTGTGTGTGTGTATATATATATATATATAAATTTTTTAACACATCTCATTAGCATATTCTAATGAACTTTGTATTTTCATCTAATCAGCAAATGTATTAAAATCATATCACTTCCGTTACCAATTCTGAAATTCTGATGGGTCACCATATCTGACAAAACACCTGCAGCTACAGGCATCATTCAGATATCTTTGTTTTGAGCCGGCGATTCCCTGTAATGTAAAATCCATCCCAGTGGCTATTCAGCTGCTGGATTGCTTTTACAGGCAAAGGGAGGGGATGTCCCCTACTCCCTTGGCCCTCCGGTGCCTTTCCGGGCTCTCCTGTGTGATCGGGAAGCCGGATTACTGATCCAGCAGCGGATTATCATAGAGCTGGCCGGGGAACGGATGGTGGAGGCCCTGGGAAGCCAGAAGCAGTGACATATAAACACTGCCAGTTTTTTTTCCTGGAAAGCAGAGATCAAAGTTTTTTTTGTTTTTGTTTTTGATCCTATGTTTTCTGGAGTAGAAGAGATATCTGGGGTCTTATTGACCCCAGATGTCTCCATAAAGAGGACTTGTCATGCCTTATTCCTATTATAAAGGGATGTTTAAAAAAAATTAAATAAAAAAAAAGGAAAAACGCCCCGGTCCCCTCGTGCTGGCACGCAGAAGTGAGCGCATACATAGGTTGCACACGCATAAGTAAAGAGCGTTCGAACCACACATGTGAGATATTGCCGAGAACCTTAAGAGTGAGAGCAATAATTCTAGCACAAGAACTCCTCTAACTCAACTTGTAGCCTATAAACTTTTTTTTAAAGCATAGCGCATCGTTTCTCAATGCCAGTCCTCAAGGCGCCCCAACAGGTCATGTTTTCACGCTTTCCATTATTTTGCACTGGTGATTTGATTAGTTTTACGGCCTTAATAATTAATTACCACAGCTGTTTCATCTGAGGGAAATCCTGAAAACATGACCTGTTGGGGCACCAAGTTGAGAAACACTGGCGTAGCGTATGGAGATTTTTAGGTACCATTCCACGAGTGTGCACAATTTTAAAGCGTTAGGTATCCATTTACTTGGTGTAACATCATCTTTCACATTGCAAAAAACAAATTGGGGTAAAGTGTTCCCCATTGTACCATAGGACAGGAAGTGTATAACTAGAAGGATCATTAGGTGAAAGGAAATTAAAAAAAGCCTTAAAAAGCAAAACAAATGCAGCTATCACATCTAAGGACTAGTAATCTGTAATATATTACATTTATATTTTTGGATTGAAATACACTAAGTGCAGCAACCCAATCCAACCAATCTCAAATTGTCTTCTCCTGGTGCGATTTTTTAAATTGATTTTGACTTCTTAATTTTTGGCCTAAAAAATAAGAATTATTAAACAGGGCCAATTGTATTTACTGAAGTTGAAGCGAACCTTCACCCCTCAGGTCAACCAAAGCTCTTTGCACTGTCACTACCTTCTGCAATTTAAAGCTGTACTTTTTTCGTCTCCCTCCCTCCCCCCTAAATTTTAGGTCTGGCCCTGCCCACCACAATTCTAGCCTAAGTGAGAATAACATGTCCCTGCTGCAGCAGCCTCCTGGTATTCCACCTCACATGTTCCAGGAGGCTGCAGGAGTAGAGAGACTCACAGCAGCTAGTGGGCGGAGCTGCGGTCCTCGTCAGAGGCCGGCCGCCTGACACTGTTGGAGACAGCCGGCTTCTGATGACAGAGAACCAAGATGTAGCGCAGGGACTTGGGTTCCTGCACCTCATCATCTGATCTCAGCAGAATAATCAGGGTAAAGGGCCAATCACAGCGGCCCTTTACCATGTGATCAGCTGTGTCCAAACAGACTTGCCAGTTATCGGCAGTAATTACTTCACACACACTGTCACTGTGCAAGGAAAGCACAGCCAGTAACCCGCCAGTGTCACAGTGGACAAGTACACAGATAATCAGGGCACTGATTACCAGTGTCCCGATTATCAGTGCATCATATTAGTGCCGATCAGCGCAGCCTCATCAGCGCCCATCAGTGAAGGAGAATAATTACTTATTTGCAAAAGTCTTATATCAGAAACTAAAAAAAAAAAAAAAAAAAAAAAAAAAATTTTTTTTTCAAACTGTCTTTTTTCGTTTGTTTAGCAAAAAAAATAAAAAAACCCAGTGGTGATTAAAATACCACACCAAAAGAAAAGAAAATTCTATTTGTGTGAAAAAAAAAAAAAAAATGATCAAAAAAATTTCATAAACAGTGCAGTGTTGCATGTCTGCCCAATTGTCAAAGTGCAACAACCCTGAAAGCTGAAAATTGGCCTGATTAAGAAAGAGATTAAAGTGCCCAGTAGGCAAGTGGTTAATGTACACATCACAAAATTTTCTGAAAGAAAAGCTTTTTTTTTTTTTTAAATCAATGTAGCAGAATTTATAAATGACAAAAAAGAACAATGAAAAACTGAAGTGGTTATTAAGACAAATTACCTGGCACCGTATCATGACATGTGTCACTTTAGACTTGCCATCATTGCTCTCGCCTTTGTCATCCCCTGTGCGAACAGACAACACAAAATCTCCAGGGTGGCTCTGGCTTTCACGAACCAGGAAGCTTCCATGTTTACCTTTTTCGGTTAACAACTTCTCTGCTTCCTTCCCAGAGAGGTGACCATGGAACCACCTAATCTCCAAGCAAACACAGAATTCTAGTTAGAAAATAATAGTTATTAATGAAAAGGGGTCAATACACAACATTATAGAATGTCATATGTGAAAGCTAAATCATCTTAAAAGTATAAATGTACTTTAAAACTGTTAAAAAGCCCTGCTTGCTCTCCCCATTTTAGCTATATCCATTTAGAGTCCGAGTCTAGGAGTTGCCACCTATGCCAGGCAGCATTCTGGTCATCTAAGCCAACTAGGCCACATGGCACTGCACAGGAGCAGCCTACGCTACATAGGTCCTACTGGAAAAGTCATCAATCTGCAGGTTCACAAGTATTGTAAACTAACGTGTAGTACTGTGTGACCCTGCCAGCTTGAAACAGCACCTAATGTAAGTTGCACAGGCATCTACGGGATGTACAAAGTCCGGCTTAAACTCCACCAAATGGCCACCTGTGCACCAACCCAGGTTAGAGAACAGGGAAGCCAGATCCTCAACAAAATGGCCACCACACCAGTACACCTCAAAATGGCCACCCATACCATCTAAGGCAAAATGGCCACTGCAGCTAGTGGGTCCCACCAAAACTGGCTGCTGCAGCTACAATAAAATGGCCACCCACCTAGCACATGGCAGGCATTGCTGCAGAAACAGGGGAACCTTGCACTTTCCAACCAAGCCCCCATAAAAGAGGACAAAGCCCTGAACCTCCCACAGACCAAAAAGAGTGCCCCAGGTCAGAGTAACAGCACACATGTTACAGGAGAAGGGGGGGGGGGGAGACTAGCCTAGGGAGCCCAGGCCTGGAGTGAAGCAGGAGACATGACCTATAGGCAGGTACTATCTAGGAATCCAGCTTGCCTGAATGAAGAAACGGGCCATGTCATCAGTGTGTGGCTCTGTATGCATGTTTACTGGGATTATCTTGCTGTTGAAGAAGCTGGGGGCTGTGCTCATGAGCCTCTACCTTTAACTAAAATATTTATTTTGAGTAGACTGGCTCTTTAAAAACAATTACATTTATGAAAAGGGGGCAATAGTGCAATGGCTCCTTACTGTAACAAAGCACTGTTGATGTCTGCATTGCAGTGCTGGGATAATGCTAAGTTTCCTCAGCGTACTGAGTATTTAGACACAAAACATAATTGAGGGGCATTGACAATTGGTTTGGCCTTGTAAAATAAAAGTTTACATGCTCTCCAAAAAAAAAAAAAAAAAATTTAACCCAGAGGTTTTAAAGCGGCGTTTCACCCAAAAGAGGAACCTCTCCCCCCTCCGGTGCCACATTTGGCACCTTTCAGGGGGGAGGGGGTGACGGTACCTGTATTTGACAGGTACCCTTCCCCACTTCCAGGAGACTCTGCCGTGGTGCCATCCCACGGAAGTTCGGCCTCCCTCTTCCTTCCATCGCCACCGGGCCAGTAAGAAAGTGCAGCGCTCTTCACGCATATGCAGTAGGGAACCGGCTGTAAAGCTGAAAGTCTTCACTGCCGGGTTCCTCTACTACGAATGGCGGCGGCAAGCACCCGAGAGCCAATCCGAAAATCAGCTGGGGTGCCGACATCGTGGGAACCCTAGAAAGGCAAGTGTCCTAATATTAAAAGTCAGTAGCTGCTGACAATTCATTTTTTCATGGGGCGGGGGGGTGGGGGGTGGGCGGAACTCCTCTTTAACCTACAGAGGGGTCTGTGCTGCTGTACTCATAACCGTGAAATGCTAGGCAATAAGATACTATGAAAATTGACCATCTCTATTTTGAGAAATCAAGAGACCGCTCACCTCTCAGATGTAGGATCCGCACAGTTTAATGGGTACTTTAACTCAATAACATCCCCATTCTTTTCCTTTAGCTGTCCATGGTGTTCCATGTAATACTGAACCAATTCAGCCAGTGTAGCAAACTTTTCACCACCATACAAGTCATAGTAATCACCTGTGTTCTGGATTTTAATATGTGTAACCGCTCCATTCCTCCTGAAATGATAAGACATTAGCTAAGATATAGTTTGTGAGCCGATTTATAAAAACTTGAGAGGAGGAGAATAAAAATAAAAAACACTTTCCCATAGAGAACAATAATTTTTTTGTTTTCCTGGGAAACATGCAAACAAACTGAATGTTGACTGCAGCAATTTCTCCACTTGCATAAGAGAACTTTTTCTGACATAATAAAAATGGGACATTAAACTTTTCTATATGAAGTTTTAACTAAGGCCATATAGAAAGATGAGCCTGCATTGAGTACATAGATACCCAACACGTCAAGCCTTAAAATTGCACTTGCCAATAAAACAGCAATAAACAGTACCCAAAATTGTCCATAGACGGTGACATAAAAGCCTGTGCAGATCATCATTTTAAAGTTAACCAGGAAAGATGGCCTTAGAATTACTGCTCTCACACGGGTGCGACTTGTGTAGCACAATTGTTGTTTTTGTACATAGCCACAACTGAAACATGCACAGTGGCGAAAATAATTATTTGATCCCCTGCAGATTTTGTAAGTTTGCCCACTTACAAAGAAATGAAGGGTCTATTATTTTTATGGAATATCAACCAAAAATCCAGAAACAAAACACGATACAAATGTTATAAACGGAGTTGCAGTTCAGTGAGTAAAATAAGTACTGTATTTGATCCCCAAGCAAAACATGGCTTGGTGGAGAAACCCTTGTTGGCAAGCACCAAGGCAAGACATTTCTTGTAGGTTGTTACCAGATTTGCACACATCTCAGGAGGGATTTTGTTCCACTCTTCTTTAGAGATGTCTAAATCCATAAGGTTTCTTGGCAGTCACTTGGCAACTCGAAGTTTCAGCTCCCTCCATAAAATTTATAGGACTAAGGTCTGGAGACTGGCTAGGCCACTCCATGACATTAATGTGCTTCTTCTTGAGCCACTCCTTAAATTGACAAGGACTAATCTGTGTACCACATGAGCACATACTGTAGCCAGTCTGTGGGAGACAGAATTATTGTTGGTTGGTAGAGGATGAAAAACTTATTTTACTCACTGAACTGCAACTCAATTTATAACATTTGTATCATGTCTTTTTTCCTGGATTTTTGGTTGATATTCTCTCTCTCATTTAAAACATTATGCTTTGGGGCCGTTTCTCTGCTAAAGGTACAGGCCGACTTTGCATTGAGAGGCCAACGGACGAGCCCATGTATTGTAAAATCTTGGATGAGAACCTTCTTCCCTCAGCCAGAACACTGAAGATGACTCGTGGATAGGTCTTCCAGCATGACAATGACCAAAAACATACCACCACCAAGGCAACAAAGGAGTGGTTCAAGAAGAAGCACATTAAGGTCAAACCTGTCCTGTTAAACTGCTGTATGGTCTTGGCCACTGTGCTGCAGCTCAGTTTCAGGGTCTTGACAATCTTCTTATAGCCTAGGCCATCTTTATGTGGAGCAACAATTCTTTTATTCAGATCCTCTTTGCCATGAGGTGCCATGTTGAACTTCCAGTGACCAGTATGTGATATTGATTTAAATTTTAACACCGGCTCCCAATTCACACCTGAGACCTTGTAACACTAACGAGTCACATGACACCGGGGAGGGAAAATGGATAATTCATCCCAATTTGGACATTTTCACTTAGGAGTGTACTCACTTTTGTTACCAGCGGGTTAAGACATTAATGTCTGTGTGTTGAGTTATTTTGAGGGGACAGCAAATGTACACTGTTATACAAGCTGTACACTCACTACTTTACATTGTAGCAAAGTGTCATTTCTTCAGTGTTATCACATGAAAAGATAAAATAAAATATTTACAAAAATGTTGTTAAGGGTGTACTCACTTTTGTGAAATTTATTTATGTTTTATTTTTTAAAGCAGAGGCTCTAGAAAATAAATTTGCAAGTTTTTATGTCGCACGATATTTGTGCAGCGCACACTAGCACATTATGAAAGACTTAAAGTGGATGTAAACCCAATGTCATCCTTTCTAAACTACTGCCATAGGGGTTATCTATAAGGATATACACGCCTCCTGCATGTATCTTTACCTGTCAAATGTCTCCCCTCTGTCTGTTATGAGAACTGAAAAACTGCAGATTCTGTGGGTGGGTCTGTTGTCTGGAGCACGGTGGGTGGAGTCGTGATGTCAGTAGAATCCCCGCCCACCTCTACACTCCCCTTGTCAACATACATTTCTCCTGTGTGTTTCTTACACTGAACTTCTGCTATGATCTCTAACATCCAGTGAAAAGACAAGAAAGTAACCACATGACTTCAGCATGCCAAATCATGGTGAGGTGTGGAACACCCAATCCTTGCAGAGCAGCAGAAGAAAGGAGTGGGGGTGGGAATTAAAAAATAATGCATGTCTTAGGCTAGTGCACGAGATATGTAAATCACCTGTCACTCACAGCAAGGGAGAGTTTTTCTCAGTTTGTCAAGATTTATCTCACTGAACAATAAAAGAGGATTGCTCAGAGATGCATTAACTCTGTGTGGCAAGACTGGGCTCAAATAATAGGAAATCTTATACTCTACAGTATGATATCAAAAAAAAAAAAAAGAAAATTCGGGTTTACATCCACTTTAATGTGAAATGAAGGCCTCCAGCGGCGCTCATAGGGCTTCCATCTTCACCTGGTCGTCCTTCAGGGTTTGCGGGCTGTGGTCCTTTCAGTGGCCGAAATGCAATGATGGCACTTCCGCCCATGCGCACAGGAGTCACTGTTTATGGCCCAGGTCTGCAGGGACACCGATTATCTCCTAGACAGTGTACGTTTAAGGAGATATTTCTTGTACCTACAGGTAAGCTTTATTATAAGCTTACCTGTAGATAGAAGTTTCCAGGGGGGCTTTACTACCACTTTAATTGTCCTGTATCCTATTTTTCATGAAATGGTTTCTTACTGCACTTTTCTACCACTGTGCAACATCCTCCATGAGCTCCCAAACCTCTCCTTTTATACCACGCTTCTGTGTGTTTGGAATAAGCAGTGAATATTAGTTGTGGTCATGCACACTACACATATCATAGTCTCTAGTTCACAGTCTATAGTCCATAGCCAATCTCGGAGAGCGAGCAAGAGAGGGAGAGAAAAAGGCAAAAAAGTGTAGCAATGAAGGCAATATACACAGTTTTTATTCTCAGAGAAAAAAAATATATCTCTGCTCAAGCCAAGAGCAAACAAGTATTATAAAACATCTTTTGATAACATTCATCCAGGAAAAGAGCTCCTTACCTTACTGAGAGTGTGAAATCACCAGGATTGCTCTTACTGGGACGTGCCAAGAAACTGCCGTCCACTCCACGGGTCAAAAGAAGATTTTCTGCTTCAACACCTGTGATATTCGGGTGAAACCATCTGTAACCAAAAGAAAGTCAACAGCATGAACCAAATAATTATTTTCAAACATTAGTCAGCAAGAAAGCAGTGTGTGTTATCACCAGGAAGACATGCTGCCTAATTAACAATAAATAATTGTAATTCTGTTCTTGCTCATAGCTATACATATAGCCATATTAAAGCTAAATTCCAAGTACGGATTGTCTATGTAGTTGCAGCCGCCCGGCATAGGACCCGGACAAGCCAGGATCACTGTATTACAAACAGCTACTACAGTGATCCTTCACTTCCACAGGGATCAGCCAGGTACAACAACACATACATACTTATGTTGGTCCAAGCTGGACTAATGCCTATCTAGAATTAAGCTTTAAGCATTGTGGCTTCCCTTGGTAGGTTAATTGGCATCTGTCCAAAATTGGCCCTAGTATATGAATGTGAGTTGGGGACCTTGGATTGTGGGCTCCTTGAGGGTAGGGACCGATGTGAGTGTGGGATGATGTGTGGAGCGCTGCGTAAATTGACGGCGCTATATGGGTACCTTACATAAAAAATAGGGATAATTGTAGACACGCACCCACACTCACTCAGGTTGAACTGGATGGACTGGTGTCTTTATTCAACCTTACTAACTATGTAACTATGGATCCTCTCTGCCTCCAGCTTGCTAAGGGTCCTTTCACACTGGGGCTATTGCGCTTATAATAGCGCCTGCAAACCGACCCGAAAGTGCCGCTGCTTTAATTCCAGTGTGAAAGCCCCAAGGGCTTTCACACTGGAGAGGTGCGCTGGCAGGACAGAAGAAAAAGTCCTGCCAGCAGCATCTTCTGAGCGGTGAAGGAGCGGAGTGTATACACCACTCCTTCACCACTCCTGCCCATTGAAATCAATGGGACGGCGCGGCTATACCGCCGGCAAAGAGCCTCTGCAGAGGCGCTTTGCTGTGGTTTTAACCCCTTCTCGGCTGCTAGCAGGCGGGTAAAACCGCCCCAGCTAGCGGCCCAATACCGATGGTAAAGCGCCGCTTACAATAGCGGCGCTTTACCGTCGACAACGCCCCCGCCCCAGTGTGAAAGGGGCCTAACTGTGCAACAAATCAGCATCATCAAGGTCTGGCTTATCAAAACAAAAAAAAATGGAACTATACAACAATCAGTGATGCTTTACCTGTCATTAATCCTATACAATAAACAGAAATCTACACACTGTGCACAGTCTGAATTCAGAGAAACTTTAGGAAGAGTTGATGATTCCAAGTCTTCAGACTCAATGTTTGGGCCTGGTTTACTTCATCAATGTCAGGGGGAACAATAAAATTAGGGGGTAATGTTTGCGGTATGAACCATGAAGTATGTTGGCCTTTTTATTTAACCTCTTGAATAAAGTGGTTTTAAAGGCTGAAATTTTTTTACCTTTATGCATTCTATGGATGAAAGTAAATACCTTCAGCGTGCAGCTTCCCCCGCCACCCCATTGTGTTACATTGGTCACCTAAATGCATCAGTTCCTGCTGTATTTTGCATGTTCAAGTCAACTGATCATTGTACGGGTTATTATGCCTTAAGACACAAAGTGCGTTGAGTCACGTTGATCTGAGTCAAATCAAAACAGGCTCAATGCAAGGACGCAGCAAGAACAATTGCAGTGCCTTGCAAAAGTATTCATACCCATTAAAATGTCATTTTGTCATGTTACAACAAAAAACGTAAATGTATTTTATTGGGATTTTGTGTAATAGACCAACACAAAGTGGCACATAATTGTGAAGTGGAAGGAAAATGATAAATGTTTTTCAAAATTATTTACAAATACATACCTGAAAAGCGTGGTGTGCATTTGTATTCAGCCCCCTTTACTCCGATACAGCCCAACTAAAATCTAGTAGAACAGACTGCCTTCAGAAGTCACCTAATTAGTAAATACAGTCCACCTGTGTGTAATTTAATCTCAGTATAAATACAGCTGTTCAGTGAATCCCTCTGAGGTTTGTCAGAGAACCTTAGTGAACAAACAGCATCATGAAGGCCAAGGAACACACCGGACAGGTCAGAGATAAAGTTGTGGAGAAGTTTAAAGCAGGGTTAGGTTATAAAAAAATATACCAAGCTTTGAACATCTCAATCAAACATCCGAAAATGGAAAGTGCATGGCACAACTGCAAACCTACCAAGACATGGCCGTCCACCTAAACTGACAGGCCAGGCAAGGAGAGCATTAATCAGAGAAGCAGCCAAGAGACCCATGGTAACTATGGATGAGCTGCAGAGATTCACAGCTCAGGTGGGAGAATCTGTCCACAGGACAACTATTAGTTGTGCACTCCACAAATCTGGCCTTTATGGATGAGTGACAAGAAGAAAGACATTGTTGAAAGAAAGCCATAAGAAGTCCCGTTTGCGAGAAGCCATGTGGGGGACACAGCAAATGTGGAAGAAGATGCTCTGGTCAGATTAGGCCAAAATTTGACTTTTTGGCCTAAAAGCAAAACGCTATGTATGGCGGAAAACTAGCACTACACATGACCCTGAAGTGAACACACCATCCCCACCGTGAAACATGGTGGCAGCAGCATCAGGTTGTGGGGATGCTTTTCTTCAGCAGGGACAGGGAAGCTGGTCAGAGTTGATGGGAAGATGGATGGAACCAAATACAGGGCGATCTTGGAAGAAAACCTGTTAGAGTCTGCAAAAGACTGGGGCGGAGGTTCCTCTTCCAGCAGGACAACAACCCTAAACATACAGCCAGAGCTACAATGGAATGGTTTAGATCAAAGCATATTCATGTGTTAGAATGGCCCAGTCAAAGTCTAGACCTAAATCCATTTGAGAATCTGTGGCAAGACTTGAAAATCCAATCTGACTAGACTACATCCAATCTGACAGAGCTTGAGCTATTTTGCAAAGAAGAATGGGCAAAAGACTTGCAGCTGTAATTGCAGCAAAAGGTGGTTCTACAAAGTATTGACTCAGGGGGGCTGAATACAAATGCACGCTACACTTTTCACATATTTATTTGTAAAACATTTTGAAAACCATTTATCATTTTCCTTCCACTTCACAATTATGTGCCACATGTTGGTCTATCACAGGGGTATTGAATTAAAATTCATAGAGGTCCGATTAGTAAAATTTTCTTCCAGCCAAGGTCTGAATGGCAGTTTTGTGCAATGACTCAGATTCTTTACATCACAGCCCAGGTGTGCAGTAGGGGTGCAACGGATCAAAAAACTCACGGTTCGGATCGTTCCTCGGATCAGGAGTCACGGTTCGGATCATTTTCGTATCAACAAAAAAAAAATCTCCCCCACAGTAATATCCACAATCTCCCTATTGGCAGGGCATTGCAGCAGGGTATTGGCAGGGCATTGCAGCAGGGTATTGGCAGGGCATTGCAGCAGGGTATTAGCAGGGCATTGGCAGGGCATTGCAGCAGGGCATTGCAGAGTATTGGCAGGGCATTGCAGAGTATTGGCAGGGCATTGCAGAGTATTGGCACTGCTGCCATACGATCTCTCCCCCTCCACTGTACAGATCAGTACACAGAGGGGAGAGAGAGAGGAACCGGCGTCATGACGCCGGTTTGTTACAAGTGATCGCTCCGTCATTCGACGTGCTAAACGGCTGCCGGGTGTACCAAGATGGCCGCCGCTCTGGAGCTAGGCCAAAGCTGCGGCCTTTCCTATGGCCGAGGCCACAGAGGTGTCCCGTACGGATCAACCTCCGCGGATCGGATCAACCTCCGCGGATCGGATCACGGATCGATGACGATCCTTTGCACCCCTAGTGTGCAGGCACCACAGTCCGATGAATGGACTGTGGTGCCTGCATTTTCTGCTGGGAAAAAGTCCTGACAGCTTTTTAAAAATGCAGCCGCATGGAAACTGCATGCTGCTTTTGTACCATGCAATTTCCATGTGTATTTCAGTGCGTTTAACCACTTGCCGACCAGCCAACGTCGTTTTACAGCGGCAGGTCGGCGCGATCCCGCGAACCATCGTAGCTACACATCAGCTCGCGGGATCGGGATAGCAGGCGCCCAATGTGGGGGTGCCGATGCTCGTGGCCGACGGTCACGATGACCGATGGCCACGAGCGATCACAAGCACGAGGGACACACAAATCCATGTTCTGTTCTGAGAGGAGTTACAGATCGTGTGTTCCTATTAACTAGGAACCATGATCCATCACTTCCTCTAGTCAGTCCCCTCCCCCTTCAGTTAGAATCACCTCCCAGGGAACACAATTAACCCCTTGATCGCCGCCTAGTGTTAACCCCTTCACTGCCAGTGACATTTTTACAGTAATCAATGCATTTTTATAGCACTGTATATCGCTGTATAAATGCCAATGGTCCCAAAAATGTCTCAAAATTGTCCGATGTGTCCGCCATAATGTTGCGGTCACCATAAAAATCACTGATCGCCACCATTACTAGTTAAAAAAAATAAATAAATAAATAATAATAAAAAATGCTATAAATCTATCCCCTATTTTATAGACGCTATAACTTTTGCGCAAACTAATCAATACACGCTTATTGCGATTTTTTTACCAAAAACATGTAGAAGAATACATAACGGCCTAAACTGAGAAAAAATTAGCTTTTAAAAAAAAAAAAAAAAAAAAAAAAAAAGGGGATATTTATTATAGCAAAAAGTACAAAATATTGTGTTTTTTTCAAAATTGTCACTCTTTTTTTGTTTATAGCACAAAAAATAAAAACCGCAGAGGCGATCAAATAACACCAAAAGAAAGCTCTATTTGTAGGAAAAAAAAAAAAGGACATCAATTTTGTTTGGGTGCAGTGTCGCACGACTGCGCAATTGTTAAAGCGACGCGGTGCTTTAAAAAAAATGGCCTGGTCATTTAGCAGCCAAATCTTCCGGGGCTGAAGTGGTCAAGTGTCAATGGTACCTCAACACGTTTTCTGTGCAGCTGTTTGTTCCCTTCACATCTTCCCCACCACACCACTGCCCCCTTCACATATCACCCCCACACAGTATTGCCCCCCTTCACATATCAACCCACACAGCACTGCCCCCTTTCCCCGCTCCCCAGCCTTCACAGTTCCATGTATTTTCCTCCATTCGCTCTCTTACCTTACACAGAGCAGAGAGCAGGAGGCGGAACAATCCTAAACTGAAGGCACAGCAGCACTGGGCGGGGCGTGGGAGCTGCCAGGGTTAACTTTTCATATTAGTGAACTGGTGATTGGCTGCTAGGACCGCCTCCTAACAGCCAATCACTTCCCGAATAACGTGACAGGCAGCTACCTCTCTCCACGCAGTGCTGATCCCGCCCTAGTCCAGAATTGTCCCTCCTCCCACTCCTCTCTACTCTAATGACAGCAGAGGAGGCTGGGGACAAAAGCAGCAACTAAATGGTGTGATTGCGGCGGTCCGGAAAGAGCAGCAGCTAGGGCTGGACGTGGGCCGCCATTTAGTGATACCCGGTCTATCACATAAATTCTCAGTAAAATATATTTACTGGGCTTTTATTTTTGATTGTAACATGACAAAATGTGGAAAATTTCAAGGGGTATGAATACTTTTTCAAGGCACTGTTTGTGCCTCAGTCACACCAAACAAATGCGTTTGTTGCAGCACAATGCACAAAAACACATTCCAATGCACATCAGCATGTTGCAACATGCTGCTGTCTATACAGTTAAATAAAGTGTTTATTAAAGGGCTAGTTCACCTTTTCACAAGAAATGAAAAGATGAACGGTGTGTACCCTCCCCTGGGCCTCACTTTATTTACCTCCATGGATGATACGGTTTCATTCCCAACGCAGCCAATGTAGGGCCCCTGGGGTTTGAAAGTCGCAGTGTTCTTCCAGGATGAATCGGAGCGATTCTGTCGGTCACATGCTGGCACTTGCCCACTTTGACCAATCGGAATCATTTTGATCTAACCTAGCAGCTCTCTTGAAAGAAAAAAAACACGGCTTTCAAATCCCTGGACCCCTGCACCAGCTACATGGGCAGTGAATACTAATCTGCAGAGGTAAGTGCAGCAGGTAGGGATGCACCAATACATCAGTCGTCTAAAATTATCGGTCAAAAATAGGGTTATTGGCGTTTTGCCGATCTTAAAAAAAAAAAAAAAAAAAAAAAAAAAAGGGAAGAAGTGCCGATAATTATATGCAAAATATTATAATTATATGTGCCGATAATGGCCGAATTCAGATTCATTTCAATTCATGATATTAACACCTTCCCGCCCAGCGTATCATAAAATGATGGCCAGGCAGGAGCACTGTTGTTCTTGGACAATGTCATCCCAAAACGCGCCTCTCACGCAGCCGTGCAATCTGTCACAGGCTGTGTCCACCAGACACGGCCAATGACTGATCACTGTACCGGCTCATTGCCAGTGTCATGTGATCGCTGTGACCAATCACACCAGATCACTTGACAGTTGTAAACAATGGATGGCTTCCTTTCATGCCATCCATTTTATACAATTGTGTTGCTAGCTGTGATTGGTCACGGTGATCACATGGTACAGACGGGGCCAATCACAGCCCATCTGTACCTTGGGATTAGCTTTGGCCAATCACAGCTAATCACAACAAAAGACACAGAATAAAACAGTTTCATTCAGTAAAAAATGGTTAGTTATACCAGTAATATTCACTCGTACGAAACAATCATAATGTGTAAAAAATAAAATCATGATCACTTCCACAGAGTAGTACAGTTTTACTATGGTAACACTGTATTGCTCTGGTCACAGTGAAAACATTTTTTTAAAAGGATTTTTTTTTTTTTTTTAACATACTGATCACCACCACACCAGTTAAATGACAATGCTCTACTGCACTGGTGACAGTAAGGGCACTTTCACACTGATGCGCTGGCAGCGTTAGCTAATTTTAGCGGCGCTTTACCGTCATTTTAGCGGTGCTTTTCACCCGCTAGCGGAGAGCTTTTAACAACGCTAGAGGACAAAAAAGGGTTGAATGTGCACGCAAAGTGCCTGCATCGATTTTAATGGTGGGGGTGGTTTAGGAGCGCTACATACAGTGCTCCCGCACTGCCCCAAAAATGCTGCTTGCAGGACTTTTTTTCTTGCAAGCGCACAGCTCCAGTGTGAAAGCACTTGGGCTTTCACATTGGGGCTGCAAAAGAGGCAGTTTTACAGGCGCTTTTAATGCGCTATTTTTAGCACAAACACACACCATAGATTGTGGACTCTTTAACTTTACTACAGATTGCATAATATACACTGATTTGGGTTATTTTCACCAAAGAAATGTAGCAGAATACAATTTGACCCAAATTTATTAAGAAAGAAGATTTATTTGCAAATATTATTCTTATAACAGAAACAAAGAAATGCATTTTTTCAGAAATGTTGGCCTTTTTTCATTTATTTAGCAAAAAAAAAAAAAAAAAAAAAAAAAAAAAAAAAAACCTAGTGGTGGTTAAATACAGCCAAAAAGAAAAGTTTCATTTGTGCAAAAAAAAAAAAAAGATAAAAATTTAGTTTGGGTAGTATTGCAATATATATATATATTTTTTTTTTTTTAAACTGTCCATTTTCGGTTTTCACCCACGTACATATTAAATCTTCAGTTTTGGTCCAGAATTTTTATTTCGGTGCACCACTAGCAGCAGGGACCAGGTAGGGAGTAGTATATAGCGTTAGTTCACCTTTTCATTCTTTTGTTAAAAAGATGAACTTGCACTTTAAATGAAGTTTAAAATACTGGTGACCCATTGCAACTCCAGATCACTTCAACCAGAAAGACTGGCATCTCGTGTCCATAAAGAAGCAGTAGGTAGTTTAGGACTGAACACAAGTATAACAGCCTAAGCTGCCTTTTTGTTTTTTTTGTTTTTTATTCTAACACATACACTGAAGCTTATAAATTAGGAGGTCTACAGACAAGTTTCTAATCAGGGCAATTTATTGAATGAGGACACACTCCACTGATGGATTATCATCTGAAAACCAGTTTACCATTGTCCAGACCCCACATGAGAAAATGTTACTGGAGACAGGCTGCATTGTTTGTTATTAGACCAAAGTTTTAACAAACTTAATTGCTTCTACAAAACAGCTAATCCAAAGAAAAAAAAGCAGACAGGAGTAAAGATTTTTGGTGAGGGTTTGCCTGGAGTTCTACTTTAAGGCAGAGCTTTCTGAAAAGCCAGGCATTGAATCAGATGACCAATCATAAAGAACGCGCCTGTCCTACACAAGAACTGTATACAAATGTCACTCTAAAGCATATTTCCACATCACAAGACTGCTAAAGCCAGTAAAACGTGCTATGCTTTTATTTGAGTGACTAAACTTTAGTACCCAACCACACCCATTATTTTCACTGGATCCTTCTAACAGTCCATGCTATGTATATATTGGCACAACCCTGCTATTAACATTTAGTCAATCAGGAAAACAATTAATAAAACTGTATAATGAATGCAATGTAGCAAAATTCTATGAAACTGACTTGGCGCCATTGGGCACAAGACATGACTGCTCTGTGCACCATGATCCACAATAAAAGAAAGTGTCTGTATGTTGAACTGTCTCTGCATGGCCTTCATCACATAGCAGGGTGAATTAAAAAAAAAAAAGATGATTTAAAAAAAAAAAAAAAAAAAAAATCTGACTTAAATAAAAATAAGCAGATTTTTTTTATTTAAAACCTCCCTCTAATGTTCACACCTATAGGTAAGCCTATAATAAGGCTTGCCTATAGGTACTGTAAATATCTCCTAAACTTGCACCATTTGAGATATTTACTGTATACTGCACCGATGTCAGTGGCACATGCACTCTGAAAGAACGGTGGAGCTTCGTTATGTAGCATAAGACTGTATATTCTGCATTTACATTTTTGGTAAACTCATTCAATGAATCCAAGCTCTGCAAGCGGAGATAACATGCACTGCATTGATATTAAAGATTCTAACTACCAGCAAGAATAAGTCCTTACATTTAATAAGCACCTGTCATTTCAGATCCACCATGGCAGCGCCTGTTGGCGGGCATCCGCTCACCTGCTGCCACCACGCCCCTCGGCTTGTTGTGTTCACTGCCGCATCACCAGCCATCCTAATAAAGTGAATGGGACTATTGGTGAGTCAACAGCGGGTCAGAAAAGGAGCTGCTGCGGGACAGAGATGACAGTTGCTCTTTAAAAATTATGATTTAAATCGAGTTGATTTAAATGAAGATCTTTTACTAGGGATTTAAAGCGCAAAATCGACCTGATTTAAAAAAAAAAATCCACCCTGTCATGTAGGTTTTCTCCTATTTTTTTTAATGAATGGAGCCATTTGCCTGGTACACTAGTAGGAGGGCACCAAGCATGCATTCCTTGGTACAAGATCTGGGAAATCCCAAACTACTCATCCTGCCAGCTTAGAAAATGATGTGCCCTCTTCTGAAGAAATAGAAAAATCACAGACACCAAACTATGGATTAACATGGATTCATAATGATGGTCGTAGACACCGAAAGTGACTATCCTTGTGCCTGATTCCTACACCTGCCACAGCCTCTGCGCTGTCATAATGATAGGCACATGACCGAGGAGTTTCAAACTAGATGGAGCCTGACTTTTGATTGACGGCATGGCATTAGACGGATCCATAGCAGTTATTCGGCCTAATACCGGCTTTGGAATCGGCCCTCTGCTGTGCACTGTCAAAAGGTAGAGCAGACCTGATGGGGAACTAGTCTAATGCCGCGTACACACGGTCGGACTTTTCGTCTACAAAAGTCCGACAGCCTGTCCGACAGACTTCCGGCGGACTTTCGGCGGACTTGCAGCAGACTTTCTAACGAACGGACTTGCCTACACACGACCACACAAAAGTCCGACGGATTCGTACGTGATGACGTACACCGGACTAAAATAAGGAAGTTCATAGCCAGTAGCCAATAGCTGCCCTAGCATGGGTTTTTGTCCGTCGGACTAGCACACAGACGAGCGGATTTCGGGGTCCGTCGTAGTTACGACGTAAAGATTTGAAGCATGTTTCAAATCTAAAGTCCGTCGGATTTGAGGCTGAAAAAGTCTGCTGAAAGTCCGGAGAAGCCCACACACGATCGGATTACCAGCCAGCTTTAGTCCGTCGGCGTCCGTTGGACTTTTGTAGATGAAAAGTCCGACCGTGTGTACGCGGCATAAGTGTTCCCCATCAGGCTCCACCCACCCTACAACTTACATTTTTAGCCGCCAAGCCTTTTTGGTGGGCGAAGTCTGATGGAAAACTCAGAGACTAGTTCTCCATCAGGTCTGCTTTGCCTTTGATTGACAGTGCACAGTAGAGGGTGGATTCCAAAACCAAATTGGAATGACTAGTAGCTTTGGATCTGCCCACTGCCATGCAACTGTCAATCAGAAGAACACCAGACCTGATGGGGAACTAGTCTCTTAGTTCCCCATCAGGCTCCGCCCACCTCTTGCTTCCAAAGCCACTATTGGACGGCACCCGCGCACTGCCATCCGCAGGCAAAGCAGACCTCTCTCAGAGCTCCTCATCAAGCTCCACCCACTGTCAGTTCAGTGTGACTTGCCTCATTGGTTGCTAGGATTCAGGTAGCCTTTGTTCTAGCAACCAATGCTGTAAATGTAAAACACAAACATTTTAATAAAGCAATGAATATACAACACCCTCCTCCCCTGTACACCAACTCTGAGCTGGTCTTAATTACCACCCGTTCTCTTATTTGTGAACTGGCCATAATTATTTTAGAAGCTTTCACAGGTAACAGATCCCTAAAATTGCAGTGGTAAAAACGACCTATATCTGATACACTTGTGGGTACCTGTACCAAAACTGGCACAAGCCTTTCATGAATTAGGTCATGTCATATTAAAAGGGCCATACCACCAGAAAAGTTTTTTCTATAGATATAACCCATTTTTATTTTCTGCAGTAACGATATCTGTTTCTATTTCACCACCCCACTTCTCAGGTCTATTTCACAGAACAAGCCCATAAACTATTTTTTTTTTTTTAGGTATATGGCTCCATCTTGTGGCTAAAATGTGGACGGGTCTTTTTACAGAAAAAAAATTGGTAAAGTGAATCGTTCTATAAAAAGTACAAAATGACAAATAGTAATTAGAGGGTACCTTCAAATGATTCTTGGTACCCGTCATGTCTCTTCAAGTGCTTCAGAACTTCTAAAAGCTGGGGCTTTTGACATGCAAATATCGACTTTTTCTCCAAGTCAAGTGCTGTCCCATCCCCCCCCGAACACCTAGTTATTCCGTATTAATCCAGCTCAGCGGGACGAATAGTTAAATTCTGGAGGTGAAGGACCAGTGTTCTAGACTTTATAAGGATAAATCAAAATTTGTGTAGGAGTGGGTCAGTGACTGCAATCATAAGCCCCAGCACTGATTTCAGGGCTATTTCAAACCCCATTAAATTCTGTTGACTCCACCTTAACCCTACCCCTATATTGATGACAGTAAACACCCCTCACCCTCTTTGGTAGCCAGTGGCAATACTATACCCCCATCCCTGCACTGCTGATCAGTGGTGGGGCTGTTAATTGACACCCGACATTGTGAATAGATGCAGCGTTTTTAACCCCACTCAGTGTACTTACCAGATCACCCACTCTTGCACCGCTCTGTCCCTGAGACTTCAGGCTGGGACTATACTACTCTGTCTGACAGCACAGGCTTTAGTTCAGTGAAAGAATGCAGAGAGCAGGCACTGCAAAGTGCCCAACAGGTGGCAAACCCTGCCCAGGACACAGTGGGCCACAGCACAAAGAGCTAGCAGGCTGCGTTTCGAGTACAAGGGCTCTGCATGGTCTGTAAGCATAATGATCTGTGGACAAGAGAGGGGGCAGGATAGTTGATGTATTCTAACTCCCAGGGGTTTAATGGCCAAAAAACCTGCTGCTAGAGCTGCACAATTCTGGATAAAATGAGAATCACAATTTTTTTTTGCTTAGAATAAAGATCACGATTCTCGGCATAACATCTTTCACATTATACAAAAAAATTGGGCTAAATTTTCAGTTTAGTTTCTGTTTAATACATTGAAGTGTATTTTTTCCCCAAAAAATTGCTTTTGAAAGATCGCTGCGCAAATACAGTGCAACATAAAAAATTGCACCGACCGCCAATTTATTCTCTAGGGTCTCTGCTAAAAAAAATATATTTTAACTTGTAAGCAACAAGTGTCAGAGAAGGCTTAGTTTTTTTAGTGGAGCCGCTCTCCCTCAGGGCACTCATGCGGGCACGCTCCCGCGTCCTACTGCTGCATTCATAGGTAGATAGCAGTCTTTTCCTGTAGTGTCTTTTGGGATCTCCTAATAAAGGATCTTGGATCAACATAGTGGTGTGCGGACATTTCTTCTTATTTCTGTTTTGCTCGTCCCCAACGCTGGAACAATCGGGTTCAGGTAAGTAAAAGGGGGACTCTGGGGGCTGCTGCATCACAGGAGGTTTTTCACCTTAATGCATAGAATGCATTAAACTGACCTCAATTGCAGACTGAAGTTCATCTCTGATCTAAAAGAACTGAATGATACAATGTTTCTTTTTATCTCTCAGCTCTGAGCAATGTTGTGATAAACTTTACTTTGCACCTTATACTATAAAATGTGTTTTTGGGTAGATTGACACGTGCGTCTAAATCTACCTTTCCTCTGAAGCACAATCCGTATTCAGTCTACACTACAGAGGCGCTTAACAGACAGTGAGTAGGTAATGCGACATCTCCTCGCTGTCGGTTTTACCCTCATATTTGCCACAGGCACTTCCCCCTTCACCTGAATGTGCTGCATGTTACATGTTGGGTAGGTTTTGCTTTTCAAACACTGCCACCCACTGCCTATTGTAACTTAAGGGAGAAGCAGCAAAAACACAGCCCAACCAGCATTTTTACCACCCCCCCCCCTTTTTTATTAGTATTTTTTTTTCCTTTTGTTTTGAAGTCTTGGGATATCTTAGGGCAATCAGTAAGGCCGGCCCTACACGGAACAAATTTCTTTCCTGCAACCCGTGGAAATTTGCTCAATTCCCCCATCAACACAAACAGTATTGATGTGGAGATCCCTCCTGCCAGGCCATTGTCTTCTCCCGGCAGGGAGAACCAATGGGGGAGTGGACGAAGACAGTGTTTATAATCATAAGCAAATCCGTCAGGCTGGTTGTAGCCAAGTTGATCGATCAACTTGGTACATTCAGCCTGCCCACTAATGGTTCCAATCTCGGCTGGTTTCAGCTGAAAAAGCAGCAAGACTGGCTAACTGGTTACCATAGTAAACTACACACGACTGTCTTACTGGCTGGATGACCAGATTTTAAAAAAAAAAAGGGAAGGAAGAAAACCAAAAAAATGAGACCAATCACATCTACGAATTGGTAAGCTGCAAAATAATAAATGTTTTCCCTTGGGTTTAAAAGGAGAAGTATGGCCAAGCTTTTGGCTGTTTTTCTCCTGTGGCTCAGTTAGTTCTGGACTCCTGTGACCCGTTTTCAGCCAACAGCAAGCTAAAACTTGAAACGTTGAGAACAGCTGCAGGCCCTTGCCCGCTTCTTTTGGCGTGTCTGCCCTCTGAGCGCCTGGCAGCTCAGAGTGATGACAATTATCTAGCGGCTTCTTCCTCCATCCCGAATTACAGGCTTTTCCCTTCATGTCTAAGCCACAACTTCCTTACTTTAATATAACCCTTTCACACATGCTGTCCGATCAGGTCAGCCTGTCCATTTTTCAGGCGGACCCGATTGGACGCTCCATGCACCTCTATGGAGCGACGGATGTCAGCGGTGACATGCTATCCGCTGATATCCGATCCAGCAAATCCAGACAGATGGAAACTCTATTCTCCATCCTTCTGGGGGATCGGATGGAATCAGATGAAAACGGATAGGCAGATCCGTTTTCATCCGATCTCACATAGAGCACAGCAGGGCTCTGACAGGTCCGTCTCTGCACAGTGAGCGGAGACGGAGCTGTCATCTGCCTGCTCAGCGGGGATCGGGTGTTCGCACTGCAAGATTTCCCCTTATCTCTTGTTCTGAGGACAACTCTAAAACTTTGGACTTCCCCTTACTTTCGATCTCAGTGACCATTGTCACTAGTACAAACGGGCTCGGTTGGTGGTGAATTTTCCTAATCATTGACTTAAATAAATGCTTGACAGCATTTATAAAAACAAAAATGGACTCAATGAAACTGTCGCAAGGCTTTCAAGAATGGAGGGTAAGAGTGTTACAATAGGGCCGTCCAGACAGAAAAATGTTGCAACTGTTTTATTAAATCACCCCCAATATATGTTGCAATAATTTAAATGAATAAATCAAAAAACAAGTGGAATGAATTTAGCCATGTAAGGCCTTTTTAACTGTCACATAAGAATCAATTTACAAGCATAACATCTGTGGTACTCTTTTATTGCCAAGCATTATTTATTTTACTGATTATATCCACCACCACAACCCCCCCCCCCCCACACACACACACACACACACACTATAGGTTTAATTGCACAGGTATGCATTATCTGCTTTTGCAGTATTTTGCGCATAACTGGTCAGATAAAATACAGATTCAGATGATACAATGGATCTGTGGAAGAAATACCAACGTCGTCTGAGAAAAAGAAATCATATTATAGTAATTCCGGTAACAAGATATGTACTACTGGCCTGTCATCCCTGAAATGCACTGAAAATCTGCTCACTCCAGGAAGTGCACATTTAAAAAGTTCAATGAGAAAAAATTATGAAATACAGTAAAACCTTGGATTGCGAGCATAATTCGTTCTGGAAACATGCTTGTAATCCAAAGCACTTGTATATCAAAGCGAATTTCCTCAGAAGAAATAATGGAAACTCAGATGATTCGTTACACAACCATTTATTCATAAGTCCTTCAATTTAGGCTCCATGTGCACAGGATGCTGGGGCAAACTCCTCTGAACGAACTTGAAACCGGCGTTTAGAAACGCCTGTTTTGCCGCGTATAGCGGCGTTTTACCACGTTTGCGTCTAGAATAGTTTATTAAGATAACCTCATTAACCCTCTCCAAACTCAAAAAACATTGTTATTTAACTATTTCAGCCACTTTGACCAGAGTGAGTAGCAGCAGCAGAGAGAGCAGCTGTATACTCGTATTATATACTTGTATTTGCCTCTATTTCTGTGCAATGGATCCCATAATGAGCATATGTGAGGAAATGCTCCTGATGTTGCTCTTGATGAGGCTAGAACGACGTAGAAAATTGTGTGCGAGGTCCAGAGTCAGAGTTCGTCGCTATTGGATCCATCCATTGATTGCACAGTGAATGTCAGTAGGATATTTTTCCAAAATGTACGTACAGCTGCATACCAACCCCGACAAATTTTTCATTGCCACATGTGACCTTCTACTAGAAAAATTACGACCCAGTCTGCCACGCATGGACACCAACATGAGGAGGAGTGTTTTACCAGAGGAACGTCTGTTGGTAATCGTGTGTGTGTGTGTGTGTGTGTGTGTATATATATATATATATATATATATATATATATATATACACATACATACATATACACACACACACACACACACACACACACACACACACACACACACACATCTATATCTATATATATATATACACACACACACACGTAGTATTTTTGTTTTTCCTTTATTTTTTGAAAAAAAAAATTTGTCTATTTTATGCAAATTTAGACGTTAAATTTCATTTCTTAAAATATATAACTTTTTTTGCCATTTTTTAAAATATTTTTGATAATTAAATATTCATTGATTAATACATTTTTGGGATTTTTTTTTTTTTCATGAAACTATGTTTGATCAAGTCGGGGGTCAAGCTCAATGGTGGGGTCATCTTGGTCAAATCTAAACATATGGGTCAAATTCCAATAAAAATTTGGATACAGCAATGCTAGTGGTGTATTGCATTGCATCAAGGGCTATATATGGTCTATGAATCATTGCAAGTAATTAAAAACATTTTAAACTATTTTTTTTTTTTATGTTTTTTCATCATTTGCCATCACATTTTTGTCTTTTCAGGTCAAAAATATAGGGAACCTTTAAAATCACTTATGAACGAAAACGCGTCTAAACGCCGGTACCGCATTTGGCATCTGAAACGTGGAAATCTTCAGTGTTTGAACCCATTTTTTTTACTTTCAAAGAAACGCTGTTAAACGTAACTGCCTAAAACTGGCAATAAATGAGACTGTGTACATGGTCACATAGGATAACATTAAACGAGTTCAGAGCCAATTGAAAAAAGCATCCAACTGCCTCTGAATGTACGTTTAGCAGCACCCTGTGTACATGGGGCCTTATAGTCCATTTAAAAAGATTATAGCAATGTGACCAGGTTGTGTAACCATAAAATGTCCATCCACAAATGGCAGCCTCCACAAGGGAATTAGAAGCAAAATTCAGCAGGATCTATAGAGTAGGGCAAAAACAACTAATCGATTAATCGACCAGTAACATAATGGGGTTAAAAAACTAAGATGAGCCCTTTAGAGTACAAAAAGAGCAAATAATCGCTACTGTAAATAGTACTTTCACTGTTGCACAGTAAAAAAATGAACCCCTTACAGTAGCGATTACTTGCTCTTTGTACTATAAAGGGCTAATTTTTTTTTTTTTTTTTAACCCCATTATGTTAGTAAACATCTTAGGCCTGGTTCCCACCTATGTGTTTTCTTGGTGCTTTTTGCAGAAAGGCAGTACAGTTCATTTAACGTTCACATCTATGCTTTTTTCAGCTGCTGCGTATTTGGAAAGGGTCAGGGACAACACAAAACGGTGCTTTTTTGGTGCAATATACTTCAATGGCGAAGCTGCAGAAAAGATTGTAATGCGTTTTTGCAGCAATTTGTGTTTTTTTTTTTTTATCTGCCCAACAAATTGGCCAAAAACGCAAATCGCAGCAAAATCACGTGTGCACAAAATCAAAATGCACTGCAAAAACAGATCAAAAGCAAACTGCATAGGTGTGTACCGAGCCTTATGCTGGCCCCATGGATCAATTTTCAGATGAGAATATTCAAATATTCAGACGAAAAATCTTTGTACATTCGTTGAATGAAAGAATGTCATTTGAAATTTTCACTTGCTTTTAAAGTGGTTGTAAACCCTTACAGACCACTTTTACCTACAGGTAAGGCTAGATTAAGGCTTACCTGTAGGTGCAAGAAATATCTCCTAAACCTACACGGTTTAGGAGATGTTTCCAAAAGACAGGCACCGATGACTGAGCGCGCCGTCTCTAACGGCGATCATGTCGTTAGTGGCGGCACCAGTGCGCATGTGCGGGTGTGACGTCATCGCGGCTCCGGCCAATCACAGTGCCGGAGGCACGATACCCAGAAAGAAGATGGACGCTTCGTAGGAGAAGGGACAGCGGTGACATCGCAGACTCCCTTGTCAGGTAAGCGACACATAATGGGCTACTATGCGATGCATAGTAGTCCACTATGCTTTACCTTTGCAGGGAAACAAAGAGGAAGTAAACTCATCAGGGTTTACTTCCTCTTTAACTTTCTGTTTTAAAACGAATGTAATTTCTGAACGAAAATCACATACATTATCTGAAAATTCCTTTGACCAAGAAGTTTTCTATCATTTCTAAATTTTCCTGTCACTGTGGTTGAAAAACAAATGTCGATTTGACCCCACTAACGATTAGAAAATCGAACGAACGTTCTTAAAATGAACATTTTTTTTGAAGGAAGACATTGTTTTTGTATGGCCAGCATATAATGATACAGTTCTGTTTGAAAATCTGCAAAAAACAGTCTTTTTTTAATTTTAAATAAAAAAATTTGAACTCTGAGTCTGATGATATTTACTAGATTCAACCTCTAATAGTATATACAGTATATCTCCTCTAATAGTATATACAGTATATCTCTTCAGTTCGCTATTCTGAGTGGATTAAAGATTTCACTCCCTAACCATATAGTTGGTTATTTATATTTACCACTGCATATAGAGATATTTAAGAATAAATTGCCTTTTTTTTTAAACTTTACATATTAACTAAATTATACACCACACTTCTTTTAAGGTTATTAACCGATTAATCGAAACAATAAAACGGCCAACTAATCGATTATGAAAATAATCGTTAGTTGCAGCCCTACTATAGAGTATAAAAGAGAAGAGAGGCGCCTCAACCTTTTTTGCGGAAGGGAGTTTAACAAGACTGGTGACCACTCATTAAAATTATGAAGAAAAGAGGTTTATCCTTAAAAAACTATTAGATAAGCCCCTGACCTACCAGAACATACAGGGATATACCATGTAATACTGACATATAATCACACACATAGGTTGGACTTGATGGTCAAAATTTATTAAAAAGAAAAAAAAAAAATGTTACTTGTCTTGCAAAATGCTCTCAAACCAAGGTTTTACTGTACACTACTGACATCACAAAGTATTTACATACCCTCACCTCCTTTAGAAGATCTCATTCACATCCCTGCAGCTCGTACAGCGTGAATGGGCTCTTAGTTTATGTGGGTGGAGCTCCGTGCAGACAGCCTATGTTACTCTATGGGGGCACAGCCACTCGTCCCAATTTGATAGGCCTGCAGGGGCGAGTGAGCACACCTAAACACACGTGGTCTGCATTCAGGCTATTCACCTCTCCCTGCAAGTCGGCCAAATTAGGATGAGTGGCTGCGTCTCCATAGAGTAACCGTCCGTCTGCACAAAGCACCAGCCACATAAACAGGCCATTAAGCTGTACAGGCCGAGGCCACCTGTGTAAATGAGGCTTTAGGCCCCTTTCACACTTGTACGACTTGTCCTACGAATTGAGACTGCAAAGTCGCATGAAAAGTCATTCCCCATGATTTCCAATGATAACCATTCATATTAGTACAACTTCAAGTCATGCCGACTTCAAAGTAGTTCCTGCACTATTTTGGTCAGACTTTGATCCTACTTCAGCCCATTGAATATCACTGAAGTCGGATTCGCAGTATTAATGAATTCGACTTTGGCATGTGACTTGTGCTCTGATGATCTTGAAGGGGAACTCCACACCAAATAAAAAAAAAAAAAAAAAAAAATGCATGGGTTCCCCCTCCAAAAATCCATACCAGACAGAAGGGCATGGTATGTTCTAAGGGGAACTCCCATGCCGAAAAACGACATGGGAGTCCCCCCCAAAATCCATACCAGACCCTTATCCAAGAACACAGCCCAGCAGGTCAGGAAAGAAAAGGGGGTGGGGATGAGTGAGCACCCCCCCCCCTCCTGAACCGTACTGGTCCTGCGCCCCCCACCCCAAAGCACCTTGTTCCCATGTTGATGAGGACAAGGGCCCCTTCCCAACAATTCTGGGCGTTGGTTGTCGGGGTCTGCGGGCAGGGAGCTTATCAGAATCTGAGAGCCCTCTTTAACAAGGGCTGTGTGCTCGCATAAGGGTCGGATATGGATTATGGGGGGGACCCCCGCGCCGTTTTCTTTTCGGCGTGGGGGTTCCCCTTAAGATTCATGCCAGACCGAAGGGCCTGCTACGCTCTTAGAGGGGGAACCCATGCCGGGTGTTTTTTTTTTTTACATTGTGCGTGGAGTTTCCCCTAAAGATTCATACCAGACAGTGCCTGGTATTGTTGGGGATCAAAGTCGGATCCCTGTTCATTGAAGTCAGACTTCAAGTCGCAGGGAAAAGTTGGATCCACAGTTGTACGACTGTCTTGTCAAAATTGCGGCCGTGAAATCATGGCGAAGTCGCACAAGCGTGAAAGGGGCCTAAATCCAAAACTCGCAAAGCTTGTTCCTCATTTAAAAACGGTCTCTGGAATTTACAGAGTGCCATAGATACCCTAGAAATCTGTCTTGTGGTAGTGTGACAAACTCTGGAACTTGCAACAGATACACATAGATAAGGTGTATATAAATCTGTCACACCTCTGACAGAACGGTCACAAGCTCGTCTCCTGTGAAGTGGAATAGGGCGTACACACGGTCGGACTTTGTTCGGACATTCCGACAACAAAATCCTGGGATTTTTTCCGACGGATGTTGGCTCAAACTTGTCTTGCATACACACGGTCACATAAAGTTGTCGGAAAATCTGATCGTTCTGAATGCGTTGACGTAAAACACGTACGTCGGGACTATAAACGGGGCAGTGGCCAATAGCTTTCATCTCTTTATTTATTCTGAGCATGCGTGGCACTTTGTCCGTCGGATTTGTGTACACACGATCGGAATTTCCGACAACAGATTTTGTTGTCGGAAAATTTTATCTCCTGCTCTCCAACTTTGTGTGTCGGAAAATCCGATGGAAAATGTCTGATGGAGCCCACACACGGTCGGAATTTCCGACAACACGCTCCGATCGGACATTTTCCATCAGAAAATCCGACCGTGTGTACGGGGCAGTAGAATTTTACAGTCTAGAGAAGCTAGGAGAGTAATGGAAATGAAGATCCTCTGAAAAGGATGCTTGATACAAGAATTTTTTTTTGTTTCAGATTTGCTTCAAAGATGCGACACGATAATTACACGTGTGACACAATTTACTCCAACATGGACGGGGTCTTGTTTACTTTCCCTTGCTTTTTACCGATTTGGCAATATTTCTTTATGAATGTGTCACAACAATATTGCCTAATAGTAAAAGTGCCGCAAAAAAGAACTACTTGAATTTGTCACACACATCAGTACAAACAATGAAAATATCAGAGTTTTCTTGAATTTGGCGCAAGGATGCCAACTACATACATACCACCAGAGAGGTGTGGGAAATGTCTTATGCAACGTACACACGGGCGGACTTTCCGACGGACTTTTGAGAGACTTTTTTTACGAACGGACTTGCCTACACACGACCGGACTTTCCGTCAAACTATGTCCGCCGGTCTTCCCGACGGAGTTACGATGGACTGTCTGAATGATCGGACTTGCCCACACATGAACACGTACTCGGGTACGACGGGACTAGAAAAGGAAGTCAATCTAGCCACTTTTATCTGCGATATTGACACCTTGCGAGCCCATCGCGGGGCATATCAGGCCCTTAAGGCCGGGAATGGATTTTAAGGGGAACCCCCTACGCCGAAAAAGGGGGTGGGGGACGAGCGAGCCGTACCAGGCCGCATGCCCTAAACATGGGTGGGTGCTTTGGGGAAGCAGGGCGCCCTGCGACCCCCCTGACCCAAAGCACCTTGTCCCCATGTTGATGAGGACAAGAGCCTCTTCCCGACAACCCTGGCCGTTGGTTGTCAGGGTGTCAGGGTCTGCGGGTGGGGGGCTTATCGGAATCTGGGAGCCCCCTTTAATAAAGGGGCCCCCAGATCCCGCCCCCCACCCTATGTGAATGAGTATGGGGTACATTATACCACTACCCATTCACCTAGGAAAAAAGTGTCAATAAAAAAAAAAAAAAAAAAAAACACACTACACAGGTTTTTAAAGTAATTTATTGGACAGCTTCGGGGGTCTTCTTCCGACTTCGGGGGTCTCTCCGGCCTCTTCTCCCAGTGTTCAACCTCTTCTGCCGGCTCCTCCGCTATCTTCTGACACTGTTTTGCTAGCGGTGGCCTGGACTTCTGCGTCGTCTTCTTCCCTCTTCTCTTCTTCCGATGTTGACACAACGCTCTTTTCCACTGTAATGATGTGTGCGAGGTGCGCAGCGACTTATTTAGGCGGTGACCCCACCCCCTTTCCTGACCGGCCGGGCTGCGTGCTCGGATAAGGGACTGGTATGGATTTGGGGGGACCCCATGCCGTTTTTTCGGCGTAGGGGGTTCCCCTTAAAATTCATACCAGACCTAGGGGACATCGTCGCCTCTGCCTCGCCGCAATAGGAAAATTTGTTTTTCTTATTGCAGCGAGCGCAAGATGCAGTACCTTGCCCTTGCGTCGTATCTGGTCCGTTGGACCAGCATACAGACGAATGGGCTTTCCGTTAGGAACTGAGTCCGGCGGAGTTACGACATAAAGATTTGAAGCAGGTTTCAAGTCTAAAGTCCGTCGGAAGTCCGATACAGCCCACACACGGTCGGATTGTCCGCCGGATTCGGTCTGTTGGACCAGTCCGGTTGGAAAGTCCGGCCATGTGTACACGGCATAAGTGAATCTCCCCAAGTAGGTCTAGATTTTCAAATCTTTCACATATAACTCCTGCACTCAGCTGTGCATTTACAAGTGTTGTCTAAACGTATAGCGCAATTCATTGCTGCTTAGCCCTCCTCTGTGCAGGATATGGAAACCCTGGTTCAGGGAAGCAGAGCATTTGGAGCAATGTGACCAAGGAATGACAAGAACATTTTGACCTGGGAGACCTACAGGACCAATTGGCTCTTTTAATGGCAGAGGCAGCTTTCTATAGGTTGACGATAGTGCATCACACTGTGTGCCACAACAGTTGGTGATAATGGGCAAGATAGATGATGTCCTAGAGAACATCGTTTCTGTATGTAAAGCCAAGAGATTTTAGTTTTAGATAGAGTTGGGAAGGGTTAGAATCTCTGTCTAAAGTTTTTTAATGTGTTGGGATGCTTGGGATATTCACTCTCAGTATGCATCACGGTGACCACGGTCACCAAGACAGAATATAATGGGAAATCCAAACATTTGAAATGTTGGAGGAACAGAATGTGTTCTCCCACTGAGGAATCCTGTTCTAGTTACAGCTGTCAAAGAAGGGGTTTCCTATTGCTTTGAAGAGATAGCCTCTTACTTCCTTAGTGGGTCTCGGAGACAGGAAGTGACCTGGCAAAATAAAATAACTTACAAAGGTCTTATCTATTCCCCATTGTATTCAAAACCAAGGTCCCTTTAACATGACCATAACAATCAGGTCCGCCTGATAGGTGGACCCCATCGCATGGTCCATTCACTCTCTATGTACCGATGGCAGCCCCCAGTACAGTGGTCCTAGTCCAGGACTTGGGCGCCCCCCCCCCGTACAGTGGTCCTAGTCCGGGACTTGCCCCCCCCCGTACAGTGGTCCTAGTCCGGGACTTGCCCCCCCCCCCGTACAGTGGTCCTAGTCCGGGACTTGCCCCCCCCCCCCCGTACAGTGGTCCTAGTCCGGGACTTGCCCCCCCCCCGTACAGTGGTCCTAGTCCGGGACTTGCCCCCCCCCCCGTACAGTGGTCCTAGTCCGGGACTTGCCCCCCCCCCCGTACAGTGGTCCTAGTCCGGGACTTGCCCCCCCCCCCCGTACAGTGGTCCTAGTCCGGGACTTGCCCCCCCCCCCCCGTACAGTGGTCCTAGTCCGGGACTTGCCCCCCCCCCGTACAGTGGTCCTAGTCCGGGACTTGCCCCCCCCCCGTACAGTGGTCCTAGTCCGGGACTTGCCCCCCCCCCGTACAGTGGTCCTAGTCCGGGACTTGCCCCCCCCGTACAGTGGTCCTAGTCCGGGACTTGCCCCCCCCCCGTACAGTGGTCCTAGTCCGGGACTTGCCCCCCCCCGTACAGTGGTCCTAGTCCGGGACTTGCCCCCCCCCCCCGTACAGTGGTCCTAGTCCGGGACTTGCCCCCCCGTACAGTGGTCCTAGTCCGGGACTTGCCCCCCCGTACAGTGGTCCTAGTCCGGGACTTGCCCCCCCCCCCCCCGTACAGTGGTCCTAGTCCGGGACTTGCCCCCCCCCCCCCGTACAGTGGTCCTAGTCCGGGACTTGCCCCCCCCCCCCGTACAGTGGTCCTAGTCCGGGACTTGCCCCCCCCCCCGTACAGTGGTCCTAGTCCGGGACTTGCCCCCCCCCCCGTACAGTGGTCCTAGTCCAGGACTTGCCCCCCCCCCGTACAGTGGTCCAAGTCCAGGACTTGCCCCCCCCTGTACAGTGGTCCAAGTCCGGGACTTGCCCCCCCCCTGTACAGTGGTCCAAGTCCGGGACTTGCCCCCCCCCCCCTGTACAGTGGTCCAAGTCCGGGACTTGCCCCCCCCGTACAGTGGTCCAAGTCCGGGACTTGCCCCACCCCCGTACAGTGGTCCTAGTCCGGGACCTGCCCCCCCCCGTACAGTGGTCCTAGTCCGGGACCCCCCCCTCCGTACAGTGGTCCTAGTCCGGGACCTGCCCCCCCCCGTACAGTGGTCCTAGTCCGGGACCTGCCCCCCCCGTACAGTGGTCCTAGTCCGGGACCTGCCCCCCTCCGTACAGTGGTCCTAGTCCGGGACCTGCTCCCCCCCCTACAGTGATCCTAGTCCGGGACCTCCCCCCCCCGTACAGTGGTCCTAGTCCGGGAACTGCTCCCCCCCCTACAGTGGTCCTAGTCCGGGACCTCCCCCCCCCGTACAGTGGTCCTAGTCCGGGACCCCCCCCCCCCCGTACAGTGATCCTAGTCCGGGACCTCCCCCCCCCTGTACAGTGGTCCTAGTCCGGGACCTCCCCCCCAGTACAGTGGTCCTAGTCTGGGACCTCCCCCCCAGTACAGTGGTCCTAGTCCGGGACCTTCCCCCCCTACAGTGATCCTAGTCCGGGACCTCCCCCCCCCGTACAGTGATCCTAGTCCAGGACCTCCCCCCCCTACAGTGGTCCTAGTCCGGGACCTCCCCCCGTACAGTGGTCCTAGTCCGGGACCTCCCCCCCCGTACAGTGGTCCTAGTCTGGGACCTCCCCCCCCCCGTACAGTAGTCCTAGTCCGGGACCTCCCCCCCCCGTACACTGGTCCTAGTCCAGGACCTTCCCCCCAGTACAGTGGTCCTAATCCAGGATCCTTCCCCCCAGTACAGTGGTCCTAGTCCAGGATCCTTCCCCCCAGTACAGTGGTCCTAGTCCAGGATCCTTCCCCCCAGTACAGTGGTCCTAGTCCAGGATCCTTCCCCCCAATACGGTGGTCCTAGTCCAGGACCTTCCCCCCAGTACAGTGGTCCTAGTCCAGGATCCTTCCCCCCAATACAGTGGTCCTAGTCCAGGACCTTCCCCCCAGTACAGTGGTCCTAGTCCAGGATCCTTCCCCCCAATACAGTGGTCCTAGTCCAGGACCTTCCCCCCAGTACAGTGGTCCTAGTCCAGGACCTTCCCCCCCAGTACAGTGGTCCTAGTCCAGGACCTTCCCCCCCCCCCAGTACAGTGGTCCTAGTCCAGGACCTCCCCCCCCCCAGTACAGTGGTCCTAGTCCAGGACCTTCCCCCCCAGTACAGTGGTCCTCCTCGGGATGACAGACCAGAGGGCACCCTGCTCCCCTATGTCTCACCTCCTGGATGTCATTGTATGGCTCTCCCTGCCTCTTCCCCAATAACGATCAGCAGTGTCCGCTCAGCGCTGCTCCCTGGCCGGCTCCCGCTGGGCTCTCCTGTATGATCCGGGTATAATCCAGATGAAGGCCTCCAGTAATATCACCACCGCCCGAGCGGCCACGGATGACGTCATCAGCCGGCGCCACGACAGTCACAGCTTCCCTATCTCCTCATCCTGAACACAGTTCTGTAACATGAATAGAAAAGGCCGGTGCTTCCCCGGAACTTAGTCACTCCTAGTCCATATTTAATTACAGCGAATATATGTATCCCAGAAACCAGCCAACAAATCCTACACCAATGTAGTACTCCCGGGCCTGACCTACGGACCTGCACTACTCCGGGATAACTACTCCACAGCCCACTTATCGCACAATTTCGGGCCTCGTACAGACACCGTCGCTCCGGTATGACGTCAAAGACGAGCGGCTGACTGCCTGTGTCCCAAAGCCGAGTGCTCCGGACTGCATGTCCCAGAGTGCCGTGCGGCGGAAGTGACGTTGCGCGGCGGGTTCATATGCTTGCTTTGGCCGGATGTTAATTCTTTTTCCTTTCAGCCGAGGTAGGAATGGCGGATGTTGCTTGGCAGGCGGGGGCCCTGTGTTCTGGAATCCAAAGTAATCCTGTATTTGTCGGGCTCCTCAGTACCTACTGACTCCCGGGGGGTTTAGCTGGGGTGGTGTGTGGGCAGCCGGAGCCGATATGGGGGAGATTGCTACCCGGGCCGGCTGACTTATCACGTCTGGGGCCCTCGTCCCCTTCATGCTATAGGACGAGGGGCTGTCCGTACTGCGCTACGGTGTTCTGTGCCGGCATGTGTACAGCAATAGAGCCCAGCAGTACGCCGCCACAAGGGAGCTGTCAGGGGCCCCATTCTGAGGAGTCCTCCGTGAATGCTGGTGGTGTGCCGCGATTACCTTCTCTCCAATACAGCAGCATGTTAGTCTGATCGGTAATACTCTACATAGGTCCCCATGTACAGGATGTAGGAGCAGAAGACGCGGCTAATCATCATGGTTCTCCTTTATTTGATGTAATCCAGGATCAGTGCTCACATGCAGGCAATGTCGCTCTCGTGTAGCGCACGTTTCTCGTGCAGGCAATGTCTCAACACAATATGAGCAATTTAAAATCTTTCAGTGCCTTTCCCTACACTGGTTCAATGCGATTCCTAGGCCTTGTTCTGGATAACAAATAACTTTTATGCCCCCCAGATAACTCCCCTGTGTTTAGTTGTTTTTGCTTTTAATGCAGAGTACCACCCAAAAAATAACTTTTGGCACCTTTTGGAGGGGGGGAGGGGGGGGGCAAACACCTGTCTAATACAAGTATTTTGCTCCCACTTCCGGGCATAGATACGCGAGGCACCCGCGGGTATCTATGCCACTTCCGGCGCCTTCTCTGTTCCACCACTGCTGTCTTCTGGGAGTCACACAGGTCCCAGAAGATAACAGGGACCAGTGGGAACGCACAGCGTGAGTCGCGCATGCGCAGTAGGGGATTACGGCTTCACTTCCTGATTCCCTTACCGAAGATGGCGGCGGCACCACCTGAGAGCCAAGGGAAAGATCGGCTTCGGGTGCCGACATCGCGGGCGCCCTGGACAGGTAAGTGTCCTCATTTTAAGTCAGCAGCTGCAATATTTGCAGCTGCTGACTTAAAAAAAAAAAAAATCAGCGGAGCTCCGCTTTAAGGCAGTTTTGCACACATTTAGAGTGTCATGTCAGATCCTGAACAAAGAAAATGCTATTTCCTCTAAGCACAGCTAAACTGATGGCAGCTGAGGCTCCATTCACACTTGTACAAATCCAAAGTTGCGCAGACTTCGCAGTGCAACTTTGGATGGGTGCAACTTGGATACGACTTTGGCTTTGACCAGTGGTCATTGACAATTGTTGCACACAAGTTGCATTGTATAACACTCGGGTACGACTTTCCTGCATCTTCTGAGGGTTAATATTAGAGTCTATGGCCTTCAAGCTGCATGGAAGTTGGACCAAAGTAGTGCATGAACTGCTTTAAAGTTGCTGCAACTTTAAGTTGCTTTATGTATGGTTATTAGAAAACATGGAACAACTTGTCATGCAAGTTTTATGTCCGAAGTTGCATGACAATTCACACAAGTGTAAAGGGAACCTAAGCACAGGTAAGTGCAGCTTCACACTGCCCTGCTGCAATTTTGCTAAACTCTAGCTAACTTGCGTTTTAGCTGCCCTTTTCTATAGACTTCTATGAGATCCTGCTCGCGCTTTCTGAAACTGTGGGACCTAGAAGTCTATAGGAAAGCACAGCTTAACTGCACGAAAGTCATGGTTTAGCTGCACTTTGCCCAAAGTGCAGCAGGACCGCATTGGGTTGGTGTGAACTGGTCCTAAATGCACAGTGTAAATGGTACTGTAGGAAAATAATTGCTTGCATTTCATAGGCTGTTAGATGTGTCCTATAAATGCAGGTGTGATAGTGCTAGTGTGAGTTCCCACTTATTATCTGAGACCATTTATTTCTTTGCTGCTAGCCAAAGCTACTAATTGGCTTTTATCTATATTTTTTTTTTCCCCTCTCCACATGGCTTATAATATGAAAATGGCCCATACCCCTACATGTAGCCTTTTCTTTAGATGAGGCCTCTAGGCCAGTGGTTCTCAACCCCTCTGCTCAGGACCCACTAACGGGCCAGATTTTAAGTATTACTTTGGGGAGATGCAGACTAGAATACTGCAATCGCTGAGCAGCAAATTATATCGCTTGTGATGTATTTGTTATCTTGCAAACCTGGCCTGGCAGTGGGTCCTGAGGACTGAAGTTGGGAACCACTGGTCTAGGAGCTGCTGGTAAATATAGAGCTAGAAGCTGGGTGAGAATTTAGTAGTACACCCTTTCTAACAGAGCTATGCCCCTTTTGTGTTTAAAAAAAAATAAAAATCCCAGGGCCTTTTCTTGACTTGATACTATGCCTTATTGTCCATAATATTACGTTAACTATGGTCACATTGTCCTTTGTTTAACTTATTTAGAGATCCATATTGCCTGTCATACTTGCCAAGGTTGTTATTGGGTTGTGTGTACATCTGCACGGTGCTTGTTCAAGAAATGTCAAGACTTTGGTACAAAATTTGCAGTTTTAATTCCTTTACTATAATTTTTCTGGATGTGCAGTCTTGGCACAGCATCACTTGTAAATATATTACAGCTTATATTATCTATGTATATCTCAAGCATGTATTTTTTTTTTCTACAGATGGCAGGAGAGCAGGCTGAGAAGAAGGTCAGGAGGCATCATGCCAGCCGCAATCCAGTTCTGGCCCGTGGAATTGGGAAATATTCCCGATCTGCCATGTATGCAAGGAAAGCCTTGTACAAGCGCAAGTATAAGGCTCCAGAGACTAAGGTAACAACTTCATCACTTTAGTCTACAAAGCTAATTTTTCCATAAGTCTTGTATGCTTACACTGTTGTTTTTCCTCAGATTGAAAAGAAGAAAGTGAAGCCTCCAGCCACCGTAACAAAAACAGTTGGTGGTGATAAGAATGGTGGCAGCCGTGTGGTCAAGTTACGCAAGATGGTAAGTGCTTCGCATTTTTTTTTTTTTTTTTTTTGTTCGTTTTGTTTTTTGTTTTTAAGCCTTAAATTAAAATGTAACTAAAATATATCCTATAGTGTGTGTACCTGTCTCAATTACGAGCACTGAGTGTTATTTCTGTTTGCTGCGTCATTCCTCTGCTGTCGGCATGAGTCGCTTCTGAATTTTTTTTTTTTCCCCTGACACCAAGAGAAAAATGGTGACACAGGAGGGATATCCAGTTGATTTGACAACCTCAGCTCTGCTCTTGTGTGCTGTATGGAGAGGGGTGTGTCTTTTCCTTACATTAACCTCTCAGAGCTCTCCTGTAACATGAGCTCCACACCCCCCTTTAAAAAAAAAAATGGACTTTGAATGGATGGAGAGAAGATGGATAATGTAGATAAACAAGTTCAACTTATGCAGGAGGAGGTTTTTTTTTTTCTAAGGCCAATACCTTGACTGGGTATATACAAGGCTTTGCTACCACTTTAAAGTGTTTAGAAAATTGCTTGTTAATGTTGGGGCCCTGAGAAGCTTTTGTTATGTGCAGGTGCTCGGCATATTTGCATATTACGGCACTCTTGCATAGTGAATTCCGTTCTCCAGCAAATCAGCGGCTACAGTCCCCCGTGTCACTGGCGCTTTCAAATTCACCTGATCTGGGTTTCAAGTCTCCATCCTAACTTGCTGGGTTGACGTAACTACCTGTACATGCTTGCTCATACTAGCACAGAATTGTTCTGGGTATGTGTGGCTGTGTACACTCAGAATTATATTTTTTTTTAAAAAGGCAGGAATGCCACTTTTTGATAGAAGTGACATGCAGAGTCTCCTCCTTATAATACCCTATTTTGTCAGCACTTGAGTTTAATTCTGCTTTAAAAATTGAGCCAAAGCTTGGCTGTCATGGCCACAGTCTGCCTAATATTTGTAAGCATTTCCAGGTAGTGGCGAATTCATGTGGCCCTTGGAGCAATTTACAACAGAGTCTGAATATCCCTATTGGCGCTCTTAATACTTGTTAGGTTATGCACACTGCAACCCTCATCTTTCAGCCCATTCATATAATGATGGCCACAGCATGGAGCCTACAGGGTTTTTTGCTCAATGGCTATATTTTTAAGTGGGAATCTAGGTTTTTGCTTTTGAAGTATAAGTTCCTATGTGAGTTGTCAGTACTGACAGTGTTTTTGTTTTCCCATCTAGCCACGTTATTATCCCACTGAAGATGTTCCACGCAAACTGTTGAGCCACGGAAAGAAACCATTTAGCAAGCACAAGCGCCATCTGCGTTCCAGTATCACTCCCGGGACTGTGCTGATTCTTCTTAATGGACGTCACAGGGGCAAGGTATTTATGTTTTGACTTTTGAAGCTTAAAGAAAGTGTTTATTTTCTCTTGACAGTCATATTTTGAGTAGTCTTCAAGTTAGGTATTTGCTAGGTTTAAGTACCTTTTAGTAACTAGTATATCTTCACCACATGAGCAGACAACAGTAAGGATATCTGTGGGGTGGAATAGCACTATCTATGTCTGTAGTGCAGGAGATCCAACAAGACTTATTCAGCCACATAAAATAGTGAACAGAAGGGAAATCCATGTGCAACTGAATGTATATAAAGGGGATCACTAGGTTATTAAATAAACCACCCATGTTGTGCTTAGAGATGATAGGCATCTTATCTTCCACATAGTTTTTTGTGTACGATCAAAGCAAAGGATTAATGTTTTAGGGTGGATCTGAGGTTTAAAAAAACTGCTAGGGGGTTAACTTGGTTGAAGATACTGTTTTTATCTTTGGCACAGTATTCTCTTTTTCGCCAAGCACTGACCATAAGCCATTAAAGGCTGCCTCTCCAAGATTATACACTGGTAAGCCAAATTGCCAGGCCGCCATGTATGTTTTGGTATGGAAAAGGAAATGTGACTAGGTAACACATGTCCATCTAGGATAGGAAAGAACAATTGCATTTAGCTAACATTATCCATGGAGGCTTCTGCTATTTGCTTCCTAACTGGTGATCCAAGGATGTGTTTGATCTGATGTTCATAGATATCTTTATTTCCTGTTAATCTGTAATTGGTGTTGATATGTAGTTTTAATACGTTCATACTTTTGTGGGTCTAGTAGGGTTCTGTGAATGCACCCTGGAATATAAATGGTTGCTGTTTCCCCAAAGTGTGCGCTTGGTATTCTTACATGTTACCCACGTTTTGCCATAGACTTCCATTAGATTGGGTGTTTTTGGTGTGTTTTCTCAAAGTGCATAATAAGGGCATGCAAATTTTCCCCCTTCCTTTATAAATGTACATACAGGGTGGATTTGATTTAAATCAATAGTAAAAAGGCTTGATTTAAATCATAATTTTATATTTTATCATTTTTAAAGAGCAACTGTCATCTCTGTCCTGCAGTGGCTCATCTTCTGACCTGCTGTTGACTCACCGACAGTCCCTTTCACTTTAATGGGACGGCTGGTGATGTAGCAGTGACAGAACAAGGTGAGGGACATGGCGGCAGCAGATGAGTGGATTCCCGCAAACAGGCGCTGCCATGATGGCTCTCAAATGACAGGTGCTCTTTAAATGTAAGGACTCATTCTTGCTGGCAGTTAGAATCTTTAATATTTGCAAACGAAATGAAGGTTTCTTATTTAGAATAATAAGCTGTGAGGTTAGTAAAATGGTGATATCAGAACCGAATCAGTCATACAGATTGTAGTGTACATAGATTTGAAAAACAATGGGATAAAGGAATATTACTGAACTTTGTTTTATCTCATGGTCACTGTAAAATTGTGTGAATGCATCAATGCAGTGCATGTTATCTCAGCTTGCAGAGCTTGGATTCATTGAACGAGTTTACCAAAAATTGTAAATATTGCAGAATATACAGCCTCATGCTACATAACTAAGCTCCATTTCATGCTGAATAAACTAAGTTTTCTATTTAAGATACATTAATTATCTTTTTATATTGTGTGTGTGTGTGTGTGTGTGTGTGTGTGGTGTTGTTGTTGTTGTTTTTTTGTTGTTTGTTTTTTTTTCCCCTAAAAGCATTTTATTAAAATAAATTTGATCAAAAATCGATTTAAAAAAAGAATAGTTTTTATTTTTTTTTAAATCATTTGCTTTATATCCTCCCTGAATACATACTATGTACTTGGTTGAGGTGGAATCCTCATCAGGGGATCAAGTTCTCGTGTCATAGCAGTAAGTGAAAGTAAATATTCTTCCTAGACTACAACATGGTTTGTTTTATACTGCCCAGTGCAAATGGAAACAGGGTAGTATGGAGCTGTCTGCATATTAGGTCTGTTTACTGCAGGTAATAGTATATAGTGTGTGTTCTTTATTAAAAAAAAAAAAAAACTGTTTAATGCTGATATTACTGGAGCTGCATTATGTTAGCATCCATGCTTTTGGGGGAGTGTGATCCTTCTGCGATATATCACATCTTTGATTATTTTTATAACGCACCCAGTTGTGATGGTTGTAAGGGGAATTCATTGCATTTATCTTTGTACCCTATCATATTTTTCTAATGTTGCTTTTGCTCTCTGAAGTTATGGATTTCCTTATTCTTTAGTTGCTTTCTCCATATTTCTGGCTGCAAAGTCCAATAGAGAGAGTGGAATCCCTTCAAAATGCCAGTGGCGATTGAGCAGACTTGAGCGCACACAAATCTTCCTGTTGGAGGGGAATAGGGAGCATTTAGCTGGGTTTAACACTTCAGCATATGTATAAAAAAGATTTTACGGGCCAGTTCACACCAGATGCGGTTTCATACGCTTTTTTTTTTCCTGCACCAAAAATGCGTGCAGTGTTTTCAATGTTTTCCAATGGCTCTAGTTCACACCATGCAGTCAGTTTCTGGTGCGGAAACTGACTGCATGGTGTGAACTAGAGCCATTGGATTACATGGGGAAAAAACACTGCATGCATTTTGTGCAGACAAAAAACGCACGCAACTGCATCTGGTGTGAACTGGCCTTTGGTGTTAAAATTTGTGGAGATGTGAGGTCTTGAGTTAGGATTATGTGAGCAGTTTAGCAGTACTTTATAATGGACCGTTTCTTTGTACAAAGTCTTTTGTCTTTTTCTTAAGTTTGTGATTTTTATTTTTCCACAGCGTGTTGTCTTCCTGAAACAGCTTCAGACTGGTCTCCTCTTGGTCACAGGTAAGCTTATCAAATTGAGTTTGCTTTTCAGGAAACCATGTGAAAGTACCAGTTATTGACATTGCCCTGCTTAGGCTGAGCACAGGTTCATTATAGAGGCCCTTGAAAAAGTGTGCATGTCACTTGTAGGCTCTAAGAGCATAGCAGTTGGTCTTGCCACTGAAATCCAGGAGGTTTGGATTAACGTCTTAATTGCAGCCATATTTGAAATGATTAGCACAGTCTTGGGTAAGTGTCAGGATTCAAGTAGTCAGTGTTTACGTTGCAATCCAAAGACCTAATGCAGGAAAACCCTATTGTGTTGAAAGTCAGTGGCCTATTTATATTTTATATTTTTTTGTTTTTTTCATTGTATTTTTAGGTCCTCTTGCCATCAACAGAGTTCCCCTGAGGAGAGCACATCAGAGATTTGTCATTGCCACCTCTACTAAAGTCGATATTTCCAGTTTGAAAGTTCCAAAACACTTAACTGACTCTTACTTCAAGAAGAAGAAGCTGCGTAAGCCCAAGCACCAGGAGGGAGAGATTTTTGACACTGAGAAGGAAGTAAGTAACCTGGATTTTAAATACGATAGAAGGCTTACTTGACTCATACAGTGATGCTAGTAATTCATGAGTAGCTATGCTTAAATGTAGTTTTGATAAATATTAATAGAACTCTAGCAACAAGATATTTGGTTGATTTGATTGCTAAATGCTACCATTACAAATTCTGAGTTTTTGAATTTGTATAAATGATATACATTAGTGTAAATGCAAAACCTAACATTTTTTACACTATATGTGAGGAATTCATAGTTAATAAATGCTACTTGCGTAGCACACGCCATAGGTATCAATTTGTTATCTTTTTGAGTAGCAGTCGACCACTACTGTAAGAGCTCATTCAGACCTTGGTGTCCTTGTTATGGTAATGCAGGTGCAGTGTTTTTCCATGTGTTAAAGCAGCCCTGGCTGGCAACACAATAGAACATCCAAAAATGAATTAGTAATGTGGCACAGCACAGTGCACGTTGGTATGTTGCTGTGCGTTTGAAGCTGCTTTGCCTTAGAGTGCCTTTCAAAATGAATTGCAGTTTTCTAATATACCTTTTCTGCTGCAGTGTGTTGAAGCAGCTTATGTCTGCCTGAAGTAATTATCTGTTTAGCATGATTGGGCCAGTACAAATCCATCCCTTGGTGTTCAAAGAACCACATATGCTACTGTACTTGGACTTTCTTTTAATTTGGTAGTAATGAAAAATGGTGCAAACAATTTTTTTTTATTTAATTTTTTCCAGAAATATGCAGTGACACAGCAGCGCAAAGCAGATCAGAAGTTTGTGGACTCGCAGCTCCTGCCTCTTATCAAGAAAGAGACCCAGCTTCGAGGATACCTGCGCTCCCAATTTTCACTGTCAAATGGAATGTACCCACACAAACTGGTCTTCTAAGAAGTTTTCAAAGCTTATTAAAAGACAGTGTAAATCCATTACTGTGTTTTTGTAATGTTTTAAACCTTTAACAGCAGCATTGTACCTTGGTATATTAAAGTGGGAGTAAACTCCTTTTTGTACCTACATTTAAGCCTATTATAGGACTTACCTGTAGGTAAATATCTCCTAAATATACTCGCACCATTTAGGAGATATTTACATTGTAGCAAGTGATGTCACGGCGCACTGTGCTCTCAATGGACGACATGCGGTCCTTTGAGAGAGCTGCACTGCGGCTGTGACTCCGTATGCACAGGAGTGACGTTGTGGCTTGGCCATTTTTAAACAGCTGAAGCCTGCAAACCTGTAAGGAAGACCAGGTGAAGATGGATTCCCTGTTGGCTGGCACGGTGCCACTGGAGGAATCTGTCTTGGGCAAGGCCTGTCATAATGAGATGGCATGCAGTACATAGTGGCACATTATGACATTGCCCTGCGGCAGGACTCGTCTTGTGGTGTTGGCTTTTTAGGGGGGTTTTTTACTGCCGTTATCCTTTTCCCTTACAAAAATCCAGGCATTCGTGTACTGGTAAAAGTAAGCGGTCAAGCGTTTTCCAGGTCTAGAGCTGTGGCACTGCTTCTGCTTCACCCTGCCTTTTTGAAGACTCACTTTTTTAATTATTGGGAGCTAGGTCATTACTGGGACTGCTGGACACTGTAAAGGATAAGCTCACCTTTTGAGAACATGTTCCCAGTGCTGTAGCTGCTGTCCGCTGCCTCACTCCTTGTGGCAGCGGTATGAGGATAAGTTCCCCGTACTAGCTGCCATTATTTGAATACAGTGTGGCCGTGCAGGGCTCTGCCCTCACGGCCATGTCATTCAGATACACAGCTTTGTCTGAATGAACTACAAGCCCTAACAACCTTTGCGGCTGTCGGCTTGTAGTCTTTTATTACTAGCCATGGCGCTATGGAGCACTGTGGTACTTCATTGAGTCTTCCTGTCTGGGAGTATAGGCTTACCCATATGGGTAAGCCAATACACTAATGGTGTGCCTGCATGTCATCAGCAATCTGCTGGTCCAGTGCTTATCGGGTTCCTGCAACAAAAAAATAAATGCAGATTTTTAAGTGTGTGTGTGCGTTTTTATATATATTTCTCTGGTGTGTGTGTATATGTATGTATATATGTATATATATATATATATATATATATATTATAGTATTGTCATTACAGTAAGTGACAAATTGCTCAAAACTCCCATTCCAGATTATCAAATCATCAATAGAGCACCCAAAGAACACTATATATCTTGCAAGGGGATTTTCTCATTCGATCATTGACAGACACAGCCTTCTTTATTCAGAATGCTAAGGTTATATCATCTCCGCAGGAGTAGGACTAGGCAGAACAAAAAAACAACCCCTGGCTACACCCAGTCAGTATATAACCCCCTCCTTGCTTTAGGTATTCAGTTTTTTTTTTTTTTTCTGCCTAGTCAGGAGTAAGGACCTAGTTCCCTGCTGGGATCTCTAGTCCTGGGAATTTTTTTTGTTTGTTTTTTTTTTTCTTTCTCCTGGATTTTTTCTGGAGAGATCTACAATCAACTGCTGGGCTGGGCGCTTGATCCAGTGGTCACCCCAGTCTGGCCAGCGAGCACACGCAGACCACAGCTACGTGCTAGGTCGGCCGTGACATAACCCCACTGGACAGGGGCTGGCCCTGTGATTTAAATGTCTCGCGAGGTCGCATACGACCAGGTCTCGGCCTGTGTCGCAGCGTTTCTCATGGCCGACAGCCCCCCACTTTGGTGGCGAGGGGGATCTGTCTGGGAGCGTTACCCGCGCTTTTCGCTGGAGAGGTAAGGTCCCCTCCTCTCCTTCCCTAGAGTGGTATGGGGCGTGGGAGCATACTCCCCTGGGGTGGTCGGTCTCTCCGGGGGTTCACATCCGCCTCTAATTCACCACACCTAGGGCATCTAGAGTCTGGCCGGCGGCAGAACTAATACAGTTTTCGAGGGGGTATAATAAGTTCTATATAGTAAGAACAAATGTGACATCCTCTGAGAGGGGGACAGCGAGACCAATGGGACCAGTTCCATCATTCTGTTGCACTGCAATTCTGTAATACTTCCCATGTCTTTTTCCCACTTTCTCCTGTACAGAGGGGGTTCCATTCTCCCCTTATTGACATGTGGATGTATTTTTGAGATTAACTCTTTCCCTGACTCTGCATTAATTTAGTTTTTGAAGAACAGGAATAGTATTCCATTCTAGGGATCTCCCTCTGAACTGTTCGACCAGTGCGTGCCTGACCTGTAAATATCTGAAAAAAGAGTTATTTGCAGGGGATATTGGTCTCAGTTCCTGGAAGGTTTTCAAAATGCCGTCCAGATATAGCAGAGTAATATATTGTATACCACGTCTCTCCCATTCCTTTACTACCCCCAACTTTGCAGTTCTCCCAGTTTGCTGTTCTCCCACAGGGGGGTATACTTCATGAGACCTCTATATATCAAAATTGTTTTCGCTATATCACATACTTTCATAATTTTAGATTCAGGGGAGGGAGTCCTGAGGGAAAGGATCCCGCCTCCAGAGCTGCCCCCATTTGAATCATGTGGGCTGTTTTGAAGGAGTATCTTTCTGCCAGCTTCTTGGCCTGCTAGATTACACTTCGCTATATGCTGAAGTTGAGACGCCAAGAAGTAACTAAAGGGATGTGTAAGTGCTACTCCTCCTTCTGACTTCTGGAGCTGCAGGGTAGAAAATCGAATTCTTGCTGGGCCACCCTTCCAGATCAATTTTCTGAACAAAATATCTATCCTTTGGCTTCACAAAAAGTGGTTCCAGATTGGGGAGTTATGTAATACATAAAGAAGCTGTGGCATCCAAATCATTTTGATTTGGTTACAGCGTCCTGCCACAGATGGTTGCAGGCATTTCCACACTTTTATTTTGCTCCTAAATTTGGCCAATAACTGGTCAGTATTGTGTGAGGTATAAGATTGAAGGTCTCTGGTGATATCTATTCCCAGGTATTTAAATTTATTAACCACTTGAATCTGGGCCACCCCCTCTGGAAGGGGGCCTTCCAAGGGATCTATAGGTAAAAAGCTAGATTTTGAATGCCCAGTTTATCTTTAACCTGGAAATTTGACTGAGTCTATTAATGATGTTCATAGCTTTCTTAGGGGAGTTCTGTGTGTCCGAGGAATAGCAGAAGGTCGTCTGCATATAATGCAAGTTTTTCCTCCAAATCACCTCTTTTAAAGCCCCTCACCTGGTGAGAGGCTCTGGGGGCAATGGCCAGAGGCTCAATTACAATGGCAAAGAGGAGGGGTGACAGGGGACATCTGTCTCATCCCCCTCCCCAATCCAAATTTAGCAGATTGTTCATTATTTACTCTTACTCTGGCATCTGGTGCTCTATAAAGCATTTTGACCCAGTTGATGAAGCCCAGTCCAAGTTTGACTGCCTCCAAAAGTACTGCCATTCTAAACTGTCAAAGGCCTTGGCGGTGTCCAGTGACAGAATGGACCTCTCTCTGCTCCCATCCTTTGGGACCTGAAGATTCAAATCTAGCTGCCTTATATTTGTGCTAGTTGTTCTGCCGCGTATAAAGCCCGTTTGGTCGGGGTGGATGAGTTTCGCTATGACTTTGTTCAGCCTAGCCGACAAGACCTTTGCAAGGATTTTCATATCTGTGTTCAACAGAGCAATAGGCCTATATGAGGCAACAAAGTGGGTCTTTACCCTCCTTATGGTGATTATAGTGGAGTCCATCATTGATGGGGGCAGCACTCCCGTTGCTAGCGAGCAATTCCCTCAACAGCTCGAGGAGCAGTACCTTACCATAATGGCAGTATATCTCGGCAGGAAGGCTGTCTGGGCCAGGGCTATCTCACTAGTGATCTGCTTCATCTGCTCTAGGGTTATGGGGCGGTCCAGCTCTGCTCTATCCGCATTAGAAAGGGAGGGGAGACTCAGACCCCCAAAAAAGCTATGCATTTCTTCCCTCGTCTCGTTCTACCGAGAGCTATATAGATCCTCATAATCTTTAAACTTGCCCACTATTTCTGGAGTATATGAGGTCACTCTTTCATCCTCCGTGGTAATCGTGGGTACCACTGAGGTGGGGGAGTTTGCTCTGACCAGTTGAGCCAACAGTTCCTCCCCTCCAAAGGCAGCTTTTCTCTGGAAGAGGTATTTGTTCTCAGACTTCGGAAGGGTTACTAAGTGGTAATTGTGTTGTTCCTCTATCCAGTTTTTAGGTGTGTCAGGTTATTAATGTATTGTTCTTCTGCAATTGCTACCCTCTCCCCAATTAATCTCTGCCAGTCCTTGGTCAGTTTTTTCATTTTTGAGATCTGTTGTATCATTAAACATCGTAGAAAGGTCTTCAGAGTGTCCCATACTATTCCTTCTGAGGCAGAGCCCTGGTTTGAGTCAATAAACTCACCCAGAGATGCCAATATCTCTCTCGGATCTCCCATCAGATCAATCCAAAAGGGGCTTAACTTCCACTCCCCAGGATGATTTAGTTTGCCCTGCTCTAATGAGACTGTCACCAGGGATTGGTCAGAGAGGCCTCTCAGATTATAGTTCACTTTTTTTTTTTTTTTTTTTTTTTCATGGGCATCATCTCATCATTACTTGAGACTAAATCGATCCTGGAGAGCATAGAGTGTGTCCTGGAGCAGCACGAATACTGTCGGGTCTCCGGATTGCATATTCTCTAGATATCTCTCAATCCGGTTTCTTTCAATAAATTGGGTAGCCGGCTGTCCACTACTCTGCTTGTAAATATCCCTGGGGGGGAATCTTTCTAAATTCCGATCCATTACCAAATTAGAGTCCCCATTACTCTCACTGGCACCCCAGGCTTATCCAGGACAAACTCAGCCCACAAAGGATCAAAACATCAGAAGGTGGAGGGAGATAAATGTTTGCCACTACGCAAGGTCTATTTTTGATCCTACAATATAGGAAGATGTATCGGCCTAGTTCATCTATCTTAGACTGTATACAGGAAAAAGCCATCCCGGATCTGAAGAAATTACCCCTCTAAAATAAGAGGAGTGAACTGAGTGATATTGTGTAGGGTAATCCCGCCACCTCAATTGAGGGGTAGAGATTTTTGTAAGGTGTGTCGCCTGAAGACAAAGGATAGCTACCGCATATGTTTTTGCAATCAAGTGGACTGCTGCTTTTTTCTCAGGGTCTCCCATTCCCCGCACATTCCAAGAACACAAGGTTACATTTTTTGAGTGAGTGCTTTTAACCATCAAAATTTAGTTGTCTGCGAATTATTCCAATGCCTTTTCCATTAATATGAGTTTCTTGACTTTTGTGACTGTTCTTATGTGATTTGGTGACCCCATATTGCCTATCCTCAAAAGTGTAATTAATTTCAAACAATCTCATGTAACTAACACACCCAATATTCCAACTCATGCTCCCATACGTCCCTCTCACCTGGCCACTGGGCCTATTTGGGGGCATCCGAGTGTAACCGTTTCTTTTCCCAATCAATTTAAGTGTTATTAACACCGTTGAGCTTTATATACTTACACTCTACCCTCACTATCCCACCCAAATCCTTGACCCTGAACAACCAAGAACTAAACAAACAAACAAGGAAGACAAATAAAAAAAAAAAAAGCACGAAACAGAAAACACATATGGAAAAAACTCTTTGCCATACCCCCTGATAACCTGGGGTAATATGCTCATAGTTCCCTCCCACCTACCCCGTCCCCCCTCCCTTCCTCCCCTAATTATACATCATTGTGTGATTTCAACTAAGTCATAGTGTTAATGGAATTCTAGGGTAGTAATCAAGTATGTTAGTCACCTGTTATAAGTATCTATCCAATCTTCCACTCTCTCCGGGGTGTCAAGAAGCACAGTCTCCCCCATGGCGTTCGCTCGCAGTCTTGCTGGATATAACAATGCAGAGTTCACTTTTAATTGTTGCAATTTGCGCTTAACTTCTGCAAATTTGGCTCTCCTTTTTTGTAAGTCGGGTGAAAAATCAGGGTACATAGAAACCCTATTACCATTAAACAGGATATTGCCCATTTCTCTGGCTTTATTTAGTATAGTCACTTTGTCCTTTTATAGTGAAGTGTTTTTACCAGGAAAGACCTTGGAGGGGCACCCGGTTTTGGGGGGGAGGTCTAGGGCGGAGCCTATGAGCTCTTTCTAATCCAAAGAAAGGCGAGAAGGACTGGTCTCCAAACAAATCCTTGAACCATTTTTCCAGGAAACCAATGGGGTCTAATCCCTCAGTCCGTTCGGTAAGCCGCACTATTCTTCCTGTGCATCCTATTCTCCATTTCATCGATCTTTAACTGATGATTAGCCATTTGTTCCCTTATAAATCTCAACTGCCGTTTCATAGGATCTAAATCATCTTCCATTAGGCTAACCCTCCCCTCAAGGGCAGTAGTCCTTTCCCAGACCTTTTGCATATCATGCCTAACGAGGGTCAGTTCTTCCCGCACAGTTTTAAGCTGGTCAGACATTTCATTTACAGAGCTTTTTGCATGCAGTATTTCCGTTAATGATGGTTCTGTTTCCCCGAAGGTTACCGTACTAGATGGTGGTTTTGATTGCACCTGCGCATCCTCAATCCCCTCACTTGGGGGATTGAGGATGCGCTTCTTGGGGGCACTTGCCCCCTTCACAGGGGTTACCTGGCCCTGTATCAAGCTCTTCCTTATAGACTTAATGCCAGACTGTAGTTTAGAGAGCATAGTGGCTTGTTGGGTCTGTTGACTGTTTTTTGAAGGGGACTGCAGACGTGAAAATTCCTTTAATCTGGCAGCAGCTGCCCGACTCACCTTTGTGGTGCGCTGCGATGGCATAATCAGATAAAGTTAATACATGGAAGTGTATATTTATCCACTTTTGTTTCTCACATCCTCTACCAACTTCGGAGCTAGCTATTTAAAACAGGGCGGGGGGGGGGCGGCTCTCTTTCAGTGTCCCGCATTGAATTTTATAGGCAGTTTTATATTTTAAACAAAAAGTCCTTAGAACTGGCAATTGATGGTGCACAAGGAAAAGGAACACACAACGCAACACACAAAAAAGGGCAAAAAACCCTTTTCACCTATCCTCCAGTGCTGCAGGGATCAGCCCTCTAATTCACAGTTCGCTGTTGTAGTTGAATTGCAAAGGGACGGAGCCAGCAAGCAGCTCCCTGCCAGGCTCTCAACTTGCTTTTTAGGGGTAATTCAGTGCTTGATGAAAGAGGGACAAAGTGAGTGTTTCCCTCTCAACGCATTAGATTTCCAACTCCTTCCAGGCCAGGAAAAAAAAAAAAATTACGCAAAGGAGAGGAGAAGGCAGACCAACACAAAGAGAAAAAAAAAAAAAAGTCCTGCACTGTCTCTGTACGGCCCCCTTCCCCTTCCTCCAACAAATAAATAATTAGAATAGTCTCACCCAGCCACCGTGCTGATATCAGGAGAATTTCAAGGAAAGGGGAACAAACTCTCCATACTTAGTCCTTCCTTCAGGCATGTGGAGCCGTGGTAGGAGTTTGGGGGGGGTCTTCTCACATCAGCAGTGTCCGCCTTTAATCAAGGTACCGTTCCTTCCCAAAGAGTGAGAGAGGGGGGGAGGTATTCTCTCACCACCACCGTTTCCTCCTGCTGCAACGTGTATCTGTCAGATAGCAGGGGGGGAGGAGGTGAAGTTCCTAACTCCTCTGCAGCTTTCAGCTCCACTCTCTCTCATCAGAGCGTCTGCCGTGAGCCGCATTTCACGGACTGTACCAGCTCCCAGTCAGCCCACGGCATCTGGAGGTCCCAGAGAGGGGGTTTAATCTCGGGAAGAGCGGTGGGAGAGGAAGGGGGAGAGCACTCTCACTATCACGCCAGCGTCCGCTTCCGGTCATGCCCCCTCTTTCAGGTTGTTACAGGGGGGGACATCTAGGGTTGGGCCTGGGAGGTGAATGGTTGCGTAATTTAGGCCACAGCTTTGCGGCCTACCAGCTGGGGGGGGGCGCTCTCGTGGCCTAAATTACGGCAGCGGCTTTGCAGCCTGCTGCACTCGCGGCCGAAAATTTAAGCCGCGTCTTTGCGGCCTACCAGCTTGGAGGTCCGAAACTTTAGGCCACAGCCTTGCGGCCTACCGACCAGCTGTCCAGTCAGGTGGCCTGGTCCCACCATGGGCCGCGCGCTCGCGGCGGGCAAAATTTAGCCCACGGCTTTTGCAGCCTACTGGGCCGCAGTTTTTGTAAGGGGCTCTCTTTTGTGCCCCGTGTAAAGGGGGCCTTGGTCTTGGTCTGTTCCCCCTGTGAGGGGCCTCGGTCGACATCGGGCGGGGGGGGAGTTTCCAGTTGTTGGCTCCCTCCCCCTGTGTTTTTCGGGGTACCGCTTAGGCATATAGCCTAGTATATGGCACCCCTGCCCTTCCCTCCCCCCCCGTCTCCTATCTGGCTCTGAGGACGTGGCCCACCTTGCGGGGTGGTGGCCACGCTCCCTATCTTGTCAGGGAGTGATGATGACTGCAGTAGGGCACGAAAAAGCACTGGTTATCGCACCTATTACATCTGTGCAGGAACCTTTCAAGATGGCGATGCACCGGTGGCTGCGGTGGAGAGCCGATACCTCATAAGACGTCTTGCGCGGCGAAAGAGTTCCCTTTTCCCTCTTATCTTGACAATATTGTCCTTGAAGACTAGGAGTGTCTAGAGTGCATTTGTGTTTCTAAAAAAAAAAATAAAAATGCTTGCTGTGAGGTACCCATTTGGGTACCCTGCCTTTGCTGCATTGCCGGACCTATGGTCTAGGCACTGCGGTATGTCAGCTACGCCTCTTGGCCGTAGTTCCCCTGGTTGCTGAGCTTCTAAGGTCTCCTCAACGGTGCCTAGACAGGTATTTTGGGGGCTACCCTGGATGTCAGTACTTCCAATGGGTGTCTACTGCCGGAGCGCTTGCTGTTCTCTGCTGGGTGGATGTGCACGCTCCGTTGCTGCAGTGTGGTTGTCACGGTTCCCGTGTCGGGAACAGTTTAAAGCCCTGATCTGCCTTGTGTGGGTACAGAAGGTCAGGATGGAGTCCGTTAGCACGGTGGTAGCACCCCTTCATCATGGGGAACTTCTGGTTTCTATCGACATCACGAATGCTTGTTTACGCATTTCGTTATGTGCCCGACTCCAGCACCTCCGTTTTACTGTGGGTGCGGCACATGATCAGTGCATAGTCTGGCCACCACTCCTCGGGTATTCGCGAGGTGTTGGACCTGGATCGGTCATGGTTGCATCTGTGGGGGTTTGCAGTCCTGGCTGCCTGGACGATCTTCTAATGCCACTCCTCGGCTACCCTGAGGTGCAATGTAGTTTCTATATAGACCTCCAGAAGTTGCATGCTGCGTTTTTTATTTTTCTGTCCAGCAGGTAGGCCCTCTGCGGACCTGCGTGTAGGTATTGGGTCTGAGAGTTTCTACCTTTTTGAAACTATTCCATTTGCACAGTTCCATACAAGCTCCCTTCGGGGAGATCCTGGCATGAGACAAATACCCGAGGTCTCTGGACAATTGGATTCGGCTGAGTTAGGAAACCAGGGTTCCCTGGTCTGGTGGCTCGCTCTCTGGTTCTTCGGCGGGATAAATCCTTTCTCCCCTTGTATTAAACAGGGTGACCACCAATGCCAGTCGGACTGGGTAGGATGTCCTGGGACTGAGCTTTGCTCAGGGTCATTGTACACTGGTGGAATCTGGACTATCAGGTTATATCCTGGAATTTCGAGCGATCAGACTAAGTCTGGATCATGGACAGATGGACTTCGGGAGCTCCTGGTACGGTTCTAGTCGGACAAGGCAACCACGATGGCTTATGCCCTTCGCCAGGGTGGGTCAAATAGGCTGTGGCGGCCCTGGCTGTTGCCAGTATTTCCCGGTGGGCAGAATGTTTCGTCTGGCCCTTTTCTGGTGTATGCATTCCAGGAGTTGAATGTTGACAGGCGGATACCTCAGATGGCAAGGATTGGACCACGGAATGGCCCTTCACCAGGCCGTGTTTCTTCGGGTTTGTTCCTGCTGGGACACTCATGAGGTAGTTCTTTTGGTGTCCTAGTTCAACTGGACGATACTAAGGTTTCTGCTAAGGTCACGGGTTGCTCTGGCAGCTCTGGTGGCCCATGTTTCCATATGCCTTTCCTCCTCTCCAGCTTCTGTTGTGGCTTTTATGCAGGATCATGGCTGCGGGGGTTCCGGTCATTCTATTATCCCCGGATGGGTCCAGTCAGTCTGGGTATGCCGTTCCTTGTCGACTACCTCTCAGGAAGCATTTATGGTTCCAGGGCCGTTCTTCCATCCTGCCTTAGAGTCACTGGTTTTAACGGCCTGGTGTTGAGCCAGGTGCGGCAGTTCCGACACTGTTGATGGCTAGGGAGTCCATCTTTTAGGAGGTTTTAACCTCCGGGTGTGGAGAGCGCATATATCCTGGTGTGAATCACCGGGCATTCATCCTTGTTCATTTTAGGTGGCTCCAATTTCGACCCCCATTTACGGGGTGTTTAGCAGGAATGCGCCTTGAGTACCATCAAGGGCCAGGTGTGAGCCTGGGTGGTTGTCTTCAGCATTCAAGGGGTTAGATGTCTGTTTCCAACGGTGAGGTTTTTTTCTACCGTCTTGGGACCTGAACTTGGTGTTTTCAGTTCTGCAGGAGCCGCTCTCTCTCTCTCTCCCTCTTTCAAAATATCAGGAGATTCAACTGCTTACTCTGTCTTGGAAGGTGGCCTCTTGGTGGCTTTCACCTCTGCTTACAGGGTATCGAAAAAGGGTGGCGTTATCTTCTCGTTCACCTTACCCAGGTTTAGGCGGTGCTTCGCCTTTTTCTATAGTTCCGTCCCTGGTTTTCCATTTGAACAAGGACATTGTGTTTCCTTTCTTGTGTCCCTGGCAACACATCCCAAGGAATTTGTCTTATCTGCCCGGGATGTGGTTTGAGGGATTCGGTTGTATTTGCCAGCCACTGAGTCTTTTGGAGGTCAGGCTCTCTGTACTCACGGACAGGCCAAGAAACGGGCTGTCTGCTTCTTCCGCGACCTTCTTCTGGATGGATCAGACAGATGATGACTCTGGGCTATTCTGTCAGGAATAGCTATTACGACGCATTCTTCTCGGGCGCCTAGTGCGTCTTGGGCCTTCTGTCTTCAGGCATTTGTGGCGCATTTTTCACAAGTTCTACGAGGTGCATGGGTTGGCATCTGCGGGTGCCTTTTTTGGCCGCAAGCTTTTTGCAGGCTGCTGTTAAGAGGATCTAATCCCTCTTGAAGGGGGTATTGTTCAGGTTGGGTTCCAGCTTGTCCTGTTTGAAACTCCTGTTACCTGGTTGGCTTTTGTGTTAGCCTTGGGATTTTCCCTACTGTTCTGAATAAAGAAGGCTGTGTCTGTCAATGAACGAATGAGAAAATAGGATTTTTTTACTTACCGTAAAATCCGTTTCTCTGAGTTCATTGACAGACACAGCACCCACCCCTCTATCAAGTTTTTTGATACTTCTATTACTGCTTGCTACTAAACTGAATACCTAGAGCAGGGAGGGGGTTATATACTGAAGGAGGACAGCCCATGGGCGTAGCCAGGGGTTTTTTTTTGTTCTGCCTAGTCCTACTCCTGCAGAGATGATATAACCCTACCATTCTGAATAAAGAAGGCTGTGTCTGTCAATAAAATCGGAGAAACGGATTTTACGTTAAGTAAAAAATCCTATTATTTTCCATATATATCTATCTTCCCAATAGCCCATGAGGATGTTGGCGTACGAAGGAGCAAAATTAGCTCCCATAGCTTCCTGGGACACACTGCTCCCAGTCCCACCGCCGCCTCTTCAAAACTCTACCAGAGCTGCTCCAGGGCATGTTGCTAGGTATTTAGAGATGGGCTTTTGGCGTTGCTTGTCTCCTACTCTTGTTTCTACAGAGCCACTTCTTCTCTGCTGGCTGGCTGACTGTCTCCATTTGGGTAGGACCCCACTGCCGCCATTTGTATATTTACAGCGCTGATTTTAAAGATTTACATGTGAGTGTATTTCCTAGTTTTTTTAAAAATTTGCTACATAATTTTATGGATTTACATTATGTGTCCTTTCGTTTTTCCTTTCCACCTATTGCTACCATCTGCTTTTTGACATCATCTTGAGGGACACACCGGTCCACGGTTCATCCCAGGACCCCCATCTTTTCAACTCCTCCGGATCTCCTACAGTGGTTCACCACCTAAGCCTGTCTGACCCAACTAAACGTATGTCTCTTTGGGTCCAATTGATCTGGTAAGCCTCCTTATTGTCGGTGGTGGTGTTCTCTTCACTTCAGATGTCACGCATCCATTGATATGCTCTACACATGAAGTCACGCACTATCTATGGACTATCATTTCAAATGAGCTACTTAAATATGGAGGACTTTTGTCTAAATTATATCTAGAGGTTTTTTAGCCCTTAGACTATATTATCTCCAAGTTAGACTTTTATTAGCGCTACACTTATTTTGTTTACTTGGCTGACTGTCTCCACCTGTGTCACACAGTGACACTCTTTGGAACTTATAGACCTTTTTAGCCTGGACTGCCTTTTTATTACTGTTGATATTGTGTACCCACCACTCTCACCTAACCCATAGCTACTCATGTCACCTGCCTGCATGTGCTCCCCTTAGCACTCACCCTATTCTCCCTAGGGGTTCAGTGGTGTGGCTCAACAGTTGGGCGGGGCTGTGAGTGATGGAGCGGAGAGCTGGTGGAGAGGTGATGCAAGTTCTAGGCTGCTGCTACCTTGTGCTGTCAGTGCCGGACAGAATGGAGAAACCGCCGGGATGCAGCTTCCTCCATGGAAAATGAGTGGGACCTATCTGGGGGGATTAGGCTGAAGGGGAAGTGATGGGGGCAGAAGGCACAAGTATCTGGGCTCTGTACTGGGGGTAGTTCCGGTGTCCACCAGCAGGTGTCTCCCGACAGTCTGGAGCCGACATCATCTCCTGCAATCAGGCATCACCTGAGACTGATTGCAGGAGGTGTACATATACCCGGCAGATGATTGCACTCATTGCCTTGGTATGGTTTCCTTGAGCCCTGACCTGTGTTTGCTACCTTGTATCCAGAATCCTGTTTCCTGTGATCGTGAACCCTGTATCTGTTCCTGGACCCCTGCCCTGCAGCCTGATCCCTTCCACCTTCTCTCCCTGTCTCCTGTTACCCTCTCCCTGTCCTGTCTTCCTCCCAGCCCCATCGGGTTGATCTCCTGTGTAAGACCCTGGCTTTTTTACGATTATGATTGCATCTTACCTGTATATACGATTGGTTTGGGTAGTTATTTGTTGTGTGTCACTGTGGTTGATTGCTGGTTTATTTCATTGTTTGCTATATTAGAGATGTGTTTACTTTTGCTTATTACGTATCCTTTTAATAAATCATTATTATTACATGCGTTTGGTTCATTATCACTTTACGTGCGTTTGGTTTTCTCTTTCTCAGTCCACACGTTTCTGGTCGCACCGGTTACTAACACACAGAATCCAGAAACCTCAGTGCAGCACTGGATGAAAGATGCAAAGGTCTGTCAGGAGTCCAGAAACTCATTGACCTTTTATACACACACACTAATTACAAGCAAACAGATCACAGGTGAGGATGGTTACCTTTAATAGCCATTCAAACCCCTTTGTGTCAACTTGTGTGCATGTTATCAGGCCAAAATTACCAGGGTATATAATCTTTTGACCAGGGTCATTTGGGTAGTTTCTGTTGCCATTATGATTTAAAAAGAGTAAACATGGTTAATTGATAATAAATGGCTTCAGCCAAACAATAACCATGAGTGAAAGAAATGTTTTTGTGTCATTATTCATATTCTCTGAAAAATGACCAAGAAATCTTAAATTCTGCCAGGGTATGTAAACTTATGAGCACAGCTGTATATCCGAAAATTGATCAGTCCTGATGTACTGAGCTATCTCATTTCTTGAGGCCCAAAAATGTCAGGACAGTACAAATTCACCTTAACTACTTCAATACAGGGCACTTACACCCCCTTCCTGCCCAAGCCATTTTTCAGCTTTCAGCGCTGTCACACTTTGAACGACAATTGCGCAGTCATGCTACACTGTAACCATGTGAAATTTGTATCATTTTCTTCACACAAATAGGCCTCTTTCACACGGCCGATCCGTTCAGGTCTGCCTGTCAGTTTTTTTTAGGCAGACCTGAACGGACACTCCATGGAGGTCTATAGAGCGTCGGATGTCAGCGGTGATATGTCCACTGACATCCGACCCACTCCGATCCGAAAAAGTGTGACGGAGGAAAGACCTACTTTGCCATCCGTTATCGGATCGGGTGAGGACGGACTCTACGGTCCATCGTCATCCGATCCCCCATAGGGATGGGCACAGTGTGCAGCAACGGACCTGTCATCTGCCTGCTCAGCGGGGATCGATGGAGTGATCCCCCCCTGAGCAGAGCGGGCTCCGTACACGGACACATCCATATGAAGGAGCCCATAGAGCTTTCTTTTGGTGGTATTCAATCACTAATGCAATTTTTATTTTTTCCAAAAAAATTTTTTAAATTGACTGAAAATTTTGAAAAAAATAAAAGTTTCTTAGTTTCTGTCAGTAAATGTTGTAAATAAGTCATTTTTCTCCTTCACTGATGTGCGCCGATGAGGTGGCACTGATGAGGTGGCACTGATGAGGCGGCACTTATGGGCACACTTTGAATGACAATTGCGCAGTCATGCTACACTGTAACCATGTGAAATTTTTATCATTTTCTTCACACAAATAGAGCTTTCTTTTGGTGGTATTCAATCACTTCTGCATTTTTTATTCCAAAAAAAATTTTTAAATTGACTGAAAATTTTGAAAAAAATAAAAGTTTCTTAGTTTCTGTCAGTAAATTTTGTAAATAAGTCATTTTTCTTCTTCACTGATGGGCGCTGATGAGGTGTCACTGATGGGCACTAATGAGGTGGCACTAATGGGCACTGATGAGGCGGCACTTATGGGCAGTGATTAGGTGGTACTGATGACGAGGCACAAATATGCTGCACTTATGGGCACTGATAGGTGGCACTGATATGCGGCACTGAGCACTGATAGGCGGCACTGGTGGGCACTGATGGGTAAAGATAGGCCGCACTGGTGGGCACAGATAGGAGACACAGGCGGCACTGATGGGCATTGATGGATGGCATTGATGGGCACCAGTGATAGCCAGCACTGACTGGCATCACTAATGGGTACTGATTTCTGCCACTTGTGGGCACTCACTGCTGGCACTGGTGGGCACACTGCTGGCACTGTGGGCACTTTATTGTAATCAGGGCACTGATTATCAATGCCCTGATTACATGCCTAGATTTCTTCTGTGAGGAGATGCCGCTGATCTGCTCTCCTCTCCTCTCCTCACACTCTGTCAGTGTGAGGTGAGGAGAGCCGATTACTGGCATCCCTGTGTTTACATGTGACTGGCTGTGATTGGACACAGCCGATCACATGGTTAAAGAGCCGTGGCAGCGATCGCCGCACTGCGTGAGCCCGGGGGCCCTCGAGAGCAGCCATACTGTTATATGACGTCCACCCAGAATGAGAGCTGCACTGCACCGCCGTAATTTGACGGTGGGCAAGCGGCAAGTGGTTAAATTACCCCTTTTTGGAAAGTAGACAGTCCAAGGTATTTAATAAGCGGCATGGCAATTTTTTTGAAGTTGTAAGTTTTTTGTCATCATTTTTTGGAAAATTAAGAAAATATAATTTATAATATTTTTTTAAAAAAGTAACTTTTTTTAAATTTATACCGTCACTAGTGCAGTACAGCGTTATCATATAACTGGTGTGGTGGTGATAAGGGACACTGACTAGTGACAGTACGAATAAAAAAAAAAAAAAAAAAAATTTTTTTTTTTTTTTTTTTTTAGGATTTTTTTTGTAATACACTGTGACCAGAGCAATATAATGTTACCATAGTAACATTGTACTACTCTTGGGAAGTGATCAGGATTTTTTAATTTTTTTTTTTTTTTACACATTATGATTGCTTATAGCAGTGCATTACATTGTTATAAGCAAGTAATCAGTAATGCTTGCTTTACTGAATGAAACGGATTCATTCAGTTTGTTTTGTTTTCATTAGCTGTGATTAGCCATAGCTAATCACTTACAAATGGGCCATGATTGGCCTGTCTGTACCATATGATCACACTGACCAATCACAGCTAGCAACACAATTGTACACAATGGATTGCATGAAAGGCCCTGTGGCCACGCGTGAGGTGCGAACCGGGAGGACGTCATATGATGTCTACCCGGATCAACGAGAGTCCCGCCCAGCCGTCATGTTGTTATGGGCTGGGCGGGAAGTGGTTAAATCTTGACATGTTTGTTATTTATTTACTTGGTTTATATTTTACCAAAAAATTGGATATTATTTTGTGTTTGTGTGTGTTATAATTCATTAAATGTATTTTTTAAAAGACCAATTAAAGGGCCCCCTAGGATACATATAGGGGTAAAAATACAGTAAGCATAGTTATGTGATAAATTCCTTCCCAAACACAACAATAAGAGTGAAAGACACCTTAATTAAAAATTCCAAATACATTATGCTTTTGTGAATCAACTCTATTAACTGCAATAATACGTAGGCTAGGTGCATGCACAGTTACATACACAACTAGACCTTCTCCCTCTAAATTTTATATGTCTCTTATGTCTTTGCCTGTTACCTATGTGTTAATAGTTTTGGATAGAATGTGGAAGAGTTACAAACATGTGTCTCTTTTTTTTTATTGTTGGTTGAGTCTCTGTTCCTGATCACACTATTGGGCTGCATTCACGCAAACGTGTTAATTTGCTTTGCGTTTTGGCAGCCCATTCATTTGAGTGCAGGGTTGCCACTTTTTCTTCAAGCCAAACCTGAACACTTAAGCGGTGCACTGTACATTTTTTTTTTTTTTTTTTTAGTAGACACTATAGGATTATAACAGACCTGGGACATTTTTGGGCACTCCAAAGAGAATAGTAATGCGGCACACACACTGCCCCCCTCTCCTTCCTGTCAAGCTCTGTTCCGAGCCACATTACTATCTGAATATGTCTGGGTTTCAGGTGGACTGAAACCCGGACGCAGGATTCAAAACCCGGACTGTCCAGGTGAATCCTGGATAGGTGTCAACCCTATTTGAGTGGGCTGCATAATAAGGCAAAACACATAAAAAAAGGCGCATGCATAAAGTCGGGGCCTAACTAGTTTGCCTGAGAATTTGTGGATAAGCTTTGCCTATACAGTAATACCTTGAATTGCAAGCATAATTCGTCCCGGAAACATGCTTGTAATCCAAAGCACTCGTATATCAGAATCAAATTTCCCCATAAGAAATAATGGAAACTCAAATGATTTGCTCCACAACCATTTATTCATAAGTCCTTCAGTTTATAGTCCATATAAAAAGATTATAGCAATGTGATAGGTTGTGTAATCATTAAAATGTCCATCCACAAATGGAAGCCTCCACAAGGGGATTAGAAGAAAAATCCAGCAGGCGCTGTTAGGGTTAATGCTGTGTCTAGGGTAGTTCCTTTCAACCTCTCAGACCTCAGATCGATGTACCATGCAATTTCAGATATCTGGAATCAGTTTTTCGAGAATGAAGAAATGACACTCGCACAGTGTTACATTCTAGAAACTGATTTCAGATTGTCGGAAGGCACTTCTTATAGCAGGTTAAAAATTACACAGAACATTCATAGTTAAAAACATGCGCAGTAGATATTAAGATGGTTACAGCTGGTTAAGACAAACAGTCATTGTTCTTTGTTTCTCAGGCTGTTGAATACAAATGAATGTGGGAATATAGATAAGGAAGCCGGTGAGATATTTCATTTTACAAGAATCTCACATTGAGACAGATATTTGTGAAGCTTAAAGGGGTATTTTAACTGTACATATTATTTAAGATGGCTGGCAGAACAAAATGGATGCCTAGCATAACTTTTCAGGCGCTACAGAGTATAAAAGAGAAGAGAAGCACCTCTAAGTGTAGCAATATGATTACATGCAATGAAGGTACAACATTTAGCAAATCACATGGTTGATGATTAAAAGAGACACATCTAAGTATGCAGGCATCCGGGGTAAAGCAGTCCACATAGACCATCCCCTGAACCGCTGGCTCTCACCGCTGTCAGTCTGCAATTGTGACCAGGAAGACTACCCTGCAGTAGATCGATCTAAAAGTGAGGCTTGAAGCGCTAGTGGAGCGCAGCATGGAGGGGATGACTTTGATGGTGGTGTAGAGGATGGTCTATGTGGACAGCTTTACCCCGGATGCCTGCATACTTAGATGTGCCTGATTTAATCATCAACCATGTGATTTGCTAAATGTTGTACCTTCATTAAATGTAACCATGCTGCTACACTTATACTCAGTTGTGACGTGACGCTACTTGTATATCAACACTTGTTTATTAGGTCAAAATTTATAAAAGAAAAATTTGCTTGTCTTGCAAAACGCTCTCAAACCAAGTTACTCTTAATCCAAGGTTTTACTGCATTGTAGAAATTGACTGCTCATAAAAATAAGGCAATTTACAGCAAAGGCACCACATATTTTGTAGGTCAAACACTTCTTCATAAGAGGCAGAAGAGGGCACTGTTTATCCACAAGGCACTTTCCAATCGTAATATTATTGCAAAAGCACTACAGTATATCCTGCATAATGCCGGTCATATTTCTTCAGGCATAAGGGGGTGCTGTTTATTCACTAAGCACTTTCCAATAGTAATATATCAGACATTTACATACCACAGAGTGTTAGTGCCAGACTGTTCAAGGAGCTGACAAAGAATACAACCTGTAAGGGGAAACTGTTTCCTACTCCCTAACGTTACTCCTACTCTCTCCCTAACCAGTGGGGGCTCTGTCCCTATCTTACTCCCACAGTTTGGATACGCTGAAATTAGGCCAAATTCAACTGTTATGGAATCCTTAGTCAAGCTGCCTGCCCAAATCTTACAGTACCCAATAGGATTGCTGTTCTACCCAAGATGGATGTATGGAGCCCATAGCAAGGGAAATTTTGTCTCCCACCAGCCTGAAGAAAAAACACAGTGCCACCTTCAGTTTGGAGGATATCCTGCAGCCTCTACTTGCCTACATGCAACATTTTCGTCAGCGTATGGCAATGCTCAATGCACTAAAACACACAAGTACGCTAAGATGGTGTGTTGTGCAGCACGATGGTGTGAATGAGCCCCTGTATTGGTCCTGGTGACCATTGTCTCCAGTACAGCAAGTGATGGGAAGTGTAAATAGGCATGTGCACAGGGTGTGCCAGTTGTGCCTGGGCACACCCTAATCAACCCATGTGGCATACATTCCCCCTGCTGCCCAGCTGTGTTTACTATGCTTCAGTTTGTGAATGAACAGGAAACCACTCAGCACAGAGCATTCCCCATTCATTCACTGTCCAGTGCAGCTGAGGCTGGGGGTTTCTATCCTCAGTTCATTTCTCTGTCTCAAAAGTGAGAAAATCAGGGGTCTGTTTAGATATTTCACCAAAGCGCCCCCCCCCCCCCCCCCCATCGGGCTCCTATAAAAATTGGAAAAAGAAAAGAATTTATATTATAAAAAAATACAATTGTAAAAAATAATAAAGATAAAAACTACTGACACCGTCCACTGCCCTACGAGTCCAATCTCTGGCCTACTGACACTGCCCCCTGCTCTACTGACACCATGCACACCCTAATGCAATAGGCTACGCACACCCATGGAAATTTACATTTTTGGGTTGTCACAGGAATGAGAGAAATGGGAAAACCTGTTCTAGTTATAGCTGTCTAAAAAGGGACTTCCCCTTGGAAGTAAGGTCCTCTTATTTCTGCTGTGTTTCTTGAACATGAAGTGAAGGTTATCTCTGTAACAGGACACAGGTAGAAAGAAAAATAAATAATTAAGACCTGAGAAGTGTCTTAAAGCGGGGTTCCGGCCGGGAAAAAAAAAATTAAAAGTCAGCAGCTACAAACACTGTAGCTACTGACTATAAATAAGCACTCTTACCTGTCCTGGGTGCCCGCGATATCGGCCACCCGAGGCCGACCCGTCCCTCGGCTCTCAGGTCCCGGCACCGCCATCCTAACTAAGGGAAACAGGCAGTGGAGCCTTATGGCTTCACTGCCCGCTTCCTACTGCGCATGCGCGAGCCGCGCAGCGCTTTGTGAATGGGACGCGATGTGTTGTGGGACACACACAGTTCCCATAACACACTGCGCCCCATTCCCCAGAAGAAAACGCGGGGAGGAGAAGACTGAAGATCACCGCGGCGTAGGAAGAGGCAGATTAGGAAGACTGCCTAGCAACAGCCGTTTCAGGTGAGTCAAAAAATTGTATTTCTTTAGGAATTTTTTTATGCAATTTTTTTTTTTTTAGGGTGGACCTCCACTTTAAAGCGTATTTAAACCCAATAACAAAAATGTAATCTTTTGCAGCTTACTAATCCTCCTGGGCAAACCCCCCCCCCATGCAGTGGGGCAGTGAGCTGTGCCTGCACTACATGCTCTTTTTTTGTCTAGGGGATTGAAGAGCTGAGATATATTCACCTAATCATGGGAAAAAATACATGTCAACCTGAGTTGGGCTTTAAATGTGGTGGCTGCATTAGTTTTAACTTTTCAGACTAAGAGCATTTTCAGCAAGTACAGAAAATACCTATACTGTTCTTGTCTTTCCCATTAGTTTAAAATATCTTGGGGTGGAATTCATTTAGAGTGTTATAGATAGTCTTTAGAATTGCCTCATACCACTGCACAGAAATTGGCAGTGTTGGGAAAAGGTACAGCATCTATATTAGGAGATGGTGGCACTAAGGCCTTGCACCCAGCTCAGATTTGGTCCTAACCACTTCAATACAGGGCAGTTTTACCCCCCTTCCTGCCCAGACCAATTTTCAGTGCTGTTGCATTTTGAATGACAATTGCATGGTCATGCAACACTGTACCCATATAAAAAAAATTATAATTTTTTTCACACAAATAAATTTCTTTTGATAGTATTTAATCACCATATATATATATAGTTATTTTATATACCATTATATAATCACCACTTGTTTTTTTGCTAAATAAACAAAAAAAAAGACTGAAATTTTGGAAAAAAAATGCTTTTTTCTTTGTTTCTGTTAAACATGTTTTCAAATAAATAATCTTTCTTCATAAATTTAGGCCAAAATGTATTCTTCTCCATTTCTTTGAATAATATACAGTGATTTGGGTGATTTTCACCAGTTTGTGTGAAAGTCAAAGAGTCCACAAACTATGGTATATACTCGTATATCTGAAAATTGATCAATCCTGATGTACTGACGGCCTGTCTCATTTTTTGAGGCTCGAAAATGCCAGGACAGTACAAATACCCCCAAATGACCCTTTTTGGAAAGTAGACAGTCCAATGTATTTAGTAAGAGGCATGGAGAGTTTTTCAAAGTTGTCATTTTTTTGTTTCCGGTTCCTAAACTCTGGCTATGTTTTGACTATGTTTACTCTGTTTATCTTTTTTTCATTATTATTAAACAAGTGTGATTTAACTGTACTTCTGACTTAGTCTGATTCATGATTTCTGACAGTAGGCGAAGGCCATGAATTCAGAAGATGCAGTCAATCCACTTGTTTGCCATGGTGTTACAAACTCTCCTGAGTCGCACGGCTCACTTGGAATCTCCCACTGTGGCTGCTCTGGTACAACCTATGTTGCAGGCTGTCCCTGCTGCTGCTCCAGTCTCTGTGCAGGCAGAGACTGGAGCAGCCTCGAATATTACCTCTATAAGAGGTATGTCTGGTTCCGCTTCGCTTCCCCGGCGATTTGGGGGTGATCCGGCTCGTGGCTGCTTTTTCTCATGGTCTCTCGGATACCATCAAGGATGAGATAGCAGCCCGACCTATATCCACTGAGCTGGAGAAGTTGATCATGTTAGCCATCCTCATTGACTCCAGACTCAGAGAAGGACTCCCTTTTAAGGAGCACTTGCGAAAGCCTCCTGTACATTTGTCTCCGAACTTTGCAGTCCCACCCTTACCTCCCTCAACTCCCATGCTTCCTGGTACCAAGTCAGTCTGTGAAGATGAACCCATGCACTTGGGTTTCATGCGTCTCTCTGCGGATGAGAGAACCCTTAGGAGGAGGGAGAGATTGTGCCTTTATTGTGGCCAGGCAGATCACTTTTTGAAGTCTTGTCCAACCCGTCCAGGGAATGCCCAAACCTTGAGGTCCTGTCACAGGCAGACCTTAGGTGGCGTTGTTTCGTCCCTGAGTACCACGATTTTAGCAATGTCTTTGACAAAGGTCAAGCCAGTAGTTTGCCTCCACACCAGTCGTATAATTGCGCAACTGACCTTCAACCTGGTGCCCATACTCCCTCATGGCCGGGTTTACCCTTTGTCGGTCTTGGAGGATAAGGCCATAGCGGAGTATGTTGCATACACACTTTCTCAAGGTTTCATCCACAAATCCTCATCTCCTGTTGGTGCTGGTTTCTTCTTTGTGAAGATGAAGAGTTGTGAACTGAGATCTTGTATTGATTACAGGGGTCTTAATCGTTTCACGATTGAGAATGCCTATCCGATTCCATTGATTATGGCAGTGTTTCTCAACTTCAGTCCTCAAGGCGCACCAACAGGTCATGTTTTTAGGATTTCCCTCAGATGAAACGGCTGTGGTAATTACTAAGGCAGTGAAAACTGATCAAATCACCTGTGCAAAATAGTGGAAATCCTGAAAACCTGACCTGTTGGTGCGCCTTGAGGACTGGAGTTGAGAAACACTGGATTATGGAGTTATTTGACTGCCTCAAGAGAGCAACGGTTTTCACAAAGCTTGATTTGAGAGGGGCATACAGTCTTGTGAGGATTAAGGAGGGCAACGAATGGAAAACTGCATTTAATACCAGAACAGACCATTATGAGTACCTCGTAATGCCTTTTGGCCTTTGTAATGCCCCGGCAGTTTTCCAGGAATTTATTAACGATGTCCTCCGAGATTTGTTGCAGTTATATGTGGTGGTTTATCTCGACGATATCCTCATATTTTCCAAGCTCCTGGAGAGCCACCACACAGATATCTGTCGTGTGCTTCAGAAACTAAGAGAAAACAATCTCTATTGTAAATTGGAGACGTGCAAATTCCATCGTGAACAGGTTAAATTCCTGGGTTATGTGATTTCCACTGCTGGTTTTTCGATGGACCCAGAGAAACTTTCAGCAGTCCTACAGTAGCCCCGACCTGTGGGTTTATGTCCTCTGCAGCGTTTTCTTGGCTTTGCCAACTATTATCTAAAGTTTATTCGTAACTTCTCATCTCATTAAGCCCCTGACTGATTTGACCAGAAAGGATGGTAACCCACAGAGTTGGCCTCTAGAGTCCATTAAGGCCTTTCAGAGTCTCAAGGCAGCCTTTGTTTCTGCTCCTGTGTTGGCACATCCTGATCCTACTTTACCTTTTATCATTGAGGTTGATGCTTCTAAGACTGTAGTTGGCTCCCTTCTGTCGCAACGTCCTACCTCTGAGAGCGCTATGCATCATTGTGACTACTTTTCCAAGAAATTGTCACCTGCGGAGTGCAATTACGAGATTGGTGACAGAAAGCTGTTAGCGATCATTTTAGCCCTGAAAGAATGGAGACATCTCCTCGAAAGTACCACTGTGTCGGTTCTCATACTTACTGACCATAAGAATCTCACATTCTTGTCTGAGGCTAAACGCCTTACTCCCAGAAGGGCGCGATGGGCTCTTTTCTTGTCTAGTTTCAATTACATTATCTCATTCTTACCCGGTACTAAGAATGTAAGGGCTGATGCTTTGTCGCGACAATTTTCCTCCACCTCCAAGATGGAGTCAGTTCCGGTTCCTGTGATTCCTCCTGATCGTATTTTGGATACGGTTCACACCAGTCTCACTTCCCCTTTGGGTGACAAAATTCTTGCTGCTCAGGTCCATGCTCCTCCTGAGAAACCTTGTGACCGCTGCTTTGTCCCAGAGAGCCTCCATACTGCCGTGCTCCAGACTTATCATTCTCCCAAAGCTGCTGGCCACCCTTAGAAGAATCAACTCTTTTGGGCCATTTCCCAACCATTCTTGTGGCTTAGTCTACGTACTGATGTAACCGCCTTCGTAGCTGCCTGTTCCGTGTGTGCTCAGAGTAAGACTCCACTACACCTTCCAGTGGGCCTCCTGCAACCCATACCCAATGGAGAGGCCCTGGACAAACCTGTCTATGGATTTCATTGTGGAGTTACCCAACTTCCAGGCCAACACAGTTATCCATATAGTGGTTGACCGGTTTTTGAAAATGTCCAATTGCATTCCACTTAAGAAGTTGCCCACTTTTTGCTCGGGAGATCTTTCGCTTACATGGGCTACCCAAGGTGATTGTCTTGGACAGGGGTAGTCAGTTTGTGTCCCGGTTCTGGCGAGCCTTTTGTGCACAGTTGGGAATTCAGCTTGCTTTCTCCTCTGCGTATCACCAGCAATCTAATGGGGCCGCAGAACGAGCCAATCAGTCCTTGGAGCAATTCCTACGTTGTTATATTTCTGACCATCATAACAACTGGTCAGACCTTTTACCGTGGGCGGAGTTTGCTCACAATAGTGCCTTGAATTCTGCTTCCCGATTGTCCCCGTTTATGGTGAACTATGGTTTCTAACCTTCCATGTTGCCTGACTCCGCAGAGTATTCTTGCGTTAGAGGAGCATCTCCGTGGTCTTCGTTCCACTTGGGCACAAGTCCAGGAGGCTTTGTGACATGCTAATGATAGGTACAGACTCCTTGCTGACCGCCTTCCTACCAGATTGGGGACAGGGTCTGGCTGTCATTTCACAACCTCCAACTTCGTGTTCCCTCTCTGAAGTTCGCACCTCAGTTTATTGAGCCTTTCCGTATTCTTCGCAGGATTAACGCAATGGTTTACGCATTAGACCTTCCTTCTAATATGCATATCTCAAATGTATTTCATGTCTCCTTATTAAAACCTTTGGTCTGAAACTGCTTTACCACCTCGGTGCCTCATCCTCACCCTGTACAGGTTGAGAACCATGAGGAGTATGAAGAACAGTCCATTATTGACTCCCGTAGGTTCCGTGGGCGCATACAGTACCTGGTGCATTGGAAAGGGTACGGTCCAGAGGAACGCTCTTGGGTCTCATCCTGGGATGTACATGTCCCTGTCCTCCTCCGTGATTTCCATAGACGTTTTCCCCTTAAACCTAGTGGTGCTCCGAGGGGGAGGGGTCATTGAGGAAGGGGTACTGTCAGGGCTGGGCTCAGCCCTTTCTTCTCTGAGCTGGCCGCTCAGCTGTCAGCTAATTGCCAGTTCCTATCTCTCCACAATGACTCACCTGTTGGTGATATCCTGCTTGTCAGTCCTGCCTTCTTAAGCCATCCAGTCTAGATGATCTCTGCCTTCGCCTTTGTCACACCTCTAGAGACGCTCTCCTGTGTTCCTGTTAAAGACTTGCTTGGCTGACATTCCTTCTGGCTCCAGATCCTGCTTGCTGTTCTACTATGCTCCTCTTTGGCTCCCTGGCGTTTTGGCTTGTCTGACTATCTGTTCCGGTTCCTGAACTCTGACTACGTTTACTCTGTTTACCCTTTTTTTAATTATTATTAAATAAGTGTGATTTAACTGTACTTCTGTCTCATTCTGATTCATGGTTTCTGACAGGTGGGCGGACCTCCACTTTAAAGCACAAAAATAGATAAATGGGTTTCTTAAAGGGTGCTGACAGTTATATATTTACACATGTACAATACATTGCAGCACAACTTTTATCTTTTACGTAAATGTGCTATATTTGTTTTTAATAAATGTTATAATGGATCTACTAACCCCTGGCCATTTGTGTTCTCTATATATTCACACATGGAACATGACAGATTAAAAATTCTACATTCTATTGAATAAAATGTTTAAAAGCCATATTATGTTAAAATATATACACATTTGTTACATGATCGTTGGTACATTTATAGATGCGGCAATGTGATAATGTAAACTCCCAACATGTTTCGCTCACTGGTGCTTCCTCAGGGGATATTTTGTCGCCAATAATCTAGAAATTATATTGAAACATAAATATCCATCAAAAAATGATACATTGACCATAAGGCCATAAGGCCAAAATACATTGATCTCAGAATTGCTCACTTTATAGATAAAAAGGGGATAAGACGACTTAACTATTTTAAGGAAACCTTACAAATTCCCACCACAGAGACTTATCGCCTGTACCAAATTATCCATTTCATGAGAACCTTGTTGAAAGACCAGGTGGATATAACCGCTAGGACCCTTTTTGAAAACTGTTGTATACGAGGACCTAAATCAAGGGGAGGGATAACAGTGTTATATACTCTATTCAATAATCAGGGTAAAAAAACCTTCCTACCAAAAGACTTGGGAATCGGACCTAGGGGAAATAGTGGAAGAGGAGGTGTGGACAAAATGGTCAACCATGGTGCACAAAGGAATACTCAACACCTCATTGGTAGAGGCAAACTTTAAAGCGGAGTTCCAACATATAATAACATTTTTTTTTCTAAATTCCTAAATTCATGTAATTAAAATAGACCACTCACTTTTTTGGTGCATAATATCCCCTGATGTCCATTTTCGTCTCTAAAAGCAACTTATCTAATTTCTTCGTGGAAGTTCTCATCTTTTTTGTTACAGATTTGGGAGATTGGAGCAGCAATCTTTTGCTTTATGAAGTTCTCATCTTGCCTGTGGGCATGTGAAGCCCACAAGCAGACACTTCCGGGATAGGGTGATGCTGAGCTACCAGCATGCACCGCCCATTCCAGCGCATGGGCATTGAGTCCACGTCGCAGCGCTGTAAGCTTCCGACGTTGCCATCACAACGGGCGTCAGCGTCGGAAGTGCCCGCCCCGTTGTGATGGTTTTGGGATCTTGCGATGATTATTGGCGGCTAGCCACACTGACTCCTGGGAAGCTTGATTCATAGCTCCCAGGAGTCAGTGCGCCGCCCTAGCAGACATTGCGCCGCCTGATCTGACGCCAATACCCGCAGGTGGCTAGGACAGGAAGTGCCACTTCAACAATCAATAGCAAGGTAACCCTTAGGAAAAAAAAAAAAGAAAACTTTCAATTTGTCAATGTCTATAATGCCTACTTGTGAATCAGCTTGATTTGTGAAAGAGTGTGGAACTCTGCTATAAGGTGCTAGCGTGTTGGTACCTTGTCCCTACAATGCTAGCAAACTATACCCTGGTACTTCACCCCTTTGTTTTCCAGGGTGCGGACAGGAAGGAGATGTGTATCATGTCTTGTGGTCTTGCCCAAAGGTCCAAGGTTTTTGGATCAGAATATTCAACCTGATCTACTCAGTGACAGGATAAAATATACCTAGAGAAGCCAAAATGGGGTTGTTTACCGACCTGTCGGAGGAGATCCCCAGACATCTATGATCTCTCATATTTTTAATTTTCCTAGCTGCTAAAATAACTATAGCACATGCATGGAAATCGCCTGTAATCAACGTTACCTTGGTGAAACACAAGGTGTCCTGGATTATGATTAGAGAAAAACTGGCCAGTATAAGACGAGATAAGCAAACTAGATTTGAGAAGGTGTGGAATCCCTGGATTGCTTATCTCCAAGCTCCCTGAATTCTGGGTTCTTTGTAGGGCTGGGGGAATTAAAGATTAATTCCTTGATTAATCTTTAATTTTCTTGATCGATCAAAATTCTTTTGATCAGTACTCACCTTTCCGCCGGCTTCCAGGTCTTCAGGGAGTTCCATCGGAGATCCGGTGACGTCACGGACATCAACGTCACCAGACTCCTCCCCCCTTCCCCAAGTGCCTCCGTCTGCTAACGAAGGGAAGGGGGAAGGAGTCAGGTGACATCGATGTCCGTGACGTCACTGGACAGCCTGGGCAGTGATGGTAAATATGGTAAATAAAGATGTGGTTAACTGGGATCATTCAGTGAGCTAAGTGTAGGCAAATTTGATAATCTCCGTTTTTAACATTGTTGTCCTTAGAGGCTGATAAGCTATGATGTCTTCATCCGATCCCTCCATAGGCGGCAGTGGCGCCTGACAAGCCCCTCCCCGCTCAGTGAGCAGAGAGGGACCTGTCATGCGCCGGCTCAGCGGAGATCAACGGACAGATCTCCCGCTGAGCCGGCGGACCGAGCCGGGCTCCGTAAAAACCGAAAGGGCATATGACCCTGGCCTGGCTGACATCTGTGATTCTGGTACTGCCCCTTGCTGTATATGTTATTGTTGTTGGTGGGTTTGTTGTGTTGGTTGCGCACTGTTTGTATTTTCTTATTTATAATCTATCCTAATAAATATCATTATTCACTTTACATGCGTTTTGGGTTATCTCTGTGCAGTCCACACAGTCTGGTCTACTAATTCTCCTGACAGTTTGGGTACTTTGTAACCATTCACTACTATTTTAGGCTTTCACACAGAGCTGAGTCTGTTCCAATCACCAGGGGATACATGAGCAGATCCATTCTGTTTGTGCCCAGCGAATGACTGAGCCCCTAGCGCTTATGCGGGGCTCCATGGGACAGTACGGAGGGCTGTAGTATGCTCCACTGTTTCCCCCCCTCCCTCCATTTTTATTATTGGGTTGCCCCAGGTGATGGCAGATTGCGAAGCGGCATGGCAACGGTTTCCGATTGGCTGAATCAGGCGGGATTGAGTTGGGCTGTGGTTATATAAGCCGGCGGCTTTCATGCTCCGTTCACCGCCTGAGGAGACCCTGCAGAAGATGGACCCCGCACTGCTCCAGACAGCGTTACCTGTAAGATGGAAGAGCTGCTGCCCCGTCTTATCCACAAAGCTGAGAGCTGTGGAGGGGCGGAGTGGTTGAGGCGGTACTTAGAAGAGGACGCGGTTCCGTCGGCATCAGCCTCGGCTGACAAAGAGCATGCCCAGTCTGTGCCCACTCAAGTCATTTTAAATGACAGTCACCCAGCTCCCCCTGCTGGTATGAAGAGAGGTCGCAGAGGTAACAGGGGAAAGAGGTTGAGAAGGGACGATTCTCCCTCTTCCCCTGTGAGAGAACAAGTAAAACAGGAAAGGTCACGCTCCTCAGACAGAGCCAGAATGGAAACACCTCAGATAGCTTCTGCGGGCATATCCTGTGAGGTGCCAACATCTGGGCAGCCTGTTAGCGTGGACCAAAATTCTGGTGAGAGAAATGATTCACATTTAATAGAATTGGGTAAAGTAGTTGGTTCTTTACTTTTCTTTACTTGCTAAAATGGGTGAACCTATTAATATTGGTAATGTTGGTAATGTATGGAGTGGTGGTGGCTCAAGAGGTTTAACTGTATCAGATAATGCTGTTTTTTCACAGGGTAACCCTGCCACGCCAGCAAGTATTAACCATTTGAACAAAATTTACCTGTTCATAATACCAATATTGTTCCCTGATTGCCTGTTTCTGTTTCTAATCCTACACTTTCTTTACCTGTTAAAACTTTCTGAATCCTGTTTTAAAGAGGCCCTCCCCTGTGAATTATCTCCGCTTGGATATCATTTATCCACTGCTGTTAAAGAAAAAATATGGCGTGGAGAATTCATAGATACTTTATCATTGCTCCCATCATCTAAAGAATTTCTGTTAAAATCCGATAAAAGAATAGATGATAGGTCTGAGAAAGATAGGAGGAGGGCAATTCCCCAAACTTTTCAGAATTGGCTTCAGGCCTTTTGTATCTTTGCCTCTGTTATGGGTGAACGTTTTCCTGATAAATGCTCAGGTTTGTTTCAACACCTGGATATAGTAGCGCAGACATACCGCCATTTTGGTGCCATTGCTTGGTTCAGTTATGATGAGAGCTTCAGACAAAAGCTCTCTGTTCACCCATCCCTCTGTTGGGGGCTAAAGGATGTAGGTTCATCGCTGAACCCGATGCTGCCACAAAGACCTCAATATACACAGAGACCTCAATTAGCGAATGTTCAGTTGACTTTTCGTAAAGGAGTATGCTTTGCATATAATGATTCCCAATGCAGATTCTTATCGAATTGCAGATATAAGCTCAAATGCTCATTCTGCTCAGGTACCCATCCAGCATCCCGCTGTTTTAAAAAATCAGCTACCACATCTCAGTCAAGAGAAAATAATGCAAAGGGCATGGACGCCAGTGAGATTGTCCAAAATGCAGTTCTGGATAGATCAGTATCCAGACCGCAAGATGGCGGACCTTCTTTATGAAGGATTTAAATTTGGTTTCTCAGTCCCTGCTTTTGCAGGGCAAGGTTGTCTTCTGGTAAAAAAAATTATGCTCTGTTCTTGCGCACCCTGATATAGTCAGAGGAAAATTTCTAAGGAATTAAAGGAAGGCAGAATTGCTGGACCTTTTCCCTCTCCCCCCTTTGTAAATTTTCGTTTATCTCCTTTAGGCCCGGTACCAAAAAAGGAGCCAGGTTCTTTTCGACTCATTCATCATTTATCTTTTCATCATGGAGATTCTCTAAATGATGAAATAGCGGATTTTGAATCAGCAGTGTCATATGCTTCTTTTGAAGAAGCTCTTTGCCTATTAAAGCGATATGGCAAAGCATCTTTTATGGCAAAAGCAGATATAAAATCTGCTTTTCAACTTTTACCAGTCAACCCCATTGGTTTTAACTCACTGGGTTTTTATTTTGAGGATAAATTCTATTTTGATAAGTGCATACCCATGGGTTTTTCCAAATCTTGCAATTATTTTGAGGCCTTTTCGACATTTTTACAGTGAGTTTTGTCACAAAATTCCCCCCGAGGTGGTGCTATACATTATTTAGACAATTTTTTATTTATAGGCCCTGCCGAAGCTCAAGTTTGTTCTGAAATGTTGAATTGATGTTTTAACATTTGTGAGTCTTTTGGTATTCCCCTAGCAATGAAAAAACGGTGGGTCCAGTAACGGTTATTGAATTCTTGGGCATCACAATTGCCTCTGTCGCCATGGAATTCTGTTTGCCAATGGAAAAAATTATAAAAATGAGGTTGATGATCGCTAAGTTTTTGTCAAAAAGAAGAGTTCTGTTGCGGGACGTTCAGTCCTTGTTGGGTCTTTTTGCTTTTGCATCTAGGGTCATTCCAGTAGCAAGAATCTTCTCTCGGAGATTTGCTCTAGCCACTAGGGGTCTTAAAAATCCTTTTTCCCATGTCTCCATTACACGGCCCATTAAGGAGGATCTAAAAGTGTGGGATCAATTCTTGATCAACTTTAATGGCTGTGCATTATGGCAGAGTGAATTCGTTAAAGATTTTGATATTCGCCTGTTTACCGATGCATCTGGTGCTGTTGGTTTTGGTGCCTTCCTGCATGGTCATTGGTGTGCTAAAGAATGGCCTGTGTCTTGGAGGTCACCAGATATTAGTCGTAATTTAGTCTTATTAGAATTATTTCCGGTAGTGGTGGCTATTACTATTTGGAAAGAATTCTTTGAGAATAAACGAGTTATACTACATACGGATAATAAAGGAGTATTTTTTGCCGTAAACTGTTTGTCATCCAAGTCTGAATTAGTGAAAAAATGACTCAGTTTTTTGGTTTTGCAATGCATGACGTTTAACATTTGGGTGAAAGCAAAACATGCCCCGGGTATTACTAATCGCCGATTTATTATCTCATTTGCAGTTCCAGGGGTTTCGGGAACTCGCTCCAGAGGCGGACCAAGAAGGTTTCCATTGCCCAGATTTTTTCTGGGGCCTGATATGGGAATAATTGAGGAAAACATAAGAATTTCCATTACTCATAAAACTTGGGAAGAATACTCACAAGCTTGGTTTAGATGGTGTAATTTTTGTGAAGAATATAATTTTTCTTTTAATACAGTTAGTGTGCATATGGCGTTATGTTTTGTCTCCTCTTTAATTCAAGCTAAACTTAGCCCTGCTTCGGTTAGCAAAATTGTAGCAGGGGCCTCATTCTTTTTGAAAATGTCAGGACTTCCTGCTATTAATTCCTTTTTTCAGGTCAAACCAAATGCTAAAAGGTTTTAGAAGATCCTCTCCAGCTGTTGACAGTAGACGCCCTATTTCCTCTGATTTATTGGTAAAATTGATGTCTACATTGGAATCAGTTTGCTTTTCCTCTTTTGAGACTTTGCTGTTCAGAACAGCGTTCGTTTTTGCATTTTTTGGTGCTCTTAGATTAGGCGAATTCACGGCACCTAATCCATTTTCTTCTTCCTTTTTAGTTTTTTCAGACATCTCTGTTTTAGAAGATTCGGTTAGGATTTTTATTTGTAGATCCAAAATGGATCAATCAGGCAAGAGTTGTTGGTTAACTCTTTATAGAGCCCCTTTTCAAGTCATATGTCCAGTTTTTAGAGTTACTCAATAACTTTCTTCTCGACCCCCTTTTACAGGTTCATTCTTTATTCATATTAATCTATCTCCATTAACTAGATACCAGTTCTCATCTGTCCTGTCTTCTTGCCAAAAAAACTTAACCTTTCTGGTTTTCATTTATCTTCACATCAAGAATGGCACAATCAATATTGGTCTGGATGAAAGACTTTTTCAGGTTTTATGGTGGACAATAAGAGGGCTGAGATGGAGGAATTTAAAGGATCAGTTAATTTACTTGTTAGGTTAGTGGCCTTTTCCCGATGCACTTATTATTCATGCCGGGGGTAATGACCTGGGCAGGATCAAAACTTGGGATTTGATTTGCGAAATGAAAAGAGACTTATCTTCTAAGTTGTTATTTCCTTCTACAGTTAGACCCCTTTCACACCAAGGCGTTTTTGCAGCGTTTTAGCCCTAAAAATAACGCTATTGAAATGCTCATAAAATGCTCCCCATGCATCTCAATGGACCCTTTCACACTGAGGCGTTGCGCTGGCGGGGCGTTGAGAAAAGTCCTGCAAGCAGCATCTTTGGAGCAGCTTTTGGGCATTGAAAAAAGCGCTTCAAAAAAGCCCCTCTCCATTGAAATTAATTGAAAACGCTATAAAAACACCTGAATAGTGCCTATAATTCGCCCTGAGCCTTTAGAAAAGTCACATGATCTCACAAAAAGGTAAACATGCAAGCAGAAAAGAGAGCATCTACAACAACAGGACTGAAATTGCGGGAAGGTCAGAATGATTAAACAGACCATCAACGTAGCAAAAAAACAAAAGTGCCAAAAAAAGAATTAATCCCAGAAAAATTAAGATTTGAAGTAGAACAAGACACTGCTAGTTACTTTACAAGACACTGCTTGTTACTTTACAAGACACTGCTTGTTTTACATGATCTCACAAAGGATAAACATGCAAGCAGAAAGATAGCATCAATAACACATGCTTCAATAACACTTCAAAAACGCTGTTAAAACGCCTGCAGCATTGCATTAATTTTACTGCTAGCGCCCCTAAAACGCGGTAAAAGCGCGGTAATAACGCTAAGGCGTTTTAGTGCGTTTTTGAAGCGCCTTGGTCTGAAAGGGGTCTTATAGTTTTTTCCGAAATAGTGCCAAGACACCTTAACCAGAGTTAAGTAATCTTCATTATATAGACAAGATTAGAAAACGCGTACATAGAACCATACGCAACTTAGTTATTTCTCAAGGAGGTTTTTCCTATCGCCATATAGTCCTGGAAGGTTTCCTGCCTGGTTTCTATAGAATTGATTTTGTACACCTGTCGGAAGTTGGTTAAGACATTTTTATTTTAGGTTTGCAAAACATGATTGAGCAGGCCGCGGCATTTGGGGGGCTTCAACCACTCATTTCTTGAGTGGCTTTCAGCTGTTGGGGTTTGTCATCCAGTTCAGTTATGGATGGACTACGTGATATCATTAATAAATTAAATATTTTATGGTTATGGAATTTTAAGTTAAAGATTTTGTTATAAATGATTATTGTTCATCTTGGGTAACCCCTTAATAAATGCCCTGGCCATTATTGCCAACATCAAACTCCTGCTTTTAATGCCAGTGTGAACTTAGCCTTAGGTCCACAAAAATGGAAAAGGATTCAGTCCTTTTCCGTTTTTTTTTTTTTTTTTCAGACCTGGACAGACTCAGAGGTAGTTGGATGTAAATGGACACAAGTCTGCTTACATCAAGCTGTCCATAGGACTGCATGAAGCTTCTGATCAGGTCCAATTGAAAAACTGACATGCTAACCTTGTCAGAAAGCTGGTGTGAAAGTGCTTAGTTTGGTCTTTACATGTTAACCACTTGAAGACCGGCATGTTAAACCTTCCTGTCTAAGCCATTTTTCAGTTTTCATCACCGTTGTCCTTTGACTAACAATTACTTGGCCGTGCAACACTGTACCCAAATGATTTTGATATAATTTCTGAGATAGATCTATTTTGATGATATTTAATTATCTCAGGTTTTTTTTTTTTTTTACTATATAAAAAGGAAAAAAGACCAAAAATTTGGGGAAAAATTTTCCTTTGTTTCTGCTATAAAACTTTGCAATTAAACCTTTCTTTATACATTTAGGCCAAATGTATTCTGCTACATTTCTTTGGTACAAAAAGAATCAAAAGCCCTAAAATGGTAGGGCAGTACATACACCCCCAACATTTTGGAAAGTAGACACTCCATGGTATTTAGTAAGAATCGTGGTGATTTTTTGGAAAATGAAGAAAGTAAATACCATTCGATTTTATTTTACAAAGTTATAATTTTAACAAGTTATTTATCACACAAGGCATGGCCATCCTTACAGTTGCACCCCAAGACACATCTACCACTCCTGACTAAGGGGATACCACATGTGTGAGACTTTTTACTATTTAGACGCATAAAGCGTCCCAGAATCCAAGGAGCATCTTCAGGATTTCAAGGGGCATAAATTTTGTATCAGATTTCCTGACTACCTATCACATTTCTTGCCATGGTTTTCAAAGTAGACACTCCAAGGTATTAAATTAGAGGCATGGTGAGTCTTTTGAAAATAACATTTTTTTTGCCACAGGTTTTTGGAAAATTAAAATGTATTTTTTTTACTGTCAATTAAAATTTTTCTCACACACAGTATGGGCATACTTAGAATTACACCCCAAAACACTTTCTGCTGCTCCTCCGGAGTATAGGGATATCACATATGTGAGACTTTTATAGAGCTTAGCTGCATACATGGGCCCACAATTCAAGGAGCCCCTTCAAGCATTCAAGGAGCATAAAATTGGCATCTCATTTTCTGACTACCTTTCACATGTTTGAAGGTCCTGGAGTGCCAGGACAAGAGAAACAACCACATAGGCATGATGAGTCTTTTGAGCATTTATATTTCTGTCACATGCTTTTGGGAAATGCAAAAAGAAAACATTTTTTTGTTTTTACACAAAGTTATCAATAAGATATTCCTAACACACAACATAGGCTTTCTTAGAATTAGACTTCATTCACATGGGTGTACTTAAGTGTACACCCATGTAAGGTCTATGTTTTGTCTGCACGGCATGCACAGGTTTTCCATGCATCCATGTGCAGGCAGCCCCATTCAATGTCCCTTGGCATGCAGTGGCTGCATGGAGACAACCTTTTGCTCCCAATTCGACATCTTTGTGGATGCATGTCCCCAGACTCACACTGTCTGCATTTGTGGACCCTCACGGATATCAATCTGGGAGCAGCGGCTGTGTCCATGCAGCTGCTGCATCCCAGTTGACATGAAGGGGACTGCCTGCACATGGATGCATGGAATACATGTGCACCCCGGGCAGACAAAACATGGATCTTACACAGGTGTACGCTTAACCACTTGCCGCCCGCCCACTGTCAAATGACGGAGGAGCAGTGCGGCTTTCGTTCTGGGCATATGACATTAGCCCATTCAAATAGGGCATGTGTGCAATCAGACACAGCTCGTCACCGACAGGGGTAAACAGCCAGTGAGTACGGGGAATAATACTGGGAATTTATGCCATATTCTACTATAGGCACGGTTAGCACAGTCCTTTCTTGTTTTTGTAAGAGTATTTACAATCTTCACAGACCATTCAAATCCATTAGCCTCTGCCTCTCTAGACCCAGGCCATCAACCTGAGCCTGAAGATTTGATCTTACATACAGAGGGAGTCAATCCTTGACACTTATAAGGATGAGCAAATGGTACCAAGGCCCCTTCGACCAATCTGGGATCATCACCAGAACTGTCACCTTCCCCCACCACAGCCTCAGCTGGAAGCTGAAAATCAGAGGGAGCAGCAGAAAGGCATAAGCTGTCTTGGAGTCTCCTAAACTGTCTCCTAAACTAAGGAAAAAAAATGTTTTTTTTATATATTTTTGGGGGATATTTATTATAGCAAAAAGTAAAAATAATGTGTTTTTTTCAAAATTGTCGCTCTTTTTTTGTTTATAGCGCAAAAAATAAAAAACGCAGAGGTGATCAAATACCACCAAAAGAAAGCTCTATTTGTGGGGAAAAAAAAGATGTCAATTTTGTTTGGCTGAAACGTTGCACGACCGCACAATTGTCAGTTAAAACGACGCAGTGCCGAATCGCAAAAAGTGCTCTGGTCAGGAAGAGGGTAGAATCTGAAGTGGTTAAAAACAGGGGTTTAGTCTGCACACATTTGCAAATACATGTGTAAGCTACAGGCCCTGGCAAGGCACCCTGTTACCTGTAGTTCCTACCTCTAACTTATAAGAGGCCCCACAGTGGAAGCACATGCATTCTGATGGGATAGATGAAGGGCAGATGGGCTGGAGAGATGTGGTCAGCAAACAGGAAACAGATTGACGCAGGCAGAAACATGGTTCATAAACAGACTAGGGTCAGTAAAGGTGGCAAGCAGAGGCAAGACTGTACTGGTGTGCCAGTGATCAGGAACACTGTTCCTGGCTGCACTGGTCTGGTGACATTGTCACTGGTGTGGCAGTGATTAGGAACACGGCTGAAAGCTTACACAGATCTGGTGACACTGTACTGGTGTGGTGGTGATAAAGAACACTGTTGATGGCTTACACTACTATGGTGACAATGTGACTGGTGTGGCTAGTGATCAGGAACACTGTTGATGGCTTACACTGGTCTGGTGACACTGTACTGGTGTGGTGATGATCTGGGACACTGTTGATGGTTACAATGGCTCTAGTGACACTGTACTGGTGTGGTGGTGATCAGGAACGCTGTTGATGGCTTAAACTGGCTCTAGTGACACTGTATTGGTGTGGGGGTGATCAGGAATGCTGTTGATAGCTTAAACTGGTGTGGTGACACTGTACTGGTGTGGTGGTGATCAGGATCACTGTTGATGGCTTACACTGGTCTGGTGACACTGTACTGGTGTGATGGTGATCAGGGACACTGTTGATGGCTTACACTGGTATGGTGGCACTGTACTGGTGTGGTGGTGATCAGGGACACTGTTAATGACTTACACTGGTCTGGTGGCACTGTACTGGTGTGGTGGTGATCAGGGACACTGTTGATGGCTTACACTGGTCTGGTGGCACTGTACGGATGTGGTGGTGATCAGGGACACTGTTGATGGCTTACACTGGTCTGGTGGCACTGTACGGGTGTGGTGGTGATCAGGAACACTGTTGATGGCTTACACTGGTCTGGTGGCACTGTCCTGGTGTGGTGGTGATCAGGGACACTGTTGATGGCTTACACTGGTCTGGTCTCACTGTACAGGTGTGGTGGTGATCAGGGACACTGTTGATGGCTTACACTGGTCTGGTCTCACTGTACAGGTGTGGTGGTGGTCAGGGACACTGTTGATGGCTTACACTGGTCTGGTGGCACTGTCCTGGTGTGGTGATGATCAGGGACACTGTTGATGGCTTACACTGGTCTGGTCTCACTGTCCTGGTGTGGTGGTGATCAGGGACACTGTTGATGGCTTACACTGGTCTGGTCTCACTGTACAGGTGTGGTGGTGGTCAGGGACACTGTTGATGGCTTACACTGGTCTGGTGGCACTGTACTGGTGTGGTGATGATCATGGACACTGTTGATGGTTTACACTGGTCTGGTGGCACTGTACTGGTGTGGTGGTGATCAGGGACACTGTTGATGGCTTACACTGGTCTGGTGGCACTGTATGGGTGTGGTGGTGATCAGGGACACTGTTGATGGCTTACACTGGTGTGGTGGTGATCATGGACACTGTTGATGGCTTACACTGGTCTGGTGGCACTGTACTGGTGTGGTGGTGATCAGGGACACTGTTGATGGCTTACACTGGTCTGGTGGCACTGTACAGGTGTGGTGGTGATCAGGGACACTGTTGATGGCTTACACTGGTCTGGTGGCACTGTACGGGTGTGGTGGTGATCAGGGACACTGTTGATGGCTTACACTGGTGTGGTGGACATCAGGGACACTGTTGATGACTTACACTGGTCTGGTGGCACTGTACGGGTGTGGTGGTGATCAGGGACACTGTTGATGGCTTACACTGGTCTGGTGGCACTGTACGGGTGTGGTGGTGATCAAGGACACTGTTGATGGCTTACACTGGTGTGGTGGTGATCATGGACACTGTTGATGGCTTACACTGGTCTGGTGGCACTGTCCTGGTGTGGTGGTGATCAGGGACACTGTTGATGACTTACACTGGTCTGGTCTCACTGTACAGGTGTGGTGGTGGTCAGGGACACTGTTGATGGCTTACACTGGTCTGGTGGCACTGTACTGGTGTGGTGGTGATCAGGGACACTGTTGATGGCTTACACTGGTCTGGTGGCACTGTACTGGTGTGGTGATGATCATGGACACTGTTGATGGCTTACACTGGTCTGGTGGTACTGTACAGGTGTGGTGGTGATCAGGGACACTGTTGATGGCTTACACTGGTGTGGTGGTGATCATGGACACTGTTGATGGCTTACACTGGTCTGGTGGCACTGTACTGGTGTGGTGGTGATCAGGGACACTGTTGATTGCTTACACTGGTCTGGTGGCACTGTACGGGTGTGGTGGTGATCAGGGTCACTGTTGATGGCTTACACTGGTCTGGTGGCACTGTATGGGTGTGGTGGTGATCAGGGACACTGTTGATGGCTTACACTGGTCTGGTGGCACTGTACGGGTGTGGTGGTGATCAGGGACACTGTTGATGGCTTACACTGGTGTGGTGGTGATCATGGACACTGTTGATGGCTTACACTGGTCTGGTGGCACTGTACTGGTGTGGTGGTGATCATGGACACTGTTGATGGCTTACACTGGTCTGTTGGCACTGTACGGGTGTGGTGGTGATCAGGGACACTGTTGATGGCTTACACTGGTCTGGTGGCACTGTACGGGTGTGGTGGTGATCATGGACACTGTTGATGGCTTACACTGGTCTGGTGGTGATCAGGGACACTGTTGATGGCTTACACTGGTCTGGTCTCACTGTACAGGTGTGGTGGTGGTCAGGGACACTGTTGATGGCTTACACTGGTCTGGTGGCACTGTACTGGTGTGGTGGTGATCATGGACACTGTTGATGGCTTACACTGGTCTGGTGGCATTGTACTGGTGTGGTGGTGATCATGGACACTGTTGATGGCTTACACTGGTCTGGTGGCACTGTCCTGGTGTGGTGATCAGGGACACTGTTGATGGCTTACACTGGTCTGGTCTCACTGTACAGGTATGGTGGTGGTCAGGGACACTGTTGATGGCTTACACTGGTCTGGTGGCACTGTACTGATGTGGTGGTGATCAGGGACACTGTTGATGGCTTACACTGGCCTGGTGGCACTGTACGGGTGTGGTGGTGATCAGGGACACTTTTGATGGCTTACACTGGTGTGGTGGACATCAGGGACACTGTTGATGACTTACACTGGTCTGGTGGCACTGTACGGGTGTGGTGGTGATCAGGGACACTGTTGATGGCTTACACTGGTCTGGTGGCACTGTACGGGTGTGGTGGTGATCAGGGACACTGTTGATGGCTTACACTGGTCTGGTGGCACTGTACGTGTGTCGTGGTGATCAGGGACACTGTTGATGGCTTACACTGGTGTGGTGGACATCAGGGACACTGTTGATGACTTACACTGGTGTGGTGGCACTGTACGGGTGTGGTGGTGATCAGGGACACTGTTGATGGCTTAAACTGGTGTGGTGGTGATCATGGACACTGTTGATGGCTTACACTGGTCTGGTGGCACTGTACGGGTGTGGTGGTGATCATGGACACTGTTGATGGCTTACACTGGTCTGGTGGTGATCAGGGACACTGTTGATGGCTTACACTGGTCTGGTCTCACTGTACAGGTGTGGTGGTCAGGGACACTGTTGATGGCTTACACTGGTCTGGTGGCACTGTACTGGTGTGGTGGTGATCATGGACACTGTTGATGGCTTACACTGGTCTGGTGGCACTGTACTGGTGTGGTAGTGATCATGGACACTGTTGATGGCTTACACTGGTCTGGTGGCACTGTCCTGGTGTGGTGATCAGGAACACTGTTGATGGCTTACACTGGTCTGGTCTCACTGTACAGGTGTGGTGGTGGTCAGGGACACTGTTGATGGCTTACACTGGTCTGGTGGCACTGTACTGATGTGGTGGTGATCAGGGACACTGTTGATGGCTTACACTGGTCTGGTGGCACTGTGCTGGTGTGGTGGTGATCATGGACACTGTTGATGGCTTACACTGGTCTGGTGGCACTGTACGGGTGTGGTGGTGATCAGGGACACTTTTGATGGCTTACACTGGTGTGGTGGACATCAGGGACACTGTTGATGACTTACACTGGTGTGGTAGCACTGTACGGGTGTGGTGGTGATCAGGGACACTGTTGATGGCTTACACTGGTCTGGTGGCACTGTACGGGTGTGGTGGTGATCAGGGACACTGTTGATGGCTTACACTGGTCTGGTGGCACTGTACGTGTGTCGTGGTGATCAGGGACACTGTTGATGGCTTACACTGGTGTGGTGGACATCAGGGACACTGTTGATGACTTACACTGGTGTGGTGGCACTGTACGGGTGTGGTGGTGATCAGGGACACTGTTGATGACTTACACTGGTCTGGTGGCACTGTACGAGTGTGGTGGTGATCAGGGACACTGTTGATGGCTTACACTGGTCTGGTGGCACTGTACGGGTGTGGTGGTGATCAGGGACACTGTTGATGGCTTACACTGGTCTGGTGGCACTGTACGGGTGTGGTGGTGATCAGGGACACTGTTGATGGCTTACACTGGTGTGGTGGACATCAGGGACACTGTTGATGACTTACACTGGTCTGGTGGCACTGTACGGGTGTGGTGGTGATCAGGGACACTGTTGATGGCTTACACTGGTCTGGTGGCACTGTACGGGTGTGGTGGTGATCAGGGACACTGTTGATGGCTTACACTTTTCTGGTGGCACTGTACGGGTGTGGTGGTGATCAGGGACACTGTTGATGGCTTACACTTTTCTGGTGGCACTGTACGGGTGTGGTGGTGATCAGGGACACTGTTGATGGCTTACACTTTTCTGGTGGCACTGTACGGGTGTGGTGGTGGTCAGGGACACTGTTGATGGCTTACACTGGTCTGGTGGACATCAGGGACACTGTTGATGGCTTACACTGGTCTGGTGGCACTGTACGGGTGTGGTGGTGATCAGGGACACTGTTGATGGCTTACACTGGTGTGGTGGACATCAGGGACACTGTTGATGACTTACACTGGTCTGGTGGCACTGTACGGGTGTGGTGGTGATCAGGGACACTGTTGATGGCTTACACTGGTCTGGTGGCACTGTACGGGTGTGGTGGTGATCAGGGACACTGTTGATGGCTTACACTTTTCTGGTGGCACTGTACGGGTGTGGTGGTGATCAGGGACACTGTTGATGGCTTACACTTTTCTGGTGGCACTGTACGGGTGTGGTGGTGATCAGGGACACTGTTGGCTTACACTGGTCTGGTGGCACTGTACGGGTGTGGTGGTGATCAGGGACACTGTTGATGGCTTACACTGGTCTGGTGGCACTGTACGGGTGTGGTGGTGATCAGGGACACTGTTGATGGCTTACACTTTTCTGGTGGCACTGTACGGGTGTGGTGGTGATGGTGATCAGGGACACCGTTGGCTTACACTGGTCTGGTGGCACTGTACGGGTGTGGTGGTGATCATGGACACTGTTGATGACTTTCACTGGTCTGGTGGCACTGTACGGGTGTGGTGGTGATCAGGGACACTGTTGATGGCTTACACTGGTGTGGTGGTGATCATGGACACTGTTGATGGCTTACACTGGTCTGGTGGCACTGTACGGGTGTGGTGGTGATCATGGACACTGTTGATGACTTACACTGGTCTGGTGGCACTGTACGGGTGTGGTGGTGATCAGGGACACTGTTGATGGCTTACACTGGTGTGGTGGTGATCATGGACACTGTTGATGGCTTACACTGGTCTGGTGGCACTGTACGGGTGTGGTGGTGATCAGGGACACTGTTGATGGCTTACACTGGTCTGGTGGCACTGTACGGGTGTGGTGGTGATCAGGGACACTGTTGATGACTTACACTGGTCTGGTGGCACTGTACGGGTGTGGTGGTGATCAGGGACACTGTGGTGGTGTCCCTGATCACCACCACACCCGTACAGTGGCTCTAGTGACACTGGCGTGGTGACAATCATGAACACTGTGGTTGGCTTACACTGGTCTGTGTGGTTCATGGAACAATTGCTCATGCAGCATATTTTAGATACCCGGGATGCATACAGCCACCTATAGACCTGATTGGGTGAAAGAGGGATGCTATTTGCATACAGTAGCATATGTACACAATGTAAGACTAATGTGCACCATTACATGTGTGTGTCATGCTGAATGTCTCTGGCATCTCCATGCTCCAGCATACATAGGAGGATTTAATGATTCCAGTCTATATTCGCCTCTAGTGTGTGGAGCAGTTTTATCTCCTCCACCAAACAAAACCAAGAGCCGTGTATGGTCTCATGTCAGTGATAGGCCGACAGTGATCGGCACAGTGTATGGACGCTGCGATCCCCCCCTCTCCACCCGGGCACATCTCTCCCAGGCAGCGCAAAGCACGCCGGGATCGCACCTCCAGCCAATATGGCGTCTTGCTGACAGTTCAGTACTGGTGCCGAGATCCCGATCAGCGGGGCATTGTGGGAGTGTGCCCGTTCTGTGCCCAGCAGGCTGGGGCTTTCATGGGCAGGGAGAGCGGAGGCTGGCAGAGCTGTTCCTCGGTGTATGTGTGATATGTGGGGGGTGACCGGGTGAGGAGCGGGGCATGAGGGAGCGGCCGGGGCTGACTGACAGCACGGAATAACAAGACATGGGCTCACTGACGGCCGGGGATTCCGCTCAATGGTTGTCTGTGAAGGAGGAGACCATCTTCCTGCACGATGGACTCATCCGGGTCACCGACTTGGCCGAACTACCCAGCGAGATAGGAGTCACCGAGGCCGGAGACACCGACCTGGAGGTAAGGAGGACACCGGGGGGCATGTCACCGGCCTGGGCTCCTGATACACGGGATGGCTGCTCCTATGGAGTATACTGTCATCCTGTGCTGGGCTCGGGCTCTATAGATGTATAGGGCTCTCCATAGGAGGGCTCGGGGTCTATAGATGTATAGGGCTCTCCATAGAAGGGCTCGGGGTCTATAGATGTATAGGGCTCTCCATAGAAGGGCTCGGGGTCTATAGATGTATAGGGCTCTCCATAGAAGGGCTCGGGCTCTATAGATGTATAGGGCTCTCCATAGAAGGGCTCGGGGTCTATAGATGTATAGGGCTCCCCCTAGGAGGGATCGGGGTCTATAGATGTATAGGGCTCTCCATAGAAGGGCTCAGGCTCTATAGATGTATAGGGCTCCCCCTAGGAGGGCTCGGGGGTCTGTAGATGTATAGGGCTCCCCCTAGGAGGGATCGGGGTCTATAGATGTATAGGGCTCTCCATAGAAGGGCTCAGGCTCTATAGATGTATAGGGCTCTCCATAGAAGGGCTCGGGGTCTATAGATGTATAGGGCTCCCCCTAGGATGGATCGGGGTCTATAGATGTATAGGGCTCCCCCTAGGAGGGCTCGGGCTCTATAGATGTATAGGGCTCCCCCTAGGAGGGCTCGGGGTCTATAGATGTATAGGGCTCCCCCTAGGAGGGCTCGGGGTCTATAGATGTATAGGGCTCTCCATAGGAGGGCTCGGGGTCTATAGATGTATAGGGCTCGGGCTCTATAGATGTATAGGGCTCCTAATAGGAGGGCTCGGGCTCTATAGATGTATAGGGCTCCTAATAGGAGGGCTCGGGCTCTATAGATGTATAGGGCTCCTTATAGGAGGGCTCGGGCTCTATAGATGTATAGGGCTCCCCCTAGGAGGGCTCGGGCTCTATAGATGTATAGGGCTCCCCCTAGGAGGGCTCGGGCTCTATAGATGTATAGGGCTCCCCCTAGGAGGGCTCGGGGTCTATAGATGTATAGGGCTCTCCATTGGAGGGCTCGGGGTCTGTAGATGTATAGGGCTCTCCATTGGAGGGCTCGGGGTCTGTAGATGTATAGGGCTCTCCATTGGAGGGCTCGGGGTCTGTAGATGTATAGGGCTCTCCATAGGAGGGCTCGGGGTCTGTAGATGTATAGGGCTCCCCCTAGGAGGGCTCGGGGTCTGTAGATGTATAGGGCTCCCCCTAGGAGGGCTCGGGGTCTGTAGATGTATAGGGCTCCCCCTAGGAGGGCTCGGGGTCTGTAGATGTATAGGGCTCCCCCTAGGAGGGCTCGGGGTCTGTAGATGTATAGGGCTCCCCCTAGGAGGGCTCGGGGTCTGTAGATGTATAGGGCTCCCCCTAGGAGGGCTCGGGGTCTGTAGATGTATAGGGCTCCCCCTAGGAGGGCTCGGGGTCTGTAGATGTATAGGGCTCCCCCTAGGAGGGCTCGGGGTCTGTAGATGTATAGGGCTCCCCCTAGGAGGGCTCGGGGTCTGTAGATGTATAGGGCTCCCCCTAGGAGGGCTCGGGGTCTGTAGATGTATAGGGCTCCCCCTAGGAGGGCTCGGGGTCTATGTATAGGATGAATACAGTGCTCCCTATAGAAGGGCTCAGAGTCTGTAATCTGAGACCTTCTCCTATAGACAGCGCTGTATCTATAGACCCTGAGCCATCCTACAGAAAGCGCTATACCATCCTTTACATCCTGAACCCTCCGATAGAGAGATTTATACCCATCCTACTATCTATGAACCCTGGGCCATCCTATAGAGAACGTTATATCTGTCCTATCAGATCATGAACCCTCCCATGGGGAGAACTGTACATACATACATACACTCTGAGCCCTTCTACAGAGAGTGCTATACTCAACTTATCATTTATAAATCCTGAGCCCTCCTATGGGAAGCGCTATACCCATCGTACCAAACTCCTATGAGGAGCAGTATACCCATCCCATGCATTTATAGACCCTGAGCCGAACTATGGGGGGAGCTATACCCATCTTATTATTTATAGGTCCTGAGTTCTCCTATGGGCAGTGCTATGTCATTTATAGGCCCTGAGCCCACTGATAGGGAGCACTATATACATCTATAGACCTTGAGTACTCTTATAGGGAGCACTATATCCATCCTATACATCCATAGACCCTAAGCATTCCTGTTGGGAGAACTATGCTCATCCTATACATTGATAGACCCTGAGCATTCCTATAGGAAATGCTATACCCACCCTATGCATCTATAGACCCTGAGCCGCCCTGTGGGGTGCACTATACCCATCTTCTTTATAGGTTCTGAGCCCTCCTAAAGGGAGCACCATACCCTGCCCATCCCATAATTTATAGTCCCTGAACCCACCCATAGGGAGCATTATAGACCCATGAGACCTTCTGTGGGGAGAACTATAGCCATCCTATACATATGTAGACCCTGAGCACTTAGAGAGAGAGAGCGATATACCCATAAATATGTTCTAGAAACATGCATACTTTGTAGGATGGGTATAGCGCTCTTTATAGGAGGGTATAGATCTCGTATGATAGGCCCGGGTCTAAATTAACGCCTGAACTATGATTGATAATAACCTCCTTTTTTTTTTTGAGAGGTGTGTGTGTGCGCTTGTTCTCTAGACACATGTATAGTGTGGATAGACCAGGCATGGTAGGATGTGTCTGTTCTACATTGTATCCTCTATTAATGTGACCCGCAGTTTGCTGTATGTGTAGGCTGAGCGGTGTGTCTCGTCAGTTTCCCGTGGCCCACACCACAATCTCCTCTTCAGAAATCCATTGTATATGGCCTGCACTGTAATCTGCATATATGAGTGCCCTGCTGAGCACATTTCCTCTAGAGATCCCCCTTTGTATCTCTGCCCTGAGGCTTGTGACAGAAGGCTCCTTGGACTCTAGTGACCAGGCACTACTACTTAGGACACCGGTGGTGCACATTGCTTAGATTTGTCACTTGCCTCAGTGTAATCTTATCTTAAATTAGATTTCTCTGTACACTGTTCATTATTAGGAATCCAGTGGTAATGTGTGTATGACATTGGTTAGGGATGAATAGGCTTATTGTAGTTTAGGCCTGGCTGCGAATGAATGGTCTTACTTACTGTACATGTTTACTTTTTGTAGTAAGCGTTGAAATCTCTGTTAAGAAAATGACTGAAGGCATAATGAATGCTTTTTTCCCACCAGTGATAATGTTGATTACCATTAATGGATGTGATTCGGGATGTAAAAGGCATACATAGTGTGATGATCAGAATGCATTGTTAGTAATGGCACATGTCTGACACTTGCCTCTCCACACCCTATCCCATCTCATTCTGTGAGTGCAGGTCATAGGGATGGCTCAGCCTTTGTCCAGAGATCAGTGCACATACATTCTCCCGGCAGTCCAGCCCTTTGTATCATCTGTCATTTGGCTCAGATAGCAGGTGCAGCATTTTTGTTTCCTAATAATGGGCAGACTAATAATCTTTCCCCCTCTCTTGAAATGCAAGGCATATGCTCAGATTGTCAGGTTCTTCATCTGTCAACATGAGCTCATGCTTCTTTCTGATGCCCACATAAGGGTATTCAGCTGATCTCATGCCTCTGAGAAATAAACAGCATTAAAAATCAGCGTTAGTGTAAATTCAGGCATGCTTCTTCTGTAGAAGATTATCCCAGGCTTGGAGCCCTGACATCCCTTCTCCGTGGATCTACTGAATGAGATCACATTACACTTAAATGGATTTTAAGATAAGCACAAATAAATACTAATGTGATATTTTTAAAGCTATTTTGGTGTAATCGTATTGTTTGCGGAAGGCTCGGTAATATTTCAAAGGACACAGTCTGTGGCAGATAGTTTAATTTTTTTTTTCCATGTAATCTAAAATTCACCTTGCAAAATACAGGTCTAGCGCTTCAGTCACTAACCTATGGTACTGCTTGTTCTTTGCCAGTGACTTGCTGAGTAGTGGAGAAAAGTTAGTGTTGCTAAACCCAGGAACCTGCGATCATATCGGGTCTCCTACGGCACACAGAACATGGAAATGCAATTATTTTCGTAAATATAAACTGCTAAATATCTTTTCTCATCAGCAGTAGATAGAATTTACAAGACTGCTATCAGTGTTTGGTTAAAACTTGTAGGCTGCAGGACCTCTGACCCTCTGTCTGGACAGTGCTGATTGGCCCTGTGCTGATCACATGCACCCTCCCAAGAAAAAAAAATCTCTCTAGCTATACACACCAAACTGAGCATGTGCAGAGTACTCCCAAGACTCTGTACTATCAAGAGATGAATTGGGGACAATAAAAAAAAGGGGGCAATCAGAAGACTGGGTCAGACAGCCTTTTTACACAGTGTGGAGGAATAACCACTTCAACAGTGAGTATAACCAGCATGCTTTACTGCATATACAGACTGATTTTACTTTAGTAACACTTTAAAACAATACTAACCACGCACTGTTTAATTTACATTATCCCTTCTATTTCTGTCTGTGGATCATGGCACTGTAATTATTTTAATAAAAAAAAAAACACCATATAAGTACGTTTTTCCTAATCGATAAACAGCTGTCACATGACCCAGATCATTCCCAGCCTGTCTGCAGGGTAACGTAAGCAGGAGGAGCCTCTAGTCCTCTGCTGCTGGTCACATGTTCAAAAAAAAAAAACAGCCTTTGGAATACAAAGTAAAAGTAATCAAATATTAATAAACTGTTTTAAATTGTCATATAATTATATATTTGTAATCAAATCTTTATTTTTTTTTTTTTAACCTTAGAGGAGCTACACCCCCGCTCCCCAAAAAAAAGCCAGCTGCTACAATCACCGTAGCTACTGACTTTTATTATACAGACACTCCCCTGTCCAGAGATCCAGTGCTGTCCTCATCTAAGCTAATTCTTCATTTGGCTTTGGGTGCAGGTGCTGCCATCTTAACTAAGGGAAGCATGTGGCTTGACAGCTGGTTTCCCACTGTGCATGCATGAGCTGTGCTTTGTGTATGGTCCTGCAATCTTTTGGGACCTGTGAAGTGTCCCAGAAGGCTGTGCGGGAGGGAGGGGGTCAAACTTATGCCCCAACTGCAAGTGGGAGCTGGTACCTGTCAAAACCAGATCCCCCCCCCTCAATTAAAGGAGGGGGACGCAAACAAGCAATACTTCCCCTCTTGGGTGAAGTTCCACTTTAATGCATTAAGGTAAAAAAAATGCCACTATTTGTTGTACCCCCCTCATTCCCTAAACACTTACCTGACTCCTTCATTGATCCAGCGCTATCCCATCTGCAGCATCGCTGCTCCCTCTTCGCGGTCTCATAGACACCGAGGGCTGCCATAGGCTCCCGCTAGTCAAATCCTTGGAGGAGGGAGTGGGGGCATGGCCGAGCCATGCTATGTGTGGGTCTTGTTGAGGAGGTACTCCCAGGAAGAAAGGGACCATTACACAAAGCAGGTACATATACCATTGTTTTATTTTACCAAAAAGAAGTTAGCCATTAATATCACTTTAACTGCTTCAGCCCCGGACCATTTGGCTAGCCAAAGACCAGAGCACTTTTTGCGATTCAGCACTGTGTCGTTTTAACTGACAATTGCGCGGTCGTGCGATGTTGCTCCCAAACAAAATCAATGTTCTTTTTTCCCCCCACAAATAGAGCTTTCTTTTGGTGGTATTTGATCACCTCTGCGGTTTGATTTTTTTGCGCTATAAAAAAAAGAATGCGACAATTTTGTAAAAAAAATCGCAATAAGCGCATATTTATTTGCGCAAAAGTTATATCGTCTACAAAATGGGAGATAGTTTTATGGCATTATTATTATTTTTAACTAGTAATGACAGCGATCAGCGATTTTTACCGTGACTGCGACATGGCAGACACGTCAGACAATTTTGACACATTTTTGGGACCATTGGCATTAATACAGCGATCAGTGCGATTAAAAATGCATTGATTACTGTAAAAATGGCACTGGCAGTGAAGGGGTTAACACTAGGGGGGAGGGTTAATGTTTGTCCTAGGAAGTGTTCTAACTGAAGGGGGATGTGGACTGTGCAGGGAAACTAACAGATCGCCTGTTCATGTATGAACAGAGGATCTGTCAGTTCTCCCCTCAGAGAACCGGAAACTGTGTGTTTATGCACACACAGCTCCCGGTTCTCCGTGTTCCCCGAGCGATCGTGGGAGCCTGGTGGTAATCGAGACCGCCGGGCACTCGCATCGGCTCTGTGGGCGAGCAGGAGGCGCGCACGCGCCCCCTAGTGGCCGTCTATGGTACCGATGTACCATGACGGCGATTCGCCTGCCTGTGTCGTTCTGCCGCAATATTAAAGGCAATATTAAGTAATTGTTAAGTAATATTATTAAGTGATATTAAAGGCAGTTAAAAAAAAAAAAAAAAAAAAAAAAAAAACGTTCTACTTACCTGCTCTGTGCAATGGTTTTGCACAGAGTAGCCCGGATCCTCCTCTTCTCGTGTCCCCCCCCCGCTGGCGCTCCTGGCTCCTCTCTTCTGCTGAGTGCCTCTATAACAAGTTGCTTGCTATGGGGACACCCGAGCAGGCTCGCTCCTGAGCCACTGCTCTGTGTGCATTCACACACAGTGCTGTTGGACCCCACTCTGTCTCCTTATTGGCTCACTGGTTGTGATTGACAGTGCTGCTGCTGTCTGAGCCAATGAGGAGGAAGAGACCGGGACAGCTGCTGCTCTCGTGCACGTTGCTGGATCGAGATGGGGCTCAGGTATGTATTAGGCGGGGGGGGGGGGGAGACGCTGCACACAGAAGATTTTTTTACAATCCCTTTAAGTGCCTGACATCTGACTGCAAACCTCCTATCCAGTCATAGTGCCTTTTTAGCAGGAGTTGGTTTGCAGGGTTTATTTTTGCTTCACGTGACAATTTCTCTAGCTTTAATCACGACGTACACCTGAGTTCTTTTTAAATATTTGCAGAGCGTCACAGTACACAACACATGCGCTGCAATGCGATAGCATTGTCTGCTACTGAAAGGGTGTGTTGGGGGTGCCATTCAAAATAAATGTCACTGCACCGCAGTATTCTGAATGTGCCCCGAAAGGATCAAATCTCCTACCCACTACAGTTTATATGGTTTCTGTTTATTATCGACATGGCAGGTATTGGATGCATTGATCATATCTGAAATCAGCAGCTGGTTGCAGGCCAGTAAAATTACCAGAAAGTTACTGCATGAGTTGCTAGGATCAGTCCTGAGCAGGTGGATGTCCTTTCTAACAAATTGTAACTAGTTTCATATAGGCACACAAAGAATAGATTTCTAGCTAATATTGGTATCCGCAGACATCCTCTGATCTCTTCTGTTGGGCAAGACTGCTTTTTTAAAGCGTAATTGCCTGTCGGGTTCACGTTAATTCAAATTGTTAATTACTGTCCTGAGATCTTGAAGGAGTTCTATAGTCGCAGCATACACATTCTTATTATAACGTCAACATTGTAATAGCAATACAAACAATAGTTATTTTTGAGAATCCAATATAAGCTTTGAAATTTGATAAATCTCCTTTTCATGTTGTGGGTTCTTCCTGTCTGCTGATCATCTCTTTCCACAGCTTCCAGGATTCCCTGCATGCTTTGCAGCGTCCCTTCTGCTGTTTACTTTTGATTTTTAAAGACTACCTATCCCATGGTACCTTGCTGCCTGCAGGCAGGGATTCCTGTACTTACTCTGCCTCCTGAAACGCCCCCTCCTCAGCACCTCTGTAGTTCAGAAGGCAGGTGTTCTGTCGAAGTGCCCGGTATGTACTGCGCATGCTCCGTACGGAACAGCACATTTGCCGATCTCTGGGCTGACCTAACCTGGGCGCATGCGCACGTGCGCAATTTAAACCTATACAAACAGCGGGGGAGACCGTAGTTCTCACATTGTGCTTTGCTGCTGCTGGAGGGCGGCTAGTGGCTGTGTTGAAGAGCTGGTTTTGTCTGTGTTGCAACCCACCCTTTCACACAGGCAAAACCGGCCGTTTAACACAGCAAACCCGCCCTGCAACACAGACAAAACCGGACCATCAGCACACTGATCAGCAAATCAGTTTAAGTGCGGCTCCGTCCTGTGCATGCGTAGGCACTATTCTATGGGGGGCACTTCTCGACAGAACACAGGCTCTGTAAAATGTGTGAAACAGCAGTGCCTACCCACAGAGCATAGTGATTACTGTCACAGAATTAAAGATGTTCTAAAGGCAGAACAAATGCATTATTTGTCAATCACAACCAATAAGGAGGGGGCGGGGCCGAGCCCCACTCTGTGGCTCTGTGTAGGGCTGCAACTAACGATTATTTTCATAATCGATTAGTCGGCCGATTGTTGTTTCGATTAATCGGTTAATAACCTTAAAAAAAAATGTGGTGTATAATTTAGTTAATATGTAAAGTTTAAAAAAAGGCAATTTATTCCTAAATATCTTTTACGCAGGGGTAAATATAATTAACCAACTATATGGTTAGGGAGTAAAATCTTTAATCCTCTCTGAGAATAACAGACAGAAGAGATATACTCTATATACTATTAGAGGTTGAATCTGGACTCAGATCAAATTTTTGAGTTCTAGACTGTTTTGCAGATTTTCAAACAGAACTGTAATGCTTTTCTGCAGCTTCTCCATTGAAGTATATTGAACCAAAAAAGCACCGTTTTGCATTGAAAAAGGTCCTTGACCCTTTCCAAATACTCAGCAGCTGACAAAAGCATAGATATGAACGTTAAATGAACTGTAGTGCATTTCTGCAAAAAGCACCAAAAAACACATAGGTGGGAACCAGGCCTAAGGCATTTAGTAACATAATGGAGTTAAGAAAAAAAAAAAAATTCGTTTTTTTACTGTGCAACAGTGAAAGTAATATTTACAGTAGAGAATTGCTCTTTTTGTACTATATAGGGCGAATTTTAGCTTTTTTAACCCCATTATGTTACTGGCCGATTAATCGATTATGAAAATAGTAATCAATTAATTTCAGAATCGATTAGTTGTCGAATAATCAATTAGTTGTTTCAGCCATAGCTCTGTGCGCACCCAGAGCCAGTTAGCGAGCAAGCATGCACAAGTGCCCCCATAGCAAGAGCCATGGGTTCACTCGGCAGGGGGGAGAAGCCAGGAGCCCTGACAGGGGACCTGTGTAGAGGAGGATCGGTGCTGCTTTGTGCAAAAACATTACACAGAGCAGGTAAGTATAACATATTTGTTATTTAAAAAAAAAAAAAAGTTTAAACCTTTTACAGTCACTTTAAATGTGTTTTGGTTTAAAAAAAAAAAAAAATAACAGAAGTAGGCTAGAAATAATTAAACTTCAATGTGGGCATTCATTTTATTTTAGATATGCTTCAATGTGGTTCTAAAGGCTCTTTAAAATTAAAACAAAGGTTTACTTACCTGCTCTGTGCAATAGTATTGCACAGAGTGGTCCCTTTAGCCCTTTTTTTTTTTTCCTGTACCTCGCCAGCGCTCTCCCCTCCTTTTTAGAAGTACCCCTCTGCAAGTTGGATGCAGTGGGGGCACTCGTGCAGACCTGCTTCTGAGTCAGGCTGTGTGCGCCCATAGACACACACAGTGTGGCTTGGCCACATCCCCTGTTCCCCCATCACAGGATTTGAGTGACAGCAGCAGGATACAATGGCTCCTGCTGCTCTCAGTGAAGAGGGGGAGAGAAGAGCTGCAGCTTGGCACTGTGCTGGATTGGTAAATGACTCAGGTAAGTTTAGAGAAGTGGGTGGGTTAGTTAGTGGGATATTTTTTTTACCATATTGCAGAGAATGCATTAAGGTAAAAAAATACACCTAAAATTTAAAATCACTTTATGTGATTAGAAGCTTATGTTGCATACATCCAAGATAAAAATTTTCTCTTTGCAGCTAACTCCCTGACGATGGCATGTGGCCACGGTTTGCAGTTAGAGGAAAGGAGGTCTAACCTTGGATTGAAGATTGAACCTTAGCATTGCCAGTTCTCAAGGATTTTTTCCTACTTAGGTGCATTCTGCGCCACCCACCTCCTCCCCTCTGCAATGGCGGTGTGTAATGGGGGGGGGGGGGCGTATGCACTCCCTTCTTCCCCTAACTGGCTATGGGAAGGTGAGGCATGGTAGGAGAGGGGGTGCAGTGTTATAGAACAGAAGACAGGTACTTCAGTAGAAGAGCCTTTTTTTTTTTTTAATTTACGCTCAATTTTTTCATTTATTTTCATAAATACCATAAGTCAATGTCACATCAACATAGATAAGATGATGGACATTCAAGAGGGACAATAAGGGGTCCAAAAAGAAAGGCGGAAGAAGAAAAATGAGAATCCAGGAGACACAAGAAGACCTAGGCTGGAAAGAAAGTTGGTGGAGGAGGAGATGGGTCCCGTGTTTGTATCGTACCGGGCATCATGGATGGGGGAACATGTATTTGGTCGCTCAAGGCCCCCAGGTCTGGTCTTGTCAAACAGTTTACTATGTTCGTTAATAATCCCTGCGATCTTTTCATGAACCATAATCTAAAAGATTTTATGTTTCGATTGTCTAAAGGATACCGAGGATGTCTTCCATGCTCCTGCTATAATAATCTTAGCAGCTAGCAGTATGAAGAAAATTAGGCGTTTCAGTGTACGTGGCCACCCTGATGGTAGGCCATTAAATAATGCTGGATTGGGTTGTTGCTCAATGGAGAGCCCAGTCACTTTCTGGAGCATCAAACACACCCTATTCTAGAAGGTTCTAATTTTAGGACACTCCCACCAGCCTTGTAGATTGCAACCCCCTGAAGCACTCAGCAGTGACTGTATTATAAATCCTGGTCAGGCCCGTAGGGACTAGATACCATCTGGTCAGTACTTTAAGACTGGCCTCTATCAGAAAAAATGTTCATGATGATGCCACATGATGTAGAAAATTTGAAGTCTGAGATACCAAGACTCCCAAGTCCTCAGCACAGTCAAGGTCCCCCTCCCAGGCCAGCATGTATAGTTGTTTCTGAGGTGGAGAGAGCAGCTGCTCGTATAACATAGAAATACCCCCTCTAGAACCCAGATCTTTAGTGCACCATTGCTCATATGCTGTTGGAGCAGGGGGATCCCCCGAGGGCCATGTTGAACATAAAAAATGGGTTATTTGATGAAAACCTAACCGTTCTGTTTGAGGAATCTCCAAATCTGAGGAACAATGGAAAAGAGTAAAGAGGCCGCAATGAGTAAAATAGTGACCAATCCGATATAGACCCTTATCCATTCACCACTTAAATGCCCACTGTCCATACCAGGAGGAAAATTGGGATTATGAAATATATGGGCAAGAGGGGTAAACATGGAGGTTAGAACGCAAATGATCCCATAGACCAATGGAATTGGTTAGTGTGGGTGACAATATTAAGGGCCTCTGTTTGAGGGGGCACCACAAAAGGAAATCAGTTGTGAAGGACAAAATAGCCTGACGTTTCATTTGAACCCCTTGGCGAGAATAAACAACCGTGCCATTTTTACAATTTTGGGCTGCATTCACACCTGAGCGTTCCGTTTTCAGGCAGAAAGTCGCACATTTTTACCGTGATTTTTCTGCGATTTTGCACAGGTCAAAGGGTCACCAACGTAAAAAGCAGAAGAACGCTTGTAATCTGCCCAAAAACAAAAGCTCATGTACTTTTTTGAGCTTCAGGCGTTTTGCTTGAGACTACAAATTGCTCAGATGTGAACAGGGGCCATTTAAATGATTGTGATTTTGCTTGTTGGGCGTTTTTTTTTTTCTTAGAAGCGTTTTACGAGATAAAAACGCTCGGGTGTGAATGCAGCCTTAGTGTTAGCATTTTTATTTTTTTAAATCCTTTTAGTCTAGGGCTGTTACTGATTAAAATTTTCGTGTTCGATTAATCAATTTTTAAAAATTTTTTTTTTTTTATTGACTAATTTCAATTAATTATAACGCACATATAGATCCAACTACTTTTAGCTGATTTAGCACCGTTGTTATGGCAACGGCTGAAGCCGGACATAGCGGGGCATGGCTGGGACGTCACACGTCATAATGGCAGCCTTGCCGTGGCCATAATGGCAGCCTCGCCGTGGCCATAATGGCAGCCTCACTGTAGTCAGTGCCTGTGCCTGGAATACACAGTCTGCAGGCATCTCCTGCTGTGTGTCTCGGAGCTGAGTGTGAAAATTTTGGCCGCGCTGTGAGAAAAGTCCCGCCCTCCTCCTAGATCAGCTCGTGTGATAGACAGAACACTGCTTCTATCACACAAGCTGATCTAGGAGGACGGGACTTTTCTCAGAGCGCAGCCAAAGTTTTCACACTCAGCTCGGAGACACACAGCAGCCGATGCCCGCAGACTGTTTGACATATAGTAGTGGAGGAGGGAGCGGAGCGCTGCACTGCGCTGCAGCCACAGCTTGGCCCAAAGTGGCCCCAGGGCAGGCAGCCTACCGATCAAAAAAATTTTGATCGATCACAAAAATTAACGTTTAATCGAGGAATTAATCGTTAATTTCCACAGCCCTATTTTAGTCCTTTAGATTACTTAAAACTCCCAAAACAAAAGACACCCTAAAGAATAAAATGTTAGTAGTTAAGAATGAGCTGAACACCCCCCGGTTTGGGTCTCACCAGAACTTGTGAACAGGCAAAAAATTCGGACAAACACCATTAGTCTATGGGACACGAACATGAAAAATCAAAAGTGCTCATTTTAAAGGCTTATATGCAAGTTATTGTCATATAAATTGTTTGGGGACCTGGGTCCTGCCCCAGGGGACATGTATCAATGCAAAAAAAGTTTTAAAAACTGACATTTTTCAGGAGCAGTGATTTTAATAATGCTTAAAGTGAAACAATAAAAATGAAATATTCCTTTTAAATATCGTGTCTGGGGAGTGTCCTCAGTAAGCCTGTAAAGTGGCACAGTTTTCCCGTGTTTAGAACAGTACCACAGCAAAATTACATTTGTAAAGGGGAAAAAAAGTCATTTAAAACTGATCGCGGCTGTAATAAAGTGTCGGGTCTCGGCAATATAGATAAAACTCGTTGGAAAAAAACCGGCATTGGTTCCCTCCCTCCCCCCCCCGTCCATTACCAGCCCCTTGGGTTCTGGTATGCATATTAACGGGAACCTCGAACCAAAATGTAAAAAAAATATTGCGTGGGTATCCCCCCAAAATCCATACCAGGCCCTTCAGGTCTGATATTGAAATTAAGGGGAGCCCTGCGCCAAATTAAAAAAAAAAATGGCGTATGGGTCCCCCCCAAAATCCATACCAGACCCTTATCAGAGAACACAACCTGGCAGCCTGCAGGAAAAGAGGAGGGGACGAGGGAGGCCCCCCCCCCCCCCGAACCGTACCAGGCCACATGTCCTCAACATGGGGAGGGTGCTTTGGAGTTGCCCCAAAGCACCTTGTCCCCATGTTGATGGGGATAAGGTCCTCATCCCCACAACCCTTGCCCGGTGGTTGTGGGGGTCTGCGGGTGGGGGGCTTATCGGAATCTGGAAGCCCCCTTTAACAAGGGGACCCCCAGATCCTGCCCCCCTCCTTATGTGAATTGGTAAGGGGAACATTGTACCCCTACAATTTCACAAAAAAAGTGTCAAAAATAGTAAAAAAGACAGGAGACGCTTTGGGACAAGTAGTTTATTAAAAAATAAAAAGAAATAAAAATGTCCAGTGATGTCCATTTATCTTCTATCACACCGCCCGACGAGCCGGAAAAAAAAAAAGCAACAGCTCCGCCTCCATGGGAGGCTCCCGCCGAGTGATGCTTCTTCTCGGTGACAGCCTTTATATAGCTGAGGGCGGGGCCGCCCGGTGACGTAAACGGGTGACCCCACTCCCCTCTGACGCATCGTGACGCCGGGGTCATCAGTTAAAGATCTGAATCCCCCCCCCAAATATGCTGGTGCCGTAAATCAGCTGCCTGAGCCGCCTTATGGCTGCACCAGCCTGGATTGGGGCAAGGTATTGTTTTTTTTGTTTTTTTTTGTTTTTTTTTGTTTTTTTTGTTTTTTTGTTTTTTTTGTTTTTTTTGTTTTTTTTTTTTTTTTTTTCTGTTCTTCAGTTTAAGCATCTTCCTGATGAAGATATCTTCCCATAGTCTATGTACATGGAAGGGTTTTCTGTATCATTTGTGACTCTAAAGAACACATTGATAGATAACAATGGTGTCTTTCTCAGCATATCCTGAAGTGTTATTTGGATAGTGCCAAAACATATTGTGATGTATAGATTTCTGGTTTTCTGTTAAGAAAAAAAATTCACCCTTTAGAGCAGATTATATCCTAATAGCAGTTATACATAGTTACATAGTCACCCCTCTAAAACCAGCAACCAGAAATGAAAGCCTTCATCCAGGTGCATATGTGAAATCTGCTGATTCTATATTTTATATACAATTCCATTCCATATTGAATATTCCTAAAGAATCATTTGTTCTTCTTATAGAAAAATTGGACAGCGATTTGAAAATATCTTTACCCTGAGCAAAGAGGGATAGTATTTTTCAACCTCAAATCCCAGATTAGTAGCAGATACCATGAAGCAGCTTGTAAATTGCTGTCTCGTTGATATGATGTTCATTGTATCCTACAGAAAATAATTCCTCTGTAATAGCAGCATGTTGGCAGTGAGTATTATTCTGTATATTACTAGTCCTATGCCAAACCTGAATTGGTCTGGTCTAGATATCCATTTACCAGAAAATCCAGGTGCCGTCTGCACCATCACATTGATCTCCTGAAAAAGAAATGTAAAAAATGTGTATTCATTACTGCTGGAATATGCATAACATCCCAGTAGAAGCAAACGCCTCCCCTACTATAATCAGACAACAGTTGGCTAAAGTGTTGACCTTCTCAGAAAACATGTCCACTTTTTCTCTTCTGTTTGTGTTCCTCATACTGTTCTCTAGCAGCACATGCCCAACTTCAGGTATGTGAGTACCCCCTGTGCCTACCAAGACCTATGTTGACTGCTCAGAGTTTGCATTTTGTACGCACTTTTGTTTTGAAGCACAAGCTTATGTGCAGCCCTCTCCAGCACCACTCACATACAAGAAGTACAAGAGACACAGAACCAAAGCCAAATATCACGAGCTGCTGTCCATCACCACTGGGGAGGAGGACAGGTGCGGCTTTAGTTCTGTGTCACTTGCCATACGTGTGTGCAGGGGTTAGAGCGGAAGGAGTGAAGGATTTGTTAGGAATCCATAGACCCCCCCCCCCCCACGGGCACAGGGGACATTCTGAAGTTGGGAGAAAAATTTAAGTAAGCATGCAAGTTCTTCTATCAGCATCTTGTTTCTCTGCTAAAGGTACAGGCTGACTTTGCCGTATTGAGGGGCCTTGTATTGTAAAATCTTGAATGAGAACTTTCTTCCCTCAGCCAGAGCACTGAAGATGGGTCTTCCAGTATGACAATGACCCAAAACATACCACCAAGGCAACAAAGGAGGGGCTCAAGAAGAAGCACATTAACGTCATGAAGTGGCCTAGCCAGTCTTCAGACGTTAATATTATAGAAAATGTATGAAGGTAGCCGAAACTTTGAGTTGCCAAGAAACCTTAAGCATTTAGAGAAGACCTGTAAAGAAGAGTGGACCAAAATCCCTTCTGAGATGTGTGCAAACCTGGTACAGGACTCTGTGCAGGCCAGTCAAGTTCCTCCACCCCAAACTCGCTCATCCATGTCTTTATGGACCTTGTTTGTGCACTGGTGCGCAGTCATGTTGGAACAGAAAGGGCCATCCCCAAACTTTTCCCATTAAGTCGGGAGCATGAAATTGTCCAAAATGTCTTGGCATGCTGACACCTTAAGCATTCCCTTTACTGGAACTTAGGAGCCAAGCCCAACTCCTGAAAAATAACCCCACACCAAAATCCCCCCTCCACCAAATGATTTGGACCAGTGCACAAAGCAAGGTCCATAAAAACATGGATCAGCGAGTTTGGGGTGGAGGAACTTGACTGGCCTGCACAGAGTCCTGACCTCAACCCGACAGAACACTTTTGGGATGAATTAGAGTGGAGACTGCGAGCCGAGCTTTCTTGTCCAACATCAGTGCCTGACCTTACAAATGCGCTTCTGAAAGAATGGTCAAACCTTCCCATAGACACTTCCAAACCTCGTGGACAGACTTCCCAGTAGAGTTGAAGCTGTTATAGCTGCATAGGATGGGCCAACTCAATATTGAACCCTAAGGACTAAGACGCCATTAAAGTTCATGTTGGTGTAAAGGCAGGGTTCCCAATACTTTTAGTAATATAGTTTATCTACACCTCCAGGGATACCTGCATATATTAACTATTGCCTAAGATGTCTATTTCTTTACTGGTAATTGTCAGAAGTCTCTGCAGTACAGCTCCACCTATTTTTTTTCCCCCTGTCTTTCTGTCTCCTGCAACCTTGTCATTGTTCTTTTTGTTAAAGTGATTGTAAAGGTAATTTTTTTTTTATTTCACTTTATTTATTCATATAATAAACATGTCATACTTTACCTGCTCTGTGCAAGGGTTTTGCTCAGAGCAGCCCCGATCCTCCTTTTCTGGGGTTCCCCAGTGGCGCTCTTGGCTCCTCCTCACAGAGAGATGCTTTCCCAGGGGGTACTCGTGTGGGCGCACTCCTGAGTCCTGCTGCTGCGTTCATTGACACAGATGGCGGCACTTGGCCACGCCCCTGACCCCAGTGTCGCTGGATTTGATTGACAGCAGCGGGAGCCAGTGGCTCCCACTGCTATTAATCTATCCAATGGGGATCCGAGACAGCGGCTAGAGCCGATGGGCTTGTGCTCGTCGCTGAATTGATTCAGGTAAGAAAAAGGGGGCTCTGGGGGGGCAGCTGAAGCACAGAAGGTTTTTCACCTTAATGCATAGAATGCATTAAAGCAGAACTTCAGTATTTTTTTCATCTTTCCATCTATTAAATCTTCTGCCCTTGTTTTAACTTTGGACAGTAAATACCTTATACAGCCCACTTCCTGTTTCTTGTCTGGTCATTAGCCTAGGCTTATGACATCATGCACAACTCTCTCTCTCAATCTTGTGAGAGTTTGGCAGGAAGGGAGGTGGGATGAGTCATAAGAGGGCCAATGAGAGCTGCACAGCTGGAGGCGTGCCTCTATGTAAATCCAGGAAGTGAACAGGCAGCAGCTTCAGCTGCCCACAGTTAAAATGGAGGCAACCAGACTCAGTGGAAGGAGATTTCTGCAGCATATTTGGCAAGTACAGGATCACAGTATATATAAAATAATATGCAAAGTGGTTGGAGGGAAGCTTCAGGATGGCAAAGATGTTTTTATTACAAATTATGTGAGCAGACTGCAGTTCCTCTTTAAGGTGAACAATCATGAGACTTTACAACCCCTTTTAAACTTTCTTGTTTTGTTTCAAAAACTTAAAATAGTTTACCACCCACAGATGACAATATGATTATTTAATAGTCTCAGTATGCAGACTGTAAATTGCTCTACTTTTATGTATCATATATTCTCCCCCCCCCCTTTTTTTTTTTTTTTTTTTTTGTGGAGTTTAAATGAATCGCTTATTTTATCCCTAACGTTAGTTTGAGGCTAGGTTCACATTTATGTTTTGCAGGAACGTGCAAAAAACACGTATTCCTTTTGCAGGTACACAGCAGTGCAATTAATTCTTAATGACCACCCCCCCCCCCCCAACACACCTTGCTAGTGTGTGATTTTGTGTGCAGCAAAAACACACGGCAATAAAGTACCATGCGTTTTGGTGTAAAACAATTTCCAAAAAAAGGGTCTTGCACTTCTTTTGTGCAATTTTTTGCATGTAGGGCAGCCCATTACAATAAATGGGCTTCCCTAAGTGCAACATGTGAAATCGCACAAAGAACGCACACCTGCAAAGGGGGAACAAAGCCTGAGGGAATGTTGTCCAGGACCCATGTGGCAAGTGCACCATTATTTTTTTTTTTTGGTCTTTTGGACCAGCATAATTGATCAATGGCTGTGTAGTTTTTTTTTCGTGGTGAAAAATGTTGGTATGGTTTTGACTAAAGATTGGAATGTGCCTCTCACCTCAATAGGCATATGTATGGGTTTACAACCACTTTAAATACACTGTTGTAATATCTACTGTGTATCAACTGTTTTACAGAAAAATGTATTTGTAAATCTGCTCAGCTAGTCTTTTTTTGATTCATGTACAGTTGAGCTCATAAGTTTACATACCCATGGTATGTAAATTTATGAGCACAACTGTACCTCTGCTATGCTACATACACTCATTTGCCACTTTATTAGCTAAACCCGTTCAATTGCTTGGTAATACAAATTGCTAATCAGTAGAGCTGCACTATTCTGGATAAAAATGAGAATCACAATTTTTTTTTTTGCTTAGAATAAAGATCACAATTCTCTCGCGATTCTTGCGGCATAACATAATTAAATTTGGGCTCCCTTTACTCCTTCTTTTTTCTTGTTAAAAAAAAATTAATTGCAGTGTATTTTTTGAAAGACTGCTGCGCACAGTGTGACATAAAATATTGCAATGACCGCCATTTTATTATCTGTGATTTCTGCTAAAAAAATATACAGATTTTACCTTGTAAGCAACAAGTGTGAAAAAAGGTTTAGTCTTTAACCAATTCTGGATCAAGCCTATTTCTGGCACTTGTTGCTTACAAGTTAAAATCCATATTTTTTGCTAGTAAATTACTTAGAACCCCCAAACATTATATATAATATTTTTTTAGCAAAGACCGTAGAGAATAACATGGCGGTCGTTGCAATATTTTATGTCACATGGTATTTGTGCATCGGTCTTTCAAACGTGATTTTTTTTTTTTTTTTAATAAAAGGATAAGAAAACAGTAAAGTTAGCCCAATTTTTTCCATATTGTGAAAGATGATGTTATGCCAAATAAATAGATACCCAACATGTTACACTTTAAAATTGCACACACTCGTGGAATGGCGTCAAACTACAGTACTTAAACTCCATAGGCGACGGTTAAATTTTTTTTAATGGTTACCAGTTACAAAGGAGATCTTTTTCTAGAATTATTGCGCGCACTCTTAACGATCGTGGCGATACCTCATGTGTGATTTAAACACCGTTTACATTTGTGGCGTGACTTGCGTATGCGTTTTCTTTGCGCCGGGAAGGGGGCGCTTTTTAACTTTTTTTTTTTTTTTTTTTTTTTTTATCTGATCACTTTTATTGCTGTCACAAGGAATGTAAACATCCCTTGTGACAGTAATAGGTGGTGACAGGTACTCTTTATGGAGGGAACGCTAAAAGTGGCATTTTGGAATACTATATTTTTTTTAAAAAATCGGTGCCATTGGCAGCCAAGTACACCGGAAGTGACGTCGCTTCCATGTTTTTACATGGAAGACCCGATCAAAGCCATGTCCAGCTTCGCGTGGAACTCCAAACAGCCGTCTAATGTGCCGAATGGTCGCTCCGGTCTCCCGGTGGGACAGGAGACCGGGGCAGAGCGGCGGAAGGGTGAATGTCTCCTCCTGAAGCTGGTGATAACGGCCGAGCGGCTTATTAGCTGCATTGGTTGTTATCATGAGATAGCCAACTGCTAGCCCTAAAAAAACTGTGCCGGGGGTAATGGCTGCAAATGCAGGCATCACCCAGGTATAACCACTTCAAGCAAATGACATACAGGTGTGTGATTTTTGCATGAAGTGGTTAAACTGACTTCATTTACAGACCAAAGTTTATTCCTTTGATCTAAAAAGAACTAAAAGATACATTTTATCTCTTCTCTCTTGTTGAGGAATGTTGATAAACATTTGTCTGCCTTTTTTTTTTTTTTTCTTTTTCATACATCATGGGACACAGAGTTAGGCGAATGGACACTGGTAGACCAGAGGTCTTTAGACAGGAAGTGATCCCCTATATAACCCCTCACATACAGGAAGTACTTCAGTTTTTTTACCAGTGTCTGCAAAGTGGATGGCATGGTTGTTTGAGCTCTCTGAGCTCCAGGTCTCTAGTCCCAAAAACTGTTCTTAAATGAATCAAGGGATTAACCGATTGGATCCATTTGAGACAGGCTCTATATGCTTAGATAAATGGTACCCAAACCTCGCAAAGAGTCAAGATCCTGCAAGGTTATGCCTATAACGCGGCCTCTGGGCGCTGGACCCTGCGAAGTGGAATTTTGTACACTACAGTGCTAAGGCATTCCTGCAGGGTGCTGTACAGGTCCAAGGGAGTGGACCCTAAACATGAAAAGGGTACTCAGACCTTGAAGGTCCTCAAGAGACAGGAACCTGCCATGATGGGTGAAGATCGGGCTCTTAGTTTCAAAGCTGCCCTGCACCTGGACGGGTAAGTAAAACCCCTTTATTATTGTGGGGTGCCCCAGTGATTGTAACAATCAGTCAAGCTAGCTAGAGGCTGGACACCTGTGTGCGGTGACCATACAGGGGGAGTTTTGGGCTAGCTGTGGGTGTTTGCAAAGTGTACCTTTTTTTTTTCTTTTTTTTTTTGCTTGTGTCTGGCTGTTATTTTTACCTGTATGATGGTGCGCCATTTCGCCTTGGTGCGCCATGGCGTACGTGCGTTCACAAGAGCGCTGCTGGGCTCAGCAGTTTGTTTTACGGCCATGGCGCATGCTGCTTCGGCAGGCACACATGCGCCTTAGCCTTTACCTGGGAGCATGAAGATTTGCATCATACGCAAATACAGCCATGCCCATTTGCCGGGACTATGCATGTGTCACGCGCGCACGCATGCGCAGAACGTTCTGGCGCACAGCCAGCTTATTTAAGCTGCGTATACCAAGCATGCGGTGCTTCCAGAAGGCAGCTGTGGGTCACAGAGCAGGCTCTGAACTAGGCATTTGCAGCAGTTAATTTCTCCTTACCCGAGTCACGTGAGTCACCAGGTGTTGCTTGGCAGGCTAAAGGTGCTTAGCAGGATTGTAGGGGCTTGGTGAGCCCTAGTAAAGGGTCTCCCTTCTGAGGTGTGTTAATACTACACACAGGTACTCTTTTTGTGGCTAGTAAATGTCTTCAGAAAAGAGGAGCGGGACTAACACTACAGGGAAGGGCACACCTATGTTGTCAGTAGTTTCTGATGAACCTAGTCGGATCCCTAGTGTTGTATCCCCTAAAGGACTAGAAGCTTCGGGGCAATCTGAGCCGCTGCGCCTATCTGGTATTGTGCCTACAGTAAACGCTGCTTCTTCACCCTTTATAACCAAAGATGAACTGTCCTCGGCCCTAGCTGGGTTAGAGCACAGGATTGCTGGCATGATTGCATCTACCTGCAGGGTGTCAAGAAGCATGACAGATCCCCCACCTTGTTTGAAGCAGGAATTGGTTGAGGATGGGGAAGAGCTAAAAGCTCAGGATTCTGTGGAGGGCCTGGCGGATGAGTCTGCTTTTGAGCAATGTGGACAAGAAGATATCAAGTTGATATCTGCCTCTCAGTTGCAGAGGCTTTTTGATCCAGTCTCTTACTGAGATGGTTCGTTTTGCCTTTAAGTTGCCTCTTACAGAGGTTACTGAGCCCCCCTGGTCCTCTTTGGGGTCCCTGAGGCCTCTTCAGGTTGCACAGGCTTTCCCCTTAAACCCTCTGTTGGAACAGGCGGTGTATGCTGATTGGGAACATCCTGACAGGATTTTTGTTCCTCTTAAGAGGTTTTCCTTTTTATATCCCATGGATGAAAAGTTTAAGAAGTGGAGCATGCCAGCTGTAGATGCAGCAGTCTCTTCCTTAAACAAGAACTTAACTTGTCCGGTAGATAACGCACAGGACTTGAAAGACCCCGTTGACTAAGGATGAGCTCAGGCATGTTCGCAAGCCGCATGTGCCGAGCCCGCCAAGAAATCGGCACTGCACAGTGCTAATCACAAGCAGTGAGATATTTTCCCAATGTGCGGCTGCAGAGATCGGGAAATGTCTCACTGCTTGTGATTAGCGCTGTGCAGTGCCGACTTCCTGGCAGGCTTGGCACGTGCGGCTTGTGAACACACCTGAGCTCATCCTTACTGTTGACAAGATGTTTGGTGTCATTTATTAAAGGCTTCCTTTTCTTTGGCCAGTTCAGCTATTCAGCCAGCTGTTGCAACAATTAGTATCTGCCTGTCCGTAAAGGATCAGGTCAGACGGCCTGACAGGCCTAACCAGGATGATGATCTGGCTGAAAATAAGGCAGATGTTCCTCGAGCGTTGTGTTTTGCTGTTGAAGCCTTTAAAGGATTCAATACAGCAGGTTTCTCATTTGGCTCTCTTGTCTGTACATATGCGCAGACTTTTGTGGCTTGAGAACTGGTCAGCCGAGCTTCCTTGTAAAAATTATTGGCAGGTTTCCCATTTCATGGGGAATGTTTATTTGGTGATCATTTGGACAAATATATCCAAAAGAGTTCTGGAGGGAAGAGCTCTCCACTTCCTGTGAAGAAAAGCACAAGGCGTCCCTTGTTTAAAACCTCAGGAACTACTTCTTCAAGTGTCAGCGCCAAGGCAGTTCCACTGCCGACAGGGCGCTAGAGCCAAGGCCAGAAAAAGCCCTGGGTACAAAACTCTAATAAACCCAACACCAAGCCCTCCTTTTGAGGGGACTCCCCCACTCTATCAGGTGGGGGGAAGGCTGCTGCACTTTGCAGACATTTGGAGAATGATAGTAGAGGACAAGTGGGTCACCTCAACTATATCTCGCGGTTACAAGCTGGAGTTGCGGGGGGTTCCCCCTCAGAGGTTTTTAAGATCCAGCGTTCCCTTGGATCCTCCAAAAAGAGACTTATTGCTTCAGGCACTACATCATTTAGTGCATCAAGGAGTGATTGTAGAGGTTCCTGTACCCGAAAGGGGCGCGGGGTTTTACTCGAACCTATTTACTGTTCAAAAACCAAACAGAGACACAAGGCCCATTTTGGACCTAAGATCCCTGAACCAGTATCTACTGATCCAGTCATTTCAGATGAAGTCTGTCCGCTTAGTAGTAGCCTCACTCCAGATGGGAGGCTTTCTAGCCTCCATTGATATAAAAGACGCGTATTTACACATACCTATCTTTCAGCCTCATCAGATGTTTCTGCGATTTGCAGTAGAACAACGTAATTTTCAGTATGTGGCCCTACCCTTTGGGGCTTGCTACAGCTCCCCGGGTGTTCACAAAGGTCCTAGACCCAGTACTCGGTCTTTTAAGGGCCCAAGAATCCTGGTACTTGGGTATCTGATGACCTCCTGCTCGGAGAGCACTCGCTACAGGCTCTAGAACAGAGCATAACATGCACAGTGCGGTGTTTGGAAAGCTTAGGCTGGATCATAAATACCAAAAAGTCAACCTTGAGACCAGATCAAAGTCTGAACTATTTAGATCTGAAATTAGATACGGTCCAAGCAAGAGTATTCTTGCCACCCACAAGGATCTGTGCCCTGAAGGATAAGGTGCGTCAGATAAGGGGCACCAGACAACCCTCCATTTGGCTCTGGACGAGTCTTCTAGGGAGTATGGTGTCCTCCTTCGAGGCAGTGCCCTATGCTCAGTTCCATTCCAGGCCTTTACAACAAGACATCTTGTTGGCTTGGAACAGAAGAGAACAAGCCCTGGATTATCCAATGTTCTTATCTCCTTGGGCACAATTAAGCCACTTAAACTGGTGGTTGCAGGATCAGAACCTGCGAAAGGGAAAATTCTTCCTCCCTGGTAACTTGGAGAGTACTGACTACAGATGCCAGTCTCTCAGGCTGGGGAGCGACCCTTGAGGGGCTCAGGGGAAATGGTCAAGGACAGAACAGATCCTGCCCATCAACGTCCTGGAATTACGGGTAGTACATCTGGCCCTACGGTCCTGGACGGTGGAGCTTCAGGACTGTCCTATCAGGGTTAAATCCAACAATGCCACTGCAGTGGCCTATATAAACCACGAAGGCGGTACCAGGAGTCGTTCAGCTCTGAAGGAGGTGAACCACATACTAGCCTGGGCAGAGGGACATGGGCTTATTCTATCGGCAGTCCATATCCCGGGAGTAGAGAACTGGAAGGCAGATTATCTCAGCTGCCAGCAGATCTGCCCGGGGGAATGGTCCCTACACCCAGAGGGGTGTTCCAGGAAATTTGCCGACGTTGGGGATGGCCAGAGGTCGACCTACTGGCATCCAGGTTCAACAACAAGCTACAACAGTTTGTGTCCCGAACAAGGGATCCTCTGGCAATCGGAGCAGATGCTCTGATAGTTCCATAGAATCGGTACTCCCTGGTTTATGCTTTCCCTCCAATCCCTCTCCTTTCACATTTGTTGCGCAGGATTCAGAGAGAGGGGGTTCCAGTCATTCTGGTGGCACCAGCCTGGCCCAGAAGGCCCTTGTTCTTGGAGATTGTGAGACTGACAATAGACGTGCCATGGACGCTTCCACGTCGCCCCGATCTACTGTGTCCAAGGTCCTTTATCCCACCCCAATTTACAGTCTCTAAATTTGACAGCATGGCTATTGAAGCCAGGGTGTTAAAGGACTGTGGCATCTCGGGACCAGTGGTGTCTACCCTAGTGAATGTTAGAAAAGCTGTCACTAGGAAGATCTATCATAAGGTCTGGAAGACTTATATCGCTTGGTGTGAAGCCAAGGAAATGCGTGATTGGGAGAATTCTCTCTTTTCTACAGTCAGCTGTGGAAATTAGATTGGCTTTAAGTACAATCAGAGGTCAGATTTTGTCCCTGTCAGCATTCTTCCAAAGGCCTCTAGCCTCCCATTCACTGGTCCGAACCTTTATGCAGGGGGCATCTTGTTTGCTTCCTCCCTCATTAGGTCACCTATGTGTCCTTGGAACTGTCTGTGTTACAGAAACAACCATTTGAACCTATCAAGGAAATTCCAATAAACTTGCTGTCACACAAGCTAGCCTTCCTGATGGCCATCACCTCAGCTAAAAGGGTGTCAGAGTTGGCGGCCTTTTCGTGCAGGGAACCATACTTGATCCTTCACCACAACAGGGTCCTGTTATGACCTGTTCCATCCTTTCTGTCAAAGGTGGTGTCAGCCTTTCATTTAAATCGGGACATTATTTTGCCTTCCTTCTTTTCTTTCAGCCTCGTTCATCGGAAGAGAGATGACTGCATTCTTTGGACGTTGTCTGGGCAGTCGAGGTTTATTTGTCTAGATCTGCGGAGATCTGAGGATCAGACTCCTTTTTTGTTTTACCAAAAGGACCCAAGAAGGGGCAAGCAGCTTCCAAGGCTTACTTTACCAATTGGGTCCGTCAATTGGTCTTTCAGGCCTATGGTCTGAAATGTAAAGCTCCTCCCTTTAGGGTGAGAGCTCATTCTACCAGGGGTGTAGCCTCCTGGGCTTTTCGCCATCTGATATCTGTGGCTCAGATTTGTAAGGCTGCTACCTGGTCTTCAGTGCATACGTTCACAAAATTTTATCAAGTGAATGTTCGAGCAGCCGAGGATTCGGCTTTCGGCCGCAGTGTACTGCGGGCTGCCGTATAAGGTCTGATGGCTATTGTTTGGCAGGGTGTCTCCCTCCCCTCAAGGCTATTGCTCTGGGACGTCCCAGCAGGTAATGAATATTGGCCTAACTCTGTGTCCCATGATGTATGAAAAAGAAAATGGTGTTTTTCGTTATACTTGCCTGTAAAATCCTTTTTCTTTGAGTACATAGTGGGACACAGAGGTCCCTCTCTTTTTGAGGATTCAGTGCTTGCTACAAAACTGATGTACTTCCTGTATGGGAGGGGTTATATAGGGGATCACTTCCTGTCTAAAGACCTTTGGTCTACCAGTGTCCATTCACCTGGAGATGAGGCATAACCCAGTAGGTAATGAATATTAGCCTAACTCTGTCCCTTGATGTACTCAAAGAAAAGGATTTTACAGGTAAGTATTGTTTACATACAATCGCCAAAATGGCTGATTAGCATCGTGAGGGGGGGTTGAATCGAGTTCACGTTTTTTAACAATTGTGCAGCTCTGCTAATCAACCAATCACATGGCAGCAACTCAATGCATTTAGGCGTCTAGATTTGGTGAAAACTACTTGTTGAGGGTCAACCTGAGCATCAGAATGGGGAAGAAATGGGATTTAAGTGACTTTGAACTTGCCATGGTTGTTGGTGCCAGACGAGCTGGTCTGAGTATTCCAAAAACTGCTGATCTACTGGGATTTTCACGCACAACCATCTCTAGAGTTTACAGAGGATGGTCCGAAAGAGATAAAATATCTAGTGAGCGGCAGTTGTGTGGAGAAAAAAGTCTTCTTGATGTCAGAGGAGAATGGGCAGACTGGTTCGAGATGATAGAAAGGCAACAGTAGGGCTTAACCGCTTCAGCCCCGGAAGATTTGGCTGCTCAATGACCAGACCATGTTTTGCGATATGGCACTGCGTCACTTTAAGTGGCAATTGCGCGGTCATGTGACGCTGTACCCAAACAAAATTGACGTCCTTTTTTTTTTTTTTTTTTCCCCCCACAAATAGAGCTTTCTTTTGGTGGTATTTGATCACCTCCTGAGTTTTTTTTTTTTTTTTTTTTTTTTTTAAATGTATTTATTTTTTTGCGCTATAAACAACAACTTTTTGCTATAATATCCCACATAAAAAAAAAAAATACATTTTTTCCTCAGTTTAGGCCAATATGTATTCTTGTTGGTAAAAAAAAAATTGCAATAAGCGTATATTGATTGGTTTACGCAAAAGTTATAGCGTCTACAAAATGGGGGATAGATTTATGGCAATTTTATTATTATTTATTATTATGTGTGTGTATGTGTGTATATATGTGTATATATATATATGTGTGTGTGTGTGTGTATGTATGTGTGTGTGTATATATATATATATAAATAACACACGATCTGTCTCCTCCCCCCTGAGAGAACTTGGTTCTTGCTCTGTCACGAGCGATCGCGGGTGCACGGCGGTTATCGCGCCTGCCGGGCACTCGCATCGGCTCTGGGTGTGTGCACCCTCTTAGTAGCCAAAAGGGGAAGCGCCGCAAGGTAACGTCGTTTCGCCGAGCCGTGCTATTCTGCCGCAGTAAATCTGCAGCGGCTGGACGGCAAGCAGTTAATGTACACGGGACTTTTAAAAACCTCTCCTGAACGATTTAACTTGACCGATAGTAACTGACGGTTAAAAACGTTCGCTTTGCCGTGTTTTAGCAGTTTTTTAAATTTTTTTATTGCAAATAATAAGAAATGTATCTCCATTAAAAACGCCTGTAAACGAAACGCGGCTAAACTGGAGTTACTGCGTTTTTACACGATTTTACAGGTGTTTCAAATGCCTCTGAACATCCATCCTGAACGCATTTTTTTGCTTTCCAGAAAATTGTTCTAAACTCAACTACCTAGAAACGTCTATAAACAACCCTGTGTACATGTGCTGATAAGATAACATAGAGGAGAGGGGCAGATAAAAAAAAAAACACCCAACTGCTCCTAAGGTTTACCAGCAGCAGTGTACTCGCATACACTGGTGCTGGTAAACAGATGTTTAGGAGCAGCTCGGCCTAACTAAAAAAAACACTCGTTACATCCAAGGTATGCAGAATACCACCTCTGAACGCACTACACATTGAACCTTGAAGCAGATGGGCTACAGCAGCAGAAGACCACACCGGGTGCCACTCCTGTCGGCTAAGAATGGGTAACTGAGTCTACCATTCTCACAGGCTCGCCAAAATTGGACAATAGCAGATTGGAAACATGTTACCTGGTCTGATAAGTCTCGATTTCAGCTGCGACATTCAGATGGTAGGGTCAGAATTTGGTATAAACATGAAAGCATGGATCCATCCTGCCTTGTATCAATGGTTAAGGCCGGTGGTGGTGTAATGGTGTGGGAAATATTTTCTGGGCACACATTGGGCCCCTTTGTACCAATTGAGCATCGTTTAAATGCCATGGCCTACCTGAGTATTCTTGCTGACCATGTCTATCCCTTTATGACTTCAGTGTACTCATCTTCTGATGGCTACTTCCAGCAGGATAATGCACCATGTTACAAAGTCAAATGATCTCAAACTGTTTTCTTGAACATGACAATGAGTTTCCTGTACTCCAATGGCCTCCACAGTCACCAGATATCAATCCAATAGAGCAGGGGTCTCCAAACTTTCTAAAGAAAGGGCCAGTTTTCTGTTCTTCAGTCTTTAGGGGGGGCGGACTGTGCCCAGTGGGAGTGAGACCATGCCGGATCTTTGGTGCTAGAAGGAGAAATGGTTGGTGTAAGTGGAAGGAATTATTTCCCATCATTGGCGTTAGTGGAAGGAATAGTGCCCCATTGCCCCTTCCGCCAGAGCCCCATTGTTGGTGGCTCTTAGGAAGGGGGTGTACCCCCGAAAGGCGTCAGACTATACCCTTGCTCTGTACGCACTGTGATACATTGTGCAGTTGTATGGCTCATTGTGGGTCGCCACTTTTCTGATTATTTACTTTTAATACTTATTAACCACTTGCCGACCGCTGCACGCAGATATACGTTGGCATAATGGCAGTGGTGGGCAAATGGTGCCTACCTGTACGTCCCCTTTAATTGACGGGGCGCACGCGTGCCTGCCGCAAACAGCGTGACTGTGCCCGCGGGTCCTGCGGACTCTATGTCCGCCGGCGTCCCGCGATCGTGTTACAGAGGCAGAAATGGGAGATGTAAACAAGGCATTTCGCTGTTCTGCCTAGTGACATAACAGGGATCTACTTCTCCCTGTCATCGGGAGCAGTGATCGCTGTCATGTCAGTGGTAGCCCATCCCCCCCCACATTCAGAATCACTCCCTAGGACACACTTAAGCCCTTGATCGCCCCTAGTGTTTAGCCCCTTCCCTGCCAGTATCATTTACACAGTAATCGGTGCATTTTTATAGCACTGATCGCTGTATAAATGACAATGGTCCCAAAATGGTAATCGCAGAACGCCGCCATTACTAATAAAAATAAAAATGCCATAAATCTATCTCCTATTTTTGTAGATGCTATAACTTTTGCAAACCAATCAATATACGCTTATTACGATTTTTTTTTTTTTTTGGTAAAAAAAAAAAAAAATGTAGAGGAATGCATATCAGCCTAAACTGAGGAAAACATTTGTTTTTTAATATATCTTTTGGGGATATTTATAATAGTAAAAAGAATATACTTTTTTTTTTTTCAAAATTGTTGCTCTTCTTTTTTTTTTTTTTTTTTTTGTTTATAGCGCAAAAAATAAAAACAGCAGATGTGTTCAAATACCACCAAAAGAAAGCTCTATTTGTGGGGGGAAAAAAGGATGTCAATTTTGTTTTTGGTGTAATGTCGCACGGCCACGCAATTGTCAGTTAAAGCAACGCAGTGCCGAATCCCAAAAAGTGCTCTGGTCAGGAAGGGGGTAAAATCTTCCGGGGCTGAAGTGATTGAAGGTGTTTGGTAATGCACTAGGTGTGCGCGCCTCCCTTTTTTGTTCTGTTTTATACAAAAAAAAGCAGTGCTTCTTTTATTTCTTTTTTTTTAATACTATTCCTTTTATATTGGCTTTTGAAATTTTACAAATGCAGCAATTTAGAAATTACGCATTTTTATATACAACTATATAGATGAGACCAAAATGTGGGACAGAGGGACATTGTTCCAAATTAGGGACAGTACCTCGAAATCAGGAACAGTTAGGAGCTATGGGGTAGTGCATACACAGTGCAAATCCATATATTTGAACTGTTGTAACCAAAGGTTTGGCGTTCTGCTCAGGCAGTATTTTGATCAAGACAGCACAACTGGGTCCTGCAGCACCACTCTGCATACCCTCCCCCAGCCTTTTTCAACTAGGGTGCCTTGAGGGTTCTTCAGGGGTTCTTTGGCAAAACGCCTAAAAATTGATCAAAAATTACTATATACAAGCCAGCAGGATGAAGCCTGCCTTTTTAGTTACGCAAAGCCACAGGTTTTCATTATGCACCATTACAACTTTCTAGACACTGGCATCCTAACAACCAATGATGTCATCAGTTGATAAGAAGGATGTCCATCCGCTGTGTAGCATCCTTATTTGCCCCTTCTCTGCCACCCTCCCTCAGCACTGGGGGTCACATTATCTGACTGGAGAGAAATTGAGGGAGAAGAGAAACGTTAGAAATACTAGTCATTACCAGTGTGCCAAAGTGTATTTTCTTGGGAAGAATAAATCACCTCTAACGTTGGGTGTCCTACGTGTGGGTGTTGCTGCAATATGTAAAACCAGAATAGAAATTAGAATCGTTTTTTTACATTTTAGAATGGGGTGCCTTGACTGTCCATAATTTTAAAGGGTGCCTTAACTGAGAAAAGGTTGAGAAACCCTGCCCTACCCCAACCTGTGATTGGAGAATGAGAGAGCAACAGCACAGTGATTAGGTTATTGACATGGACATTTATAGACAACTCCTATCCTTATATTGATAAGTGGTTCCAAATTAATAATAACTACAGCAATAGGGAACAGACACAAAAGATACACGCATCTTTCCAAATAACTGTTCTGCTTTATTATGGCGCAATTGAAGGTTTTTATACACATGATTACGTAGGTATCACAATTGTATGTTTATGGTAACAAGGGGCGTAACAAGGGGCGTAACATAGGCAGACTAATTCTAATCAGGACTCGAAAGAATGTAAACATGTACTGAAAACATTATTAGTGCTGTGTGCACAGTGAGGGCAGTGTGCAATACATACAAAATACAATACAATTATATACAGAACTTACAAATGTCCTTTACAGTTTTATTTGTGTTTTTTTTTTTTTTCTTCCTGTAAACGGGATCAAAGGCTCAAAACACTTTGTAAAGTCTTAAGCCGGCCATACATGAATTGATATTCATCTGGTTCAGCAGGGACTGGCCAAATTTTGATTCATGTACTGTATAGGCAGACTGGTTTTACAAAAGTCAGTCTATTGATTTGTACAACCAGCCTGTTGGAAAAAGCCTGCATGATCAGAGATGCCGGCTACAGCCAGCAGCGCACTGATCATTGTATTCTGATGGCGGGGTGAACACAATAAGCTTACCGGGAGTGATTCCCCCATCCACCTCAAATCTGTGGATCGGGGAATTGGCTCTTTTTTTTTTTTTTTTCTTCAACCCGTTGATTGAATGAAAAAAATGACAAATGTATGGGCTGCCTTTCTTCCATTTCTAATGCTGCTGTGTTGAGGATTACAGGATGCTAAAAACAAAATGTAAGTCCTTATGCCAGTTCTTTACTCAAACTAATGTATTACATTTTTAAAAAAATGTAACAATATGCCTGTCTGTAACATGAAATCTGATGCTCATGTTTATCAGAGGTGGGGGAGGGGGTTTAGCGTCACATATGGTGACCCATGACATTTGGCTACCCGCTGGAGTGCGCATGCGTGACGCCACCATATGCATTCCAAAATTTTTACGACAAAACAGCACACTAAAATTGTCAGATAGTGTGACGGAACTGACATTGAACTGCGCTTGCACGGTTATTATGTGGCTCCACCCCTAAGTCCAGGTTCAAGCTCCACCATCCAAGTGGACATAGAGTTAGAATATAATTATGCCAAGCGAAGTGAGGCCGTGCCCGAAGCGTGGTGAGCGGCCCTGTTGCTAAGTGGTGTCTTACAATGAATAATTATACAGAAGAAGAGCTTGTCTGTAACGTTACTTCCGTGACATTATCTCACAGTTTAACTGCTCCGTATTGTCGTAAAAGCTTTTGGAACGCATATCGGAAAGTTACGCATGCGCAGTGCGAAATTTCTCAGCGGATCGTCCCTTCCATAGCCAAATGTGATGGGTCGGCATATGTAGTGAAACAGGGGCATGCCCATGGCTTATATACACATTGTAGACTTCATGTCTCCATTTTCCCTCTTCCAGAAATGCAAGATCTATGCTTGCAGCTGCCATCTTCTTTTCCACTTGCGGATCCAGTCAGGGCTGTCTTTAACGCAGGTCAAAAGGGTCAGCTGCCCCAGGCCCAGTCATTGTTGTGGGGCTGAAAGCAGCTGCCCCTTGAGCCCGCAAATAGTTGTGGATTTGGGAGGGCCCAAGAAAATGTTTGCCCAGGGTCCAATCGATATTAAAGACGGTCCTGGATCCAATGTCTTTCTTCACTGACCATTAGGCTGCCACTGATGATGTATTTCCATGCATGCTGAAATTACATTTTAACAGACCAAGCTGTCATGCAAATGTAGAAAGAGAGTTGACACAAATCATTTGGCACTGACAGGGTGCTTACAATGATAATCTTTTATGTAAAACCTTTATCCTAAAAGGAAAAAAGAAAAAAGTTTGCTGTGATTGCTTAACCACTTGCTGCCGACTGTACGCATATATGTGGCTTTGGGTATTCTTCCTGTGTTTGTGCTGGAAATGCACTGCACAGCGGGCTCCCAGCACAGGGACTGGGCTTTCCCTGAGAGGGCCCGGGTCTCCTACTAACCATCGGGAACCAAAAAAAGCCAGGTTCCCAATCACCTGATCAATGATGGCCTCTGTAAGCTTTCTCTTCTGAATGTAGAGTAAAGTGGGGTATACACTCTGAGAAAATGGCGTACGAAGAATGATCTGAGCATGACCATAGATGAAAATTTATGAAGGGACCCACTCCAAAGTGTTTCTTGTACGTGAATGTAACTAATGACTTTGCTTTAATGCGTACTGTTTTTGTATGAGAAAAATCGGCTACGTAAGACTGCACATGATCAGAAACATGATCAGAAACAATACATGCAAAAAAAAAAAACCTTTTCCTACAATTGGTACCGTCCTTGGTTTTGACTTGCCGTGAAACATCAAGGAAAAACGGAAGATTGTTCTTCCTGGTTTTCCGTTCGTGTTAAATATGTTGTATCTCTCATTGCCAGAGGAGAAAACTGTAAATATACATGTGTCTTTTAAAAAATAAATAGATCAAGGGTTGATGTAGGTTAGAGTTATGCCTCGTACACACTATGAGATTATCAGAGGAATAATCATCCGTTTTTTGTGTTTTTTTTTTTTTTTTTTTTTTATTTTGCATGCTAGAGTCAAATCGAAAACAAGAGGTTACTAAAGTTATTATTCTCGTATGACCGAATAAAAATTCGGAAGTGATGCATTGTATTTTCTAATGAAAACTGTACTGATTAAATGAGTCGTACGATCTGGTATTGTACTTGAAATATTTACGCTTGTCCCATCACATAATATCACGTGCATTGTCATGATTGGCTCTCGAAAGCTGTGTACTAACGATCAGATTATCGTACGATCACTTCGAAAGCGGTATTTTCTGATCATGTGTACAGGCCTTTAGGGCTGATGTTGGGGTCCAAGGTCAGAGTCAACAGTTCATGTCAAAGATCAAGGTCAGTATAGTTTAGGATTTAAAGAAAAAGCATTTTTGTAAATTAGGATCAGTGTGTTTCAGGTAGGATAAAAAAACAAAAAACAAAAACCATAAAATGTGCAGTATTGTTTCTGGGCCCTACTATGGGTGCAAACCGCAAATAACATCCACATATATGTGGTATCACTGCAGTTGTCAGGAGTAGGAGAATTTGATTTGGATTGTTCTTTGGTGATGGGTTATTGTAGTAGCAAGAAAAATACAGCTACATTTAAAAAAAATATTTTTTTTTACTATTTTGGGCCTGTTTTCCTATGATAAAAAAAAAAAAAGAAAAAAAAAAGAAATCTATTACCATTTACCACCAAATAAAAGCTCAATTTGTCCTGGAAAAAAAAACTGAAAAAAACAAGGTATAATTTCACGTGGGTGCGTAGTTGTGGTGATATGGTCAGTTTTATTAACAGATGTTTATTAGCAAAGTTGCAAAATTATGTTTGGGTGTAATAGATCTGTTTTTACCCTCCATCATGAAGGCACTCTTAATACAGGAGGTGTGTTACTGGTCAGATCACCAGGTAAATACAGTGGGGAAAAGAGGAAAAAAAAACGAATACAGCCACCACATGTAATGATTGGTAAGCTGCAATCTATTACATTTTTGGTTTTGGGTTTATACCGCTTTAAAGCACAACTCCAGACAGACATGTTTTTATTATCTATCATGGTGCCCTACTATGAACAAATGTGGTGTTCAGTGCTTCAAGTATATTGATCATGCAAAACCCATGTTTATTTTCAGTATCTGTAGGCCTGATTCCCCTGCATATCCAATTTGTATGACCAGTGGTCACTGTGCTCACTATTCTCCCGGCCACCCGTCTGGTAACTTACCATCTGTAGCTATTTTATAGTGAGCAGTGATGTATTTACATCGCCACTCGCCGTAGTGGGCGGACCTGGCAGGCCTCAGACTCCTGGTCTGATCCGCCCATTACACGTGTCGGCCGCAGCTCTGCTCCAAGCTCCAATTACATCTCAGCCTCAACATGCTCCACCCACCCACCTGTGTCATCACTTCCTGCATTTCCGATTGCCTCATGGGAAATGTAGTGCTGTTTACACGCACAGATCTCATGTAGGTGAACACAAAAAGCCCTCCTCCCAGGGCATGGAAATACACACTGTTCAGAGGGAAATAATGACATCAGTGGGATTTAAAATCTGGAATGACAAGAAAAATAATTGTACTTTACAATATTTCAACGTTTTTAATAGAGCCTAGGGTGAGCGTTACAAAAGTTGAAAACTTAGCAGGATCCTGGAGTTGGACTTTAAGTTAACCTCTTGCCGACCCTCTCAGTAAATAGGCTGCAAGTGAGCTGCAGGTGTAGGCTCGGTAACGTCTATGTACTTTGCCAGCTTTCTTCCAGATATGGGGCACAGGTGTGCACTCCCCTGCTGAGCTGTTCTGTGATTGGACACAGCTGTCCAAATCACAGCACAGAGTTCTGTGCTGGCAAACGCACAGAACAGCGATCTGACTGTTGTTCTTAAAAAGCAGGGAGAAATAACAGCCAGATCTGTGAGTAAAAGCAATAAACATTACACGTGCTAGACCCCTTTCACACCAGTGGACCAATTGGATCTGCCTGTCTGTTTTTCAGGAGAACCCAATTGAACCACTCTTTGTTCTCTATGGGGTGGCGGATGTCAGTGGACATGAGTCCGCTGTCACCTGCCGGCATTTGATCCAGTCTGCTACAAACAGACAGATTGGGGGGGCAGGGATCAGTTGCCCACTTATCCGGCGGATCAGATGGAAAAGGACAGGCAGTTTCCATCCGACCACCCTATAGAGAACAGCAAGCTGTGTCCGCTCTGTATAGCGGAGCAGGCACGGACCTGTCCATCCGCCTGCTCACCGGTAATCAGTAGAGAGATCCCCTGCTTGAGCAGGCAGACCCACTTGGATGGACTCTGCTCTGTCTGAAAGGGGCCTAAGGCGCACAGTTAACCCCTTGATAACCCTGTCCCAGCCAGTTCCAGTGCAGTGTACAGTGTTCTCATTGATCGCTGTATTGGTGTCACTAGCAACTTCAGTGTCAGTCAGTGTCCCTCCCAGCCAGTGTCTGTTAGCGCCAGATTTCCCACCACACTATCACAGTCCCGCTATAAGTCACTGATCTCCGCCATTACAGTATAGCATCATAGCTGTGTAAATTCCAGTATATATACCATAGTTTGTAGTCAATATAACTTTCACACAAACCAATTAGGTGTACACTTAAATTTTTTTTTTTTTTTTTTGCCAAAGACATGTAGCAGAATACTTTTTGGCCCACATTTATGAAGACGTTTGCTTTTATTGGATAGGTTTTTATAACAGAGAAGGAAATTTTTTTTTTTTTCAGTCTTTTTTAATTCATATAATAGCAAAAGGTAGAGCTGCACAATTAATCGACAAGAATCGTTATCGTGATCGTCAAGAATCGTTATCGCGATCTTGTCTAAAGTGTTTCACAATTCTTTCTATGCAAAGAATTCTCTCTGCTCTTCAGAAGCCACAGCCCTCAAAAGAAAGGAGGAGAAAAACCAGGCAGTCTGCCAAGAAACAAAACATTCTTTATCAGTTGAACTTAAGTATAAACATTGTAACAATTTGTCAATGGAATAGACTTCCTGTGTAAGTAAAAAAACTTTAACCACTGAAACACTAATCCTTTTTCTGACATTTGTTGGTTTCAAGTTAAAATCTTTTTTTTTGCTAGAAAATTACTTAGAACCCCCAAACATATATATTTTTTTTTAGTAGACACCCTAGAGAATAAAATGGTGGTTGTTGCAATCTTTTATGTCACACTGTATTTGCGCAGCGGTCTTTCAAATGCAATTTGTTTGGAAAAAAATTACTTTAATAAAAAAAAAAAAAATCTAACCAGTAAAGTTAGCCTTTTTTTTTTGTATAATGTGAAAGATTTTACGTCATGAGAATCGTGAGAGAATCGTGATCTTTTTATTCTAAGCAAAAAAATTTTGGCCAGAATCGTGCAGCTCCAGCAAAAGGTATAAATTGAATTTAGGTATAGTGTTGCATAACTGCGGATTTGCCAGTTAAAGTAGCACAGTGCTGAATAGCAAAGAGATGGTCGAGTCATCAAGGGGGTAAAACCTTGCTTTGGTTAAAGAGACGATAAATCCTTACTGCAAACTTTTGAAAACATCAAATTTTCAGCATGTTGACTTTCGTCAAGCAAGCCAACGGAGTTTCATCATTTAAGTAATCCAGTTTGTATTCCATTGTATACACCAAATTATTCTTAGGGATGGGTGTTAAAACTGTCATGGAGTCCATTTGATGCATTGGTTTGTTTTTCTTTTCTTTTTTTTCTAATACCAAACACTAGATTATCCTAGGTGGTATTTTGCTCATCCCTTTTTTTTCTCTCCTAAAGGGCAATATTAGAGTATATTAACCTGTATGAGTATCTGTAAACATAAGTATTATATCTCATTCGGTTGTAGTGTGCATAAGACAGACAGATTGCAGTATGCATGGCCTCTCTGCTGAACAGCCATCCCACCCACATGCTAAGAAAAGCCTCTGATTCCAGTAATAAGCACTTGATTATTTTTAGTGCCTGAAATAATCAATCTATTTTCTTGGCAAGGAGAGATGGTGAAAGATGAGTTTGGTGTAAAGGGAATTTTTAATGTGCCGTATATGTAAAGATTTGTTTATGGGCAATGGGTCAGATGCTGACTACAGCCCAGATCCTGCAATAAATAAATAACATGGCTATACTGCTAAAGATTTGCCTCCAATTTTTATGGTGCACAAGATTATATTGGGAGTAAATTTGGACACCAAGTTTATTACCTAGGACCACCTTATGTGTGTACATTATGCGAGTCACATGTAAGAAAGAATTGTTTCTAGGCAGCCTTTGTAACCATACTGGTTTGTAAGGGTGTAATTTTTGTTAGAATTTAATGGAAGTGCTGCCTTAAAGAGGATCTTCATTGCATCTGAGCACCACAAACCAAAAACGCTATTTAATTCATTTTTAATATTCAAGGCAAACTTCCCCATCCATCCATGTCTCCATGCTTTATCTTGTTGAGAAATCACTTTCAAAAATGCTCCCCTTGCATTTCTGGTCATGGCCATCTTGAGTAAGGGCAAATGATTCATGTAGCATTTACTTCCTGGAATCCATCTACCCTTAGTGCAAGCATGCAGGAGAGTGTGATTAGCCAAGAAAACCCCTCCCCCTCTCCTTCCCTCCCCTCCTGAAGACTTCTGGGATGTAGGACATCATTTGCCTAGGCAAGAAACCGGGAATTAACTGAAGAAATTTAGAAAAAAGCTTAAAACAAATAAATATGATATACTTTCCTATCTATTTACTAATGCTAGCAGCGTGAGGATTAAAAAGTAGTCAATGTTGATTGGGAGAGTGAAGTTCCACTTAAAGTGGTTGTAAAGCGTAAACATTTTTTACCATATTGCATTTCTTGCATTAAGGTAAAAAATGTTTAGGCATCAGCATCCCCCCCCCACACCTCCTTTTACTTACCTGAGCCCTCATTCAATCATGCCCAATGCATGTCTGCAGCTCTTCTCTCCCCTTCCTTCGGGGTCTCGCTGGCTTTGCTGGGGCTTTGGCAGCCATTGGCTCCCAGTGCTGTCAATTAAAGCCAGTGATGAGGGAGCAGGGGGCGGGGCCGAGTCCCACTGTCTGTGTCAGTAGACATAGAAGCGGGCCTTGGGAACGAGCCTGCATGAATGCCCACATGGGAAGTGGCTTCCCATGGGGGCACTGGACAGAGAGCGGGGGCCAGGAGCACCTACAGGGGTCCCGAGAGGAGGAGGTTCGCGGCCGCTGCGTATCGACATGTTTGTTGTTTAGAACTTTTTTTTTTTTTATCTTTACAACAGCTTTAAGCTGGCCATACAAGGATCGAAATTCAGCTGGTTCAGCAGGGACTAGATTAATTTTGATCCATATATGGCTGTTCCCTTTCAAGGGGAGTTGATCTAATGAGCGACTCCTCCTGAACGGGACTGTCAGTATATTTTCCATTATTCAACACTTGCAGCCAATGGGCTGCAGCGCTAATTAGTGTATTCTGAATGTGTAATACTATGGCACAGTGGGGGAGGTTTTCTTCATCCACCTCGAATGTCTGGATGGCGAAATCTATTTGTTTTCTTTTTTTTTTTTTTTTTTTCTTTATTTGATCAGCCGCCTGGCTTATCGTAAAAAAAAACACCCATCTATAGCCAACTTTAGCCCAATATATCTTCTAAACAACTGAACTGTTTGTTGTAGTTGTTTGCTACGGGCTTCCTAGACTTTTTGTACAGTTTGATGCAGAAGCTTACAAAGTTTTTACTTGTGTTAACTTGTGCAGGCCATACACGGTATTCTCCTTTCAGTCAGTACAATACAAATAGGATTCCAAATCAATAGAAAGTGCCTTTTGTAAGTGGTCTAGAAGTAGTTTTGATTGATTTCCATTACACTTTTTGATCATGTAATTGCTGGAAACAGTTGAAGCTGACAGAAAAAAAAAAATCACCAAACACAACCTTTACATTTTTAATGGAGTTCTGGAATGAGAGAAACATGCAGACTGCATTTTCTTAATCTTCCTTCTGAAAATGCTAGTTACCTGGCTGTGATGCAGGAATACTAGTTTTATACTTTGAATCCCAGGCTTATCAAATATTCCAGCAATGGCAACTGAGTTGGACATTTTATAGATAGGCAACTCCTATCCTCATATTGATTAGTGGTTCCAAATTAATAACTACTGCAGTAGGGAACAGACACAAAAGATACGCTCTGCATCTTTCCAAATGACTGTTCTGCTTTATTATGACGCAATTGAAGGTTTTTATACACATGATTACGTAGGTATCACATTAATATTACAATTGTACGTTTATGGTAACAAGGGACGTTACATAGGCAGGCTAATTCTAATCAGGACTCGAAAGAATGTAAACATTTACTGAAAACATTATTAGTGCCGTATGCACAGTGAGGGCAATGTCCAATACATACAAAATTGGATACATTTATATACAGAACTTACAAATTTCCATTACAGCAACCCATGCATATTTTTTTTAATACAGACATTACCAGTTATCTGGAAAAGGAGGCCTAAGCTTCTAAAAAAAATCTTCTCTTTCCATGCAATAATTAATCCTACAGCCAAGCATTATCTGAATGTACATTTAACAAATCAGGGGTATGATACTGCATCCACCAGTGTATTGGTAGTTTGATGCCTGATAATGTAATCAGGTGTTTGGCTTGGGCATCAATGTTTTCTCCTTTCAGATCAAATCTTCCTTATCGATGACCTGATATTTTACAGGTGTGAGTATTCAATGGGTGGCTTGTGATGCCAGATTCAGAGTGTTGTGGCCCCTTTTTTCATATTTTACTTTAGTACCTCTGATAAACATGATTTTTCCCAGAAAGCACAGGTAGTGCCAATTTACAGCACGGTACTGGTAATCGATCATGAAAATGATTAAAGTGGATGTAGAGGTGATAGTTGAGCTGTTTCCATGGTTTTCCTGTATGCACAGTATTCTTGCACATTATGGCATACTTACCTTTTGAATGTGCCCTCCTCCATTTGTGACCATTCTAGACGGTCAGTTGCTGCTCTGTCCCTATTTGCCGCCATCCCTTTTGCTGCTACTTCTAGGTCCCCAGTTACCCTCCTTTAAGCGCTGCAGAACTGCTCGAGGGTTGTCATTTTTTATTGGGCTGTCTCTGATGTAACAAAGTGATTGTCCCTGCCCCCACCTATAATTGGCCTTCACAGCAACGCACATGGAAGGGCAAACGCATGAAAGGCAAAACCAGAGAAAATTCAACTCAGCTCAACTCGCCAACCAGTCTGCTTACCAACCGAATTAACCTGTCCAACAGTCATGTGTTAAAAGCAGGAGTTTCGTTAGCACACCTTTTGCAAACGCATGCGTAAGCTGCAAGCTCTCTTCATGGCACCCTGTGTCACTTGTAGTCCTAAACGCTACTGAATTTGAGGGTCTCCACAATGAGAGCACATGCATTCTAATGGATAGATAAAGGGCAGGTGAGCCGTAGGTAGCCCAATCCTCTTTAAAGGCACAGGGGCATGTTGGAAACCCAGCACATAGCACAATGGCAGCAAAGATGCCCAGTGTGTCCCCTGACCAAATTTACTCCAGTAACAAAGAGATTGTCCCTGCCCCCACCTATAACTGGCTTTCACAGCAAGGAGCACATGGAAGGGCAAACGCATGAAAGGCAAAACCAGAGAAAATTCCCAGCTCAACTCTCCAACCAGTCTGCTTACCAACCAAATGAACCTGTCCAACAGTCTGCGTTAAAAACTGGGTTTTAGTTTGCAAATGTGTGCTAACGCATATGTAAGCTGCAAGGCCACTTCATGGCACGCTTTGTCTCCCATTGTGGAGACTCTCCTAAATTTAGAAGGGTTAGGACTGCAAGTGACACAGGGTGCCGTGAAGGGACCTTGCAGCTTACACATGCGTTAGCACACATTTGCAAACTAAATCCCTATTTTTAATGCAGACTGTTGGACAGGTTAATTTGGTTGGTAAGCAGACTGGTTGGTGAGTTTAGCTGGGAATTTTCTCTGGTTTTGTCTTTCATGCCTCTGATGATGTACCACATCTGTAGCTGCACATGTGCTTTAGGCAGGCCATACATACTGCATTTTTCCTTCCTTCAACCATGGTTTGAAGGAAGGAAATTTGCTCAAATTCCCCATCAACACAGTCATTGTTGGTGGGGTAATCTCTCCCGCACCACTATACTGTTCTGCCAGCAGGGAGCCATCCCTACTGGGAGAATACAATGGTGACCAGGTGAAGAAAACCCAACAGGCTGGTATTACTGTAGTCGATCAATTTCAGTACAACCAGCCTGTCCATAGTTCAAAATTGTGCTGAACCAGCTGAATTTCAATCCCTCTATGGCTGACAAAAAAAAAATTGTAAACGAACAGGATTTTTATTTTAAGCTACATTGTTGGCTTTTAGCAAAATTTAAGCTTAACTTACTCAATAATACATGGAAAAGAGTATTGATGGGGCACAGGGTAGATTTGTGCCAAATGTTTCTAGACTGATTGAAGTCACATGGACAAATGTCATTAACTAATTGTAATAGCATTCTAGATGTATTTATTGTTTTATATATCGTTGACACCTTTTCCTCCTCCCTTTTATCAATGTTCCTACTAGAATACCTGGAGGAAATTCATACAAAATATGAGAACATACAAACTCCAAATACTGTATTTTTAGTAAACACACAGTATCCCATCACTGAAAGACATGAAAAGTAGCTACTTATGAAATTTTTCTTTTCCAGTGAATTTTATGGATTTCAAAGCAAAGGTACGTATACAAAATTTGACATACACACTTGGTAGTTACAGATCATAAACACGTCACATAGATTTCCAGAGTAGGAGCTTGCACCCATTTCTGGATTTGTTCTAGCATTATAAGACCATTTTAAATCAAACAGGTTATTTATTGAATAAGCAAACACATACAATCTGGAGACCGTAATGCACATTTCACCTCAAAAATATACATATCAACAGCCTTTAGTACAAAGAGAAAAGAAAAACCAGGTACAAGATCAGCACATGTAGTAAATATACGAACCATTGAATATCTACTAAACCTGGCCTAGAACTGATTATCTGCTAAGGCCATTGAGGGTTATGATGATCTATAAAGACATTGCAGTAGCCGCATCTGAACTAGTTCACGCGAGCTGAGGGGGTATCCAACCATGGTGCCCATACACTCTCAAAACCCCTATGCTGGTACACATCTTTCAAATATAAGGGTGTTTCCCATGTGTGTCACCCACATTTGGCGTGAGGGAGGGTCGGACGACTTCCAGAGCAGGAGAAATGATTTACGGGCTTGGAAGAGGTCGGTTAAACGCCACCTTTGTTGACTCTTCAGGTATGAGATCAGAGAAGATGCCTAGCAGGCAATATCTAGGGTCAAGTGGTACTGTAGATTGGAACACCCTATTAAGAGTATCAAGGACAACCGTCCACTAGTGGTGGAGCTTAGGGAACCTCCTTTTAAAAGGAGCATTTACAAAAAGGGGAAGCTCTGCTTATATATACACACATACATATTCTTCAAAAAAAAAAAATTTATAGGTATATAGACCCAGGCCTCTGCTGCCACATTAGGCACCTTTCGGGGGGAGGGTCAAAACCAGGTACACACTCCCACTTCGGGGTTGTGTGATAATGTACGAAACTTCTGGCCCCTTCTCCTCCCCCCCCCCCCGCTGCCTTCTGGGAGACGCACAAGTCCCAGAGGACAGTAGGGACCTTACAGAAAGCACAGCGTCACTCACGCATGCGCAGTAGGAAACAAGCTTTGAAGCTACACTTCCTGTTTCCCTCAGTAAGGATGCCGGCGCCTGCACCCAGAGCCGATGAACGGATTGGCTTGGGACGCCGACATCTCAGGCTCCTTGCACAGGTAAGTGTTCTTGTATTAAGAACTAAAAATAAATTATTTGCTCCTGTAAATCCTCTTAAGGCTGCATTCACACCTGCGCGTATCGTTTTCAGGCGTTTATGCAGAGTTTTTGTACAACCGTTTTCAAGGTTAAAAGGTCACCAATGTAAAAGCAGCAAAACGCCTGTAATCTGCCAAAAAAAGAAGCTCATGTATTTTTTGAGCTTCAGGCGACAGAACGCTCAGATGTGAACAGGGCCCATTGAAGTGAATGGGATTTTGCTTGTTTCTGAACTTTTGAGATGAGCGTCTTACAAGCTGAAAACGCTCAGGTGTGAATGCAGCTTTAAGGCATAATGCACACAGGTTGTTTTGTAAACGCCCCTAGAAGCCAAAATTAGGCAAAAATGTACACAAGTTTCCTTTTTAACAAATGCCCAGAGCAGCCCCGAACCTGCTTTTCTCAGGTCCCCCCCATCTACGCTTCTGGCTCCTCCCTTCCCTTCCCCCAAATGCCCCCATAAAAAGCTTGCTCCCAAGCCTCACTGCCTGCATCTATTGACACAGACAGCAGGACTTGAAACCCCCCCCCGTTTCCTAGTTGCTGGCTTTGATTGACAGCAGTGGGAGCTAATGGCGAGGCCTGAGAGACCAAGGAGTGAGGGGAGAGAGAATAGCTGCAGACATGCACAGTGCTGGATCGACTGAGGGCCCGGGTATGTTAAAGGAGGGGAGGTGAGGGGGGATACTGATGACTAAACATTTTTTACCTTATGCAAGGAGTACATTAGTGTTAGAAAATGTTTAGGCTTAGAACCACTTAAAGTGGATGTAAACCTGATTTTTTTTTTTTTTTTTTTTTTTTTTAATATCATACCGTAGAGTATAAGATTTCCTATCATTTGAGCCCAGTCTTGCCACACAGAGTTAATCCAGCTCTGAGCAATCCTCTTTTATTGTTCAGTGAGATAAATCTTGACAAACTGACAAAAACTTTGTCAAATCCTCCCCCTTGCTGTGAGTGACAGGTGATTTACATCTCGTGCACTAGCCTAAGACAAGCATTATTTTTTAATTCCCTCCCCCACTCCTTTCTTCAGCAGCTCTGCAAGGATTGGCTGTTCCACACCACGGCATGATTTGGCATGCTGAAGTCATGTGGTTACTTTCCTGTCTTTTCACTGGATGTTAGAGATCATAGCAGAAGTTCAGTGTAAGAAATACACAGGAGAAAATGCATATTGACAAGGGGAGTGTAGAGGTGGGCGGGGAGTATACTGACATCACGACTCCACCCACCAAGCTCCAGACAACAGACCCACCCACAGAATCTGCAGTTTTTCGGGTCTCATAACAGACAGAGAGGAGACATTTGACAGGTAAAGATACATACAGGAGGCATGTATATCCTTATAGATAACCCCTATGGCAGTTTAGAAAGGATGACATTGGGTTTACATCCACTTTAAGTCTGCAGCTGAGTGGAAATTTTAGAACCGTGTGCCTTTATAATTTTTTATGTCGTGTTTTGAATTATTTCTCTAGAATTGTCCTTGAACGTATCCTGAGTAGCATTGTTGGGTTGGCTAGCCCAGAATAAGTACGTTTTCTCTTGTTTGCAGAATGTGTGACATTGGCTAAACGCCTGAATAAAATTCTACATTCTCTGCACCAGAGAGCTAGAAATTGATTTGAAAGGATTGCAGTTTCAGCTGTCATCATTATTTCAAATCACCTTCCAGCTTGAGCAAAACAGTACGTACTGTGCTTTGCATCATACAGCAATTACATTTCTTATGACAGATAATGACCGATAATTAGCAGCGCGCTTCTTCGGTGCTGGATTTTTAAATGCATTTTCCTGAAAAGAGGGTTGTGACTGGTCAGGCAGCATTGTTTATGGAACCATTGTCTCCAAAGCAGATCTTTCTGGAAGTCCAAATGTTGCCCTTTGCACTGGAATTATTAGAATCTCACTCTAGTTTAGCAACTTTGGATAGTCAACAGTTCCATATTTCAGTATAGCAACATACATGTATGCCTAGGAATGTATTCACTACTGAAAAGAATGCTTGCATATTCCTCTTCCAATTGTGTGATCAAATGGCTAGGCCTCTTAAAAAGAAATAAATAAAAGTCATCTGTTGGACCTTTTCTAATATGTTCTGTGATTCTTTAGCTGCACGTCTTTCGTGCTGTAATAATTGTATTCATCGTGGCCTGGCTTTATGCTGATGTCTACAGCAGTACGAACTTCCCGTCATTTTTTTTTTTTAAGGGGCTTCTCTTTTAGCCTATCCATAGGTCACACTGCCATAACTAATTGGGCTATCAAGCACAAATAACATATTTAGCATTTTGATGTCCAGGAACTTGCCATTGTTTGTGGCAAAGATCTACCACCATACATGAAAGTTTCTTAACTTTGTCAGAGGAGAGGGGTTTTATCCCCATATTTTTCTATGATTGAAACTTGTGGGAGAAGATTGGATGAACCTGAACTTAAAGCGGTTGTATACCCGCTGACATTTTTTTTTTTTTTTTTTTTACCCTTGTAAGGCAAAAGGCATAATGAGCTAGTATGTACCGCATACTAGCTCATTATGAAATACTTACCTTAGAACGAGGAATCGGTATCTTACCTGGTCCACGCCGAGGGAGCTGTCATGTTGCCTCGGCGTGTCTTCCGGGTATCGCGGCTCCAGCGCTGTGAGTGGCTGAAACCGCGATGTCGTCACTCCCGCGCATGCGCGCGGGAGATTTCTTCCCCGGCAAGGTCCGGCAGCTGCCGGGCCTTCAGCCGAGAATCCCCTGTGTGCATGTGCCGCTGCAGTCAGCGGCTCATAGCAAGGGGAATATCTCCTAAACTGTACAGGTTTAGGAGATATTTTTTTTTACCTACAGGTAAGGCTTATTATAGGCTTACCTGTAGGTAAAAGTTAACAAATAGACTATACAACCACTTTAAAACCCTTCTATCATGTAAAAAAGTTCACAATGGTGTCTATTTTCTTTTGAAGTAACCTATTGACAAAGGATAGGTTTATGCTGACGATAGATCTGAGGGATGTTTATTTCAGGTTTCAGATCAGTCTTGGGTACATTCAGCCTGCCCATAGATTGTTTGAATCAGCAGGGTCTAGCCAGGATTCAAACCATTTACGGCCGGCTTAAGGCCTCATTCGCACTGGACATTTGTTAACTCTCCTAGGCTCCTGGCATCAGCGTTTTGGCAGAAACAAAGTTTGACGCTTGTAAACTTGTGTAATGTGTTTAGGCACGTCAAGTGTTTGGGGGTTAATTATTCAAAATAATTATTATGGTCATTAAAAATAATTAACGCTCAAGTACCAAATTCTTCCAGGAGCAGCAGAAAAACGTCCAGTGTGTATGAGGCCTAATCCTCATCACCCTATTCTGGGCAAAGAGTATGTGGTTCGGCAGTCTTCGGATGCTAAGCGAATCACCCCTGTGGGTTCTTTCACCCTAGATTTGATTCTCCAATAACTGAACTGCCACCCCAAGATTCAGGAACTCAGGCTAGTGGTTGGAGTCTGAACGAAAAATAGAGGAATTTCGCCCTTGTAAAAATTACAATGAGAACACCTTTAGAAATAGTTACTAATGGCAGTCTACAGATAATTATAGATAATTGCAGGCTTATTTTTTATTATTATTATTTATTTATTATTTATTTATTTTATTTTTTTCTTCCTTCTTTCCTCCCCATTCTTATGGTGGCCATTTTGTTTTTATTCCTTCCCCCTTTACTTTCTAGAGCTCTGCCTAGAACTCTGAGTGTTCCTCCTGGAATATATGACAAGAGTTTCTCCGGATGCAGCTGTTAGGCCTTGGTTACATCGATAGTGCCTCCCTCGACCAGGAAATGGCAAAAACAATAATTGTAAAATTAAAAAAAAAGTTTAATGAATGTAAGATTAGTTCTAGTTCATATCAGCATGCAGAGCTGTATAAGAGAGCTGTATGCTGATGTGATTTTTAGTAAAGCGAGGAAAAGTCTGCTTTAAGACACCAGCTTTTGGAAAAAGCGATTTCTATGCCCATGGCAAGCTGCAACAAAGTTACAAATGCCATATTTGAAAACAAATTTCAAAATATATGATCTATGGCTGTCCAGAAAAAAAATAGCCATTCAGGTTTTCTTCAAGATGATGCAAATAAAAACCTCTCAGTAACTACACTAAAAGTACAACATATATCTCCCAACTTTTGAACTTAAGAATGAGGGACACTTGAGGAAGGAAGTAACCTTGCATAGCGCGCTGTGGCAAATGTGGGCATGGTCAAACTTCTTACAGTGGGAGGAGCTTAAGGGGCATCATTAAACAAAACTCGGGCTTCCTTTGTACCTATAAAATATGCTTTTATTATTGTTCCAAAAGCAGGAGTCTCGTGGATACATACAAACCCCAGCACATTCATTTAAAAAAAGGATTAAAGCATGCAGGGTTTGGAGTGCATTACGTACAGAGTCCAGGGTTCTGGGATGAGCTGCGTACAAGGGTGGCAGAGCTCTGGGATGAGCTGCGTACAAGGGTGGCAGAGCTCTGGGATGAGCTGCGTACAAGGGTGGCAGAGCTCTGGGATGAGCTGCGTACAAGGGTGGCAGGCTTCTGGAATGAGCTGCATACAAGGGTGGCAGGGTTCTGGGATGAGCTGCGTACAAGGGTGGCAGGGTTCTGGGATGAGCTGCGTACAAGGGTGGCAGGGTTCTGGGATGAGCTGCGTACAAGGGTGGCAGGGTTCTGGGATGAGCTGCGTACAAGGGTGGCAGGGTTCTGGGATGAGCTGCGTACAAGGGTGGCAGGGTTCTGGGATGAGCTGCGTACAAGGGTGGCAGGGTTCTGGGATGAGTTGCGTACAAGGGTGGCAGGGTTCTGGGATGAGCTGCGTACAAAGCTGGCAGGGTTCTGGGATGAGCTGCGTACAAGGGTGGCAGGGTTCTGGGATGAGCTATATAATGGGTGCAGCAGAGGCGTAATTAGAACCTTCAAGGCCTTGGTGCAAGAAATTATGAAGGCGGCCCCCCCCCCCCCCAAGACCTCCGTCCTGGGCCATTCACTCCGAGCCCAGAGCCCTTCCCACTGATCCCACGACCCTTTATGGTCCCACAGCGGATCCCTTTCACATGTTGTGCGGTCTTGGGCCCTGCCATGGTGGCAGAAGGCCAGGGCCCAGTTGCTACTGCAACCTTTCCTGGTAGTTCCACCAGTGGCGTCAGTGTGGACTTTTTATTTTTTATAGGTTATTTTTATTTTCAATTTTTGATGGGAGGGGTTGGCAGTGGAGGGCAGTATAATGGGAGGCGGTGGCAGTGGAGGGCAGTATGATGGCAGGGGATCCCAGTGGCGGGCAGTATGATGGGAGGGGGTTGCAGTGGAGGGCAGTATGATGGGAGGGGGGACAGTGGAGGGCAGTATGATGGGAGGGGGGACAGTGGAGGGCAGTATGATGGGAGGGGATCGCAGTGGAGGGCAGTATGATGGGCGGGGATCGCAGTGGTGGGCAGTATAATGGGAGTGGCGGCAGTGGAGGGCAGTATGATGGGAGGGGGTCACAGTGGAGGGCAGTATGATGGGAGGGGGTCGCAGTTGAGGGCAGTATGATGGGAGGGGGGGCAGTGGAGGGCTGTATGGGGGGGACTGTATAGCATGACTGGAGGGGCTTATGGAAGGGAGCAGAGTGACCATGAGCATGCTCGAGGCAGGGAGCATTTCTCCTAACTTTTCTTCCAGTGGCAGAAACAGCCTTCAGGCAAGACCCGGAGTCGGTGGTCCTAGGTACAGATGACTTTGGAGGTTAGGCGCAAGGAGGAGGAAGTTAAATCCTCCTCTGGCTCGCTCTGATTGCTGGGGCCCCGCTCTCTTTCTCGTCATGACATCACTGGTTGCTAGATGCCAGGTGGGCCGTGGCTAGCAACCAGTTGTTTGGGCAGTGAGCCAGGCAGCGCCTGGTGGTGAAAAATAAAGCGGGTCTCAGCCAGGCATACATCGGGCAGTGAGTGACATTTTATGGGGCATCAGATCGACCCAGGTGGCAATTCTGGGACACTGTACTCTCCCAGAATGAAGGTGCTGGGGTCCCAAGGCGGGACTTTCCCAGGCAATCCGAGGCGGTTGGGAGGTATGGTACAAGTATCAGTGCTTTATACTTTTATAGGCCTACAGTTAACCAACTTTTCCATTGCAAAACTTTTTTTTTTTATTCCTGTGGTCATAGTTTTTTTTTTTTTTTTTTTCTTTTCCTGTGTTTTTGCTTGGCCGGCCCCTGAACTCCCCCCTAGCTGAACTTGTGCTCCCACCCCCAGCCCTCCATTGAGCTGTGTGCCACAGCTCAATGGAGGGCTGGGGGTGGGAGCACAAGTTCAAGAAAAGAGTGCAAGTTCAGAGTTATGCTACAGGTGAGTTTGCAGGAAATGCAAGCTCCTCTCTAGTTTTACAAACAGAATTGTTCTCAAAGTAGATCTGGGATTTTTTTCTGAAGTTTCTACTACTTTTTTAGAACATTGGAATTTCTGGTCTATCTTTGACAAGATGTCAAATGAAAAGGATGCAGCTTTAGACTTAGAAAGAAATAGTAAATTCTGTATAAAACTGTATTCTATTTTGTATGCTGTGCCTATGTATTGCACATGGCACTAATAATATTTTGATTGCATTTGCATTCTTTCAAGTCCCGATTAGAAATTAGTCTGCCTATGTACCTATGTAATGTCCATTGTTACCATAATAGTACAATTGTAATATTAATTTGATACCTATGAAAGCATGTGTATAAAATACTTTATTTGCACCGAATAAACAGAACCGTTATTTGGACAGATGCTGAGTGTGTCTGTTCCCTACTGCAGTAGTTATTATTAGTTTGGAACCACTAATCAATATGAGGATATGATTTGCCCATCTATAAAATTTCCAGAACAGACTGACTAGAGGTGAAAAGAATCATCACAGCCTACTTGACAATTGCCAAAGATTAGAGAGTGTCAAACAGTCTATTTTATACTGCTAACACTGAGCACAAGGACATCCAGAATCTCCATTGGAAGGTGGTTTAGACTTGCCATAGGAACTTATCATCCTCATGGTCTTTCAACACCAGGAATAATCCACGCATGCTCTGTGGGGGCCTTGGCAACAGGGGTATCTCTGGAACAGACTTGGGCTTCATGTACACTCGCCTACATTTACCGCGGTTGCAGGAAAATGCAAAATCACGCTGCAGTTTTGCTGTATTTTGCATTTTCCCACAGCCGGCGGTCAAAATGTTCCTATCCTGAATGCGTTTCTTCTGTGTTCAGGAGAGGGAGGTTGCAGCTCACCTAACAGCAGCTCCTAAACTCTGCTAAAAGACTATGTGTACATTGACACACAGGCTTTTATGGAGTTGAGTTTAGGAGCTTTTTGCAGCGTTTTGCGTTTTCCCGCAGTTGCAGTAACAGTTGGCAGGGTGTACATGCAGCAACTTAGACTATATTCCCAGACTTTTATCAATCACTAGAGAGTCAACCTTCTTTCCCGTCAGGACCAAGCATTGAACAGAAAAATACTGCAAGCAGACACAGGCTCTTTACCACGTGATCAGCTGTGTCCAATCAGAGCAGCCCAGTGGTGTAGTGGGTAGCACTCTCACCTAGCAGCAATAGGGTCGCTGGTTTAAATCCCGACCACGACACGATCTGCCTGGAGTTTGCATGTTCTCCCTGTGCCTGCGTGGGTTTCCTCCGGGTACTCCGGTTTCCTCCCACGCTCCAAAAACTTGCTGGTAGGTTAATTAGATCCTGTCGAAAAATTGGCCAAATATGTTATGTTGTATGTGTATGTGTTTGTAAGCGTGTCAGGACGCCATGGGGCAAAGGACCGCGTTATACCGCAGTTGGATACCAATGCAAAAAGTGCCCTGAGGCGATTCAGTTTGCATAGGTAGCGCTATACAAGTCACTCATTCATTCATTCATTCATTCATTCATTCAGCTGGTCACAGTGTAAATGGGAAGAGCCATTTATCGGCTTTTCCTCCACTCGCACTGTCAGACACGAGTAGAGGAGAGCCGACCGGTGGCTCTCCTGACAGGAAGGGTCTGCACTGATTATCAGTGCAGCTCACCTGAGGTTTCCCACCCAGGACCACCAGAGATGACAATGCTTGCCAGTGCTGCCTTACAGTGCCGCCCATCAGTGCTGCATATAAGTGCCTCATCAGTGCCTATCAGTGAAGGAGAAAACTTACTTATTTGCAGAGGTTTGTAACAGGGCTGAAACAACTAATCAATTATGAAATTAATCGATTACTATTTTCATAATCGATTAATTGGCCAGTAACATAATGTGGTTAAAAAAAACCCCAAATGAGCCCTTTATAGTACAAAAAGAGCAAATAATCGCTACTGTAACTATTTCTTTCACAGTTCTACAGTAAAAAAAAAATGAACCCCTTACAGTAGTGATTATTTTTTTTTTTTGTACTATAAAGGGCTAATATTCGTTTTTTTTAACCCCATTATGTTACTAAACGTCTTACACCTGGTTCAAATCTATGTGTTTTTTGGTGCTTTTTGCAGAAACGGACTACAGTTCATTTACATGGTTTCCTATGGGACACATTCACATCTATGCTTTTTCAGCCGCTGCGTATTTGGAAAGTGTCAGTAACTTTTTTTAATGCAAAATAGTGCTTTTTTGGTGCAACATACTTCAATGGAGAAGCTGCAGAAAAGCATGTAATGCGTTTTTGCAGCAATTTGTGTTTTTTAATCTGCCCAACAACAGATTGGCCCAAAAAAATGCAAAAACGCAAACGGCAGCAAAATCCCGTGCGCAAAAATAAAAACGCACAGCAAAGAGCATTGCAGAAACAGATCAAAAGCAAACTACATAGGTGTGTACCGAGCCTTATGCTGGCCACACCGATCAATTTTCAGATGAGAATATTCAGACGAAAAATCTTTGTACATTCGATGAATGAAAGAATGTTTGAAATTTTCACTTGTTTTTAACATTCTGTTTTTAAAATCATTGTAATTTATGAACGAAAACCATGTACTGTGTGATAATTCCTTTCACCAAGAAGTTTTACTATTATTTCCAAATTTTCCCATTACTGTGGTTGAAAATGAACGTCGATTTGAACCCACTAACGATTAGAAAATCGAACGAACGTTCTTATCTCTCCTCTAATAGTATATAGAGTATATCTCTTCTGTCTGTTATTCTCAGAGTGGATTAGATATTTTGCTCCCTAACCATATAGTTGACTATTTTTATTTACCACTGCATAGAGATATTTAAGAATAAATTGCCTTTTTTTTTTTAAAACTTTACATATTAACTAAATTATACACCACACTTTTTTTTTTTTTTTTTTTAAAGGTTATTAACCGATTAATTGAAACAATAATCGGCCAACTAATCAATTATGAAAATAATCGTTAGTTGCAGCCCTAGTTTGTAACAGAAACCAAGAAAAACGTCTTTTTTTTTTTTTTCGAAATTTTTAGTCTTCTATTTGTAGCACAAAAATAAAAACCAGAGAGGTGGTCAAATGCCACCAAAAGAAATCTCTATTTGTGGGAAAAAAAATTATAAAAATTTTGTTTGGGTGCAGTTGCATAACTGCGCAATTGTCATTCAAAATGCAACAGCGCTGAAAATCGGTCTGGCAGGAAGAGGGGAAAATGCCCAGTATTGAAGTGGTTAATGATAACCTGAGCATTTCTCAGTATCATGTTGTATTTCCTTGACGGGTTTGGCTTTTTTTCTTCACATTTGTAAGCTGTAGTCCACCTCCCTCCGCTACCCCTTTTCACTGGTAAACAGTTGGGCATTTTATTCAGCTGCCCCTGAACTTTCCTCTGTTATCTTATCTATACATTGTAAGCTCTAAGGAGCAGGGCCCTCTGATTCCTACTGTATCAAATTGTATTGTATTTGTACTGTCTACCCTCAAGTTGTAAAGCGCTACGTAAACTGTTGGCGCTATATAAATACTGTATAATAATAATAATAATATACATGTACACAGGGTCGTTTATAGGCAGTTGAGTTTAGAAGCATTTTTTGGAAAGCAAAGAAAATGCATTCCGGACAGATGTTCAGAGTCGTTTGAAAGGCCAAACACCTGTAGCAGCCTGTATACGCGGTAACTTGCGTTTAGCGGAGTTTCGTTTACAGGCGTTTTTAATTTTTTACTATTTAAAAAAGAAAAAAAGCTTCTAAACGCAAAGCGTCATGTAAACGTGGCAAAACAAATGTATTTAAACGTAGGTTACGATCTGTCAAGTTGAATCGTTCAGGAGAGGTTGTAAAACATCCCGTGTACATTAAGACTTTGTGTTGCTATTAGGGCTCATGCACACTGCAACTCAAAAAAAAAAAAAAAAAAAAAAAAAAAAAAAAAAAAGCTACTTTTTCAGGCATTTGAGTTTTTCTTTCAGCTTTTTTTGTGGTATTGTGCACGTTTTTATTGAGCTTTTTTTGAGCATAAGCGTTTTTTGTTTTTTTTTTTTGTTTTTTTTTTTCGCAATCCCTCCCAGATAGTATTTTCTTAACCACTGTATAAACAAAACAAAGAGCTGGAACAAATGTTTTTGAGCTCTTTGGGAGTACTGGCTCCTCTTTACAAATGGGAGTTTAATGGGGGTTTTTTTTGCCCATAGAAGCATATGCCTGAACACGCCAGAAAAAGCCATAGTGTGCTTGGACACATTGGCTAACATGGAGGGAAGTTTTGAGGCAGAAAAAAAATGAAAGTTCAAAAGCTTATAGGAGCCGCTTCTTTGAGCTCCTTTGAGCTGCAGCGTGCATGAGCCCTTAGAGATTCTTTACTTCCTATCTGGTGGTCAGTGGATTAGAATGTGAGCTAATATCCCTCCAGTGGAGCCACAGATTTCAGTTTAACCCAATAAGAGTTTTGATCCCCCTCCCACTGTCCAAAACGGAATAAAAATACGTTTTGGCTGGACATAGATTTTTAGGAACCATCCATGGTTCCCCATGGAAAGAAAGCTTTAATAATCATAGTACAGTGCCATGTTAGTTTTTTGATCAGCAGTGATTTTCAAGTCTCTTCCTCCAAACATTTCAAAAATCCACTTGTCTGAGGGTGACCTTTCAGTCCTTTTACCTGCATATATAACATTTTGTAAGAAATTTATCAAAGGGTTTTTTTTTTTCTTTGTTGCACGTGAAGCTTTTGATGATCAGGACGGCCCTAAATACAAAAGAATACATGAATTTGTGGTTATAGGAGACAATGTAGATGTAACTGTTTAGTGGATCGCAGCACTGCGTATGGCTGACAGCAGCTGGAATACAGAAGGTCTTTCTTCCTCTTTCTGTTCTCCCATGAACAGATCCACATCATTAACAAAATGCCGAGCCCTCACCATTGGTCGTCTTTGTTTATTTTGTCTAGTCAGATTGTTTTCTTTGTCCTGTGCTTTTCTGCATATATGGTTGCAGTATCTAAAATAGTTTTCTTCTTTTTTTTTTTCCTTTCTTTTTCTTTGTTAAGTGACGTGTGATTGCAATTTTATATTTCTTTTTGTATTTCAAAAAAATGACCCAGCGAGGAAATTTAGTACACACTTGAAGATGACGATTTATGGCGGGGGGGAAAAAATATACTTATCTTTTGAAAAAAGGTTAAAGCGGTCCCTTTTTTTTTAACTTTACCTACAGGTAAGCCTATAATAAGGCTTACCTGTAGGTAAAATTTAATATGTCCTAAACCTGTATGGATTAGGAGATATTTTCTTTGCATGCAGCCGCTGACGTTAGCGGCGCATGTGCTGTGAAGGCCCGGCTGAAGGTCCGGCAGATGCTGCCGGACCTTGCCGGGAAGAAGACTCCCAAGCGCATGCACGGGAGTGACATAATCGTGGCTTCAGCCACTCACAGCGCCGGAGCCGCGATACCTGGAAGAAACGCAGAGGGAACATGTCGGCTCCCTTGGCGTGGAACGGGATCAGATGTCGAGGCCTTGTTCTAAGGTGGGTATGTCATAATGAGCTAGTATGTGCTGCATTCTAGCTCATTATGCCTTTGCCTTGCAGTTTTTTTTGTTTAAAAAAAAGAAAAAAAAAAAAAAATCTGTGCGGGTGTACAACCGCTTTAAATAGACAAGATCCTCTCCCGGCGCCTTACATGTGGGAAAAGAGCAGGCCGCGGTGTGTAGCTCCTCCAGGGTTATAGGAGCATCTAACTGATTTCGAGCTGCCACCCACAGCGAGGGTAAATCTATTTTTGTCATGTACATGGTTAGGTCTGCATCCGAGTAGGCATCTCCCGATTTATACAAGTCGCCATAGAAAGATGCCAGCTCGGAGACAACCACCTCCGGAGAATTAACTATTTTCCCATTGGCTGCTCTAATAGCACCAATGGCCGGTGACTGCTGTTGGGATCGTGCGATTTTTGCAAGTAAACGGCCTGTCTTTTCCCCCTCTTCATAGAACGCCAGTTTCGAAAAAAATCTCTTTTTCTCAGCTGTGGAGGATCTCAACCGGTCCAGGGAGTCCTGGGCCGACATCCATGCCTCCCTAGCGGAGTCGGTGGGGCTGGTAACATAAGTCAATTCCAGTTGTCGCACCAAGTCCCCAGCCTGTTCTAACAGGACCGAGGAATTGTGTTTGACCTTCTGTATTTCCTGGATAAATGTCCCTCTTAAGTGTGCTTTAAAGGTTTCCCATTTCAGATGAGTATTGGATAGATGTCTATGTATTTTAAAGAAGGCCTGGATTTGGGCGGCTATTCTATCTTGTGAAGTGAAAAGTTTCAGCCAGAAGGCATTTAACTTCCAGGGGGCTCTAGGTAGGTTACTAGGGGGCCTAGTAGTTAGCCATACCGCTAATGGGGAGTGGTCCGAGACACCTCGCGGGAAATATTCTATTTTAGATATACTACCAGCCAGGTTTGGGGTGCCTATACATAAATCAATGCGAGATAGTGACCCATGGGTCTTAGAGAAACAAGAAAATTGCTTGTTAATTGGGTTTCTGTTACGCCACATTTCCATCCATCCTAATTCTGTAAGTAAACGGCTCAGAGCTGTGCCTCGTCCGCCCCCAGGGGGCTGTACAGGAGGGTGTCTGTCTAATTTTGGGTCCAGGTAACAATTAAAGTCACCTATGATTAACACCGGAATATCCGGTTTGTTAACTAAATATGAGATTAATAGCTGCAGAACCTCTCTGGAGAACGGAGGGGGCACATACACAAAGGCTAATATCAATGTAAATGTGTACAATTTACAGTGCAAGAACACAAACCTTCCAGATATATCTATCAATGAGTCAAGTTCCTGGTACACTAGGGCTTTGTGTATCAAAACACTTACTCCACGCGAAAAAGTAGAGTAGGTGGAGTGATAGGCTTTACCTACCCAGGCATATTGCAAAAAATTAACTGTGTCGCTCTTCAAGTGGGTTTCCTGCAAACCTATTATGGCCGGGTGAAACTTCCGCAGCCCAGCAGAGATCATGGATCTTTTTAATGGGTCATTTACGCCTCGCACGTTCCAGGACACTATAGGTGTATCAGACATAGCGAGGGTATGAACCATTTCTGATAGGCATGTCCCTGTCCTGTGTCATTTGGCTTTGCACCCGGTGTCTTCCAAGACGCAGTCCTCGTGCAGACAAAATGACCATCCGAATGTGTGGGGCGTGAGGCAGGTCCACGAGGCATAGTACGCAGTGGAGAAGCAACAAATCCCTGCAGAAAATAAACCAGCTCAATGGTGTGGTGACACTGAGCACTTGATGGATCCATAGATGGAGTAGAACTTGTAAAACAGGTCTCGCTGACAGTGCCCAGCGGAAAGAGATCAAAAACTGTGGGGCTCCATATGCCCAAACCGTGCCAACAGGGCACACAAACTCAAGCCATATCAACAATGGCAACTTGTATTGTGCGGAGATGAGGCACATTCACAGCCCACCCGACTGGTTAGACAAAAAATGTGCCAAGCTCTGTAAGGTTTGGTGTTCAATCGCTGTCGCTGGATGATAAGGAAACGTCCTCTGTGTAAGGAGCAATATAAGAAGTGGAATGTATGTGCCCTGTTATATATGGGGTAAGTTGGTTAGTTGAAATCAGCCTTCCTCATTTTCACGTCTGCGGCGTTGCAGATCCTGTTCGTTCTGGTCCAGCCATTCTGCTGCATCCTGTGCAGTTTCAAAAAAGTGATTCTGGTCTCCGGCCGTGACTCTCAGCTTTGCGGGAAACAGCATTGCATATTTGAGTTGCAGTCGCTGTAGCCTTTTTTTGACGTCAGCAAACTTAGATCTTCTGCGCTGTACTTCGGCAGAGAAGTCAGGATAGAAGGATATTTTGGTACCGTTGAACTGCACAGTCCCCTTTTCTCTGGCTAACCTTAGAACCACTTCACGGTCCCTATAGTTGAGGAGCCTGGCCAGCATCGCTCTGGGAGGGTTGCCAGGCGGGAGAGGTCTTGGTGGTACTCGGTGTGCCCGTTCCACCGCATACAGTGGTGAAAAAGCCTCTTTGCCGAATATATTTTGCAGCCATTCCTCAACGAATGTCGTGGGGTCTCTGCCCTCAACTTTCTCTGGAAGCCCGACTATGCGAACGTTGTTACGTCTCAGGCGGTTCTCGATGTCGTCGGTCTTTTCAAAGGCCTGGCGTGCATGCTGTGCGGCTCCCCTCACATCCCTGTTTAAGTGGGGCATCTGGTCCTCTATATCGCTGACCCTTCCCTCCACTGCCGTGGTTCTCTCTCTGATTTTCTGAATGTCCTGCCGGAGGAGGGAGACAGTCTCCTTCAGTCCTCCAAACTTCTCCTTAAGGTCATCCACTGAAGCAGTGCATCTGTGGACTGCATGGAGTATTTCACTCAGCGTGGGCTGGGGGGTGTCCTCCACCTGCATATCAAACAGGCCTGGCATAGGGTCAGGTACAGACTCCATGGTGTCAGCGTCTTCTGGCCTGTCTGTGTCACCCCTGCCTGCCTGTCCCATAGAAGCTGCAGGAAGCTGTGTGCTGCTCTGTGTGGGTTCTGCTGAGCCTGTTAACTTCTGGGCATAGTAGAGCATGTCTCTGGGCTGATCTTTAGTCTTAGGGGGTTTCTGTGACTTACCCCCCTGCTCCGTTTTCTTCTCCTGGCCTCGTGGCGTTCTCTGAGGCTGAGATGACCAGGCGCCATCTTGGAAGTCAGCCGCGGCCGAGGCCGCTTGTTCTCCACGGTTCCCTCGAGTCATCATGCCCCAGACTGGTGCTGTTACTGTGGCCTGGGATGTCAGGGAGGCTGTAGGTACCGGTACCGTGACTTTTGGGCGTCTGGACAAGCGAGGAAAGGATCGGTCTCAGGATCAACAGCGGGAGCTCCGGTGAACAGGTCTGTTCATTGGGCAGAACGGGGATTTGTCTTGTTTACATAGGCAGTTCCCCGTTCTACCTCTGTACACAGTGAGACCGTGGGATCTGCGGGCACGTTTGCTATCCTTGCACAGACCGACGTACAGGTACATCGGTTTGCGCAGGATAACCAATCTGCCGCAGTAAATGTACGTGAGCTGGTCGACGAGTGGTTAATTGGCTCCTGTCTAGGGTGGATTTGATTTAAATCAAGTCGATTTTAAATCACAATCTAAATCATGATTTAAATCACTAGTAAAAAAAGGCTTGATGTAAATCATAATTTTTAAAGAGCAACTGTCATCTCTGTCCTGCAGCAGCTCTTCCTCTGACTCGCTGTTGATTCACCGACAGTCCCATTCACTTTAATGGGATGGCTGGTGATGTGCCAGTGACACAACAAGGTGAGGGACATGGCAGCAGCAGGTGAGTGGATGCCCACTAACAGGCGCTGCCATAATGGATCTGAAATGACAGGTGCACTTTAAATGTAAGGGCTTATTCTTGCTGGTAGTTAGAATCTTTAATATCAATGCAGTGCATGTTATCTTAGCTTGCAGGGCTTGGATTCATTGAATGAGTTTACCAAAAATGTAAATATTGCAGAATATACAGCCTCATACTACATAACTAAGCTCCATTTCATGCTGAATAAGCTAAATTATTAATGTATCTTGAATAGTTCATGTATGTTATCTTTATGCCTGGAGGCTTGTGTCTAATGCATTTTGGGAAGGAGTGTCTGAGATGTGCCATTCCCTGGTTCCAGGGGATGGATAAGAATGCTGAGTGTAAATGGGCAAGAGGGTTTTAGGAGTCCGATGGTTAGGCCTTGTAATAGATACAGAAGACGAGGAAGGATGTTCCATTTTCAGAACGTTTACATTGCACAGGGTCATCTTGCATCAGGTAGTTGGGTCTTTTCTGAGGGTGATTCAGGGACAAAGGTAGTTTCATACATTTTCTGTAGATCTTTTGTGATGTTATTTAAGGTTTGATTAGTTTAAGGGTAGCAGTGGCAGCAGCAAGCGAGTAATTGACTTTGTAATTGGGCAGAGTGAAAGGAAGATTTGCTTATCGTGTTCTGAGGCGCTTAATATCAGGGTTTGCTCTTATGTTGCATAGCATAAGCTCCAAAGTTAAAAAAAAAAAAAAAAAGTTGGGACAGAGTGGACCGCCTTGACGGGTGCCATTTGAGATACGGTAGTATTCCAATTTAGTTTAGTTTTACTACTACTACTGGTTTAGTATAGAGTGGCAAATTTCAAGACAGCATGTGTTCTTCTTTGCCGAATAGCCAAACTCTTAGGCTTACTTCATGTGTATGTGTTTCCTTCCACTTCACAATTAAGTGTCTCTTTGTGTTGGTATATCACATAAAATCCCAATAAAATATGTTTACATTTTTGGCTGTAATATATCGAAATGTGGAAAATTTAAAGGGGTATGAATACTATTTCAAGGCACAGTAATGTGAACCCAGCTTTAGAAATTGCCAGTCCACTCTGTTAAAAACCTCTCTGCATCTGTGGAGAGCAGTATGAGTTCTGAGTGAGTTTTGGCTTGGCAGTATATAATTATATTTATAATCCTAGTGGTGTTGTTCCAGGCCTCGTGATGGGGGATAGAGCCACTTGGTCAGCATTTAGCAGTACAATTTAACTTTCCCCAGGAACAGAATCTGGAGTCAACTAAGGAGAATGGTAACATAAGTGGTAGTTGTGGCCCGGCTTTGGCTTCTGGGAGTCCCTTGATCTGCATGCTGTTGCGGTAGTTCTAATTTATGACAGGGTTGTCGAAGCAGACCCTTTTGAAGAATCTCCTTCTACGTCACTTTGAATTGTTTTACTTATTACTGAGTCTGCATGGCTCCCCCTCGTTTTGTTGCTTCACTGAGCATGTAGCGCGCTGCCGTCTATATTGCACATGTGCACCTTCATGGCTTTTCCAACCTTCTACCTGAAGCCTGCACCTCTACTACTGAGCTTCTCTGCGAGTGATCAGTTATGGTCTCCTTGCTGCTGCCTTACAGTGAGGTCCCAGACAGCCGTTTTAACCTTCCCTGCTTCTGCAGTTTGTGAGTATCTCCTTGTGTATATCTGTGCACATGCTTGAAGTATATCTAATTATAGGTACAGAGCGATCCTGCAGGCCCTTCTGGCTCATGATCCACCTACAGCTCCTGTATGGCTTGCAGGCCCAGTTGTTTCCTGCTGGAGTTCTTGTGCTTCTTGGAGACTTCCATAACTGATATGCCTGTTGCTGCAGCTGTCTCCATGCACTCAAGCAGAGGAGTGTATTGCCTATCCTTTTTAATAAATAAAAATTTGTGCCTGAGGAGCCTCAGTCTGGTGACATTAAGGATACCTCTTTGGTTCTTAATGACACAGTGCACACCTATCTAAAGCTAGAACACCCTGAGTCTGAATTCTCTATGGTCACCAGTCTGGGCTTCCTCAGAAATCCCCAACCTGTCAACGCTTTCTCCATACACTCGTTGCTTACACCAGTTTTTACTCAGCAGTACCCCATTGAGTAATTTCCAAGAGATCCAGCTATTTCCTAAGCTAACAACAAGACGCTGTCCCTAGAACCAGTTCATTATCCCCAAAGCAAAAGGGGGATTTTTCCCAATTCTGAATAGTATCTTCATGCATATAGAAGTGGGGCACTCTGGTGTTAGGCATTCAACAAAAATGGCTTGTAACTACCTTTTAACCATATGGCTGTTCAAGCCCATGTCCTAAAAGTATGGGACCTATCAGAGTGCGCTATTCCTACACTCTTATAACGGACATTGTCAGAAGTCAGATCTGGGGCCACCATGATTCTGCTTGCCTCTCATTTTTAGGGCAATAGTCTTTGCCCCGGGTTGGTGCTAATGTACAGTCTCTTTACCTGTATGTCTGTCTGGGACTTCATGGCATCACAACCTGGTTCTGTTACCTCTTCAAAAGCCACCCTTTGAACCTGTTGGAGACATTTGTCTTGTCTCAGGTAAAGGTAGCTTTCTTGTTGCCATTTTAGGTCAGTTTCTAAGCTAGTGAGTTTATCTTGTGCTACGAGCGAATAGAATGTCTTGTGGCCTGGTTTCTCCCTTTTCACCTTAACCATGACTTTTGCTTCCATCTCTGTCCTGTGCAAGTAGATTATAAACCCTAGTACACACTGGCTGAATGTCTGGCAGTATCAGCCGGTTCAATAGAAACCGGCTGACATCACGGACCCCATCATGACCCAGCCTAATCTGTTTTCACTTCTATCTAAATTTGGTGTGATTTCCGGCTTGAAGTTCAATCAGTCTAAATCGGAGGCGATGGACATTAATCTTCCCACTTCAACCTTAACCTCTGTGCGTACCTCTTTCTCTTTTCGATGGTTTACGCAGGCCCTCCCTTATTTAGAAATAAAACTTACCTCAGATGTTGTTTCTACCCTTTTATAAGGCAAATTATGTTCCTCTTCTCACTTCTACATTAGGGGACCTGCAGAATTGGCAGAACCACTCTTTCCTGGATAGGCAGAATGGGAGCGATCAAAATGACGACCCTCCCCAGAATCCTCGATTATTTTCAGTCATTACCGATACCAGTTCCCACAACCTTTTTAAAAAAACTTCAATCGATAATATTTAAATTTATTTGGAGTCCGGGAGGCTGCAGAGTGGCTCGTTCTTCTCTGTTTTTCTCAAAATTGCAGGGTGGTCTGGGAGTCCCCCATTTTATGCGTTTTATTATAGAGCGGCGCAGCTGGTGCAACTTTACCAAATCTTTTCTACGATATACCAACCTGATTGGGTGAAATTGCAGGCCCAAACTAGCACTTCACTCCCTGTTGACCTCCTCCTCTGGATTGCCCCTAAAGTGCGTAGGACCATTCTCAGCCCTTCCCTCTCTTATCTGGGACAGGGCATGTAAAATATATCCTCTGAAGTCACCCCATACCCCAGTGGCCTCAGAAATCTGCAATTTTCCCCTGGGCAACATCCGCAACAGTTCACATGGTGAATTAACCGCTTCCCGACCAGCGCACGGCGATATAAGTCGGCAGAATGGCCCTGGTGGGCAAAAGGGCGTACAGGTACGTCCCCTTCAAGAAGTGGCGCTGCAGGCACGCAGCGCCCACCACGTTCTCTGTGACTGCGGGTCCCACAGACTCTGTCCGCCGGGTGTGCGCAATTGTGTCACGGAGAGGTAGAATGGAGAGATGCTTTTGTAAACAAAGCATTTCCCCGTTCTGCCTAGTGACAGGACAGAGATCACTGCTCTCTGTCATCGAGAGCAGTGATCACTGTCATGTGTGTTGTAGCCCCTCCCCCCACAGTTAGAATCACTCCCTAGGACACTTAACCCCTTCATTGCACCCTAGCGGTTAACCCATTCACTCCCAATGTCTTTTACACAGTGATCAATGCATTTTTATAGCACTGATTGCTGTATAAATGACTGGTCCCAAAATAGTGTCAAAAATGTCCAATGTGTCCGTCATAATGTCGCAGATCACTGCCATTACTAATAATAATAAAAAAAAAAATAATAATAAAAATGCCATAAAATTATTCCCTACTTTGCAGACATTATAACTTTTGCGCAAACCAATCAATATACGCTTATTCCGATTTTTTTTTTTTTTTTTTTACCAAAAATATGTAGAAGAATACATATCGGCCTAAACTGAGGAAAAAAATAGTTTTTTATATATTTTTGGGGGGATATTTATTATAGTAAAAAATTATTTGTTTTTTTCAAAATTGTTGCGCTTTTTTTGTTTATAGCGCAAAAAATAAAAACCGCAGAGGTGATCAAATACCACCAAAAGAAAGCTCTATTTGTGGGGAAAAAAAGGACATTAATTTTGTTTGGGTACAACATAGCATGACTGTGCAATTGTCAGTTAAAACAACGCAGTGCCGAATCACAAAAATTGCTCTGGTCAGGAAGGGGGTAAATCCTTCCGGGGCTGAAGTGGTTAACAAAGGCGTCTACAGGATAGCGCTCCTTTTATAGAACATAAAGGAATTAGAAATCCCTCATATTTTCTGGAGACCTTTAAAAATGCCCCCCATCGGAGATGTTTTGACTCCCCCAAATTACTCACTATTTACAGACATTATTTTGAGATCGGGGTGATATTACAACACTGACTTTTTATGAAAACAAATGTTTGCATGGTCTGGGAACATGTGGTAGCATATCAGAGTTGTATACTCTGTTTGCAGAACAGGGTTCTAAACTCTCTTACCAACTAGCTTGGATGTCAGATCTGGGGGAACTATAGATGAGGACGTCTGGTTCTGGTGGTCGACCAGGGTGCACAAGAGAATTTTAAATACTTCCCTGGTGGAGGCTAATTATAAGGTATTGTCACGAGTGCTCCCCTCCATCCTCCTCCTCCTCTCCTTGTCCGTGTCGAGAGGCGGCACTCCCCGCCGGTCGCTGCCATGTTTCCCAAGCCTGTCCTCCCCTCTCCTGTCAGAGGAAGAGAGCGAAGCAGCCGGGGATCGGAGTGGCTGTCTCTGTGTGGAGAGAGACTAGCGGCGCAGTGACATCGCCGAGGGGCCGGTCCATGCCTGCAGTGACATGTGTTCTCCTCCTCCTCCTCTGTCTTAACTCCTGCCTGCTGCGATCTATTCTCCACCTATTCTCCCATCTGTTTTTATGTACCGTAATGGAGAAGGGGGATTGGTTTTTCCTGGGGGGTCTGTACTAAGGGAAGTGGGCGTTTCTCCTGGGGGGGCACTGTACTAATGGAGGGGGGTTTTGTCCTGGAGGGGTATCGCAGTCTCTGATCATCTCCTGTACCATGTCCCCAATCTCTGACCATCTCCTGTACCATGTCCCCAGTCTCTGACCATCTCCTCTACCATGTCCCCAGTCTGACCATCTCCTGTACCATGTCCCCAGTCTGACCATCTCCTGTACCATGTCCCCAGTCTGACCATCTCCTGTACCATGTCCCCAGTCTGACCATCTCCTGTACCATGTCCCCAGTGTCTGACCATCTCCTGTACCATGTCCCCAGTGTCTGACCATCTCCTGTACCATGTCCCCAGTGTCTGACCATCTCCTGTACCATGTCCCCAGTGTCTGACCATCTCCTGTACCATGTCCCCAGTGTCTGACCATCTCCTGTACCATGTCCCCAGTGTCTGACCATCTCCTGTACCATGTCCCCAGTGTCTGACCATCTCCTGTACCATGTCCCCAGTGTCTGACCATCACCTGTACCATGTCCCCAGTCTCTGACCATCTCCTGTACCATGTCCCCAGTCTCTGACCATCTCCTGTACCATGTCCCCAGTCTCTGACCATCTCCTGTACCATGTCCCCAGTCTCTGACCATCTCCTGTACCATGTCCCCAGTCTCTGACCATCTCCTGTACCATGTCCCCAGTCTCTGACCATCTCCTGTACCATGTCCCCAATCTCTGACCATCTCCTGTACCATGTCCACAGTCTGACCATCTCCTGTACCATGTCCACAGTCTCTGACCATCTCCTGTACCATGTCCACAGTCTCTGACCATCTCCTGTACCATGTCCGCAGTCTGACCATCTCCTGTACCATGTCCGCAGTCTCTGACCATCTCCTGTACCATGTCTGCAGTCTCTGACCATCTCCTGTACCATGTCCGCAGTCTGACCATCTCCTGTACCATGTCCGCAGTCTGACCATCTCCTGTACCATGTCCGCAGTCTGACCATCTCCTGTACCATGTCCGCAGTCTCTGACCATCTCCTGTACCATGTCCGCAGTCTCTGACCATCTCCTGTACCATGTCTGCAGTCTCTGACCATCTCCTGTACCATGTCCGCAGTCTCTGACCATCTCCTGTACCATGTCCGCAGTCTCTGACCATCTCCTGTACCATGTCTGCAGTCTCTGACCATCTCCTGTACCATGTCTGCAGTCTCTGACCATCTCCTGTACCATGTCTGCAGTCTCTGACCATCTCCTGTACCATGTCTGCAGTCTCTGACCATCTCCTGTACCATGTCTGCAGTCTCTGACCATCTTCTGTACCATGTCTGCAGTCTCTGACCATCTCCTGTACCATGTCTGCAGTCTCTGACCATCTCCTGTACCATGTCTGCAGTCTCTGACCATCTCCTGTACCATGTCTGCAGTCTCTGACCATCTCCTGTACCATGTCTGCAGTCTCTGACCATCTCCTGTACCATGTCTGCAGTCTCTGACCATCTCCTGTACCATGTCTGCAGTCTCTGACCATCTCCTGTACCATGTCTGCAGTCTCTGACCATCTCCTGTACCATGTCTGCAGTCTCTGACCATCTCCTGTACCATGTCTGCAGTCTCTGACCATCTCCTGTACCATGTCTGCAGTCTCTGACCATCTCCTGTACCATGTCTGCAGTCTCTGACCATCTCCTGTACCATGTCTGCAGTCTCTGACCATCTCCTGTACCATGTCTGCAGTCTCTGACCATCTCCTGTACCATGTCTGCAGTCTCTGACCATCTCCTGTACCATGTCTGCAGTCTCTGACCATCTCCTGTACCATGTCTGCAGTCTCTGACCATCTCCTGTACCATGTCTGCAGTCTCTGACCATCTCCTGTACCATGTCTGCAGTCTCTGACCATCTCCTGTACCATGTCCGCAGTCTCTGACCATCTCCTGTACCATGTCCGCAGTCTCTGACCATCTCCTGTACCATGTCCCCAGTCTCTGACCATCTCCTGTACCATGTCCCCAGTCCCTGACCATCTTTAATTGCTTTGTCAAAAATAACAAGTGTTTGTGTTGTTATTACAATGCTGATGTTATAAAATGAAAGCGTATGCTGTGACCATAGACTTTTAGGATCCGAGCCCCATAATTAACAGATTATTTTAACATGAACCAGACAGCAATTCACTCTGTTTAATAGGGTTGCACCGATACCACTTTTTTAAGACCGAGTACAAGTACTGATTCTTTTTTTTCAAGTACTCGTAGATACCGATTACCGATACTTCTTTTTTTTTTTTTTTTTAATGTCGTGTGACAGTGGCACTGATATGCAACACTGATGGGAACAGATGAGGTGTGGACTGTGTCAGTAGTTTAGTTTATTTTTTATTTTTTTCAAATGTATTTATTTTGTGTTTATTTTTTTACAATGCTTTCTTTTTTTGAGGGGGTGGACGGTGTCAATGTTTTTGTATTAATAATAAAAAAAGTCACCTTTTAAATATTTATTACAATTCCTTTTTTTTTTTTTTTAATCAGCCCTGATAAGGGGGGGGACTTTGAGATATTGGACCCCTGACATCTCCCCTTTAAAAGAGGGAAAGGGACTGATGACACAGATTCCCCAGTCCCTTTCTCTGCATCCTCAGCTGCACTGAAAATGAAGGGAGAGGAGACGGAGGCTCCTCTCCATAAACTGAAGCATCAGTTATGAATGGCCAGTTAGTGATTACCTACTCTGTTCATTCAGAAAAGGAAGGAGGTGGTAAATAACAGATCTGGGAAAGGGGGGGGTGGGGGGAGGAGGGCACGGGGACCCGGAGAGAGGGAAGAATACCCGGAGGAGGACACGGGGGATGCTCGGGTTATCGGTGCCGAGGTGGGGGGCAGTTAAAAGCTCTAATCTCCCTGTATAACTTTCAATAAATCACCTGACAGCCGAGGGAGGGAAAGGAGGAGAAGTGGCTGTCAGAAAAGCTATACAGCTATACAGGTAGATTGGTATTTTTAACTGCCCGCACCGGTCACCTGTGAGGCTACCCGGCCCACCTGCTGAGCTTGAGGACACCAGGTCCAATACAACAGGTATCCGATTAGGTATCGGAGCATTTGCACCAGTACCGATCACTCGTGCAAATGCTTGGTATCGGTACCAATACTAGTATCTGTAGTGGTGCATTCCTAATTTTTAAGAAGGCAGTCTTATCCTGCGGCAGATATCACTTTACTGTAAGATATCATCTTACTGATCTTGTGTCCCTTAATGTATTCCAATAAAAGGTTCCTCTCAGTAAATACAAAAAAAAATTGCCAGACTGGTTTATTTATATTATGCCCTGAAAATAGGTAATTTTTGTATGGCGGGTTTAGTATTTCATCTATAGGTCCAGTGTAACATTCTACACAGTGTTGGCTTGATGGGATATACTTCATGATATCTGTGTAGAATTTCCAAAAGTGTAATATTTTGAAAGCTAATTTTTCTTTTCATTTTGTTTCAGATTTTGACATTCGAAACAAAGAACCCTACAGAATTAGCAGAACGCTTGCGAGCAGTGTGTGGAAATCAGAGCAACGCTTATGCACGCTTACTTGAATATCGCCTAAACGCCTTGCGTGGATTGTGGAATGCACAGCGCCAGTTGGCTTTGGAAGAACAACATGAGAGGGAGGGCTCAGATGAGGAAACCTTGGCATTACTTAAGCGACAAGGCCTGCTACAACAACCGGAACAGGCTCCATTTACATCTCGAATGGGACTCTTGTTGGTATTTCCCCTTATTCAGTCTCAGAGTAAAACAGACCCCTCACTTTGTAATATAACAGCTGAGGTGCTATTAAATTGCCTACGGGACTGTCAGCCTTTGAGCCTCACTAAAGAACCAGCTGACTGCTTGAATGGAATAGAGGCTCTGCTTTGCTCTTGGCTGGAAGACGCTTCTACTTTGGATCAGCAAGCCTCTTTCAAGCAAAAAGAAAACTCTGCTGCTGCCCTGGTTGCCTTGGCATGTGCCAGGTATGTAAGAAAGCCCAGCACATATCTAGAGGTTATTCGTTTCTGTGTGTAAATTCAAGTTTGAGCTATTGAGTTCTGTAAACATGCTTTTTTTTTTTTAAATCAAAGAAACATACAGAGAGCCTGGTAAATTTGAAAAGGTTTTTAAGGCGGTCTCAATAGGAAATATTAATATGTAGTATTTCATCATTTGTTTAACCACTTAAGGACCGAGCCTCTTTCTGAGATTTGGTGTTTACAAGTTAAAAACAGTTTTTTTTTTGCTAGAAAATGTCTTAGAATCCCCCAAATATTATATATTTTTTTTCGAGCACCCTAGAGAATAAAATTGCGGCCGTTGCAACATTGTCACACCGTATTTGCACAGCGGTCTTACAAGCGCACTTTTTTTGGAAAAAAATACACCTTTTTGAATTAAAAAATAAGACAACAGTAAAGTTAGCCCATTTTTTTTTTTTTTTTAATATTGTGAAAGATAATGTTACGCCAAGTAAATTGATACCCGACATGTCATCCTTCATAATTGTGGCCGCTTGTGGAATGGCAACAAATTTTTACCCTTAAAAAAATCTCCATAGGCGACGTTTAAAAACTTCTACAGGTTGCATGTTTTGAGTTACAGAGAGGGTCCAGGGCTAGAATTATTACTGTCACTCTAACTATCACGGCGATACCTCACATGTGTAGTTTGAACACTGTTTTTATATGCGGGCGCTACTCACGAGCTCAGCAGGACGGGGCACGCTTAAAATGTTGTTTTTTTTCCTTTTTTAAACATCCCTTGTAGTAGAAAGAAAGCATGCAATGACCTCTTAAATATGAGATCTGGGATCAAAAAGATCTCCGATCTCATTTTTACACTAAAATGCAATAAGAGAAAAAAAAAAAAAAATGTCCCTTTTAAGAGCTATGAGCGGAAGTGCAATGATATGGAGTGGAAGTGCCCTGCAATGATATGGAGCTGGGTGGGGGCCATCTTCCCCTCACTGGTCTCCATACCACAAGGGAGAAGAACCCGATTGCAAAACAAAAATAAAAAAAAAACACAAATCTCCTTTGCCGGTCAGTGTAACACGCTTCCTGTCCTAGGGTGACCATGCTTGTACTTTTACCATACTTTATCTGTGGAAAAGTAGTTTTGTCGCACTAGTGCCTAGTACACACAATGAGAAAATCAGACGGAAAACACCGCTTTTGGAGTGATCATCTGATAACCTGATTGTGTTAGTACACAGCTTTCGAGAGCCTGTGCGAGAGCATGCGAACATCTCCGAAGGGACAAGCACAAATATCTATCTTGTATGATAACAGAGCGAACATGATAACAAGGTTTAACCCTGACATGTCCCATCTTCATCTCTACTCATACACCATTCTTTGTGCCGTGTATTTTGCAGTAGGCTGCACAGCTAAAAGCTGATTATTTTTAAAATTTGAGGTTTAAGACTTTTAAAAGGTTTGGTTGTTTTCTGAGGGTGATGAGTTTTTGTGGGAGATTATTAGGTGAAGTGTCACAGTCGCTGTTGAAAAAAAATTGAAATAGTCAGCTTTAAATTCTTATAACTGTACGGGGTTTCTTATTAAATATTTCCCCTATGTTTAGCTTTACTTATTTTCTGAGCCTTTATAGCCCTTAGCTGGAATGAGTTCTGAAGTCACCTGAAGTCTGAGTCATTCTGCCAACGGCCTGACCTTTCACACTGACAACTCCTGGGAATTGATAGCGGAGTAAACCTTTAATATTTTAGCTTTCATAATTAAATTCATTCATAATTAAATAAAGTCCTATCCTGGCAGGGTCTCTTTAACTATACTGGTGGTAAAGTATAGCATCCTTTTTCTTTTTTCTCTAATCTTTAATAATACATTTGAGGCCTCTTTTACATGGGCGCTGTGGCCTGTACAGTGTAAATCAGCTTTTTCGTTATGCAACTGGAACCACCAGTAGCTGCGTGCAGGCAGCCTATGTAAACTATGGGGACGCAGCAGCAGTATGATCACAGCCGCTGGTCCTAAGTTGACAGGTGTGTAGTGGGGGGTACCTGCACACCCCTCCTGGTGGCTCTAGCCACGTCAACAAATCCCCACACTCCACGGGCCACAACTCCCGTGACGATGAGGCCTAAAAGTATATCTTTCATGGGAGAAATGGGAAATTCCCATGCAGACCTCCTGAAAATGCTAATTCTGTAGCATTTTTGACCCATTCCCACCACTGTGACACGTTGGTTTGTTTAAATGGGCTGCCTAACGCACTGCAGCACAACAAAAGGGTGTTAAACATATATGCCATGCATTGCTATATCATGGGTATTAATGCAGTGCAGCAGTGTTAATGCGCCCTTATACTCCTGGACTATGTTGTAAATATTATTATTATTATTATTATAGAGGATTTATATAGCGCCAACCTTTTTATATGTATGTATTTGTACTAGGTCAGTGACTCTCAGGAACAGTTGATGGCATCAGAATGACAGCCAGGGAGCTATCATGGTTTAGATGAGGGGTGTCCAACCTCATCACCTTTCTGGGCCACAATGGAAGAAGAGTTGTCTTGGACCGCACAGAAAATAACAATAAGGGTAGCTGATGAGCAGAAAAAGTCAGACAGATCACAAGTTAAGGTTCATTGATATAGATAATGTAACCTACCTGAGTAATAAACCAATTTTATTTTTTTGTAAAAGTAAAAGAGGGCAACATAAAACTAGTGTAATATTTGACACTGTTTTTGATAAACGAACACATCAATATCTGGATCGATGGTGGTAGTAGCAATTCTCAAGGTGCTCATCAGATATTTTGGTTCCAATTTGCCCTTCTTGTGCCCCATCCTTGAAAACAATTGCTCCCAAACATAGGTGCTCCTGAAAATTGATGACCTGAATTAAGGCATGATTGTGAAGAGTGGGAAGATAAAACTTATAAAGTCCAGTAAAGAGACATTGTCATCTTTTCTTCGGCCGCATGTGTTCACTAAGTATAAACACATTTTTACAAAAAAAAAATCTACATTTTTAAGTACGTTTACAGTTTTGCGTTGGGCCACATTCACAGTGGTCTTGGGCCGCAGGTTGGACACCCCTGCTTTAGAGGTTAGCAATGGCAGCCTACATAATGTTTTTTTCATGACCGGTGTACTTAAAAGGAAACATTGACGCTACCGTTGCTAAGTTTTCATCCTGTAAATGCTAGGTGCCTGGCTGTCATGTTGGCCTTGCTTGAATACTTGAGTACATTTTGTGCAGGTAACTTTTTGACTTTTTTTTTTTTTCTTTCTAGAAGAAGGTGCTAGTCCTCATATTTGCCTTAAGAAAAGTTTCTTTTAACATTGTCATTTTTTTTGCATCTTCAGCTTTGTTCTCTCCTAGCGTAAAAATCCAAGCCACTCCATTCTATAATGCTGATCTCAACTCGGCATCTAATTCTAAACGAATACCAGACTGAAGTCCCGGTCTGCTGGTTAAGTGACATCTGCACTCCCTCTTTAGTCTGGTTGTACATATCTGTGTATGTCTGAAGTCCCACAAGACCTCACATGCAGTGAAGAGAAAGATGATGAATCTAGGCAATAATGTCTGTGCAGTGCGAAGCTTTACCACAAAATATGGGCTTGCCGCTACAGACCATTCCTACTTAAAATGCTAGTTGCCAGGCTGTCGTGCTGATCTAAAGCTTTAGAACTTTGAATCACTGACTTTTAAAAAGAATGGCGATCAGGAAATCTGACAAAACAGGCTGCATGCTTGTTTCGTTTTAATGATTTAGCTGTTGAATGCAGAGATTGCCAGGCATCTAGTAGGAGGCATCTTTAGGAGGTCTGTAATGATGCCTGCACTTCTCTCAGTATAGATTTCCTATTAATTATGGCAGCCCCAGAATACATTTCTATTTAGAGATTTGTGTATGCACCAGATAGTGGCGCTAACAAATGTGCTATGTAGGTAAACTGCATGCACAACTGCACAGAATATTCTACATAATCACAAGACTGGCTGTACAGAATTACAAATTATTTGTCAGGTAATGTATTTCAAATGTCTGTTAAGCTGTGTGCCCTGACTTTCACTCAAATGCCATCACAATTCAAAGTCTTCTCGTTTTGTCATAGCATGTCTTTAAGATTGATGGGCATGTGAAGATGACCTGACCAATATACTAATACAGGGCAATGTAGGTCAAGTTGGTACAGTGGTTACCAATCTAGGCTCCAAAATTTTTCAGCATGATGAGTTTTACCATGGATCGTTCTCTTTTCAATAGGTGGGCATGAAGCAAGCCTAATGGTTCGCCAAGCCAGGAATAGCAGTTCCTGCAGTGCTGATTGTTTTGAGGGCAAATAGTTCAGTCTTCCCCGTACCCACCCTGGCCAATTTGACTTTTTGAGTTGCGATTAAGGAACCTACAACTAACCATCTTGCTTATATTTACCCTGTTTGATTGTTTCGTATCTTTACTGACCAATGTTTTGTTTGATTTTAGGGGATCATTAAAAACCTTCATTCACACTGTACATTTGCTGCAGAAACAGACAGAATTAGGATCTCTGCCTGTGGCAGATGTACTCTATAGGTAAGTGTACCCACTCATTTGCAGAGTGATTCATACTGCTGCTTCATAAGTAATACATGCTTGGATGTTGTGGGATGAAAGAAAATCTGCTTGCATTGATTTACATTTCTGTTGTTCCCATTGTCTTGGTAGGCTCTGTTCATATGTCAAAAATCCACTTTCAGGTTAAAGTGTGCCCTAGTGTTACTGGATGGGCTGATCTCAATCAGTTCTTTTATTGAATTGTGACAGCAGGTGTGGGGAGAGGATCCCCACCCACTGTCTCAATGGGGGATTAGGTCAGGGTGTGGACAGATGCTTTACCTTGAATATGGATGTAACATGTTATGCAACATCCATAAGGTTGAACTTATCCTTTAAGAGTAGTTGGGGTTAAGTCCTTAAGTGTAGGAACCCAATTTAAAAACTCCAGTTTTGCTATCACTTTTATTGGCTCAAAAAATCTATTTCCTTTACTAATGCATGCAGACTTAACATCTGCTGCCAGAACAAAATCAATTTAGTCTGAGCGCTGCTCAGCCATTCGCAGAAAGCTTTGTATTTTGTCAAATATTGATGAATATAAGGCTTCTTCTCAGTGGCAAAAGTGGAGATTGTGGTGTCATATACCAGCCTGACGCTGCAACCAGTTTATACATTGTAGACAGTGGCCGCAGAAATGAGTAAACGAAATAGTGCATTTGGGCCTGCTTGGCCCAATTAAACAATTTGTGCTGGGAAGGGTAATTTGGGGAGGGAATTGGGGGGGAGATGAAATCACGCTAGCAGGTGGATAGGCTTTGTGCTGGAAGGGGGAATTTGGCGGGGAGGATTTGTGCTAGGATGGGATATTTGAGAGGAAAGAGGATGTGTGCTAGTAGGGGTGATTTTTTTGGGTGGGGAGGATTTGAACTGGGAGGTCGGATTGAGTGGCAAAGATTTGTGCTGAGAGGGGGGATTTGGGCTGGGAGGAGGGAGAATTATTGAATTCTTGGGGGAAAATTTTGGCTTGCAAAGGAAATGTTATGCTTAGGTGGGATTTATGCTGAGACCTGAAATGAGGACACTCAACAGATCCCCTCACCGCACGTAGCTGAGATCTGATTTCCTACCAGACACAGCCTTGATCTGCACAGTGTGTAGCTGGCGGCATTTTTGCAGTTCTGATCCTTGAAATTCCCTGATCATAATGGCAGATGCGATAGCCAGCTACACACTGTGCAGATCAAGGCTGTGTCTGTAAGGAAATCTGATCTCAGCTTTGTGCTGTATGGGGTGGGGGAGCTCTGAGTACCCAGGCTGTGTGCACTGTGGGAATGGGAGGAGATCTGCTGATTGATCTCCCAGCAGTGACTCTGTACTATTCTCTGCTGACCAGTGTCTTCTGCCCTGCTGACCTGATAACCCCCTTTTCTCCAGCCTGCTGACTCCTGTCCTCTGCTCTGTTGACCCCCTGTACACTGTCCTACTGACGACCACCTGTACACGATTTTGCTGCACACTGTCCTCTGCTCTGATAACTCACTGTGCTACAAACTAATGGCTTCTGGATACTGCCCTACAAACTGTTGATGCTTTCCTGCACCCCCACATCAGACAGGCTAGATCTGGCCCTGCCGGGCATTCAACATCAGGAGAAACACCACCGGAGCATACCTCAGATACCGTTCTCCTTAGCCTGACCTCTGGGAAACATGCTGGTGTCACTGAAATGAAGAAAAAACCCGTACCATGGCCCAATATACCATGGCCCAATATCTTCCACGTCTTATATATATTTTATAAATCTGTACTCACAAGCATAGTGGGATAAAAGCATGTAGATGTCGACACCCGCACCCACAAACGCACGTAAAGAGTGGCAGCACCCATATTTTTATCTTTAGGTAAACTTGTAAATACTTGAATGTCCTTGGCAACTTGGTATTTTGCTCCTGTTTTTTGAAATGGAAAGCTCTATACATTAGCACTGGTTCTCTTGCTGCTATTGAGAGGTGTGTCTGCCAGGCTGACAGCAGCCCAGGCTTTCACTGACTGCCCACTGGGCTTCAGCCATCTGCTGCAACATTCATTCTGCATGGGGGGAAGGGGTGCTGATCATGAGAAATATTTGATGGTTAGCCTAAGTACACCTTTTATCATTTCATTTATGTTGTATATAACTATAGGTCCCCGTAAGCTCCTTATTGTAATGAACGTAACATCTCATCTAAATGTGACATTTTAGTCATGACTAAGCCTCGTAGGCTCGGTCAGTCCTTGCTTCTTGTATGTCTTTGATATTACAATCGTTAGATCTCCCTGCCATAGTACCTTACTCTTTCTGTCCATTTGACTCCAAAGACATGCTGGTAGGTTAATTAGATCCTGTCTAAATTGTCCCTAGTATGTATGAAAGTGAGTTAGGGGTCTTAGAGTGTAAGCTCCTTGAGGGTAGGGACTGATGTGAATGTACAATGTATATGTAAAAGCGCTACATAAATTGATGGCACTATATAAGTACCTGAAATAAATAAATACATTTTTGGGAGTTTAGGTTGTGTCTAACCCCTTTTGCATGTTCCAGCACCTCCTCTTAAAAAAAAAATAAACCCTTCAAGGATACTGGGAATACCTTTGTAAGGGCCACATACCCAGCAACTCGAGTGCAGGGATCTCTTCAAAATTTTCAGTGATGCAGTGCCTTGAAAAAGTTTTCATACCCCTTGAAATTTTCCACATTTTGTCATGTTACAACCAAAAACGTAAATATATTTTACTGGGATTTTATGTAATAGACCAACACAAAGTGGCACATAATTGTCAAGTGGAAGGAAAATGATAAATGGTTTTCAGTTTTTTGTACAAATGTCTGAAAAGTGTGGGGTGCATTTGTATTCATCCCCCTGAGTCAATACTTTGTAGAACCACCTTTCGCTACATTTACAGCTGCAAGTCTTTTTGGGTATGTCTCTACCAGCTTTGCACATCTAGAGAGTGGATGCTCTGGGGATTTTGATCTTTACACTAGCGCTGCATTTTATACATTTTTTTCTATTTGATATACAGTTCACTACACTGTTGATGCTGGCTGCTAAGTTATTGTTTTTTGCCCTTTATAACCACTAGTAGCGCAACTTTCTTTCACATCTAGAGAGAGAAATGTTTGCCCATTCTTTTTTGCAAAATAGCTCAAGCTCTGTCAGAGTGGATGGAGAGCGTCTGTGATCAGCAATTTTCAAGTCTTGCCACAGATTCTCAATTAGATTTAGGTCTGCACTTTCACTGGGCCATTCTAACACATGAATATGCTTTGATCTAAACCATTCCATTGTAGCTCTGGCTGTAAGTTTAGAGTCGTTGTCTTGCTGGAATGTGAACCTCCACCCCAGTCTCAAGTCATTAGCAGGCTCTAACAAGTTTTCTTCTAAGATTTCCCTGAATTTGGCCCCATCCATCTTCTCATCAACTCAGACCAGCTTCCCTGTCCCTGCTGTAGAAAAGCATCCCCATAATATGATGCTGCCACCATCATATTTCATGGTGTGGATGGTGTGTTCAGGGTGATGTGCAGTGTTATTTTTCTGCCACACATAGCGTTTTACTTTCAGGCTAAAAAGTTAGATTTTTGATCTCATCTGACCAGAGAACCTTCTTCCACATGTTTGCTGTGTCCCCCACCTGGCTTCTCGTAAACTGAAAACAGAACTTCTTATGGCTTTCTTTCAACAATGGCTTTCTTCTTTCCACTCTTCCATAAAGGCCAGATTTGTGAAGTGAGTTACTAATAGTTGTCCTGTGGACAGATTCTCCCACCTGAGCTGTGGATCTCTGCAGCTCCTCCAGAGTTACCATGGGCCTCTTGGCTGCTTCTCTGATTAATGCTCTCCTTGCCTGTCCTGTCAGTTTAGGTGGACGGCCATGTCTTGGTAGATTTGCAGTTGTGCCATACTCTTTCCATTTTCGAATGATGGATTGAACAGTGCTCCGTGAGATGTTCAAAGCGTGGGATATTTTTTTTTAACCTAACCCTGCTTTAAACTTCTCCACAACTTTTATCCCTGACCTGTCTGTGTTCATTGGCCTTCATGATGCTGTTTGTGCACTACGGCTCTCGAACAAAGAAGGCTTCACAGAACAGCTGTATTTATACTGAGATTAAATTACACATAGATGGACTCTATTTACTAATTAGTTGACTTCTGAAAGCAATTGAAAACCATTTATCATTTTCCTTCCACTTCACAATTATGTGCCACTTTGTGTTGGTCTATCACCTAAAAGGGCTGGGAAAGGGTTAAATGCGCCCTAAATGGGGGCAATGGGCAGAAGCAGTGTATACAGTGCTCCTCCACTGCCCCATAGATGCTGTTTGCAAGACTTTTTTTTAATGTCGAGCTAGTACAGCACCCCAGTGTGAAAGCACTCGGACTTTCACACTGGGGCTGCAGGGGAGGCATTTTTTTAGGTGCTTTACAGGCGCTATTTTTAGCCCTTTAGCGCCTGAAAAATGCCTCAGTATGAAAGGGATCTTAGGCTCCTTTAACTTTAGCGTGTCTCCAAAGTCACGCAATTTCCAGAGCAACTTTGGAGTGACTCTTGGCGCGATTTTGATTCAACTTTACATTCTATTGATCAAAGTCTCACCAGAGTAGTACTTTAAAGTGTTACTAAACCCAGGACCCTCCATTCCCTATATCTGGTCGTACACAGTACACAGAATATGGAAATGCAAAAGTTTTAGTAAATATAAACTGCTAAATACCTTTTTTCATCAGCAGTTAAAACAGTATTGGGACTTCTATCGGTGTCTGGTTAAAACCTGTAGGAGGAGTTTTCATTTTCCTCTGACTGTTCTATGTGGCTGCAGGACCCCTGACCCTCTGTATTGACAATGCTGATTGGCCCTGTGCTGATCACATGCACTTTCCCAAGAAAAAAAGAAAACCTCTCTAGCAATATACACCAAACTGAGAATGTGCAGAGTGCCCCAAGGCTCTGTTGTATCAGGAGATAGATTGGTGACTGTGGAAGAAGGGGAGGATCTGTGCATTCAGACTCAGATGGCCTTTTTACACAATGCGGAGCGTTAACTCTTTAGGTTCCACAGTGAGTATAACAAGCATGCTTTACTGCATATACAGACTGATTTTTACTGTTGTGGGTTTAGTAACACTTTAAGTCGCAGTGCTTTGAACGGGTGCCATTGATGAGAATGGTGTGTGATGTGTCGTGTGACTTTTGCCCTTACCACTTGCTTTGTTGACAACTGTATTATCTTGGATTTCTATTTTTCTTTCTGTCCCAGTGACAGTGGTGACCAGGACAAATGGGATAAATCTTGCCAGCAGGGACACAGACGGCACTAAAACCTGACACAGGATCTAATCCTTAACTATTCTATCTGAAACAAATAATTGAAGTTTTTGCCTTTACATGCACTACAAAGAAACCTTTTGATTGTGTGAAGTGGAGGTATTTGGTGTGCCCCACGGTCTAGTGGGTGGTTGACTTTATCACTGTGCATGAATAAAACTTTTCCATCTTGCATAAAAGGAGCTGCCAGTCTGAACTTCCTTAGTCCTTCCAGGCAGTGCCAACCATCTCTTAAAGAACACTGGGCCTTTTCAAAGCGTTTAACTGCTTAATACCTCTAACACAGCTGGTAAAGATTGCATCCTCCATTTTGATAATAAAACCACTGTAGGCTCAATACAAGTTATAACTATTATTTGCCAGCAATGAGAAATGAAAAATAGATGGCTAAAATGATTCCCCTTGTAGTAATCTGTGCCTATTCATAGCCAAGGTGCCCTTTGCCATCTTGTTTTAGTCCTTTAGATTTTACATTGTGATACTTTGGCAGCATACCTAAGCTTTGTATTTTTCTTTTTCTTGTCTTTTTTTTATTTTAAGGAATACATTTGTTAATGAAAGTTTCCTTTCCTCTTAAGGTTGCTGCTGCTGGAAGGAGGGCCAGGATCTCCCTCTTGTTTACTGGGAAGCAAGCACATTGTATCCTGGGGTTTTGAGGATATGCTTCCAGCTCCTGATGGGACCAGTGGTGCAAATAATGAAAACAAAGGTAAAGCATCATTGAAACCATGGAGAGAAACCAGAGGGCACTGCTTTTAGCACTGTTTATTTATCTTATTTAAAGCAGTATTAAACTGAAAAGCCAACATTTATTACATGGCCGCTTACCATTTCTTAGATGTGATGGCTGCATTAGTTGTTGGTTTTTTTTTTTTTTTTTTTTTTTTTTTTTTTTAGGCTTTCTTCTTTTATTTTCACCTGGTAATTTAGCCAGTAAGGCCCACACTGTCAAAGCGACGGATGTCAGCGGTGACATGTCCGCTGACATCTGACCCGGTCTGTTCCGCTAAAATCAGACGGCACTACGTTTGCATCCGTCCCTGGCGGATCGGGTAAAATCTGATGAAAACGGACATGCTGTCCGTTTTCGTCCAATCTCTCCATAGCAACCAGCGCTGCTCGACAAGCCTCTCCCCGCTCAGTGAGCAGAGAGGGACCTGTCATCCGGCGGCTCAGCGGAGAAAAATGGACAGATCTCCCGCTGAGCTGGCCGGAATCCATGGCAGCAGATCCGCCTCGTGGGAATAAAGCCTACGTTTTTTCAAAAAATGGAGCTCTCTTCCAGAAGTATACGATTATAGGTATGAGATGAATCATTTAACACTGACGGGTGCTTACAATAATCTGCTTTTATTTAAGTAAAACCTTTATCCTAAAAGGAAAAGATAACTGTTTGCTGTAACTAATTATAAAGTATAAGCTGGAGTTTGGCTTAAATTTGTCAGTGTATTTAAATCTGCTAGTACATTTCACCCCCCCTCCCCCCAGACTGAAAATGCTGCTGTCTTCTGGGCTGCCTGTGCTCCTTCATCTGAAGTGGAGCCTCTCTAATACAGAATGATCACCAGGGAAAAAAGCCTAAAAAAACAAATTAATAAAATAATGCAGTCACCACATCTAATGATTGGTAAGCTGCAGTATATTACATTTTTGGTTTTGGGGTTAATACCGCTTTAATATGCTTAGTTTATTAATGAATGGGGTTGTTGCCTATCTGTACAATATTTAATCAGATTTGAGTGTTGAATGCAAGCATTCATTGTGTTTTTTTTATTCAAAGTGTTATCTCTTAAAGTGGAGGTCCACCCTGAAAAAAAAAAAAAAAGGCACAAAAAAATACCTAAAAAAAATGGAGGAGGAAAAAAAAAAAAAAATTTTTTTTACTTACGTGAAATGGCTGTTTCTAGGCAGTCTTCCTAATCTGCCTCTTCCTACACCGCGGTGATCTTCAGTCTTCTCCTCCCCGCATTGTCTTCTGGGGAATGGGGCGCGGTGTGTTATGGGAACTGTGTGTGTCCCACAACACATCACATCCCATTCACAAAACGCCGCGCCGTTCGCGCGTGCGCAGTAGGAAACTTGCAGTGAAGCCGCAAGGCTCCACTGCCTGTTTCCCTTACCTAGGATGGTGGTGCCGGGACCCGAGAGCTGAGGGACGGGTCGGCCTCAGGCGGCTGACATCGCGGGCACCCAGGACAGGTAAGTCTACTTATTTAAAGTCAGCAGCTACAGTGTTTGTAGCTGCTGACTTAAAAAAAAAAAATTAAATTAGCTGGCCGGAATCCCGCTTTAAAGGGACTTTTTTTTAAAGTGCACGCTTGCACAATATAAAGAAAAACTGATTCATAATATTGTTTGTGTATTTATAAATGAAACCTACTAATATTGTTTGGAGAATATAATACGTTTTCAAACAATTTACATTCAAAAAAAAAAAAAGATTCATTACCTCTTTGCAAAAATGCACATTTCACCATATTTTATCCCTTTTAAAAACACTGCAAATACTGAAAAAACCTCTTGAACCTGCCAGAAATCCAGTGCGCTCTTAACTTCCTATTTAATTGACTTATGTTGGTCATAGGTGGACAGCAAAAATTCTTAGGAACAGAATGTTCTAAGAAAGTTTCTTAGATTCTATAGATCCTATCATTAGTGGGTCAAATTGCCATTCCTTTTCTACCGCAGTGATAAGAGCATTTTTTGAATAGAAACAAATTTCTAACAGTGTATGTGGTTTACGTTTGGTGAAGTCCATTCGTTCCAAAATCAAATGAAATCTTTTAAATGACATTCGACTTTTCCCAAGAAAATTCATTTGACATTCTTTCTATCTATGGCCAGTTTAACCACTTGCCGACCATTTCACTTAGATATACAGCAGTAAGGCTGCTCTACTGTGCTGGATCACGTGCCTAGTACGCGATCCAGCACTTCCGGGTTGGGGGTGAGCAGGCAGCCAAGCAGAGCCCGCTCCCACTGTGATTATTCACACCGGATACTGCAGACTCTATGTCCGCTGGCACCTGCCGATTGTTCATTACACGGGCACAACGGCAGTCTGCATATGTAAACAAGACAGATTGTCGTTCTGTCAGTAGGGAAAGCATGGATCCTGTGTTCCTGCGAAGCAGGCACATGGGTCTATACCGTCCCCTAGTAAAAGCACCTCCCACACTACAGTAAAACACCAGCTAAGGACCAATTTTGCCCTTTGATCGCCCCTGGTGTTAACCCCTCTCCAGCCAGTATCATTAGTACAGTGACAGTGCATTTTTAGCACTAATCACTGTATTAGTGTCAGTCAGTGTCCCGACTGTCCGCCGCAATATCGTAGTCCTGCTATAAGTCGCTGATCGCCACCATTACTAGTAAAAAAATAAAAACATCCCATAGTTTGATTTGCGCAAAAGTTATAGCGTCTACAATCAATATATACGCTTATTGGGATTTTTTTTGTTAAAAATATGTAGCAGGATACATATTGGCTGAAATCAATTAAGAAATTAATTTTTTTTTTACATTTTTTTTATTGGATGTGTTACAAATTGTTTCTTTTCAAAATTGTCGATCTTTTTTTGTTTATAGCACAAAAAAAAAAAAAACGCAGAGGTGATCAAATAACCACCAAAAGAGGGCTGTGTTTGTGGGGAAAAAAAAAAGGACATAAATTTTATTTGGGTACAGCGGCGCACGACCGCGCAGTTGTCAGCTAAAGTAACGCAGTGCCGTATTGCAAAAAAATGACCTGGTCATGAACGTGGTAAATCTTCTGGAGGTAAACTGGTTAATAGCTGTGCATTTGCTGCTCTGAAATCCCAAGTAGTGTTTTCAGCCCTACTTGTTTTACTTTTGTACTATAGAGCACCTTTACCATGTATTATGTAAATATAGTGCTATTGTGTAGTACATTAAAGATACGTGCAGTGCTAAAATTACAGAAAAATACATATAGTGTAAATTAAACAAAAATGCACAAATCGGTGTGCATCACTATAGAATCAAATCAGAGTCCAAATTCGATAGAAAAAATGAGAGCGAGAGTCCAAAATTAGAGAAAACCAACTTGGAGATAGCAGTCCTCCAATCATGGGGAAAGAAGGGATAGGTGCAGATTTCCAAACACCACCAAATTTCTCCGGTTGTAAAACCACACAACACCTCCTTGCCCCTGATGACGTCATTTCTGACAAAACTCGTTGGAAGGAGTTGAAATTTGTGCCACTGCACATGCACGATTTCACCACGACCATCTTGCTTCCTGGAGTAGGAGCTGTTTTTTGATATGAAGTGCCTGTTTACAACCATTTTAATATACCATTGGCAACATTCTGGTTTGACATGTGGTTCAGAGTAAAGCAGGCCATTGTGGAGTAATACACAAGTGCTGATTGACCACTCTTTATTGGGGTCACATCTTTTCTGGTAAGCCCCCCTCCACTTTGTGCACGGAGGTGATTTGTGGTTTTACAACCAGAGAAATTTGGTGGTGTTTGGAAATCCACACCTATCTCTTCATTCCCCACGATTGGACGACTAGGTTGGTTTTCTTCAATTTTGGACTCTCTCATTTTTTTCTACTTTATTTGGACTCTGATTTCATTCTATGATGATGCACACTGATTTGTGCATTTTTGTTTAATTTACATGGCATGTATTTTTTTTATCCTTTTAGCGCTGTATATATGTTTTATGATATTTGTATACTATGTATTATGATATTGGGCTAGCTGCTATTTGCTTCACCACTAGTTCGAGCCCTAGTGTGGTTTCCTTGGTGTTTATATTGTATAGTACAAAAGACAAGAACTGGGCAGAGCTTAACCAGGAAGTTAGGAGCTCACATGACTTCTGACTATTTACAGGTATTTGCAGATTTTTTTTAAAGAGATAAAACATGGGGAAATACACATGTATTGCAGTGATATACTGCATATGTCCTTTATAGTAGTTTTTGCCTTGATATCCACTTTGTAACTTGATCAAAACACAGGCCTAGGATGCTTGAAAAGTTGTAACAATGTAATTTTATTTTTTTTTTAGTTTTCAAACATGTAAATATCTTTATGAGTACTCTTGGAATTGGCATTGTTACAGTAAGCCTCCCCTCTGTCACTTTTTTCTTAGACAGCTTGATCTATATATAAATGTGTAGAAAAATATAAAGACCTGTACCAAAATACTGTTGTTTCAGGTGTTAACCACATAATGTTAGACCTTGTTAACATAGGCAGCCCAGGACTGTGATTTTACTGCCTCTCATCTGACAAGCCACCATGGCCAGCAGCAATGTTGATATACTTTTGTGGTGCAGTGAGACTTGTACCACCTGTCGCTTTTGCAGACATGGGAACAATCCACAACTGCTCTGTAACGGCGTGTAATGTATGCGGTTGTGCTCACAATGCTGACGGCTTTCATTGGTTAACACAGGTGGTGAGGAGGCTACATATTGCCTCCAAGTTGCCTGTCAAATATTTTTGAAAAATGATCCACTGCAAACCACTTTTCGGAGGGGAGGGGTGGGGTGGTGTTTTTCACCAAGTTGGTTTTGCTTTAAATCAAGTCGATTTAACCACTTGCCAACCAGCCGTCATACTGCGGCAGGTTGGCTCATTCCCGAAAATGCCGTAGCTGTACGTCGGCTCATGAACTAGCTTTTGTGGGCGCGTGCGCGCACTCCCCCACTGGCCAGCAGGGTAGAGATGTCCGCCGGCCACCCGCGATCGTTCCCCACGGTGCCAGAACGGGCATATGCCTGTGTAAACAAGTCAAATCTCTATTCTGGCGGGAGATCCCACAAAACCTGTCTTTCTGCTAAGCAGGAAGATGGATCCGTGTGTTTTCCCCAGTCACACAGTCCCCCATACAGTTAGAAAACACAAACAGGGAACACATTTAACCCCTTGATCACCCCTAATGTTAACCCCTACCCTGCTAGTGTCATTAGTACAATAACCGTACATATTTTTAGCACTGATTACTGTAATGTCACTGGTTCCCAAAAAAAAGTGTAACAAATGTCAGGTGTCAGATCTGACCGCCGCAATGTGGCAGTCCCACTAAAAATCGCTGATGACCGCCGTTGCTAGTAAAAAAAAAAAAAAATAATAAAAATGCCATAAATCTATCCCCTATTTTTTAGACGTGATAAGTTTTGCGCAAACCAATCAATATACGCTTATTGCAATTTTTTTTTCTTTTACTAAAAATATGTAGCAGAATACATATTGGCCTAAACTGATGAATACATTTTTTATTTTTATTTTTTTTGGAGATGTTTTATAGCAGAAAGAAAAACATTTTGGTTTGTTTTTTTTTCAAAATTGTCACTTTTTTGTTTATAGCGCAAAAAATAAAATCCGCAGTGGTGATCAAATGCCACCAAAAGAAAGCTCTAGTTGTGGGGAAAAAAAGGACATCAATTTTGTTTGGGTACAGCATCGCACGACCACTCAGTTAAAGCGACGCAGTGCCGTATTGCAAAAAATGGCCTGGTCAGGAAGTGGGTAAATCCCTCCGGGGCTGAAGTGGTTGAATCATGATTTAAATCACTAGTAAAAAGGCTTGATTTAAATCAACTTTTTTTTTTTTAAATCATAATTTTTAAAGAGCAACTGCCATCTCTGTCCCCAGCAGCTCCTCCTCTGAGCCGCTGTTGACTCACTGACCGTCCCATTCAGTTTAATGGGACGGCAGATGAAGTGGCAGTGACAGAACAAGGTGAGGGACGTGGCGGCAGCAGGTGAGGAGAAGCCCGCTGCCATGCTGGATCTGAAATGACAGGTGCTCTTTAACCACTTCAATACTGGGCATTTTCACCCTCTTCCTGCTCAGGCCAATTTTCAACTTTCAGCGCTGTAACATTTTGAATGACAATTGCGCAATCATACAACGCTGTACCTATATGAAATTTTTATAATTTTTTTTCCCCCACAAATAGAGCTTTCTTTTGGTGGTATTTGATCACCTCTGCGGTTTTTATTTTTAGCGCTATAAACAAAAAAAGCGACAATTTTGAAAAAACATGATTTTTTTACTTTTTGCTATAATAAATATCCCCAATTAAAAAAAAAAAAAAAACGAATTTCTTCCTCAGTTTAGGCCGATGTGTATTCTAATACATATTTTCGTTAAAAAAAATTGCAATAAGCGTATATTGATTGGTTTGCGCAAAAGTTATAGCATCTACAAAATAGGGGATATGTTTATTGCATTTTTATTACTTTTTTAAAAATTTTTACTAGTAATGGTGGCGACCTGTGACTTTTGTCAGGACTGCGATATTGCGGCGGACATATCGGACACTTTTGAGACTATTTTGGGACCATTGACAATTATACAGTGATCAGTGCTATAAATATGCACTGATTACTGTACAAATGTCACTGGCAGGGATGGGGGTTAACACTAGGGAGGCGTTCAAAGGGTTATATGTGTTGCCCAGGGAGTGATTCTAACTGGGGGGGGGGGAGGGGACTGACTGGGGGAGGTGACTGATTAGTGTTCCTATATACTAGGTAGACGCACCAACTAGAAATAAAGCGTTACTAGATCTACTGATTACCAACAATACAGACCTGATCACGGATGTGGAAATATGGGGCAATTTAGGACACAGTGATCACAGGTCAATTGGCTTCAGTATAAATCACACAAATTGGAAACATAAGGGGAATACAAAGACATTGAATTTCAAAAGAGCCAACTTCCCTAAACTTCAAACCTTGTTCGAAGGCATGAATTGGGATAAAATCTTAGGAACAAAGAATACGGAGGAGAGATGGGTTTGCCTTAAGAGCATATTAAATACGGGCATTAGCCAATGTATCTCATTGGGTAATAAACTTAAAAGAGCGAACAAAAGTCCTGGATGGCTTAACTCCAATGTAAAAATGCATATAAAAGCAAATAATTTTTTGAAGGCCTTCAAAAAATACAAGGTTGAGGGATCATCAGCATTCAGACTTTATAAACAATGCAACAAGAAATATAAGGGTGCAATTAGGGCAGCCAAGATAGAACACGAAAGACAATTAGCGGAGGAGAGCAAAAAAATCCCAAGAAATTCTTTTAAGTATGTAAAAAGTAAAAAAGGGAGGACAGACCATATTGGTCCCATAAAGAATGAAAGGACATCTGGTTACAAAGGATGGGGAGATGGCGAAGGTATTGAATTTGTTCTTCTCCTCAGTCTTCACGAGGGAATCGGGGGCTTCAGTAACCAAAACTGCAGTGTTTATCCTCATGATACATCACAGGAAGCACCTCCATGGTTAACGGAGGACAGAATTAAAATTAGACTTGGGGAAACTTAACATTAATAGATCGCCGGGGCCAGATGGCTTGTATCCGAGGGTACTTATGGAACTCGGTCAAGTAATTGAAAGACCATTGTTCCTAATTTTTACTGACAGTCTACTGACTGGAATGGTACCAGGTGATTGGAGAAAAGCTAATGTAGCACCAATATTTAAAAAGGGCCCAAAATACATCCCTGGGAATTACAAGCTCTTGGAGGGGATAAGGGACTATATACAAGATTTTAGTAATGAGAACGGTATCATTAGCAGTAATTAGCATGGATTCGTGAAGAATCGTTCTTGCCAAACCAATCTATTAACTTTCTATGAGGATGTGAGTTGCCATCTAGATAAAGGAAGACCCGTAGACGTTGTGTATCTGGATTTTGCAAAAGCATTTGACACAGTTCCCCATAAATGTTTACTGTACAAAGTAAGGTCAGTTGGCATGGACCATAGGGTGAGTACATGGATTGAAAACTGGCTACAAGGGCCAGTTCGGAGGGTGGTGATTAATGGGGAGTACTCGGAATTAGGGCTGGGTGATTTTCTCAACAGAAAAAAAATCTGCGATTTTTTTTTTTTTTTTTTCCCTAAAAATTATTTTATTTATTTTTTAAAAAAAACTCGATTCATGATTCAGATTGAGTGTTTTTTTTTTTTTTTGGACACCGCGCCGGTCCTGAGGAGCTGCGGGCAGGAGTTTTTAGGCGATTCAAGATTTAAAACAATTTTTTTCCCAGCCCTACTCAGAATGGTCAGAGGCGGGTAGTGGGGTCCCCCAGGTTTCTGTGCTGGGACCAACCCTATTTAATTTGTTCATAAACAACCTGGAGGATGGGATAAACAGCTACATAACTAAGCCCCATTTCATGCTGAATAAACGAAATAATTATTGTATCTTAAATAGAAAACTATCTTTTAGGTAGATTTTTACTCCAAAAGCATTTAATTAAAATAAATTTGATTAAAATACCAAAAATCAGATCACACACACACACACACACACACACACACACACACACACACACACTCACTCGGGACGGAAAGTATTCAGACCCCCTTTAAATGTGTCACTCTTTGTTATATTGCAGCCATTTGCTAAAATCATTTAAGTTCATTTTTTCCCTCATTAATGTACACACAGCACCCCATATTAACAGAAAAACACAGAATTGTTGACATTTTTGCAGATTTATTAAAAAAGAAAAACTGAAATATCACATAGTCCAAGTATTCAGACCCTTTGCTGTGACACTCATATATTTAACTCAGGTGCTGTCCATTTCTTCTGATCATCCTTGAGATGGTTCTACACCTTCATTTGTGTCCAGCTGTGTTTGATTATACTGATTGGACTTGATTAGGAAAGCCACATACCTGTCTATATAAGACCTTACAGCTCACAGTGCATGTCAGAGCAAATGAGAATCATGAGGTCAAAGGAACTGCAAGGCACAGATCTGGCCAAGGTTACAAAAATATTCTGCTGCACTTAAGGTTCGTAAGAGCACAGTGGCCTCCATAACCCTTAAATGGGAGACGTTTGGGACGACCAGAACCCTTCCTAGAGTTGGCCGTCCGGCCAAACTGAGCTATCAGGGGAGAGGAGCCTTGGTGAGAGAGGTAAAGAAGAACCCAAAGATCACTGTGGCTGAGCTCCAGAGATGCAGTCGGGAGATGGGAGAAAGTTGTAGAAAGTCAACCATCACTGCAGCCCTCCACCAGTCGGGGCTTTATGGCAGAGTGGCCCGACGGAAGCCTCTCCTCAGTGCAAGACACATGAAAGCCCGCATGGAGTTTGCTAAAAAAACACCTGAAGGACTCCAAGATGGTGAGAAATAAGATTCTCTGGTCTGATGAGACCAAGATAGAACTTTTTGGCCTTAATTCTAGGCGGTATGTGTGGAGAAAAACAGGCATTGCTCGTCACCTGTCCAATACAGTCCCAACAGTGAAGCATGGTGGTGGCAGCATCATGCTGTGGGGGTATTTTTCAGCTGCAGGGACAGGACAACTGGTTGCAATCGAGGGAAAGATGAATGAGGCCAAATACAGGGATATCCTGAACAAAAACCTTCTCCAGAGTGCTCAGGACCTCAGACTGGGCCGAAGGTTTACGTTCCAAAAAGACAATGACCCTAAGCACACAGCTAAAATAACGAAGGAGTGGCTTCACAACAACTCCGTGACTGTTCTTGAATGGCCCAGCAAGAGCCCTGACTTAAACCCAATTGAGCATCTCTGGAGAGAACTAAAAATGGCTGTCCACCAACGTTTACCATCCAACCTGACAGAACTGGAGAGGATTTGCAAGAAGGAATGGCAGAGGATCCCCAAATCCAGGTGTGAAAAACTTGTTGCATCTTTCCCAAAAAGACTCATGGCTGTATTAGACCAAAAGGGTGCTTCTACTAAATACTGAGCAAAGGGTCTGAATACTTAGGACCATGTGATATTTCAGTTTTTCTTTTTTAATAAATCTGCAAAAATGTCAACAATTCCGTGTTTTTCTGTCAATATGGGGTGCTGTGTGTACATTAATGAGGAAAAAAATGAACTTAAATGATTTTAGCAAATGGCTGCAATATAACAAAGAGTGAAAAATTTAAGGGGGTCTGAATACTTTCCGTCTCCACTGTGTATGTGTGTGTGTATATATATTTATATATAAAGCGCTGCGTATATAATATATATTTATATTTATATAAATAAAATATATATATATATATATTGTATATATTATAATATTTAATACAATTTTTATTCCTCTTTTTTTAAAAGCAATACGTAGACCTTTACGTTGGGTGACACTTTACCAATAACCGTTTGATAATTTAATGTTTTTAACAAACAGACTTACATTTCACATTGATAATTTAGTTACCAAAATGAGTGTGTGCTGTAAATTGCCTCCAGAATTGTTCCTGTTTCTTCTTTTTGGAGGCCGCCATTTTGTTGAAGCCCAGAGCAGTCACGTTCTCATTAGAAAATCTCCCCTTCTCTTTGATCTAAAAAATGTACGTGTCCAGCTATAATTGTATGTCTTGGCTGCATTAGAGGGAAAGGCTGCAGAAGCTTTATAGTGCTGAAGTTCACAGATCTGCGGGGGGAGAAAGGAGAGAATATATGCTAAATTAAAAAAAACCTGATAGCTCAGGTCAGAGCTGCTGTACTAACAATCCAATGTTAGTACAGAAATCTTCCCTGCTGTTCTATTGTGTTCTGCCAGTATACTCCGGTCAGCGCTCTTAGCCATTGGCTAAGAGTGCCGACTCGGGGATGGTCGGCAGACTTTTTTTCAGGCATGCCCCTTTGACAGAAGCCGACCTGACTCCAGTACACACGGGCCGAATGTTAGCCGGTTTCTGTTGAACTGTCCGATGCCGCCCGGCATTCGGCTCGTGTGTACTAGGCTTTAGAGGTAACTTTTTTTTGTTTCTCCCTGACAGCAGAGTTTGTCCTGCCACCTCTCCTACATTTCTTTTCTCCCTCACTAATCTGTGTTCCCTCCACACAGTCTATGTCAATCTTGTTGCTTTCTTTCCCCTTCAGCAACAGTAAATCTTAAGGCTCCATGCACACTGAAGCTCAAAAAAGCTTTTTCTGGACGCCAGATTGCTGGCAGAAAACTCTGGTTGAAAAAGCTGCTTTTAAGGCTCTATGCACACTGGATCTCTTAAACTGCAGTTTATTGGAGTTTGGGCGTTTTTTTTTTTTTAAAAGCCCACTCTGTTAGCCTATGTGGCCATGCACACATGGACGTTTTTTAGCTTTAATGAGCAGTGGAGTTTATGAGCTTTTTTCTGAACGCCAGAAATTCGCATTCAAAGTGCCGTTTTTCACCGCCAAAAAAAACGCCATCTGCGTTTTGTTAAAACAAAAAACTCGATTCACGATTTAAAGCGAGTTTTTTTTTTTTTTTTGGACACCGCGCCGATCCTGAGGAGCTGTTAAAGGCATGTTTTTCAACCAGTGTGAGCTTTGAGCTTCAGTGTGCATGGAGCCTCACAGCGTATTGTACTAGCGTTTATTAGCGTTTATGGGCATTTTTAATAAAAATACACAGAGGACACTCCAAAAATCCCACAATGCATTGAAAAAAATAGAACACCGAATGCTAATTATCGGCATTTGGCATTTTTTGGCGGTGAAAAGCGGCACTTTGAACGCAAATTCCTGGCGTTCAGAAAAAAGCCCATAAACTCCACTGCTCATTAAAGCTAAATAACGTCCATGTTTTCGGCCAGCAATCTGGTGTCCAGAAAAAGCTTTTTTGAGCTTCAGTGTGCATGGAGCCTCACAGCGTATTGTACTAGCGTTTATTAGCGTTTATGGGCATTTTTAATAAAAATAAACAGGGGACACTCCAAAAATCCCACAATGCATTGAAAAAAATAGAACATCGAATGCTAATTATCGGCATTTGGCATTTTTTGGCGGTGAAAAGCGGCACTTTGAACGCAAATTCCTGGCGTTCAGAAAAAAGCCCATAAACTCCACTGCTCATTAAAGCTAAATAACGTCCATGTATGCATGGACACATAGGCTAACATAGAGTGGAGTTTATGGGCTTTTAAAAAAGCCCAAACTCCAATAAACTGCAGTTGATGTTGAGCTTCAGTGTGCATGGAGCCTAAAGCTGTCAGCTGATCAGCCTCTAATGTCTCTGATTTTAGGCACAGTGCTGAGAATAGAAAGCAACTGAGCATGTGCAGAGCAGGTTAAGACCATGCATTCGTGGATTTTAAATGGTATAGGCACTGATTTTTTTTTTTAATGTTTTATACCTGAAAAAGGGGCCTGTGATCTATCCGGACTTAATTTTATGACTAAAATTCCACTTTTACAATGATTCTTCAAGGTGCAACTTTGTGAACTCCTCTACCCATGCACCCACCTATTTGCTGCCACAATATAAAGATTGTTTTGCAGCAGTGTTGGAAGTAAAAAAAAAAAAAAAAATCACCTCTAGTTGACCTTATTCATAATTTTTATTTTTTATAACCTAGATGCAGATTTGGGTCGCTGCTTGGCCTCAGATGGGCTTTACTTATATACAACTAACTCTGTGGGAAGAGGGTTAAGCAAGCTGGGATCAGGACTTCATGGCACTTTACGGTAAGCCTTTTATTTTTCATTTAAAAGAAGCAGAACTATTTGCAGCCTTGAAAATGCAGTTTAGTTTTACGTAATTTTTATGGACTTTTCAGAAAAGAGCATGTAAAAAGGTAAGCAGAAGGTTTTAAATTTTAAGTTACAAAAGTAGGTGTTATTCCAATGTAAAAATGGAAATGATTTTTAAGCCTTACTGGGTGCTGCTAGAAAATAACGTGCATACACAAACAGATAAAAAAAAAATTGTACATTTATGTACATTTAGCATTTATGGTGGGTGGTTACGGAAGATGATTTACCACTAAACATTGGTTACAAAAAAAGTAGTATTTTCAGCGTCAGTTGAGTCGACTCTGACCTCTGCACAACCAGCTTGCTGGGTTTTTCCTGAACAATCAGTGCCGCCAGCTATAGTTGGCAACACTGATCAGTGTGTTCTGACGGTGGGGAAAGCTCCCTGCTGTCAGAATACAATAACTCAGTGGGAGTGATTCCCCCATCCACATCAAATATGTGGAACAGAGAATCTTCGGATCGGCAGCACACCCACACAGAAAGTAAAGTATAAAGGTGGTTTTGACAAAGCACTTCTATAGTGTGAAATGCGTCAACCTACCTGCATTTCCCCTGCCTGTACCCATCCAGTGCTTTTAATATTCATGCTTCAATAAAGACTTTATACTTTACTTACTGTGTGAGTGTGCTGCCGATCCGAAGATTCTCCGTTCAATGTTTTCTGCTGCAGTGGCAGAGCGTGCACCCCACCTCACAGAAGCAACATTGGGGTGTTACCGATTGTTTCACCTGTGAGCAGCAATCTCTTTCACTACATCAAATATGTGGATGGAGGAATCTGGTCAAATTTTATATATATATATATATATATATATATATATATGAAATTTAACTTAATGCAGTAAGAAAACACCTGTGTTATAGCAGCATCCCCCAATACTTACCTGAGCCACATCTCTGTTCAGCGATGTCCACGAGTCCCTCGGACATCCGGGACTCTCCTCCTGATTGGCTGAGACACAGCAGCCGCACCATTGGCTCCCACAGCTGTCAATCAAAGTCAGTTAGCCAATCAGGAGAGAGAGAGGAGGCGGGGCTGAACAGCATCTCCATGTCTGAATGGACACACGGAGCTGCAGCTCGGCTCGGGTGCTCCAATAGCAAGCCACTTGCTGTGGGGGGCACTCAACAGGAGGGAGGGGCCCCAGGAGCAGCGAAGAGGGACCCTGAAAGAGAAGGATCCAGGCTTCCGTGTGCAATACCAACTGCACATAGGCGGTAAGTATTACATGTTTGTTATTTATTTATTTTTTAAACAAGACTTTACAATCACTTTAATGTATGGCCTGCCTATACCTAGGAGTCATACTTCTTCTGCTGGACTTAATAATTTGCATCATGGTGTCAGTTTTCGTGGATAATGCTAAATGTGCCCATTACTCTTCAGGGGATTTGTCTACTGTCGGAATGAAGATTTGGAGGCTGGCTGGATTGCTTATGGAAATGGGAAGCTGCTTCATCGGCCGACATCTTTCGATAACAAACCTCATTTCCTTTTCCAAATCATCGACCAGTACACCCTTCAGGTAAACGGATGGCTTTGTAGTAGACTTGCTTGTATTAATGAAAATTAGGTAAATGTGAGGTTTGTAAAGAACTCATAGATCTGGCATTGTTCTCTGAACAACTTATAAAATAGTTATTGGTTATACTGTAAGTATTCATTTACTCTTGCGGTTTCACACGGAAAACTTTTTTAAAAATGTTTTTATATGCATCAAAAAGGTATGACAAATGGTAGCAGTGTGTATATGTCCAGTTTAACCCCCAACCTTAAGTTAAAGGATTAATATCTCTTAGGCTTAAAGAATGACTCAGTCTTTTTGGCAAAACTTCTGGCAAAAATTATTTCTCTATTGTCTAAGGACACAACTTGACATCAGCCATGTACTAACAATACAAACATTTGTTATTTTTTGACAATCCAATATAAGCTTTTGAAAAATCTCCTTTCGTGTCGTGGGTTCTATCTGCCTGCTGGCCATCTCTTTCCACAACTTCCTGGATTCCCTGTAATGCTTTGTAGCTTCTCTGCTGTTTTGCTCATAGGGCACAGGGAGTACGTATCCCAGAATTCAAGGAAGTAAATGTGTGGGGATTTTCTAAGTAAGTTTTCAAACGTCAACATCGTTAAGATTTATTGGGAGTAGACTAAAAATAAGTGACATACACGGTGGATGTGTATGTATGTATGTATGTACACACATATATATACATTATGATTTTACATTTTGACTATAAATACGCTTTAATGATAAGCAAGGTTTTACTGCTATCGACAGGAGAAATAGACAATAGGCCCATAGAAAACTAAAGGCATACTGCACAGGCCAGCTGCAAGCAATTCTGTTCTCTCATTTGCCTTACATTGGTGGCAGCGAGAGGGTTAAGGGACAGAGTTGACCACAGCAGACCCAATTTTGGAGTACATGCACCTGCAGTCCAATTGGTCACACAGCCGTCCTCTGTTTAACTTTTGGTACACTTCTGCTCAGCTGTTCGTAAGTATTTCTGGGGGACTGGGTAAGGCCCTTTTCTAAAAGTCTTTCATTTTCACTAGCATGTCTGGTGCTAAATGGAAGGGCATTTGCCCTATAGGTACAAGCAACCCACCTTACTCAGGACCAAACTCTGATTAACATTGAGCTTGTCACAGGCAAAAATTGTGCCATTTACACTTCTTGAAGGTCCCAGTCAGAACCACCCGTGCCTTTTGCCTGATTCTGAACCCCCCCCTCCGTCCTATTCATCCTCAGGTACTTATTCCTCTTCCACCTTGTAAGAGGTTAACCAAGAAGTATCGCCAATGCTTTTTTAGCCATACTTCTCTTCTGGGTCACAGGCATGCACTTATTTCTGCACTCCTGTGATCTAGATTCAGCCAACCGCAGGATAAAGCCTGGTGTCCGCTAATGTCACTGAGCCTATCCAGGCTTTGGATGGATCACGACTTTAGCATAGAGTTCCACCCAGATGCCTGACTGGCATTTGGCTTAGCCTCTCAGAGCACCACTGGGGGCATTGCCCCCTGTACAGTCGGACGCTCCAGAGAGTGATTAAGGGGCAGAGCAAAGAGCAGTGACTGACGGTCACTGCTCTCTGCTCAGAGCAGACAGAGAACTGAGGGATCAGCAGTTGATCAGTGATCATTCAGTTCCTAGTCTTAGAGCCGGCAGTAGACAGCCGGTCCGATGCTGCAGCCCTGTTGGGTGAGTGCGTGTTGATTTTTTTTTTTTTTCCCTCACTTCTCCCCCCTAAATACCCACTGCTACCTTCCCCAGCAGATGCTCACACAGAGACTTAAAGCGGACAAATCTTGTTCTCACAATATTAGTCTATCACGTTTATCGAAGGTTGAAAGACTTATTTTTGCTAATATGAGTCTCTGGGGGTTTATCCCACATGCGTTTTTGGTGGGCTCGTTTTTAGCCCCCCAAAAAAAAACATTTTATACTTGGCATCTTCAAAGATGTCTGCATTGTCTGTTTTTTAGCATCCTCTTGCTAATGATTTACGGATTCGTACTGTTATACAAGGGGTTACTCACCTCACTGCTCTTGTTAGGCCTTCTCTTCAACTGTGGGATTTAATTTATGATTTCTTAGTGTTACAAAGATCCCCCCCGTCAAACATTTTTTGAGACTGTTTCTAGCCCCTAAGGTAGCCTATCTTGTGGCCATCTCCTTGGCCAGGTTTTCTGAGTTATTCTTGTTTTTCTGTAAGGAGCCTCTTTTGATCTTGCATAAAGAGAAGGTTGTTTTGCGATCAAGGCCCTTATTTCTTACCTAAAGTAGTCTCTGCATTTCACCTTAGTGAGGATATTGTGTTCCCTTTCCTGTGTCCGACAGCGGTTCACCCCAAAGTGATATCTCACTGCTGAGTGTGGCAAGGGCCGTCAAGGTTTACCTTTTTGGCCACAGCTTCTTCCAATCAAATGCATTTCTTGTTTGTTATTTCAGAAGGTTCTAAAAGAGGTTCTCCTACTTCCAAATCCACTATTTTCTAAGCAGATTAGACCAGTTATTGTGCAGGCCTAGGAGTTGCCAGATAAAGTGCCTGTTCTTGGCATTAATTTCCACTCCACTAGGACAGACGGTTATTCTTGGGCTTTTCATCATCAAGCCTCTGTGTCTCAGATCTGTATGGCTGTGACCTGGTCTTCTGTAAATATGTTCTCTAAGCGTTACAAGGTTGATGTGTCTATCTCCACAGATGCTAGTTTTGGTTGATAGGTTCTGCCAAAGGCCATATCATGTCTTTGGTGCTCCCCAGCAGGGTCACGGACACAAAAGCCTGACTGAGGTTCTTCCCTTTCCCCACTCTTTTTTTTTTTTTTTTTGTTTTTGTTTTGTCTGGAGCTCCACTTTAACCATTTCTGGAGGCTTTCTAGCAAGTGTACTCTCAGATGCTGCTCCACATTAACAACAGTCTATTTAAAGCTCCCCAGGCAATCTGGGTCATGCATATGATCTCCTTTAAAACTTAACTAATACGTTGTTATGAGACCCTCAGGACCAGGCAGCAACTTTCTTTGTCAGGATGGCTATTACTATATAGCTCATCCCTATTTGACAATATCCTTTATCCTTTAGCTGACGTATCGAATTGCTGCATGCTTCAGCAAAATGTTATTTTAATTTTAAACTGCTGAACCAACTGCACACTCAGCAGTTTAAACTTTAAAGGCAAATCCTACTGTAAACGCAACTGTGAATTTCAATGCTTAAAAGTGGTTGTAAAGTCTAATCTTTTTTTTTTTTTTACCTTCATGCATTCTATGCATAAGGGTACAAAATGTCCCAGTAATTTCCCCATGACTAAATAGTTACCTGATTCCTCCACTGATCTATCTCTGTCACGTCTGTAGCACTGCTGCTCGCTCTTCCTAGTCTCACAAGAGACCATGAGAGCAGCTGCTGTCAGTCAAATCCTGTGAGAAGGGAGCTGGGACGTGGCTGAGCCACGCTGTGTGTATTATATAAATTCTCACAGCCTGGCTTGGGAGTACATCTGCAAGGGTGACCCCTCAGCTTAGAGCTTCGGTCTTTAACCACTTCAATATAGGGCACTTTTTCCCCTTCCTGCCCAGACCAATTTTCAGCTTTCAGCGCTGTTGCATTTTGAATGACAATTGCGTGGTCATCCAACACTGTACCCAAACAAAATTATTATGTTTTTTTTTCTCACAAATAGAGCTTCCTTTTGGTGGTATTTGATCACCTCCTGAGGTTTTTATTTTTTGCGCTAGAAATACAAAGACTGTAAATGTTAAAAAAAAGTTTTTTTTTCTTTTACAAAACTTTGTAAAAAAGCAAGTTTTCTCCTTCACTGATTGGCACTGATGAGGCTGCACTGATTGGCATTGATGAGGCTGCACTGATTGGCATTGATGAGGCTTCACCGATTGGCATTGATGAGGCGGCACTGATGAGGCGGCACTGGTGGGCACTGAGTGCCATCCCTATTTGGCATTGATTGGCATCCCTGGTGGTCCTGGGTGGGCATCCCTGGTGGTCCCTCTGGAGAGCTGCACTGATAATCAGCGCAGACCCCCCCCCATCAGGAGAGCCGCTGATCGGCTCTCCTCTACTCACGTCCGGCAGTGCGGGTGGAGGAAAAGCAGATAAACTGCTCTTCCTATTTCCACTGTGATGAACTGTGACTGGACACAGCTGATCACGTTGTAAAGAGACTACATCAAAGGCTCTTTACCTCGATCGGAGATGCGGTGGGTCAGACTGACACACCACAGATCGCTGCGCTGCACATCCCCAGGGCTTATCTTGCTGGACATCATATGACGCCCAGTTAGGATAACTGAACCTCTTCCCGGCCTTCATTCTGCATATGGTGGGCGGGAAGTGCTTAAAGTGAATGAAATCTTAAGACATAAAATAGGAACAAAGCATATCCCTGTAGTGTGTACTTGTTTCTATTATGGGCTCTTTCACACTGAGGAGTTTTTCAAGCACTCTTAAAAAAAAACAAAAAAAAAAAAACACTGGGGCGATGCACTTCAATTGCAGTGAAAAAAATCCTGCTTGCAGCATCTTTGGAGCATGTGCGGGGAGCCTAAAAACCGTACCAAAACGTACCTTCCCATTGAAATAAATGGGAACCTCTTCAAAAGCACCTCAAAAACGTCCCCCACTAAGCGTTTTTGGTGCAATTTTTGAGTCATTGGAACACCGCACTGGCATCCCCTGTGGACATCGGGTCTGCCAGAGCCGCTGAATGGCATCCCCTGTGCCTCCAGCGGCGCACCACCCAGTGGCTATTGCATGAAATGACGTACAGGTAAGTGATTTTGCGCAATAGAGCCGACCTGACGCAGTAAATATGCGGTAGGTGGCCGGCAAGTGGTTAAAAGTATAAGTTCATCTTCACTAAAATGCACTCTGTGCTGTACAGTATGGGTTCATTAGCATACTGTGTTGCATCTGTGGCTCCCTTTCAGCTTGTAGCAAAAACTGCATTAAAAAGAATCTTTCTTAAAAAGTTCTGCAGCCTACAGTGGTTCTGTTCAAGGTTATTGTAGAGACGGAGCAGCCATTGCTAGCAGTGCACACTATTGCCACAGGAAGGAACATTGTCCTGTTCTTTCGGGCTGCACATGTACAGTGTGAACTCTCCTCTGTTGCATCCGCTGAGCTCATCAAAGGCAACAAGTGAGAGTACACACACTGCTTGTCTGTAGCCCAAAAGAACAGAACAGCGTTCCCTCCTTTGGCACTAGGGGGCACAACTGCTCTGTACCTATAAAAACTGAGGACAAAGCCATGACAAGCTGCAGAATAGTTTAAGGTGGCTTGTATTTAATGCAGTTTTGGCCTATATTTATTAAACTGAACTTGAGCCCTAACTGGAATTCAGGTTTAGCACTCTATGCTGCTATAACCATATCGGACAGCATAGTGTGCTTTTTGGTAAGGTGAGCTTGCACTTTAATCTTACGCTGAATATATACAGCTATGTGGCAGTTCAGGTTCACTTTAACTGCTTGACCTTTAATCAGCTTTCTTTTCTGTTTGCAGATCACTCAGATAATCACCATGCCAGCCAATCATTTTCCTATTGGTAGCAACATGACCACAGTGCACCTATCTTCTGATGGCACTTACTTTTATTGGATTTGGTCTCCAGCAAGTCTAAATGAGAAGACACCTAAGGGTCACTCTGTGTTTATGGACATCTTTGAATTAAATGTAAGTTTCGTTACTCCTTTAAAAAAAAAAAAAAAAAATAGATTTTAATAGCGTAAAATATAAGTCGCATACAAAATCTCAAACAAGGTTTGTTATCTAAGTAATCTTTTTTTTTTTTTTTTGGGGGGGGGGGGGGGTTTATATTTATAAAATTAAGAACCAAAAAGACAGTTTACCCCAGCCATTGATCCCAATCGGATATCCTCAAAATACTCCATCCCCTCCCGCAAGGACCATAACTCAACTATATACATAAAACCATGGGCAATTGCAGATGGGGTATGTTGCTCCGAAATCCCTTTCTTTATATTATTGTGTAGTACCTTTTAACCCTAAGCATCAGTTAGGGCCTAGCAATAAAAAACACAAAGACCATTATCATGCAGCGTCCCCTCACCCCTTAACCACTCGGTGATCCACATCTTCCTCCAGCGTATATTTCAAGTGTAGCCACCAAAACCACGCCTTCCTAAACTTCTTTGGGGGAACTCTGCTCCTCATGCGATATAAAAGAATGTCTGCATTTACTACCTTCAACCGCATCCCTAACGTCAGTTGTTCCGTATATATCTACCTCCTGAGCTTCTGTACCCCAAAATAGGGAATCCTAAGGAATAATTTGGTATACATATCTAACTCCTCTTAGTCACATATTCCCAAGAGGCAACGCAAACGGGAGCATATATTAGGAAGGTCAAATTTGTCAGTTAGAAATTGTCAAGGACCTCCTGCCACAACTCCTCCGACAGCTCTGGTGCAATAGCCATCTATCTAGACCTATCAGACCAGGATCCCCAGGCTCCAACGCCAGATAATATCTGGATATTCTCTTGGCTGGATCAGGGTCCAACAATGTAGTCTCCAGAGAGGTATTTTTAACCTGAACCTCACCTCTACTAAACTGCACGATTGCTGCCTGATGCGCTTCAGATACTATAAAATGTTAGGTCCTGGGTATCCCTAACTGGTCCCTCAGTTGATCAAAGGAGCGTAGTTTACCTTCCTGGTATACATGATGTAGGTACTTTACCCCAAATTGGGCCCAAACATAGCCATCTTCTAGCCTAAAGAACTCCGTCAGAGACCTATTACACCATAGCTGACTATTAGGGCAGAGCCTTAAAGATGCATCTCCTACATGTTGGGAACATATTTTTAAAAAATTCTACCATGAAGCGCCATCACAGAGCCCATCCTCCTACCTGGGACACCTTTCCTATAAATCATATTTAAAAGGGTCTCCTGGGAAGCGGCCACTGCAGCTTCCAGCAACGTAGTTGCAATGGCATTCTGGGGGAAAAATCGCCAGTGTAGGAAGGACAGTTGAGATGCAAAGTTCGCAATGCAAGTCTGGGAGGGCTAATAATTAATGGGTATTTTCAATACAGTTATAGACACCCTAGGAGAACGGGATCCCCACAGGAAACCCACCACAATAGATTATATGCCCCGGGAGACTTGCTTTGGCACAAAAACAGGGAAATCGAAAGAATATACAAAAATTGTGGGACAAAAATCATTTCTGAATACATTTATTCGACCCATCACTGTGAGTGGGAGAGTCTGCCATTTATGTACCTTCTCACAAAATGCTCCTATGATCCGTTTCAAATTGACCTCCAAAAATCCAAAAACATAGAAATGGGGAGTTGCACTAAAATCCCCAAGTATTTGAAAGAACTAGATAATGGAGTGGGGCAATTGTCAGAAATCATCACACCTTCATCAATGGGAAAGACAACTTAGTCCAGTTAATACAGAAACCAGAGTATTCTCCAAATTCCTGGATCAACCCGAAAGCCGCCAAAAGTGGGGGACCTGGGTCCTTCTGGTATAATAACATGTCTTCCGCGTATAAGGGTATGCGTTCCTCCACCACCCCACGCGAAGGCCAGAAAAAGTATCACTGGGCTGCAACCTAGCAGCGAGGGGCTCTATGGCCAGAGGAGGGGCGACAGTGGGCACCCCTGCCTAGTCCCATGAAAAATAGGAAAGGTTTCCGAGATAATACCATTTACCTGTAGTCCCACCATCGGTTAAGTGTACAGTAGTCTCACCCAGGAGATAAGACAGGGCAAAACCCGTAGGATTCCAACAGCTGGAATAATTAAGGCCACTCCACCAAATCACATAGCTTCTTAGTATCTAAGGAGGCTACTACCCTTGCCCTGGAGTTGTCATGCCGGGTTTGAAGGTTTACAAAGTGTCTCCTGACATTCATCTGGGCACATCTACCCGGAATGAATCCCATTTGATCCACATTAATACGTTTTAGCATGACCGTTTGAAGTCTCCCTGCCAGAGTCTTGGCCAATATCTTTGTGTCCACATTCACCAACGAGATCGGGCGGTATAAGTCGCACTCCTTAGGGTCCTTGGATCAGAGCCACCAGAGCTTCTCTCATGGACGGCGGCAATCTAACCGATTTTAAAGACCTGCAGCAGACGGGGGGCCAAAAGATCTGTGAATGTGCCGTACCACTCTGAGTGCAGACCATCAAGACCGGGAGATTTCTGGGGCGCAAAAGCCATTGCCCCTTCAACCTCTTCTACAGTAATATTCTTTTCCAGTAGGTCTCTGTCTTCACATGTTAATATGGGAAGATCAATATTAGCTAAGTAGGTCATCAATTCATCTCGCCCCTGAGAGGCACACAACACATAGAGCTCTCTATAAAACTGCGTAAAGACTTGCAGTGTCTCCACCGAGTCAGTAACCTCTGTTTTGTACATGTTATAGATACTCTTTATATATTCAGGGACATATTCTGGTCTGACCAAGTATGCCAGGAGTCCGCTATTATCCCCAAACTCAAAAATATGTCTTCTGTTGTGCTAGCCGAAGTTTTGTGGTCTGGCCAGTTAAAATAGCTCGGTAGGCCCGAGTCTTCTCCTGCAGTGCCAGTAGCCCATCCCGAGTCGGGTCTCTAACGTCTTGCCTCAGCCAAGAACACTTCTGTCTCCTTGTCCTTCACCGTAGAGGACAAAGTTTCTTAACTCTAAGACATGACAGGCAAGTGTGACTGGCTCTCAATGGGGCCGGTGTCTTGACGAGAATGTTCCCTCGGCGGATAAGTTCCCCCCTGTACTGCGCAGGCGTAGCGCCTGCGCAGTACGGACTACTGTCAGCCGCCGGAGATAGCTGAAGCTCAAACGCTTCAATCAGCTGTACACGGCGCCTGCGCCCTAGGTCCAGGTTCCTTCCCCACCATCCAAGTGGACCTAGAGGGGGAATCTAAAAGAGCCGAGCGAAGCGAGGCCGTGCCCGAAGCGTGGCGAGCGAGGCCGTGCCCGAAGCGTGGTGAGCGAAGCGAGCCCGCGAGGGGCCCTCTTACAGGCGGCGTGTACAGCTGATTTTCAGCTTTTCCGCTTCGGCTGTTTCCGCCAGAGGGGGGAACTTAGCCGCCGAGCAGAACTTTCTCGGCAGAACACAGGTTCACACTGGTCTGGGGCAGCTGCGAAACGGATTGCAAAAGGGACCTGTGCTTGTGTTTTTGTCTGGTTCAGGTGCGGATTCGGGCAAAAATGCGGACCTAAATCGCACCTGAACCAGTGAACAGACACGCACCGGACCCCAGGCACGAACCCACGTATGTGAACCCAGCCTAAATTGGTGGTCTGGGCCTGGGGGCCGGATGTGGTCCTTTGCCTGCCTTTATCTGGCCCTTGGTATTAACAATGAGGCATAATATATGCCACTGACACCAATGATGGCACACTATTCCTCCCACTGACACCAATGATAGCACACCATTTCTCCCACTGATGCCAAAACTCCTCCTCTCGCGGACACTCCTCCCCTAGTATGTATGGTATAGCTGCCTGAATGATAAGCAAGACATGGCTCTTACACCTTTTTTATGTAATATATAATATATATTTATTTGACTGTTCCATTTGCTTCTAACTCTTGTATGTGTGCTTGTGTTTTAGGGAGAAAATGGAGTCTACATGGCATTACCTCTTCATGAGCGTATTATACTGATGAGGAAAGAGGGCGAGTCAGCCAAAAGCATTAATGAAATGCTCCTCAGTCGATTATCTAGATACAGAGCGTCTCCATCTGCAACCCTTGCTGCTCTAACTGGATCAACAATCTCAAATACACTGAAAGAGGACCAAACTGGTGAGTGCAATGATATTTGTTATATGTTCCGAACATTGTACGCACCATCTGTGGGGTCGTGCCATTTTTCTGCTCGTGGTAGAACATTATAGTTACAGTATACTAGTATATTTCTGAATGCCTTTGAGACTTTGTTCAAGCACTGCATGTCCATTAGTATGCTCATGTGTTTGGGGCCAATAAAATTGTTTTAGCTGTACCTGTAATCAGTGGCAGCTGGTGCTGGAAGCTTTTGGGGGGGGGCGTAGGCGGGCCCCTGTAGGTCTGCACTCACCTTACGGGCAGAGCACTCCAGCAGTCACGGCTCCCCTGGTGCAGCGGCTTCTGTGTCGACTCGGTCTTCGGCCTCCTGTCCTGATTGGCCAGGCAGGAAGCCGAAGCTGATTCGCTGCTTTTGCAGGGTGGGAGTGCTGCGCCCCGAGGACAACATAAAACATTCCAATTGGGACCTCGGGCTGTGCTCACGTTCTTGTGTTGGGGTGAGGGACCTGGTAGAGACCTGTCGGTCCTGCACGTCGCACAGTGCACGACCCCACAGATGGCGCGGGCTTTGGGGGCAGAGCCCCTGCTCCCCATGTGGACTGGCCGCCACTGCCTGTTATAGTGGCTTAAAAAAGTCTTACACGTGTGGGTTTTTTTTTTTGTTTTTTTTTGTTTTTTTTTGTTTTTTTTTGTTTTTTTTTGTTTTTTTTTTTACACTAAGCACAATGAAATAAATGTTCCCTAGTAAAGTGTTTGTTAAAATTCTAACCCTGCCACTTGCAGTTTACAACTTGCTGCTGCCTTCTGCTCCGTCAGTGCTGCTTCCCTGAACTTTTGGTCTTCACAGGAAGGAGTTAACAGTGGACAGTGCAGTCTCCAGTTATTCTGTTATCGAGGAGCAGGGGAGTTTCTTGCCATCCTTTGGCTGCGTGTTTCTATTGATGCACACAGTGTAGAGTCACACAACTGTAGTCCCTGCATGTAAGGTTGGCGCCATAGGATGTGGCAAGGGAAAGGAGCCACCCTGAAACAGGAAACCTGGGTCAGCGGTCATGGTACCAGCTTTACCTGGAACATAGAGAAGGAATAAAAGATAAAGAAGCTGCATACTGATCAAATCTGCTACTGAAAATAGAAAAAAAAGAAGTAAAGATTTACTATTGCTTTAACCACTTGCCGACTGCCTTACTGGGAAAGTATGTTCTTGCTTTGCAGTTTAATACTGGTGTTATGGCTACAGCTCGATGCCTTAACTTTGGTATTATCTTTAGCATAACTTTCTGATAAAAATACTCAGAGTGGCTAATTAGCCACTGTATCATGTTAAGAAGCTGCTGGAGGTAAACCCCCCTACCCCCAGTGGCTGGCCATTGAGATTAGCAAAGGAAAGATGGCCTCTGCTCATCTCGTTGACCTAGGCGACCGGGAGCAATGTCATGACACCACTTCCGGTTCACGCCTGATGTAAACAAGGCCTTTTTAAAGCATTAGATCAAATTATTTTTCTTTAATCTAAAGCGTCGCCTATGGAGACTTTAAAGTACTGTAGTTTGGCGCCATTCCACAAGCACGCGCAAATTTAAGACTTGACTTATTGGGTATCTATTTACTTAAAGCGGAGTTCCACCCAAAAGTGGAACTTCGGCTCATTTTACTCCCCCCCCCTTCGGTGCCACATTTGGCACCTTTTGGGGGGAGGGGGGGGCAGCATACCTGTCTTTAACAAGTATGCTTTACCCACTTCCAGGAGCCTCAGCCGCTGGTATTGACTACATGGCTGGGGCTCCCTCCTCCCCTGTCACCAGGCCAGTAGGAGAGAGGAGCGCAGCCTAGCAGGGTTCCCGGCATAAGCCGTAAGGCTTCACTGCCTGGTTCCCTTACTTGCAATGAAGGCGGCATGCACCCGACAGCTGATGGAAACATCAGCTGCGGTGCCGACATCGCTGGACTCCAGGACAGGTAAGTGATTATTAAAAGTCAGCAGCTGCAGTATGTGCAGCTGCTGGCTTTTAATTTTTGCAGTGGTGGGCGGACCTCCTCTTTAACATCCTATCATATTTTACAAAAAAAATTGTGTTTGACAAACAGCTGTGCAAGTACCATGTGACATAAAAAATTGCAACTTTTTTTTATTCTCTAGGGCCTCTGAGATATATGTATGTGTGTGTGTGTGTGTGTGTGTGTGTGTATGTGTGTGTATATATATATATATATATATATATATATATATATATATATATATATATATATATATATATATATATATATATATAAATGTTTGGGGGTTCTAAGTAGTTTTCAGTCCACAGTTTGTTTGATGTGCTACATGAGGACTTAAAACCTCTATCATCCATTCTTATCCTTAAAGGCCTATGCTTGATAAGCAATGAAGTCCCTGAGATGCAATCAATTCCAAGACCTACCGAGTGCAAGACCACTTATACTGACCAGTTTGCCATAATGTTGTTAGTACGGTTTTTCCAATCTGTTGATGCTACAAAAAATATTAATCGTTGCATTTCTACATGTAGCTCAAAAGGGCTACTTTATATAAAAAAAATTAATAAAATGCCATTGTACCAAATAAAAATGTAAATGCTTATCATATTGTAAAATTGTTTAATTTAATTTTTGTTACAGCTGCAAACACAAGCTGTGGCCTGCCCCTAAAAATGTTAAGAAAAACTCCCATGTACACATGTGGCACATATTTGGTACTTATAGTACCTCCCCCAGGAGGATCTGGCAGTTCTGCAACCAGGTCTTTGTTCGGTGGAACTACTGGCTTGTCGTCTCTAAAAAGTAAGTAGTGTGAAATGTGTCCTAATGCTTCCAGATACAGCTACTTCCTTCACATTTTGAAATACTAGTTCCCTGGCTGTCATTGGAGTACATTTAGTACTTTCTTTGTTACTGTCCCAGAAAGTTACATAAATTAGAAGTTCTGACTTCACTGACTTTGCTGACTTGCGTTCTTGATCCAGACCAGTGTATACGTTTTCAGAGAAAAGCGGAGGCAGCCAGGAAGCTGGTATTTTCAAAAATAGGCATGCAGTGGCAACCTTCATATTTCTCCCAGTACAGGATTTGCACTTTTTTTTTTTACTTAAACAAGATTTTATTGAACAAAAAAGAAAGCACACATGGATAAAGTGTTTGTGACATACTTCTGACAGAATTTACAGGATCGTATTTAGATATCACACAGCAACATCCCTCCACAATACATGCTATTAGTATATGACAATAAAACTGGTATCCTTTTCCTTAGGTTATACATTACTATGTGTATTGTACTGCTGTATCTTCAAGTCCACTCCCACACGTATCTCAGATGCAGAGACCAGTGAGAAGAAGAGTCATGGTACACTTATCCCCATTTAGGTGCTAATTTCAGGAGCCTTAAGCCACCTATCCCAGATCCTTTCATACTTCGAGGGACATCCTCTATGTGAATAGATAAGCTTCTTATTGGGCAGTGTATTATTGATTTCTTCTATACAGTGTGAGAGCTCTGGTGGATTGGGTCTCATCCAAACTCTAGCTATACCTTTCCTTGTGGAAAATAGGCTTTCGTTCAGGAATATTTTGGTAAATGTATCTAATTCCGGTTCAGGAAATTTACCTAGGAGACACGGCATAGGGGAGCCCGTTATGTCATGTAGGAACTGTATCACCTGTGACCAGAATGTCTTAATCTTGGGGCATTGCCACAGCAGGTGATAGAATGTACCTGTAGCTTGGCTACTCATTGGACAATTGGAGGACTGGTCTCGCTTATACTTGGAGATTCGAAGCGGTGTGAGGTATGATCGGTGTATTATGAAAACTTGAGTAAGTTGGTGAGATAGCCTGGGAGAGACCAATTTACATGTGTCTAAGGCATCACTCCATTCCTCATCTGCCACAGGCCCCATCTCTTCCTCCCATCTAATCTTCAAGGCATATGCTGATGTGGTCGCCTGGGGGAGTGCTAGCATGCCATAAAATTGAGAAATTAGTTTTTTGGGGTCGGGGCATTTGATGGCTTCCATTAAGGGACAAGTGCCAAGGGAGAGGTCGCCTGAAGACATTTGGTTTGGGAGTATAAACTCAGATTTCAGCCTGTCAAAATTTTTCAATTTTCCATCGTGACTGATATGTGACAGATAGAATATTCCTCTAGAGCTCCACACCTCACTGTCTGGGATTGAGTTGAATTCTGGCAGGACTGCATTGTGCCATAGGGGGATGTATTAATGGAATATGGGTAAGTTGAGTTTGACTGAGACTACGGTCCACACCCTTCTGATATGGTACAACAGGGACCTGCGCTCGTCAAGCCTGCCTTCACTTTCCACTTTCCCTACTATTGTCACAAAGGGATCACCGGTGTTTTGTGACTACCCAGGACAAAAGAAACAAAGGAACCTATCCTTGTCTGTCTTGTCAATGAAGAGCTTGTGCCTATTTTTTCCCCATATAAATGATTTTAGAATGGCTTCCATCGATTTCAAATGTCTAAGCACCAGATACACTGGCGTGTGCCAGATCATATATAATATTTTGGGCAAGAGAACCATTTTTACAAGATTTATTCGGCCCATCAATCCTAATGGGAGGCGGGCCCATATCTGGGTCTTTTGCCTAAGCATTTCATAGAGTGGAGTCATATTGAGCCAAATGAAATCAGCTGGGTCCCGTGTGGTCCGTGTTCCCAGGTATTTAATGCTATCTACTCTGTAAGGGGAGCATAGCTCTGTCTCTAGGAGGTGGGTAGCTGTCCTGGGGGAGTATCTGGGATTTATCCCAGTTGATGCGGAGTCCGGAGAAAGTGCCAAACATTTCTATCAGGGCTAGGGCAGTCAGGAGAGAGTTAGCCAAGTCATCCTAATACAGCAGAGTATCGTCAGTGTAAGTGTTGATTTTTTGCGTTACCTCCCCCCTACTAAGCCCTACTATATCAGGGTGTGCGCGTATGGTTATCACCAGTGGATCTGCTGCCATCGCATAAAGCAGTGGCAACAGAGGGCATCCCTGTCTTGTTCCCCTGGTAAGGGGGAACTGTTTAGAGGGCCACCCATTGGTGACCACCCTAGCAACCAGGGCCTGATATAACAAATGAATCCACTTTATAAATTTAGAGCCAAGGCCAAATTTGCCCAGGCAGGCCCATAGGTATCCCCACTCGACCGAGTCGAATGCCTTGGCAGTGTCCAGAGCCACAATTATCCTGGACCCCGGGTTGTCATGGGTGTTCTGAAGGTTGATAAACAGACGCCTAAGGTTGAAGGAGGTATTTCTGCCTGGCATAAATGCCGCCTGGTCCCCATGCATCAATGATAAGATTACTTTATTGAGGCAGATGACAAGCACTTTTGCAAGTATCTTGACATCCACCTTAAGTAAGGAGATGGGGCGGTAGGATTCTGGGAGATGTGGGTCCTTACCGGGTTTGGGAATCAGTACTATCGTTGCTTCCCTCATGGATTCTGGTAGTTCGGAGTCTGTAAAGATGGAGTTGTAAAGCGACCGTAGTCTAGGAGCAAGTAGTTCAGACTATGTGGAGTAGAATTCCACCTGTAGGCCATCTGAGCCCGGAGCCTTAGACCTGGGGAATTCCGCTATCGCCCCAGAGATCTCATCCACCGTGAGTGGTGCCTCTAGTTTCTCAACCTGCTTCTCAGTCAACTGAGGGATATGTAGCTCAGAGAGGAATGGCTCTATCATGGATGTATCATCTGGGGCCAATGTGGTATATAGTGAGGTAAAAAAGTTTTTGAATTGCATCGCGACTTGGCTAAGCTCTGTTATCAGTGCATCTCCAGAAGAGCGATGTGAAATCACCACGGGCAGTCTCTCCTCGCAATGCACCAGATAGGCCAAAAGTTTTCCAGCCCCTTCCCTGTGTACGAATGATTTTTGTCTGCAAAAGAATAATTTTCGCCTAGGCCCTAGACTTTTCATAATGCATTAAGTCCACTGTCCTAGAACGTAGTTTGAGATTAGTGGCTCTATCACTAGTGGGGTCTTCCATGAATGCCCTCTCCGTCGAGAGAAAACCCTCCGTGGCTTCAGTCATTGTTGTTTCTGAGGTGCGCTTAATCTTATTGATATGCATAGTAAGTGTCATGCGAGCGTGGGTTTTAAATGCGTCCCAAACTATCTGTTGTGATGCAGTGCCTCCATTAGTGGTTAAGTATTGTTTCCAGGTCAGTTATGTCATCTCCCTCTGGGAGCAGCGTCCGCCAGAAGGGGTTTAACCTCCATGTAGCTGGAGGTCTGTTATGTGGCAAGGATAGCGTGGCCCAGTAGGGACAGTGATCTGAGAGTGACCTAGGGGAAAATCCCACGTCCGTAGTAGGGACTGGGACAGAAGGATGAGGTCTATTCGGGACATGGAGTGGTGGGATGAGGAGAAGCAAGAGTAGGCTCTCTCTGTGGGATTCTTGGATCTCCAAGAGTCCACTAGATTGAAGTCTCTCAGCAACCTAGCAAATTGCGTCTGGTGGGGGGATGTCCTTTGTGGTCTTGGACCTACATAGTCTATCATAGTGTGGATCTAGGACATTTTTAAAACCGCCCAGCCATATCACTGGAATAGAGGGGTGTAATGCCATAAAGCTAAACCCGGCAGACAGTGTGGCAGAGTTGAACGGTGGTGGTATATAGAATGCCATCAAAGGTATCAAATCTCCATGCATCTTGACTTTTAAGAATACATATCTGCCCTCTGGGTCTATCTCTGAGTCCTGGAGCTCGAAGTGTGTGGTCTTTGCAATGAGGACCGAAACCCCTCTACAGTGGATGGTGCGGACGGAGTGGTAAGTCCACCCCACCCATGGACGTTTAAGTGTCAGCAATACTGGGCCCTCGGCATGAGTTTCCACCAGAACTGTTACATCAGCCCTTTGTTCTTTGAAAAGTGAAAATATGGCCGACCTCTTAAAGGGTCCCGCATGCCGCGGACATTCCATGTGAGGAATTTCAGGGTGGCCATGGGTTATAAGTAGGGTTGTCCCGATACCACTTTTTTTGGACCGAGTACAAGTACCGATACTTTCTTTCAAGTACTCGCCGATACCGATTACCGATACTTTTTTTTTTAAATGTCACGTGACATTGTTTTTTTGTTTTTTTTTTTTTTTTTAACAGTGCTTGCTTTTTTTTTGGGGGGGGGGGGGGGGGGTGAACGGTGTATGTGTGTGTTTTTTTTTTTTTTTTTTTTTTTTTTTTTTTTTTATTTACAACTTTTATTTTTTACAATAATTTTTTTTATTCTTTATTGTTTTTTTTTTTTTTTGTTTTTTTTTAATCAGCCCTTTTGGGGGGCTTTGGTGAGATATCAGGGGTCTTAACAGACCTCTGATATCTGCCCCTTGAGCCAGAGAAAGAGACAGAGGATAGAGATTCCCCAGTCCCTTTCTCTGCAGCCTCAGCTGCACTGAGAATGAATGGAGAGAAGACAGCAGCTTCTCTCCATTCATAAACTGACACATCGTAATCACAGGAGATTACAAAGTTTCAGTTATTGTGAATGGACAGAGTCAGCTGACTCTATCTATACACAAAGGAAGGAGGAGGGGGACTGAGGAACGGAGGGGGAGAACGGAGGGAGACAGATAAGGAGAGAGGAACGGAGGGAGACAGATAAGGAGAGAGGAACGGAGGGGACAGATGAGGAGAGCAGAACGGAGGGGACAGATAAGGAGAACAGAACGGAGGGGAAAGATAAGGAGAGCAGAACGGAGGGGACAGATAAGGAGAGCAGAATGGAGGGGGACAGTGGAGAGGCACAGAGGAAAGGAGGGGGCACGGAGGAGGATGCAGTGACAGTCAGCGGTGAGCGATCACCGCTGTATGTCACTAAAGCAGCTGAAAGCCGCTGGGGGAGAATCTTGTAACTCCCCCATGCGCCGATCACAGCTGTCTTCCAGGTATCGGGGGAAGCATCGGGAGCATTTGCCCGAGTACAAGTACTTGGGCAAATGCTCGGTATCGGTATCGGGACAACCCTAGTTATAAGGATTAGTTTGTGGAACTCCAGGACTCTGAGTCCCCCCAGTAGTTGTCTCATACATGTACGCATCTTAGGAAGATGTATCATCTAGCAGTATGATCCTTTTGTCATAATAGCAAGTAAAAGAACCAGTAAGGCTCGGTTCACACTGGGGCGACTTGTCAGGCGACCTAGTCGCCTGACAAGTCGCCTCCCGTTCTGTGCTATGGAACCGTTCTAATCGCGTCGCTCCGACTTAGAAAAAGGTTCCTGTATTACTTTGGGGGCGACTTGGGGCGACTTGCATAGACTTCTATGCAGAAGTCGTCTCGCAAGTCGCCCCGGCAGTCGTTTGCAGGTCGCCTCGCTGAGGCGACCTGCAAGTCGTGCCGCCCATGTGTGAACCGAGCCTAACGAGGTAAGTTAGCATGTCATCTTGCAACAAAAAACATAAGTCCCCCCCACCGCACCCTGCACTGTCCCCAACTGGCGTGGGCATGAACCCCTAACTGCCAACATGTCATAAACATAGTCCAACCTGTGAAGAAAAGGTTAGTGGGCAGCAGGTCATGTTCAGAAGCCGCTAATTCTGGATATGCATACAGTTCAAAATTTTGAAGGATATGTGCAGCTCAGCACTTGGGCAGTCTGTGCCATCGCAGGTTGCTCGCTGTAATGAGTGGGGCGAAACTTTGTTGTGTAACGTAACACATTACAGGACATTGCTCACTCCAGTGAGTGAGCTCTCTAGGGTGATGTCTTCCTCTGCCGGTAAATGCCAGTGAATGAAGAAGTTTTGTTCATAAACGGGATGTTGGAGATGGACCGGGCCTTAAATGGGTGCATAAGTCATTTCAGCAAGTAGGGAGCTGGGAGGGGGAGGTAAGTGCATGCTGATGCAATGATCCCTAGTGGCAATCATGTCTCATCTCAGAGGAAATACTGGGTGAGGGCTGAATGGGGCCCACACTAGTGTGACATTCCCTGAGTCAAGATCCCAGGATGAAAGTGACAAATAGAACGGCATGAGACAGTCAATTCACTCTGTGCCACTTCTGAAGGGTGGCAGGGTGCAAGGATGCATAGGGGTCAAAAGGAGAGAGAGGGAATGAATAAACAGGTTTACTTATCTGTGGGTCTCCCTCTGTTCAATCCACGCCATGGCAGCCTCAGAGTCTTCAAAGAAATGAGCTGGGAATAACATGGCATACTTGATGTTTTTAATGTGGAGGCGCCGTTTAGCTTCTGTAAATGACTTGCGTCTGCGTTGTACTTCTGCCGAGAAGTTTGGAAAAACAGCAACCATCTTGTTTCCGAACAGGATGCTTCCTTTTTCAATGCTGAGGCGCAGGATGGTATCTCTATCCCTGAAATTGAGAAATTTCGCAATGAAAGTGCGAGGGGGTGCCTCAACTGGTGGCGGCCTTCCCGACATGCGATGTGCACGCTCTACAAGAAACGTAGGGGAGAATGCCTCCCTGCCATATGTATCGCTGAGTAGCCTCTCCAGAAACGTGGGGGGGGCCTTTCCCCTCCACCCCCCTTGGGCAAATGATGAACGATGAACCGAAGATTACAGCAGCGGAGTCTGTTCTCGATATCGTCTTGTTTCTAGAGAAGCTGATTCACTTGCATGGCATCTGTGGAGTTTTGCAAGGGGGGAGGGAGTCTTCCACACTGCTCAGATGGGCCTCTGCCTCAGTGACCCTCTCCATCAGCTTCTGAAAGTCCTGCCTCACCAGGGAGATATCAACTTTTACCTCCTCTATCTTGGCTGTAAGATTCATCTGGCAGGCTGTAACAGCCTCTTGACAGGCCGTGATGGCTTCAAGGACCTTCGCTGTGTCCGCCCCCATGGAGGCTTCTTCCTTTGGCACGTCGTCGCCATCTTGTCCCAGGGGGTCCTTCTCTTTTCGGCAGTATTTACCGAGTTTAGCCACTGCGTCTGAGGTTTTTTTTCTGTGTGAACATGATCCCGGCAGGTTCACAAAGTGGCGACGGCCGTTCACGGGCTTCTGGGAGTGCACGGTGTAGTAGGATTAGTGGTTAAGGATGTTCGACCGGCGGAGCTCCAGTCCCTAGCGTCCTATCACATGCTGCTCCAGGCCACGCCCCCCACAGGTTTTGCACTTTAAGAAGACCTTTGCTAGGCACTATGTTTATCTAACATGGCCACATCTTTTAGTTAACATTTTTGAACATTTGCTATGGTGTTTTTGTACTTTCACTACAATATATGCAAGAATTTGTTAATAAAGAAAAGGAAGCCTGTGTAAGCCCTGAGACACTCCAGTTGTAGTTCACATGGGTCTGAGATTTGTCTTTCTACTCCTTGTGACAGTGCTAGGCCAACTACCAAGGACCAGTCAGTTGCTTCTCTGTGTACCGGAAGGTACTGGATTTTTTTTTTTTTTCACTGCATGGACAAATCACGTTTTTGATTGTAAAGATTACTTTACTTTTTTTTTTTTTTTTTACTTTGGCTAGAACAAATGAGGGTTATAACCCTCGTCAATTTTTTTTTTTTTTGCCATCTGTGTCCCATTGTGTAGCTTTCCCTTCACTTCCTTTCCCATATTCAAACAGGAAGTGAAAGGAAATCCCTGCAAATTAAGGGAATTCCTTGGGGACCCCCAGGTCACCAGGGCTAGCGTCTCTTTAGAAGATTTCCCTTCTATTACTTTTCTGGGGACAACCCAAAATTTGGGATTTTCTCTTACTTTCACTTTCCATGAGAATAGTAAATGGAACTAATAGAGAGGGTGAATCTCCCTAACATGTGCACAGACAGCAATACAAACCTTACAGGTGTTCTAATCCCTCTGCACTCTTATCTAAAATGAAGAAAAAAAAGTTTTGCCTTTTTAGTTGTAGTTTAAAACCTACATCAGCCTACTCTTCTTCCTTTTTTTTTTTTTTTTTTTTTTGTCCTCTCCAAAGTGAACTGAATTCTCATAGGAATGAATTTCCCTATTGAAGGATATTCCCTCACCTGTTGCTCTGATGACAATTCAGAATTTTTGTGTTCCCTCACTCAGTGACAGCGGTCACCAAGACGAATAGAGATTGAACCTCCCTAGCAGGCACACAAGCAATAAAAACTTGACCGGGGGTCTAACCTTTCCCTACTCAATCCAAAACTAAAAACATTTGCCTTTAACACTTTAAAGTATAACTTAAGACAGTGGCGTACCAAATGGTCCATCCCCAGGTGCCACACATTTGGGGGGGGGTAGTGGTATTTAAGCATCCCCACAGACAGTTCCCCAAAATTCACATAACCGTTCTTGTATGTGTCAGGTTTTTATTGTACCTCAATCCTGTACTGAAGACAGGAAGCGGGGAACTTTTTAATTTTTTTATTTATTTATTTTTTAATCTGGAGGGATACAGCAGCTCGGTCCGCATAAGCTGATGATTTGATTTTCCTGATGAGATACAACAGCGGAGATGTCAGCATTCAGCAGCTAGATGGGAGAGGAGAGAATAGCACAGCCTGCAATACAAGAGGCAGAGTGAATTTCCAGCCCCTGACTACAGTGGTGCACAGAGTTTGTTTCCCTACACTTGGACTAAAGAGAGAGAGCAACACCTTCTGCCAGCATTAAGAGCACATGCTAATTTCTGCAGTGTGACATAATGGATGTTAGCAGAACAGCTCCAGAGAACAAGACCATCCAGGCTGTAGTCTGACACCAGCCAGGCTTTTGTTAAAACTCCTCTGTATAACAGACAGAGCACCTGCATTTCTTTCTGCCAGCACAAATCATGGCTCTCACAGAAACCCTCATAGGGAGAAAAGAATGTCGGAAGTCTGTGCTCTGTCTATCAATCTGGTTGCCTTATCTTTGACATAAACATTGCTGGTGTCACAATACAAGCTGAATATCCCACTCTAGAAAGAAGCCAGGACTCTTGCGCACCAACTGTCTGAGCCGATTCAGTGTAATTGGACCGCAGGTTAGCCTGTCATTGTATGCTGCTGTATTTCTTTATACAGTGTTGCGATCATAAACTTGAGTACAGCAGCATGCAATCAGTCATGTCAATGACAGGCTGTACACGGCACCTGGGCTGCCTAGACGGTGGAACGGCAAACTACGACCAGCTCTGCAGTCTCCGACCAGCTCTGCAGTCTCCGACCAGCTCTTGTATCTTGTCTGCAGTCTCTGATCATCTCCCTTCATTTCCTGTCCCAAAGCCAAAACAGAAATTGAGAGCATATCCCTGCAAATGATAGGAATCCAGGGTTGCTAGAACTAGTGTCCCAATTGGAAGATGTCCCCCCTATTACTGTTATAGGGACAACCCAAGATTTGGGATTTTCTTTCACTTTTGATGTCAAATTGTAAACATGATAAATAGGGTGAATCCCACAAATGGCGGCACAGACAGCAATAAAAACCTGGCAGGTGTTCTAATCCCTCTCCACTCTATTCAAAACTAAAAAATAGTTTTGGCATTTAGTTATAATTTAGATTTTTATTGGTTTTATTGGCTTATAACAGAGCTGCTTATGTTGGCCTTCCTTTTATTAAGAAAAGAGCTCTTATGTGAATGTGCTGAGAGATAGTAGTGTTAAAGTGATTGTAAAGTCTCATATTTTTTTCCCATAGAAATAACAAGCATGTTATGCTTGCCTGCTCTGTGCAAATCCCCTGCCCAGGTCCTTCTCCTCTTGGGTGCTCTTCAGCTCTCCTGGTCCCACCCTCCTGTCAAGTGCCCCCCACAGCAAGCAGCTTGCTATGGGGGGAACCCGAGCAGAGCCACAGCTCCCTGTGTCCATTCAGACATGGAGGCCCAGTTCATCCCTACCTCTTCTCTCTCCTGATTGGCTAACTGACTTGGACAGCAGTGCGAGCCAATGGGCTCGACCTATCAGGATGGCCGAGTCACTTGTGGACATTACTGGACAGAGATGGGACTCAGATAAGTATTAGGGGGGATGCTGCACGCAGAAGGCTTTTTATCTTAATGCATAAAAAAACCTTCTGACTTTACAACCCCTTTAGAAGTTTGTGTCTTTTTAAATAATACATGTAACCACTGTAGAGAGCAGTCTATCAGCTGTGTTTACATAAGAGACCAATGTCAATCCAATGCTCTGTTCTCTATATTGATTTTTGTTACACATTTTCCAGATTGTTCTCTTATTTCCCACTTAGCTGTAATTTTAGGGCTAGGACACCTGTGGCTTCTGTGTCTAAAGTTATTTCTGTTTTAAGAAATGATAGCTCTGTTGCATTTAGGAGAAGTCTGGTGATTATAAAAATTGTTCTAGATTGTGAGCATGGCTGGTGATTACTAGACCATTTGTGAGCTGCTTAAAGGTGATAAGAAATGCCTCAATCAGTTGTAGGTAATCATCACACAAGGAGATTTTTAGATACATTCTTACATTCTGTGGGATTAGCTGGGGGTGGACAGATAGATCAGAGCATGCAGCTCCTGCTCTGCATTCTCAGTGCTGCCTGTCACAAACATGGCAAAACAGAACTAATCGCTCCTAATCAACAAAGGAGCTTGAACCCCTTTTGCTAACTAGCAGCAGTATCTGCTCCATCGTTTATGTATACAAGAGTGGTGCATATTTGTGCTTGCACCACTCTTTAAATCTTCCCTTTCTCTCTTCCCTGTGCTATTGGGGTGGAGGGGGGTAAAGCTGCTTTAAATATGATCTAAAACAACTAACAACTTTCTCATCGTTTTGTAAAACTTTTGTTACGTTACAGCCTTATTCCAAAATAAATTCAATTCATTATTTTTCTAAAAATTCTACAAACAATACCCCATAATGACAACATGAAAGAAGTTTGTTTGACATCTTTGTAAATTTATTAAAAGTAAAAACCAGAAAAATCACATGCACATAAGTATTCACAGCCTTTGTCATTGCAATTGAGCTCAGGTGCATCCTGTTTCCATTGATCATCCTTGAGATGTTTCTACAACTTGATTGGCGTCCAACTGTGGTAAATTCAGTTGATTGGATATGATTTGGAAAGGCACACACCTGTCTATATAAGGTCTCACAGTTAAGGCCGGGTTCACACTGGTATGACATACGCTCCGACTTTGAGAGCACATGTCGCATGACGTGTGCAAATCAATGATTCCGTATGAGAGCAGACTTAACTGGTCCGACACAACTCGGTCCAACTTTGAAAAAGGTTACTGCACTACTTTGGTCCGACTTCAGCCCATTGAATGTCATTGAAGTGGAACCAAGTTGGATCATCATCTTAACTGATCTGACTTGTGACATCCGACATGGTGATTACAGCAGCAGTAAAAGGAATTTATGTCACACTGGGATTGTTTTGATTGCTCAAAGGACAAGTCAGACATCTCAAAGTCGGAGCAAAATCTTATCCTGTTCATTCAAGTTGGATGGAAGTAGGACCGATGTATGGTAAAGTAGAATGACAGTCGTAAAACAGTCGTGTCGTACCAGTGTGAACCCAGCATAACAGTGCATGTCAGAGCACAAACCAAGTCATGATTTCCAAGGAATTGTCTGTAGACCTCCGAGACAGGTTTGTATCGAGACAGATCTGGACAAGGGTAAAGAAACATTTCTGCAGCATTGAAGGTCCCAATGAGCACAGTGACCTCCATCATCAGTAAATGAAGATGTTTTTGAACCACCAGGACTCTTCCTAGATCGGGCCACCTGACCAAACTGAGCAATCGGAGGAGAAGGGCCTTAGGGAGGTGACCAAGAACCCGATGGTCACTCTGACAGAGCTCAAACATTTCTCTGTGGAGAGAGGCGAACCTTCCAGAAGAACAAACATCTCTCCAGCACGCCACCAATTAGGCCTGTATGGTAGAATGGACAGATGGAAGCCACTCCTCAGTGACTGCCCGCTTGGAGTTTGCCAAAATGAACCTGAAGGACTCGGACCATGAGAAACAAAATTCTCTGGTCACATGAAACAAAGATTGAACTCTTTGTCCTAAATAGCAAGCGTCAGGCTGGAGGAAACCAGGCACCGCTCATCACCTGGCCAATACCATCCCTACAGTGAAGCAAGGTGGTGACAGCATCATGCTGCGGGGATGTTTTTCAGCAGCAGGAACTGGGAGACTAGGGAAAGATGAATGCAGCAATGTACAGAGACATCCTTGATGAAAACCTGCTCCAGAGTGGACTGGGGCGAAGGTTCATCTTCCAACAGGACAATGACCCTAAGCATACAGCCAAAATAACAAAGTAGTGGCTACGGGACAACTCTGTGAATGTCCTTGAGTGGGCCAGACTAGAACCTGATTGAATATCTCTGGAGAGATTTGAAAATGCCTGTGCACCAATGCTCCCCATCCAACCTGATGGCGCTTGAGAGGTCCTGCAAAGAAGAATGGGAGAAACTGCCCAAAAATTGATGTGACAAGTTTAGCATCATACTCAAAAAAAGGCTATAATTGGTGCCAAAGGTGCTTCGACAAAGTATGGGATTTTTTTTCATTTTTAAAAAGTTTGCAAAGATTTCAAACAGACTTTTTTCACGTTGTCATTATGGGGTATTGTCTGTAGAATGTGGAAGAAAATAATGAATTTAATCCATTTTGGAAAAGGATGTAATATAACAAAATGTGGAAAAAGTGAAGCGCTGTGAATACTTTCTGTATGCACTGTATGAATGTGACTAAAGATCTCAGTCTCTTCCCTTGCGGGCAGGGACTGATGTGAATGTACAATATATATGTAAAGCGCTGCGTAACTTGACAGCGCTATAGAAGTACCAATAATAAATAGATTACCTATAGGGAGCCTTTTAAAAGGCCTGGATTTGTTCCTAAATGTACATAATATAACTGGATACTATAATTTACAGGTAAAGTTGATCCAGGGAATATCCGATTGTCTCTTGTGGGATCAGGAAGGAAATTTTTTCCTTGCTGTAAATTGTATAATTGTTGCACCCCCCCCCCCCCCACCTTTTTTATTGGTTGAATTAGATGGACTTGTGTCTTTTTGTCAACCAGACGAACTGTAACTATGAGTACTTATTGAAAGAAGGAGATCCGTTTTGTGCTTAGGGATTTAAAATTAGTCTTTACTTGTTTAATTTTTATAAACCAACAATATGCTTGTCGAGATCAGAACGTACTGCATGTTCTCCAAGCTTTCTGATTTTTCATATGAGCTAAATCATCATATATCTGTTGCAGTTCTTGCTTCCAGTCTGGTGTTTAATATTTCTGATGGGCAGTTCACAAACAGAGCCGACCTCATCGATGCTGCTGGCAGCTCTCTTGGACGTGGAGCACTAGTAACTGGACTTGGTAAGACCTATTTTGCTAAGACTTTTCACGCTTTTTTTTTCTGTTGTAGCCGTAAGTTACCAATAGTATTGTATTTAGAGTTTCATCATCTTCATAATAGCCCGAAAGGCAAAAACTTTTTTTTTTCCTTAGTTGTGAGCTAGGAGTAGGGAATGATTGAAACCCTTGTTTGTTGATTGCCATTGGAAAAATTCCCCTCACTTTCTGTCCTGGTAACACGCACCAACCAGGACACAAACTAAGAGGAAATATTCTAAGTGGCATTTTAAACTGCAATAAATAGGTGAGGTTTGAACTCTTCCTCTACTAAAAAAGTGAGATATCCTCTCCACTTTTCATCCTAGTAACACCTGCTCACCTGAGAGTTATTTTAACCATGTCGACTTGAAATATAAAAAAAAAAAAAGTTTTGACTATAGTTGTGCTTTAGTGACCTGGTTGTTTTTTGTGTTTCTATTTTGCAGGTGCTTGCTATGATACTATGAATAACATGATCTGGACCTGTTCCAATGATTACATTGATCAGTGGTGTAATCCAGGGAACCAGGCTTTCCATGTGGTTTGTCAGCGATTAGGGGTTACTCACATCATTGCTGATCCAAAAGGTATGGTTTATTTGCTGATTGATCAGACACGGTTACTTTATCTCTGTTAAGCCTATTTTTTTGGCCCAGTGGTTACCATTCATTTTTGTGGTATTTGTGTCAGCCTGCTTCATGATCACCCCACTATCCTTCTGGGCTTACATGCTTTTGCTCCACTTGCATCTGAATCCCACTAAACCAGACAAGTTATTTTGCATTGGCATCAATTATCCAAGAAAACTGGGTAAGAATGTAAGGCCTGGCCATATAATATACTATTTTCTTTTTGATTTACCAAAACCATATAATATGAGGTTAAAGAAGGAAATTGAATATGAAAATTCTATACTGTATGGCCAGGTTTAGAATGGATTTACAACTGCTGGTGTTTTTAATAACCCTGGGAGAATAGGCTTTTGTTGCCCTGAGGGAGTCTATTAAATTGTATCTTAAATCATTGTAGGTAAAAAGAGAAGATTCTCATATAGCAGCTATAAATAACATTCCTTTTCATAGTTTGAACAACATGGTTTCCACTGTCCTTGGTAGCAGGGCATTGGTGATCGAAAGTAAATCAGTGCAGAAAGTTTAAGGCGGGGGGCTAATTTATGTCAGACTATGGGAATGCCAATAACCCTACCCCATTCTGAGATACCAGGTTTTTGCTAGTGACCTGTATGCGATGGACTAGGGTCCTGACATCATCAAGACCAAAGCAAGGTCTATAGCCCTGCATTAGACATGATGATGCTGAGGGAAAGTCCACTACCAGAGCATGGGGATTCGAATGGGAAGAGAAGTGAAGAATCATGTAAGTAAAAGTGTTTGGCATGGATGGAGTTAAGCTGAGGCTGCCAACAGGTATTACATGCTGGGCTTGTGCCGTGGCTGAGATTTTTCTCTATTTGTTCCATCATGTAGTGGGTATCAATGTAAATCAAGGATTGATAAGGTAACTCAAGTGTTTTGTCAAGTCATTTTTTTTCCGGGTAGATGAAGAGGAGGAGGATTAAAACCCATGGGAGAGTTTTATTGCTATCTAGGACTGTGTTAGCGCTATTTGTTCCTTCACTTCCTGTCTTGGTAACACTGTTTTACCAGACAGGAAACAAGTAGAGCTTGCCCTTGTAGTAGTTAAGTAAATATCAAAATGCCTTGATAGGTGGATGTCAGTCCAGAGAACTGGACATTCCTAGGCAGGCGACATTTTGCATGCAGACTTCCTAGGTAATGCTCACATGTGATCCTGGGCCTCTGTGATTAAAAACAACTTGAACGCATTAGACGATAGTGGTGGGCCAGGGAAAGTGAGACTGGGAAGGAAAGATCTAGATCAGGGATATGCAATTAGCGGACCTCCAGCTGTTGCAGAACTACAAGTCCCGTGAGGCATAGCAAGACTCTGACAGCCACAAGCATGACACCTAGAGGCAGAGGCATGATGGGACTTGTAGTTTTGCAACAGCTGGAGGTCCGCTAATTGCATATCCCTGATCTAGATGATGAGATTCCTTCATCCAGAAAGTGAGTAAGAGTGATATCTGATGTCTGACTCTATGCAACTTCTAATGCAGTCTGCAAGAAGCTCACAGTGTGCAGTGAAATCAGAGTAATCAATCTCAGTACAGGAGAGGTGCCTGTGCAAGACTCAAGCTGAAGCTGGAGTTCAGCTTTTGTGTATTAGGATTAGCTGTTGGTCATTGTGCACTGACTGGTACTGGCAAGAAACCTTATTTTTGCATATTGTGTTGCACTTATGACTTCAAATACATCTTCCCTGAAGAATATTTGTTTGGAGCTCCTTAGTGAAGTTGTAAAATGGTTTCCTGGGAAAGAACCAAATTGAAGCAGTTGTCTATGTTCTTATCCATTTAGCCTATGTAACCTTCCCTTTGACTTTTGCAGGGGAGGCTGTCACCACAAATGAGGTTATAAACCAACTACTTCATCATGTTGGAGCCATGTGTATTCACCAGCTCAATCTCTTGGCTAACAGCAATAACTTGCCAATAACAACGTTCCTGGGTAAACAGCATCCAATCGAAACACACCATCTAAGTAGCATATGTGACATTATGGAGAAAGCTATGGTCAATGGGGATAAATGTATCATCCGTTGCATCCTTGTGGTATTTCAGGTAAGCCGTTTTTAATAATGATTTTAATAATGATATTTTTTGATCTGTGAAGTGTTTGGGTAGACTTTTGAGCTTGGTCTTAAGAAAGTAATCGATGCCCTAGTTTTTTTTTTCCCTTGGAAAATGAAGAGTAGACCTATATTTAATTCATTACTTTCTGAAGTTTTCAAGCTTGCTGGGAAAACCTGTGTTATAGGGATTGATCCTTTTGTATTCTCAGCGATTTGTAGAAAAGAAGGTGTTTATCACATGTCAACCACATGCTGTTTGTGTGGCTGTAAAATTTGCACCAGCGGCTGTGTCCAAATAGACATAAATGAGAATGCCTGCATGCGGGTGCACAGGACACCTGTGCGTCCTCTGCTGGCAAAGATCTCCCTTTGCACAGGTCTATGCACAGTATAAGTACACCAATGTGACTGAGTCCTAAATATACTTTAAAGTGGTTGTAAACCTCAGTCATGAAATCTGAACAAAGCACATATATCTGTGGTGTTTACGTATCTCTCTCCAAAGATCTGAGTTCATTCCTCTGTTATCATAAGTGCCAGTCACTTCTGAGAAGTTTTCCCGACACATAAATTTGTGAAGGGGAGGGAAACAAGCACACAGCTCTGCATGTTGCTTTGTTCCTCTGCCTATGTGGAGGGGGGGGGGGGGGGGTCCTTTCCTCCAATCGGCTCTCACACAGTGTATAAGAGCTGTAGCTACAGCTCTCTGTCCCCTCCTTTGCTCCTCCACAGATGAAGGATTTTATCACAAATCTGCACTTTTGAAGGGTTGTAGAGAAGAGAAGACTGCAGATAAACAAGTAAAACTTATGTAGGAGGATTTTTTCATCTCTGTATATCAGAGTGGGTATATGAGAGGGTTTTACAGATACTTTAACACCTACCTGGGAGTTAGGTTTAAGGATTCTAAAATTTGTTTCTTGCAAATTAGTTGAACAATTTAACTATAGGCATGTTCTTTTTATAGGTTGTGTTTAAGTTTTTCCTGAACCCTCAAACGGAGAGAAACAGAGAGACTATCCGCAGGGCTGGTTTATTACTATGGCAGCTGCTTATGGCACCAAAGGACCAAATTTGCCCGGAAATCCAGAAGGAGGTTTGTCTGGCAATCAGGTTAGTTTTAAAGTGCTGCACAGACCATACTTAATTTTGTTTTCCATTGTCCTTATATTTTGTATTTGGTTCAGTTCTCGTGTAGATTTTCATGTTCTTTTGTATGTACTCTTAACAAAAGTGAAAATCCACAAAAAACTAATCTTGGATCTGTTTAGAGCCCAATGAAAGTATGAATATTGTGGGATGTGTAAACTTGTCAGCATCCTCCAATTTACAAGCAGTCCCCAAGTTACATACGTACAACTTACAGCCGACTCGTACTTACAAATGGATGGAGACATCAGGAAGTGAGAAGAATTCTACCTCTAGGAAGAGAAATTCACTCCTGTTAACATGGGAAAAAGGTGTCTCCACTGAAGCTTTACCACCAACCCTTGTTTCTACAACAACACAAATTTTAAAATCCAATTTTCACAGGGACAGAAAGTGAAGTGAAATCTTCTGAACCCGAGCACAGCAACAGCAAAACAAATATTACAGGGGTGTTAACTCTTTCCTATGCTATCCAAAAAAAGTAAATGTATTTTTGGCTGGAGTTACACTTAAAAAATATACATTTTCCAACTTGCGTACAAATTCAACTTAAAAACAAACCTACAGAACCTATCTTGTCTGTAACCCGGGGACTGCCTGTACAGGTGAGCTTAAATTTTAGGCTGCATTCACAACTGCGCATGCAATTAACTGTTAATGGCACCCCAGACGCTGCCAGAAGCACGCAACAGAACGCGCAAAGCTCAACGTACAAATAGGTGCAGGAGCTTCTTTGGTGTGTGTCACTTGAATGGGCTGCCCTATCGAGTTCACGTATGGGTCCTAAAAGCTTGTATAAAAGCAGTGTGTACAGCAAGCTTTTGCAAAGCTTTCACTTTCATTGAAACTTTTAAAGCACCATTCAACTCCTGTTTGGGTTAAACTGGTAGTAAACTCAGTTCTACCACTTGTACCTACAGACAAGCCTATAGTAAGGCTTACCTGTAGGTACTGTGAATTTCTCCTAAACTTGCACAGTTTAGGAGATATTCAGAGTGCATGCAGCCGGTGACATTACAGGCACATGTGCTCTGAAGGTCCGGTGTACAGTGCTGGACCTTCAGAGCCCGTGCCGTAAATGTTAGCTTCCACTCGCATGCGCGGGAGTGGCATCATCGCACCCCGGCCACTCATTTAGCCAGAGGATGCAAACCCGGAAGGAAGACCGGAGGAAGATGTCAGCCCTCTTACTCCTCTTAATAGTGACAGCGTGGTGCTTGTGGGCTTGGTTCTAAGGTAAGTCCCCCTATTAACCACTTCCCGCCCACCGGCTGTCATATGACGTCCCTGAAATTGTACGGGAATATCTGAATGATGCCTGCAGTTACAGGCATCATTCAGATATCTGCTTTTTCAGCTGGCGATTCCCTACACCATAAGAATGATCATAGCAGCCATTCCGCCGCTTGATCATTCTTACAGGCTTGTTTCTATTGACTCACCGCTTCCATCGGTGACCAGATAGTCGTCGGAGTCTCTATGATCGTTCTGAAGGCAGGGCGCAATGTTATGTCACGCCTGGCCTCTGCATTCAAACCAACAGCGCCAAGATCTTTTTTTTTTTTTTTTTTTTCATTTCAAGCTTCCCAGCCTAGAGGTGAGATATGGGGTCTTATTGACCCCATATCTCACTGCAAAGAGGACCTGTCATGCCATATTCCTATTACAAGCGATGTTTACATTCTTTGTAATAGGAATAAAAGTGATATATATATCTATATAGATATATAGAGATATATATTTTCCTTTTTTAAAGTGTCAAAAAAAGAGTAAAATTAACAATAAAAAAAAAATTTAAAGTGCTCCTGTCCCCGTGTGCTCGCACGCAGGAGCGAACGCATACGTAAGTCCCGTCCGGTGTTCAAACCACACTTGTGAGATATAGCCACGAATGTTAGAGTGAGAGCAATAAGCCTAGCCCTAGACCAACTCTGTAACTCAAAAGATGTAACGAGTAAAAAATGTTAAAGCTTCGCCTATTAGGATTTTTAAGTACCGAAGTTTGGCACCATTCCACGAGCGTGTGCAATCTTGAAGCGTGACATGTTAGGTATCTATTTACTCAGTGTAACTTCACCTTTCACATTATGCAAAAAAATTGGCTAACGTTACTGTTTTTAGTGCTTTCAAAAAAAAAAAAAGCGTTCGAAAAATTGCTGCGCAAATACCGTGTGAGATAAAAAGTTGTAACGGCCGTCGTCGTATTCTCTAGGGTCTTTGCTAAATGAACATATATAATGTTTGGGGGTTCTATGTAATTTTCTAGCAAAAAAATTATGATTTGTACATGTAGGAGAGTGGCCTGGGTGGCAAGTGGTTAATGTGCTAGTATGCAATGCATACTAGCACATAATGACATTGCCTTGCAGGGAATTTTCTATTTTTTAAACAACTGTGGGTTACTACCTCTTTTAACCGAGATTTTGGGGTACACTCACACGAGCAGCCAGTGGCCTTCACCATTGAGAATCTGTAGATTTTTCCTGGCGTATGTGCTACATGCACACAGTATGTGGGAACAAAGGCAACTGTCAGATTTGGACTGTTATACATCATTGCCAAACACCACAGGCGTTTGCACGTAACCGCTCACCTGAGCGTTTACAAGCGAATAGAGCTCTTCTGACTTACCCTGGATGCAGATAATGTGCATTTAGGGACGATGTTTCTGCAGATTTTATGGCTGCACAGAAACTGGTCACAACTAATGAGCCAATTTCTATGTAGCCATTGCAGAGTGGGTACAGCTGCACCCAGAGGTGGCATTTAACAAACTGTCCTTCCCCTGCTGCCCATGTGAATGATTAATGGGAGTGCTCATTGTCACTTTAAAGCTCACCTCTGGGCTTAGGTCCTCCTCCCCCCTCCATAGTAGCCCTTGCACCCTTTAAATTCATTTTCTTTTCTTACCTTGTTTAGTCACATGGTATCACAGTTCTTCCTTACCCTCTTCTAACTCTAGTGGTGCGTGGGTACAGGGCCGTCTTTAATATGGTTTGGGCCCTGGGCAAACATTTTTTTTGGCCCCAAACCCCCCCCCATGCAATTTTGCTCTTCACCCGACATCTTAAAAAACAGACACACACATAGAATTATCTAAAAATAAACTTTGCAGACACCCTTCACAGCAGTCCCATGGTGTCCTCAGTTCCCTTTCATGTCACAGCACTCCATTACATTACATACATCAAATGAATGTGCTGCTGTGCCTGCGCAAACGTGGGCCGCCAAAACACATACATGTGAACCAGCCAAGCCCAAAATAAGCCCATCAAGCAGTTAAATACAGTAATTCTATATGTTGTAATGCTGTGTGCTCTGTATTAAAAAAATACAGCCACAGCCTCACTCGTTTTTAAACTTTCTACACATGGAGAGCCAGGGGAGGCGGAAGAAGACCTACCTTGTCCACCTGGTCAGCTCAGCTCCGATCAATTCTCCACAGTAGTTTCCCTTGACCATCCAGCACTCTAACAGCACTCCACTCCGCAGTCTGACTCCTCCTACCTCCTACCGAGGCCTCTGCTCCTCTGATCATGTACACTTGTACAGGTAGCAGTGACTGTGCAGGCACAGCAAGGAGCGCCGCCAATTATGTGCCAATTATGTGCCGATTTCCGGGCAGCGTGCGGGCTTAAGGGGCTGCTCTGCTTTTGGCCCTAAACAGTGACAGGGCCCTGGGCAGCTGCCCTGTTTGCCCTGCGGTAAAGACGGCCCTGCATGGGTACTAAATGCTGCCGTAAGTGGTGTGACATGATGAAGTAGCTCCGCTCTCTTCGGCATTTTCCTGTGACCCAAGGGCAGGGGTAGAGCCTTTAAGTCCTGAGTTTACAGGAAGTGATTTAAATAATATTGGGAGTCCTATAACCCAGAAGGAAACAGGTGCTAGATCGTGAGTCTTTGAGGAGGACAGTGCTGGAGATGGGGTGGGTGAGTGTAAGAGCCAGAGTTGCTTATATTTAGGAGTTGCAGAACTATCTTCTTGGTGGCTAGAATATAAACCAGCATACAGCAAGCTTGGGTCCTCATCCACCCAGGATTTTAGTGCCAGCTGCAGCAAGAATCTAGCATATTCTTGTGGTTTGATTCACAAGTGGGGTGCAGATATGTGCAGACGCTCAGCCTGTATGAATGGAGTGATTACTTGTGGTTGGACACAGATGATCACCCCTGAACACAAACAGCTTGACACTAAATTCACACATATTTGAGACCTAAAAATTTGCTTGAAATTCAGTTAAATAGAATTTATTGATGCTTCCCAATATTTTGCATAGCCATAAAATACTGAGCTCAAATTATGCTTTTAGTACTGAACATAATACATGGGAAAATACTATACATTTCCTTTTAGAAGCAACATTTTGGACAGACGGCTTGACATTTTGCTGTATAATTTTCTTGATTCAGTGTTGAAATGTTTTATAACCTGTGATTGTAAACTTCAGCAGCAAAGCACCTTGACTTTAGTGTAGATATTTATAGCTATACTGATGCTCTTTAAGCCCTGCCTACACCAGTGCAACCTTGTGATCAGTCTCTTCAGGGTATATACCTACTCATTAGACATTACTCTTAAAATCCCCCTTTTCCCCAGGACATTGTATTCACATACGTTTTCCATAAATTACTTTTATTTTTTCAATCAAATTATTTATTAAAGCTTAGATGTGTTGAGTGCTCCATGAAGAAGAACATTCAGCCTAATTTAAAATAGTAATTGACCCAAAACCTAAATAACTCTAAATCTACACGCAGCCACATTCTAAAACTGGATTCCATCAAAGAAATAAAAGTGTAGCGCTATATTCCACATCCACAAACGTGTGTATCGCAATAAATAAGTGCATATATAAATAGTGAATACTACCAAGACATGTATGACCATAATATGGATAATACCAAATAATTAATCAGTGTTGATCACATGAAAGATTAAATGGACAATAATAGTAATTAGTTATCAGATGTGCCAGTGATTAGTAGAAACCCGTGCTGGTTCCATGAACCAAACACCAAACAAACAAAAAATCATAAAACATAACAGTCCATATTAAGTATATGAAAATGTGTAGAAAAATAGTGAAGAGTACGTCAGCAGAGTTCTATGGGGGTGATGAATGGCCAAATGGTGGAAAGAAACTCCCAAATTCATAGATGGATGGTTTACACCAAATCCGGCGAGTGGGTAGAAAGAAGACCACAAGTGTTCATAGATTGTACATCAGTGCCGGGGCCAACACCAGAAGTAGAGGAGGCTTACCGGAACAAATTAACCTGAAATGGCGTACGCCAGACAAGTTAGGCTTAGTAACCACTGGTTCTGAGAAGTGCGTCTTATCAGATGTCATCAACAAATGGTGGAGAAAGGAGTACCAGCACGGCTTCCTTATCATAACAGCATGGGAGATGTCCTTCCTCCCGGGCTCCTGCTGGTTAAGAGAACATCAGCGCCCCTCCCCCAGACACTGAGGAGGATTTGTGTGAGTGGAACAGATCCTGTGATAGGAGTCAGGCATCGGTAGAGACCTGTTCCACTCACACAGATCCTCATCAGTGTCTGGGGGAGGGGCGCTGATGTTCTCTTAACCAGCAGGAGCCCGGGAGGAAGGACATCTCCCATGCTGTTATGATAAGGAAGCCGTGCTGGTACTCCTTTCTCCACCATTTGTTGATGACATCTGACAAGACGCACTTCTCAGAACCAGTGGTTACTAAGCCTTTATGACTTGTCTGGCGTAAGCCATTTCAGGTCAATTTGTTCCGGTAAGCCTCCTCTACTTCTGGTGTTGGCCCCGGCACTGATGTACAATCTATGCACACTTGTGGTCTACTTTCTACCCACTCGCTGGATTTGGTGTAAACCATCCATCTATGAATTTGGGAGTTTCTTTCCACCTTTTTGGCCATTCATCACCCCCATAGAACTCTGCTGACGTTCTCTTCACTATTTTTCTACACATTTTCATATACTTAATATGGACTGTTATGTTTTATGATTTTTTGTTTGTTTGGTTCATGGAACCAGCACGGGTTTCTACTAATCACTGGCACATCTGATAACTAATTACTATTATTGTCCATTTAATCTTTCATGTGATCAACACTGATTAATTATTTGGTATTATCCATATTATGGTCATACATGTCTTGGTAGTATTCACTATTTATATATGCACTTATTTATTGCGATACACACGTTTGTGGATGTGGAATATAGCGCTACACTTTTATTTCTTTGATGTTATTTTTTGCCTTGAGTCTATAGGTGTGTTGGCTGCTATCTTACCTTTTCTTTGGCCTAAACGCAGCGCTGTACTTATCTTTTATTTTTGCTCTCCAAAACTGGATTCCAAAATAGGACAATTTTACTGTAATTCCTGGCTCTGCACTCTACATTTTTGAAGTCTTGGTCCTTTTGCTGCATTTTTAATAACATAAATGAAAAAACTCAAAGCGAAAATGAAGAGCTCTGTCGTCAGATCTGAAGATTTTGATGTAGAAATTTTGCTGCTGTTTGAGATATTAATTCAGCGGATGCCCCACAACGTACACATTAGTGCTTGGAATTCTGAGCCTTTAATTTACAGTGCACCCGTGACAGTGTGGCCTTACTACTTCAGACTTGTTATTATTTTGCGATATTTTGTTATCAGCATAGCCGTTTTTTAATAGCTAAAGGTTGCTTATAAAGCAAACTTAACTAATTCTAACAATGATATCCATTTTACAAATGAAAATTTACATCTCAGATTAAACTGGAAGACTGTAGTATACTGTATCTTGTAATGAATGCATGTCATATCTATTAGACTGTCCTATAACCCTTAGCATATGTTTATATTTCTGCAGCTATGGTTTAAATATTCTGAACCCAGGAGAACAGGAAATCAATAACTTACTCAAGCTGATATTAACCGAAGGTAAGAGTACTTTCCAATATGATGAACATCTTTCTGTATTATGCATTAAGCTTCTAATAATTTATTGAACATAATTGATGCAAAGGTACTTATCTCCTTGGGTATTTTAATGGATTAATAACTGGGTGCTTTATGCAATTGAATGACAGGAATAATTCTTGCAGTTTTACCCATCTCGACCTCTTTTTTTCCCCCAATTCTGTCCCAAACTGAAATTTTAAAGCCAAACCTAACTCTAAACATGGAGTTTGTTTCTTTCATACCTGTGGGTTTTTATTATATTTATATATAAATAAAATACAATATATATAATCACATCTCTTAGGAGACTGCAGGACAAGGGACACAGGGCAGCTGTTGTGAGGACCTGCCCATCTTCAAGAGCTTGCTGCCTGAACCTGGAAAGGACAGCCAGCTGAAGAGGACCAAGATGGTGGGGCAGGACCCCTTGGAGTTTAGTCCTTGCTTGCCTAACTCAGAGCTTAGTCTTGGGTGCATGACCAGGTGTTAAATCACACCCCTGATTAAACACTTTACCGCCAGTCTTGCCCAGATTCCTTATAAGGTACTCAAGCGCTTCCTCCCTACCGTCCTTTCACCACCAGGAGTCTACTCCTGGGTCGCTGAGTACTCCTTCTGACACATTTACCCTATATTCCACACCCTTTTTCGTGAGTGCCCCACAAGGGAATACTGTCACCCATAGCTATGGTGGAGATCAGGCAAAAGAGAGCTACAGCAAAATCTCAGGTGAACATTCGCTCTGCCGAAGGCCCACACAAAACTCCGCCTCAGAGTGACAATAGTTCCCTTACATTCCGAGCAAGACCTAATATTATCACCAGTCTCTGCATCTGACTCTAGTTCCATTTTAGGCACAGAACAAATGTCCTTCCTGACGAAGGCAGATTTTTTTTCCTGCATCTATGTCACAATTCCTTGGACAAAGAACAATTTTAGTAAAGCCTTCTCTTTCCTGGGCTCCAAAACGCCCAGTCTCTTATCTAGCTCCTCGATCTTTAGCTGAATCGGAACCCAATATGCCTGTTCTAAAAGAGGTGGACATATAAGGCAGCAAAGAGGGCCCAGAGGCAGTGTTAGCAGAGGCTGAGAAAATTTTCTCACGCCCAGACTCCTATACACCTGAAGCTGCACTTCACGCAACATGCTTGCTAATGTAGATATACAAATTTTTGCTGTGTGCAAAAGCCTCAGCATTGCCGCAATTCTCATTTGTCTCACCAATCCCCACTGGGTACAAAGACTTGCTAAATCTGTAAAGACATTCGCTGATCATCAAAAAATAGAAAGGGCAATCTGATGATTGGATCACTCAGGAAAAAATGTTCACTCCTCCAAAAATATTTGCCGCATCTGTCCAGCAGAAAAAGAGTTCACTAAAAAGTGATCTGTTGCGGCAGTTGATCCTGCTGTCTTGGTCTTAAACATCTCACTGTACCCACACAAAACTCATGCATAGATTCTGCAGATAGGAAGTTTGAGATGCTTTTAGAGACTCTCTACCCTTGCAAGCCCCGGGCTCTGCAGCCAGCCCTTGCTGCATTTAAAATTTGTCAAACTGCAGCTAACTGGACTGGGGCAATGAACAACTAGCACAATCCTGTATACCAGAAGGAATTGCCTTCTGCTCTGCTCTTTTGTGGATGCCCTAGAATATGGGAGGCACTTGACAAATTCATAGAAGATATTGGACCAAGTCTTCCCCAAAGGCGGCAGTGGTGGCAGCATTCGTCAGTATGCCTCTCTCTGGGTCACAGGCATGCCAGACCTCTGCAATCAAAGGGGTCCAAAATAGAGTTAAAAATTCTACCCCCCCCCCCCCCCCCCCAACCGCTTTTCTCTCTCAAATCAATCAAAAACTACCCTAGGACTGTCAGATTTGCAGAATGCCTGAACCATCTCTTGTCCCAGGGAGTAATTGTGCCAGTACCTTCGCAAGGCAGGTTCACACCGTTTCTATTCAAACTTGTTTGTGGAATCAAAGCCCAAAAAACAGGGGTATTCATCTTATTCTGGACCCTAATATAGCTCAATAAATGCCTTCAAATCCAATATTTTGCATGAAATCCTCATGGTTGGTTATTTTCTCTCTTGATACAAGGGAATACCCAGCATTCATAGGCATCTGCATATTCCCATATATCCACCTCCTTAGTATTTCCTGCGATTTGTCCAGCTTGTTGCACTGCCTTTTGGCCTACACTCTGCTTCCAGCGTAAAGGTCCGAGTACCTCTTCTTGCCCTTCTCAAAACTCAGGACATCAATGTCACAGGTTATATGTAAGTATCACAGAGCTTTTCGAAGTTCATGTACTTTTCACATCCAACCTTGCCTACAGGCATTACAGTCTTCTCTTCCTAAAACACCCACAAACGCACACACAGTTTTTGGTGGAAGCTGAATAAACTGTTATTACATTTTGGGGGAAAACAAAAACACCTGCAGGAAACACACTCAAATATAGCAGAACATGCAGGTAGTATCCTTTGTCAGAATTAAGCTCAGGAGTCCAGAACTGCCAGGCAGGGTGCCAACTAACGAGCCTCTTTGCTGACTTGGCTAATTTGCTGTCAGTCCAGACACACACACTTCAAAAATATATCTCTAAAGCCTATCTGCAACAAAAGATCACTGTATTTTCAGTGTGTGTGTGGTTGCTGTATAATTTATGATTTTACACAGCTTCAGGCATTACAGCAATGAGTATTATTTATTCATTTCTTTCTAGCTATGTTTAAAACTGGCCATACTGTATAAAATTTTTGTTCATTCAACCAGCGGGTTGAATGAAAAAAAATAATCCAATTCCCTGTTCTGTTGTGTTCTGATAGTGGGGAACCTTCTCCGCCATCAGAACACACTGATCAGTGTTGCCAGCTATAACTGGCGGCACTGATTGTTCTGGAAAAACCCCAACTGGCTAGTTGTACAGAAGTAGCGTCAGTCCCTGCTCAATGGGCCAAATTTCAATCCATATATGGCTGCCCTAAGACCTCCTATTGTTTCGGTGATCGCTTTCAGCTTATTTGCAGTAGTTCAAATACATTTTCAAAACAAAGCTTTACTTGCTGCTTATGATAGGGAAACTGTTCTATGGCTTTCCTAACCACAAACTATAATGTCATTTGTGTGAATTGCCCTATCAGGCGATAGGAACTGTGGGCTTTCCCAGCTCCGAGATGTTATCTTAACCAACTTGACTGAACAACTTCAGAATAACCGATTTGGGAGCGATGAAGACGAACATTACCGGTAAGTTAAATAATTTTTTCCTGTTTATTTGTGCCGGTTGAATGTCAGAAAGATAGGACAATCACTAACTGGGTCACAGGCAGACATAGAAACTAACAGAAAATGCAGTGCTTTGTTTCCAAATCTAATTAAAAATGTGTAGAGGTAGGCTTTAAGGGGGGAGGGGGGGGATGAGTGAGAATTGTGTTGGGCTTTGGTGTTTTAATGACTGATAATTGTCCCACCACTTCACTTTTTTTATTACAGACATTTGCTACTCTTGCAGTGTATTTGTAGCAATAACTTGGTTTCTGGCAAGTATTTTATTATGTTTTCTATTGTATTTTTTCTAGACTAAATGATGAACTATTGCACTATATTTTGAAGATTGTTGTTCGTGAATCTTGCATTCTGATCACCAAGTGCCAAAGTGTGTCAAAAGAAGATTTCCAAAGACTCTTATCAACTGTGCCTGTAAGACCAGAGCCCACTTCATTCTCATGGCCATATATCTTCACCTACTATTTTTTTCCAAACCTACTTACAAAATCGAATTTTTGACATGAAGCAATTTTTACTGGAGTCATTAATACACAGTGGAATACACTATTTTCTGCCCACATTTGTCGATAGATTTAGTTGTAACCTGTGATGTTGGAAACAACGTTTTTAATAGTCCTAGGACAAATAAGACATTTTAGGGGTATTACTCCAGCTATAGGTGGTTGGACACTAAATGTGAAGGCCCCTATACTAATAATGCATATTTTGCATACGATTACCTGTATTTCACCACTTAAGTCTATTTAAGCCCACCTTCTTCTTTTGTTTTCAGTGTAAAGTGTTGCTGTTGGAGTAATAGACCCTCAAAAGTCTAATAAAGAACACAGCCTGATAGTAATTTAGCAACATAAGGTGATATTGCCGCCTACAGAAAAATGGACGCTGGGCACTTAGACAACTGAAAGTCAGCCCCTTACTAAAATCCCTGGTTTCACACCTTGTGACTTGTAGCAAGCAGTCCAAGAGAAAAAATAACGTATAAAGAGAGGGAGCTGAGTCCCTCAGTGGACCCTGGAAAAGGATTTTATAGGAAGTACAACAATTCTAAATTCTAATTGTACAAAGCAGGGCACAGGACTTGTATTCATAGACCATGGGTTATATGCTGGCTACCTTCTGGTGATTTTACACTGGCAAAAAAACTTTACTATGACCGTTCCCTACTGAACGTTCACATAACCCTTCTGTGAGACTCCAGTTTTTTGCAACTGTTCTTAGGTGCTGAGCCTTTTCTCCTTTTTGGAGTAGTTTTTTTTTTTGCTTCTATGAGGGCCTGTGGCTTTGCTCTTTCTGAAACTGAACCAGAACTCCTGCATGCTGCATCTTTGGTGCACTTTCTGAAACTGCACCAAAACTGTGGCACATCATATAAGTCTTTGGGAAAGTGCAGGTAACCTGCACAAAACTTAATGTTAGCTCCCCAAAGCGCAGGGGGACCAAACCAGGGCAGTATATGAAGCCTCCCTTCATCTTTAGTGTTATACCTTATGGGAGAATGCGTTAAGGTAAAAAAGTTTGGCCTTTAGGCCTCTTTTAAGATCCTGAGAACTAACAGCTGTCAAATGCAATGGAAGTACAATAAATAAAACCAGGCCATACAATGCAGCCCGCTGGTCTTCTCTCTTAAGCCAGCCTTACATGGATTGAAATTCTGAATTCAGATTCTTGTATGGGCAGGCTGATTGTGCTCAAGTTGATCTATCAACTAACCAGTCTGTTGCGTTTCTCCAAAACAATTAATGCCACCAGCTATAGCCGGCAATATGAAGGCTACCCGCTGTTAGAAAACAATACCTCGGTGGGAAGGATTGCCCCATCCACCATAAATGTGAGAGTGGAGGAATCGGATCATAAATGTATGGACTGCCTTAGAAATGCTGGAGAAGACGGGGTGCTGCAATTGCATCTGTCAGGGAGGAAGTACAGTACTATAATCCTTTACAGTATAACATGCACCGCTAGCCCAGGTAGCTCAGTAAGTGTGAAATCTGCATACATATCACCACATCTGGTGGACCGTTGCAGGCTTTGCTCCATGTTGCAATACAGCCTATTTAAATCTCCTTACATATTGCCCAGCTACAGTATATACAGCAATTTTCAGTGAAATGTTACACACATCCATTAGCCTGCGATTGCTCACAAACAGAGGGAGTCTTAGGAGATGGGGACAGGGAAAATTGCCAAAGCTCTTGGTCCTGATAACCTTGCAAGCAATCCCCATATATTCTGGCCTGACCTGAGTAGCAGAGTCCTGTGCTAACTGAAATATAAACAAGTAGTCACCGCTGACCACAGGACCATCTCAGAAGGAACACCAGTATGAACTGGGAAAGTCTGCGCATGGTGGCTAGCTGTAAAGCCTTTTCATAACTGGAATGAATCTACCAGTGCTTGTTGGCTGACTGGAGAAACTTCAAGGATTTTCAATATTTGTTTTTAATCCACAGGAACTGTTGATAGCAGAAAAATGAAAAAAGTAGCAGAAAGAAGGGGGACATCTATCCTCCTGAGGCCTGTATATGCAACTAATGAGATGAAAGGAGTTAGACTCTTGTGCCTAGTGTCCATTTCTCCTGTAGGCGACAGTATAACCCTACATTACTTATTTATGGAGCTGTGTCGAGACAAATTAATCTATTGTGATTGCTGGTTTTTAATTGCTTTGCTATTGCAAATACATTTTCAGTAACTGCTGTCTGTATAAAAAGGGATCTTATAACTACTTTTAATCCTCTGAACTGGTTCCGAGGTTAAAGGGGTAATCATGATGCTTTTCCTATGAAGAAATGTCTCTGTGTTTAAGGTTGCCTCTCCATGCCTGCGTTATCTGATGGCTGTACAGAATCACCTCCTTAGTAATACTGTCTTAATCAAACCTGATGAGAATGATGACAGTGACAGCTCCCTGCAGGGGGAGACATTGAAGGTACAGGTAAACACCAGGTTTTATTCTCATAATGTTTTATGTTTGTTTACGTCGGTCTTTGCTCGTTCCATTGAAGACTGTTAGTTGTCAGCAGTCACTATGCAAGTACACAAATGCAGAATGTACTTAAGGCTTAAAGCAATATTAAACCCAAAATCAAACATTTATTATTTAGCAGTTTACCAATCCTTAGATGTGTTGGCTGCATTAGTTTTCTTTTTTTAGGCTTTCTTCTATTTTCATCTGGTGATCCAGCCAGTCTGTTTGTTTTTTTTTTTTTTTTTTTTATTTAACAGAAAAACTCTCTTGCAGCTTGCAGTTAGAGGGTTAAGATAAACCATGTACCACTAACAGGGTGCTTACAGTGATCAGATTTTATTTATGTAAAACCTTTATCCCAGGAGGGAAAAAAAAACTTTCCCCTCCTATTTGCTGTAACGGCTTATAAATGTTATTTGCAGTTTGACTTCAATGTGTTTTAGTGTATCTACATATGCTAGTACATCTAACACACCCGTCCCCCAGACTGACCATGCTGCTGTTCAAAGGTGCCCCCTGTGATCCTTCATTCAGAGTGGGGGCATTCTAATACAAGGGGTGTATTACTGGACAGATCACCTGGTGAAAACAGAGGGAAAAGGCGTAAAGATAAAAATACAACTAATGCAGCCATCACATCTAATGATTGTAAAGCTGCAATGTATTATGTTTTTAGTTTTGGGTTTAATACCGCTTTAACTCCAGAATTACTTTGTACAGGCAGTAGCCGTCTGTACTGAAAAAATATTTAGCCTAATTTCACTTTGAAACTGTAAGCTGCTCACAGCGTGTATTAGAAGCTGCAGCAAATCAGATAGAGCCTGCCTCATTCCTGGACTGGAGGACTTCTACGGTCCCTGGACCGCCTCTCTTGTTAGCTTATTTTAGTTATTTAAATCATTACAAGTTGGTTTCGTCTAGCAGATTCAGTTTGCCTAGGAATGCCCACTCCTCCAGACTGACCCCTGCCTGAAGCCATGTTGATATTTGCAAAACTCTTCCCTAGCGTGAGCTCACTCCTTCCATCAGAGCTAAGGGCTCTCGAGAGGAGTACTGAGGTTGGGTGCTGGCCTATAGAGCAGCACAGAGATCTAGTGATATTGCGGAGTCTAAAATAAGGTATGTAATGAAAATAAAAAAGATTCCATATAAAAATGTATTTAGTATTCGAATGAGTGAGGGGGTAGGAATGAACCAGGAAAGGCAAAATATAAGCAGATTTAAAAATGCATAATTATTGGGTTTCTTTAGAGCCACATGTGAAAATATACAATCAAATAGCATTTTTTTAAAACATTTGTATAAAAATGTCGGGCTTGTAATAGTAGGGTTTGTAGTCTTGCCTCCCATTTGATGTATGGGTTTGGTTTTGAACATGTTATCACTTCAGAAATCTAAATTGTTGGAAATAACTATTCAAATATGTCCCAATCTCTAATAAAGCATTTGTTCAAGATAAGGCAGTTGGAGATTGGTGCTAGTTTCAGTCAAGTATATCTTCTAGACCATCGTGTTCTTTACTGATGGCAAATTTCCCCCTGTATATTCAGTTACTTTAATACCGGACACTTTTACACCCTTCCGGCCCACGCCAATTTTCAGATTTCAATGCTGTCACACTTTTGATTGACAACTGTCATGCAACACTGTACCCAAATTAAATTTTTATCTTCTTTATTGGGTGCTTAATCACTTTTTTTTTTTTTTTTTTTTTTTGCTATTTAAATGAAAAAATACTGACAATTTTTGAAAAAAAAACATGTTTTTCTTCTTCATTTCTGCTATAAAATTTAGCAAATAATCTTTCTCCATACATTTAGGACAAAATGTATTCTGCTACTTTTTTTTGTTAAAAATAACCCAGATCACCTGGAACGTTCAGGGGATGAGATATAAAAAATGTGCTGATGTAATTGTTTTGGTTGAGACACATGTGGAGGGTCGCCTGCAGCTGGCCCTAAACGTCCATGGATCGGGTGGGCATTTCATTCTACCCACACGTCCCATGCACGAGGAGTCTCAGGCCTCATAGCTAAATCCCTACACTTTGAGCTATATGAACTACTATCTGACCCTCAGGGCCTTTATGTATTTTTAAATACCAAGATATATGATGAACCCTTTTACTGCTAGCATTCTATATACCTCCACCATTTTTTGCCGCTGTCCTTACGGAGGGCTTCGACGTCATTGCTCAGTATCCTACGATACCGGCGGTTTGGCTGGGGGACTTTAATTCTACATTAAATCCTGTCCTTGACAAAGTACAACAAACCATATCATCGCAAGCCTCTCCACTCAATACTAGATTGGCTAGACTTCTAGCCAATTTTAATTTGATAGACACGCGGAGATATAAATACCCCTCTGTTCGAGCTTTATGCTTTTCCTCCACTCCCAGTACTATGTCCCGCAAAGATTTCATTCTAATAACTCATGCACTTATCCCCAGATTACAGGAAGCAGCCTTTTGTCCCAGACTTCTCTCAGATCACAGCCCATATTGGGTCACATTAAGTTTCCCAAGTGTTAAACTGCTTCATACATGGTGATTAAATCCGTTTTGGCTTTCACTCCTTCCAGAGGATTATGAGCTCATGAATGATTAGAAACGGTATTTCCTAGAAAATTATCAATCGGCTTCTCCCTCTGTTGTGTGGGATTCTTTTAAACTACATGTCCGGGCTACCCTGATCTTCCACATCAACCGATTTAAGGCTACCTCCGCAGCAGCTTTTGATAAGGCATTGGCGGAGCTGTCTTCCACTGAGCGACAATATAAGGCATATCCCTCCCTTGCTCTGGCCTCTGTACTCAAGATGCAAACCAGAGTGGTGGATCAGTTGCAACACGAGGTGACCATGCGTAGACTCTTTTCTAAACAAAAACTGTTTGAACATGGGGAGAGGGTGGGAAAGCTGCTCGCATATATGGTGCACAGTGAGGATAGACCCCCCCCCCCCCTCCGGTGCTTATTTCACTGCGAGATTCTATGGGGGAATAGGTTACCAAACCCTCTAAAGTAACATCTAAATTTAGAGACTTTTTCAGATCACTGTATACATCCACTGTTTCTAATGCTATGGAAACAATGGATCTTTTTTTAGAAGGAGTCACATTTCCACAGTTCACGAAAGATCAGGTTGCTATGCTTGAGGCACCACTTACAACCGATGAGATAACAGTGGCCATAGCCAGTTTTGCCAGATCCAAGTCAACAGGCTCAGATAGATTGCCCATTGAATTCTACTCCCAATATGGTGAGGTACTTATCCCTAAATTTCTAGCCTTATACACTCACATCTTTGATACATCAACACCACCTTTCTCTATGTGTGAGGTAATCATAGTTCTTATACCTAAGCCTGGAAAGGATCCGGGAATTCCTGAATCCTACCGTCCCATTTATCTATTGCAGGTAGATATCAAAATTTTGGCTAAAATACTTTGTCTGCGCCTCAGCCAGGTTATTTTGACCTTGGTACATGATGATCAAGCAGGCTTCATTCCAGGACGAAACGCCTCATTTAATCTCAGTAGGTTGTTCATGAATTTACAGGTCCAACATGAGAATATTGGTTCAAGAGTAGTGGTGACTTTTGGACACGGCTAAGGCCTTTGATTCAGTGGAGTGGTGCTACCTATGGAAATGTTTTACGAGCTATGGCTTTGGTCCCAAGTTTGTCAGATGGTTCCAATTGTTGTATCAGAATCCAGTGGCCAAGAACTGACCAAAGGTACGAGACAGGGTTTCCCGCTGTCCCCACTGTTATATGCTCTTGCAACTGAACCCCTTGCCATATCCATTCGGGCAAATACAACGATCTGGGGTTTATGCTTGGGTACCTTGACAGAAAAAAATCAGCATGTACGGGGACGATACACTGCTCTATCTGGAGCATTCAGGCCCCTTCCTTAGCAATGCATTACAAACGAACAGTTTGGTTCTTTTTCTGGCCTTAAAATTAATTTTTAATTCTCCTCCCACTAGACCACAAGCTCACTTCCCTCTACAACGGGTTATCACCATTAAATATTTAGGGGTAAATCTGACTACATCTCCAGCTGATTGTATTTCTCTCAATATAGTTACAGTATATATACATAATGATATATATAAATCTAATTTAATTAAATCAAAAATCCAAACCTGGGCCCGTCTACCTTTTTAGGTGTGTTTGGACGTATTTGATAAAAATGGTACTCCTTCCCAAAATTCTTTATATATTATGGCACACTCCAGTATAAATACTTTAAGTCCCTAGAAGCCCTCCTTAGACCGTTTGGGGAACTAACATACATAAATTAGCTTCTCCAAAACCCCACGGATTTGGGAGGAACGGCTCTGCCAGACTTTAATCTCTATTATATTGCCTCCCAGCTATCCCATTTATACCATATCAATAAGACGGACACAGTAAGATTTGGCACACTCTTGTGCCCCCGCTGGGCCCAGTTGACCTCTGATCCCCTCTGTGCTATAGCGGTGGGTGCTGGAGGTACTGGACCGGCAGAGGATCGTAAATCCCTGTTGTATCACTATAGACGTATATGTGACCTAACATCTGTTAAACTTGAGTTCCCCCGACACAATGACTTCACCCCCATTTGGCATAATAAGTCTCTTCCCGAATTCCTAATGGTACCTGAGACCTGGAGTAAAAGAGGGATAGTCTATTTGTCCCATATACTTTCATCTGGAGAGATGAAACTATTTGACATTCTAAAAATAGAACTTACACTTGCAAATCATGTTTTTTAGATTCTTGCAGGTTCGCCACACTTTACGCTTCCAATTCCCTGACTCCTTACCTCAACCCACCCCTTATGTTATAATCAAAGTGATTAAAAGCCTCCCAGAAACTAATATCAGTTTTTTACAACATGTTAATTACCCCTTCCTCTACTAAATTGGCGTATGCCCTAAAACCACATTGGGAGGGGGAATTGGGGGTCCTGGAGCACTAGGAGTGGAGTGAGGCATTGGACACCTGCAAAGTAGTGTCACCTAAACTCTCTGATAGACTGACTCAGATTTATATTCTGCATCGTGCATACCTCACCCCCTTACGAGTTGCCAGATTTCACAAGGGGCAACCCACCACCAGCTTGTTGTGTTCCCAGAATGTGAGCACATTCTACCATATACTATGGGCTTGCCCACAGATACCGGGATTTTGGAAATAGATTGTGGTTTTCCTGCATGATACAATGGGCTCCGCCTTGACTTTAGATCCCAAGATGTGCCTGCAGGGGATATTCCCCTGACTCAGACCTTGACAAATTCACCAAGACTTTCTTGCATGAAACGCTATTTTTGACTCGGAAAATCATAGCTAGACATTGGATGAGACCCCCCCCCCCCCCCCGATTTACTGAATGGTTGATGGAGATAAACACTATATTGCCCAATAAAAAAATTTGTGTACATTAATAGAGGTTGCCCTACTAAATATAATACAATTTGGGACCGTTGGCTACAAGCTACTGAGACCTGTGTATGAACAGGGCCTTGGCCTTTCCTAGTAATGCTTGGTTTCAGTTAGTTTTGCATTCTCACATTTATTAATGTGTATGACATAACATCCCATCTCTAACAGGCGTTTTGGTTTAATGTTGTATCTAGATATTGCGCTGTATCCCAGATATGGTTGTGGTGGTTATGGTTGTATATTATTACTGTTTGAGAAAGTCATAAAGGCTACCAACTATGGGACATATATTTGAAAATTGATCAGTCCTAATGGCCTGTCTTTTATTTATTTTTTTTTTTTTTAAGGCCCTTAAATGCCAGGACAGTACAAATACCCATTTGACCCCCCCTTTTTTTTTTTTTTTTTTTGGAAAGTAGACACCCCAAGGTCTTTAGTAAGAGGCATAGTGCGCACAAATGGCAAGATGTCATATAATACATAGTTGGGTAGAATAAAGACACCAGTCCATCCAGTTCAACCTGAGTGAGTGTGGGTGCGTGTCTACAATTGTCCCTATCCCTGTACATTGTGTCTCATTAAGATACTACTCTATTATATATTATTTTATTTAAGGTACCCATATAGCACCATCAATTTACACAGCGCTCCACACATACATTGCACACTCACATCGGTCCCTACCCTCAAGGAGCCCACAATCCAAGGTCCCCAATTCACATTCATATACTAGGGCCAATTTTGGACAGAAGCCAATGAACCTACCAGCATGTCTTTGGAGTGGGGGGAAGACCGGAGTACCCGGAGGAAACCCACCAGGCACAGGGAGAACATGCAAACTCCAGGCAGGTAGTGTCGTGGTTGGGATTCGAACCAGCGACCCTTTACTGCTAGGTGAGAGTGCTACCCACTACACCACTGTGATATATGTGATATATATATATATATATATATATATATATATATATATATATATATATATATTTATTTTTTTCACTATAGGCCGAGCAGGAGGCCTTCTCTGATCTATGCATTCCCCCCAATTCAGTTGCTGCCTTGACTTCTTTGCATGAACAAGCTGGTAAGAAAGCAGATAATTCTGGTGGCACCAGCATGGCCCAGAAGGTCATGGTACGCAGAAATCCTAAAGATGGCAGTGGAGGGCCCATGGTCCCTCCTACTACGGCCAGATCTGCTCTCACAGGGACCGATATTCCATTCTGCCTTATGGTCTCTAAATTTAATGGTTTGGCTATTGAAACCCACATTCTAAAGAAACGTGGGCTTTCCGGGTCAGTTATCTCTACCCTGATTAATGCAAGGAAGCCAGCTTCCAGAACTATAAATTATAGGGTCTGGAAGGCTTATGTTTCCTGGCGTGAATCCAAGGGTTGGCACCCACAGAGATATATCATAGACAGAATTCTTGCCTTTCTACAATTAGGGGTAGAAATGAAATTGGCCTTCAGTACTATTAAAGGCCAAGTCTCAGCTTTATCAGTCTTATTTCAAAGACCACTAGCTACTCATTCTTTAGTTCAGGGCTTTATACAAGGGGTGACGCGGCTTAATCCGCTCGTCAAACCTCCCTTGAGACTTGAACTTAGTTTTGTCAGTGTTACAAAAACAGCCATTTGAACCAATACAACATATTCCCCTAGTCCTGACAAGGAAGTTTGTATTTTTGGCTGTTATATCCTCAGCAAGGAGGGAGGTCCCTCCCCTCTTTTTGGGATTTAAGTATATTGCTTTTCTACAAAAACTGATGTGCTCCTGGAAGGAGGAGGGGTTATATAGTAAACTTCCTTTGATTCGGTTTACCAGTGTCAACACCTGAAGGTGGCCTATAACCCATTAAGTAATTACTTGAGGCTCTGTGTCCCATGATGTACTCCAAGAAAATGATTTTACAGGTAAGCTGTAATAAAAATCCTATTATTTGCAGCATACCATTTTTCAGTAAACAAGTTCCGCTTTTCTTTACTTGAACAAGTTTTGCTATTACTAGACAAATTTCTCGCATATAACCACAGTTATCTACAAACAGATGATAAAGGCGTTTTCTACCAATCTGAAGCATTGTTCATAATTATATTAAACAATTAGTTAACCCTTTATCTCCCGACATTTAACCAGTGTTTATGGGGCTTGACCCTGTCTCTGAAGACTCACTTAGGGCTCATTTACACTTTCTTTGACTTCAACATACATTAAAGTGCCTATCGCTTCAACATCCTTTTTTTATGTGTTTTTAATTCTTCGGGGGTGCTTCGATGATGCTTCCGGGGTGCTTCCATGATGCTTCGGTTGTACCCATCGTTTGCACAGCTGGGAGCCTATTTAACTTTCCCACCACTGCCAGTTTTACTGAGGGCTGACGTCAAGGGCTGTGCACACTCCTCACTCTCCCACCATTCAGCCTAAAGGTAACGCCACCTCGCTGCTGCTCCTTAAGCACCATGTGAGTCTCTGGTCTGTTTCCACAGCTCTCCTACAGTTCCCCTCCAGCCTGATACCCTTGGCGGCAGCAGCTGCCAGGATCTGACTACTTGAGGCCTTGCCTTACTGTGGACTTTTTATTGCATTACTGCTGTGTGGATACAGTGGGGGAGATTTACTAAAACTGGACCACACAAAATCTGGTGCAGCTGTGCATAGTAGCTAATCGGCTTCTAGGTTTTATTGTCAAAGCTTAGTAAACAAGCTGAAGATTTTATGGTTCCCCCCCCCCTTTCTATTCCTATTGTTTTACTTGTATACAGTGAATTGGCTACTTTATAAAGCACGACAATCTAGATGGCTTACAGTGAAACTATGCCTTATCTAAATGGATCTATGAATATGCCCGGTAAATCTGTTGTTAACTGTGTGCTTTGATGCTTTATTAAGGATAAGCCTATACCGTACCGTGTATTGCTTACTGTTTGACATGTGTGGCTGTATATTGGCTATGTTCTTTAATAAACTTTTTCTGATCTAAAAAAAAAAAAAAAAAAAAAAAAAAAAAAAAACAAGCTGAAGATAGAAGCTGATTGACTACCATGCACAGCTGCACCAGATTCTGTGTGCTCCAGGCTCCTGCAGGGAAAAAAAATGCCCTTTTTTTCTGCAAAAATGTGTGCATTTATTATTTTTACCTAAAAGGTGAACTTATCTTTTAAAGGTCTCTACTGTAAATATGTAGGAAATAACATTTCAGTTGTAGCTTCGTCTTTGAGCGTCTTTTTGTCTGTGTGTTTCTTCTTGTTCTGTGAAAATAAAAATAGCCAAGAATGTTAAAATAAAATGCACAGTTTTAGTTCTCCCTTTGACGTATTATTGAATATTAATTTTTCAAGTTTTCTGGAGCAGCTATATTTCAGTAGCCTCGGCATGCACAAAGGCAGGTTACTTTTTACTTTCACCTTTCTATCATTACCCCTTGAAGTCTGGTTAGAATAATACTTGAATAACTCTTTGCAGCCAACAGACAGGAGAGGCTGATCTGCCTTGTTAGTTAGATATTGAGGCATAGCGTTTTGCTATTACCATACAGGGTTATCCCAGATTATATATTCTCAAAAAAACACACAGTTCAAACAAGTGTAGACTTTTATCTGCTGTATAAATTATTAATATATAGTCAATTTTAATGGTAGGCCAGCTTTATTAATATGCAATAGTTTGCTGTTCATTACAGAAATCTTCAGTTACCCTTACTGTTTTGGAGGGAAGTTGAGCAAAAAAAAAAATGTTTTCAGATATATCTCAACTAATCCAGTTGTTTCTTCATTTTTTTTTTCTTAGGAACTGCAGACTAGCATTTTGAATTTGGCAACCCAGATTTTAACTGGGTGTGATGAAGTACTGGAAATGCTGCAGAGAGTCACGACTGCTCTCATCAACAGTGACATTCCTGATAAAGATTTTAGGTATGACCTTGCGCAGTACATTACTGAAAAGATAGTGTGACGTTTTTTACCTTAATGCTTATAATGCATTTAGGTAAAAAAAATTGTGCATTTAGAACTACTTAAAATCTCCCTGCACGTTGTGTCCCCATCAATACCCTAAAATTATTCAAGAAATCTTCTTCTGCATTCATTCCCTTTGTGTCTGTGTCTGCAATTCATTCTGCTCTCAATGTCTCACTTGTAGCCACCCATTCAGGTGTACTGGTAGCAGAGGCTACAAGTGTGATAACAAGGGAAAGACCATATACCCTGGGCATTCCTTTATTGAAATGTTTCTTCCTGCGGCATCAGGATAGTGCAGGTACCTGTGCTGATCAGTTGCTTGATTGGTATTTTAGAAGTAGGACTGATAGTATGTAATCAAGCAACTGATGGGCAGACTGCATGACAGAAGACTACACTAATCATTGGCCAACTCCTTTCCTGGAACATGCACATATAAAGGGTGCCAGGGGATGTGTTCTTGCACTCTGGTTCACATGGAACAGGCCCAGGAACACGGCAAGGAACCATGGGAGATGTCGTTTTTCAGTCAGCAGAAAGATGATGCATCACCTGCACCTGCTGGTTGTTATGAAGAGCAGGAAAAACAGCAGCTGCAGGTATGAACTGGGGTAATGCACATTTTTTTCAAAGTAAGAAAAATAGTTCAATTCTAATACAGTATTTTATCAATACTTAGTGGTTGTAAAGGCTGAAGGTTTAATTTGACCTCAATGCATTATCTTCC